>NC_140953.1:148893201-149639048 GCF_014529385.1 Adiantum capillus-veneris | reverse complement strand
TGCTCCACCTCGTGATCTCCCATCACCTTCACTACCGGGCTCACCTTCACAATCATCATCTTTTTTCGCAACTCCCATGAAGCCTTGCCATGCACTCCCATCCCAGCAGATGTCGACGAAGTCGAGCCCCATAGCTCTACTTTTTCCACTTTGCCATCGCAACACACCTCGGCTATACACTTGGACCAAGCTGCCTCTAGCTTGCATCGCCGCACCTGCTCTCTTTACGAGATCTATGAAGCCAACAATTTCTCTGTTGTCCTTAGTGATGAAATGATACTTAAACATCCACCAGAGCCTCTTGAAGATGCCATTCCCCTCTTCGTTCTCGATGCCCTTGCTTCTAGCGAGAGGAAGGAGTGGCATTCCACCATATTGGATGAGCTCCAAGCCCTCAAAGAAGCTAACACTTGGGAGTTTGTACCACCTCCTAATAATCATAACATTCTCTTGCAAATGGCTATTAAAAACAAAATACCACCCCAACGGCTTAGCTAATCGCTACAAGGCATGCCTTGTCGCTCGCGGCTTCACTCAACAATAAGGTGTGGATTACTTCGACACCTATTCGCGTACTGGGTATGACTGCATTTCGGATTCTTATTGCACTTGCTGCTAAGTTTAATCTTCTTTTACATCATCTTGATATAAAAACCGTCTTCTTACATGGCTTGCTCCAAGAGCTCATATATATGCTACAACCTTCTCATTTTGAAGACTCTCACCACCTTGATTATGTATGTAAATTGCATAAGCCCATTTATGGCTTAAAAGAGTCTACATGGGAGTGGTACATCTGCACGCACCACTACTTGCTCAAATGTGGCTGGGAGCGTCTTATGGCAGACTACAATATCTACATATGGTAGACCTCTAAAGGCATGGCTATCTTAGGCCTTTTTGTGGATGTCAGGTCCTCTTCTTGGCACATTGGAGTACATGTTGCTGCAAGCAATTGAGTGATCTCTCACGAATTCCCAGTAACCGACAAAAGACCTATGAATTATTTTCTCTGCCCTGAAGTCATAAGAGATCCAACAGGTAAATTTATTCAATTATCCCAATCCAAATACATTGAAGAACTCCTCCTCTTCTATGGTATGTCTGCTTCAACCCCTGAGTTTACCACTTTGCCTGTTAAGCACAAGCTTGTTCTTGAATTTTATGACTACACTCTACTGCCCATCCTTTTGTTTTCCAAAATTATGTGGACAATTACGTTATCTTATCTCTTGCATCTTCTTTGATCTTTGCTACACAGGCTATATCCTCTCTTGCTCTATGTCAAAGCCCTGTAAAGTGCACAACCAAGCCGCAAAGCACACCCTTCGCTACCTATGCACCACTCAAAACTATGCCCTCACTTACTATTACGACCCCTCTAGCTCCCGTTTCTATTTCAAGATATGTTGATGCCCACTAGGCTGGCAACGACCCTCGATGTTTTTCTACAAGGGGCTATGTGTTCACTTTGGCTGGTGGTCCTATCTCCTGACAAACCAAATGACAATCTTCTATTGCAACCTCTTCTACAGAAGCGGAATACGTTGCTGCTGCTCTTGCCTTCTGCAAGGCTCTTAATTTTGATCTCTGAATTGATCAATGAATTGAAGCTACCCTTCAATATCTCTAGTAATGCAATCACTCTTTTTTGTGATAATCAGTCTACTATCGCACTTACAAAATCACCCAAGATAAGCTTTCATCTTTTGAAACAATTAGTCGTAAATGGCTTTATCAAGCTAGTGTATGTACCATCTACAAACAATTGGGCAGACTTTCTCACCAAGTCTGTGCCCGCCTCCAAACAAATAGTCTCATCTCGTAATTTGAGTTTGATCCCTACTGTATGAACTTCTCATTGATGGAGGATAGCATGTATCTACGATGTGGCTACTTCAAAAAGTTTTTTTTTTTCATTAATCTCAATGCGTTACAACAAAAAGTCCACCCTTAAGGGGGGATGTAAAAATTATCTAATAAATTATTAAGTGTGAACTTCTTTCCACCTACCTCTATTCCCTAATTCTCACATGGACTCCTTCCACCTATGTAAGTTTCAACATGTGTCTTTTCCCACCTACCTATACTTCACATGTGATGGATATTCTCCCATGCCTCAACTTGTATATAAAGCCCATAAGCTACCCTCATTTGTAACAAGGTGTTCTTTCTCCACTCAAGTGCAATCTAATGTCATTGCTCTATTTCTATCTTACACTCCCTTATTTCTTGACATTAGCATATTAATTAATAGTGATATTAATCACATTAAGTTAATCTCTAAGTTCTCACAGAGGTGTTGAGCGATAGGTTGGGCAAGGTGAGCTTATAGATGCAAAGGCAAATGGCGTTGAGACCCATCCTATGCCCAAGTGGTTTGGTGGTGGAGAGAGTTTGCAACATAGGTGGGGGTGAGCTCAAGGGAAAGTGCAAGGAAAAGTGCAAGGAAAAGAATTGGCAAGCCGAGTAAACCAGGTTGAGCATGGGCGTGCACTACAGATCCAGAGCACGAGGCAGCATGGTGCACCGATCAGTGCTACCACCACAACCATTAGGAACAGGCATGCTATGACTGTACGTGCATTTTCTGGCAGCCCTCTCTCTCTCTCTCTCTCTCTCTCTCTCTCTCCTCTCTCTCTCTCTCTCTCTTTGCTTGGGGAGGCCGATTGTTGTCTAGCCAGAGGTGTTAGCAAGTGGTTTGAGGTCAATGGATCAAAAGTGTTAGCAGACATAACAACATTCCTGGAATGAGCAAGGCATGCTTCAATGCTAGGCCGTGATAGAAGAAGAATCGGCTGGACGAAAACAGTAGTAGGCAGTGAGGAAGACGTGAAAAGCGGAGCGGGCTGATTCGGAGTGGTTGTTGCAAGCGCACATGCGGTAAAAGCTATTTCCACTTGGTGTGCTAAGTGAAAACAACAACTGAGGAGAAGAATGCGTGAGCATTGAGCACCAACGTGATCTGGTCCTGCTCAAAGTACTCTCTCTCTCTCTCTCTCTCTCTCTCTCTCTCTCTCTCTCTCTCTCTCTCTCTCTCTCTCTCTCTCTCTCTCTCTCTCTCTCTCTCTATGTTTGTGTGCATGTCTGCTCCACGCCGGCGTGCGCTCCTTGCGTGAGCTTCTACTTTGTATTACTTTGGCAGATCATTAGCCTATAATATAAAGTAATAACTTTAAAAAATGCCAAGGGCGACCTCTAGTGATTACATCAGCACCTCTCTCTCTCTCTCTCTCTCTCTCTCTCTCTCTCTCTCTCTCTCTCTCTCTCTCTCTCTCTCTCTCTCTCGTCTGTGTGTGTGTGTCTTTGCTGCACCTTAATTTGAGCGCACGCCGAGCGTGCACTTCTATTTTGTATTACTTTGGCAGATCATGAGCTTATAATATAAAGTAATAACTTTATTAAAATGCGAAGGGCGAGCCTGTGGCAATTACATCAGCACCTCGACGGAGGCCATAGAGAAATGCCCCATCCCTTTGTGCGCATTTGTGCAAGAGACATGAACCCTACACACACTCAAGGGTGATGAGAGAGAGAGAGAGAGAGAGAGAGAGAGAGAGAGAGACAGACATACTGGCGCACCACATCACACTTGCCCGTGGTACCGGGCTGCCTGGGACACTCAAGATGAACACCTTCACCTAGAGGCCAAGGGCCCGCAACTTGGAGTGCGCATGCTGGGAGGCTTGCATCCACTGACTTGAGTCCCTTTGGCCGCTAGTTGATGGGTTCGACCAGAAAACGGCCCAAGATCACGTCTTGCTTGACGCGCGCGGGAGCCTTGGTGGTACCGCACGGAGTTGAAGTTTAGTTGAGTGCGGAAGCATCAATAGGATCAATGTTAAGCTAACGAAGCTATTCGGGCCTTGAGCGCATATCTAAGAGGCCATCCTGGAACTCTCTCAGGCCACTTTGGGCTAGCTTGGAAAAATGCCAAAAAGTCCCCAGACTGCCTCAGGTCGGGGTGGGCTGAACCTGCCAGCAGCCCGTCCGTTGAGAACGAGGAGTGCCATGGGCGCGTGTTCATGAATGTGCATGGCTAATCTCAAAGAGGAAGCCGAGGTCTCCGCGTGGAGTCCTAAACGTACAAAACGGACATGCCGTCTGCGTGTATCATCAAGCCGATGCTCGTCGAAATACACCGACTATGAATCTTCCGCAGCCTTTGTTGCGAATGAGGAGCGCCTCAGGTGCACGTTCATGAATGTACATGGATGAGCTCGAAGAGGAAGTCAAGACCTCCGCGTGGAGTACTTGAACGTCCAAAACGGACTACCCATCCGCATATGGCGCCTTGCCAAAGCTCGCCGAAGAGACCCGCCGGCTACGAGCCGACGGCCCTGAAACTGGGTCATGGAGTCCCCGTGCATGGCGGGCTCCCCCGATTACCTCCACGTGATGAAGTGGAGGGGGACACTCTTGTTACCGGGCGCTCTCAAACCCTTGCACGCGTCCGTAGTACCTAGACGGTGAGGTGAGGAGAAAAACTAGGTCAGGAGTATGTCCCATCGTCCGTCGTCCCCAACCGGGTCCATCACGCGTCCCCGCGGCACCGAGCCGTGGCTAGCCAAGATTGGGTGGTCACCGTCCCACCGTCACCCCGGGAGGTCCGAATCAACCAGAGCTCAACAGCCCGTGCCTCAAGCCAACAAGCTCACTGCTACATAGCTCTAATGCTCCGAAGTTGAGAGGTTGAGAGAGAGAGAGAGAGAGAGAGAGAGAGAGAGAGAGAGAGAGAGAGAGAGAGAGAGAGAGCGAGAGAGAGTCTGTTCACCCCTCTACAATTGGTTTTCAGCTCCATCGACAAACAAAAAGAAAGAGAGTAGGAGCTATAGGCCAAAAATTGAGAGAGAGAGAGACAGAGAGAGAAACTTTCCTTGCAAATATAAAACCAAGGGATCATGGTAAATTCCTATTTAAAAAAATTATGATAAGATGCAGGTACCCTATTTAGAGCTTGAGCTTGCAAAGACGTGGCATGGGAAGAACGATGGAGCCAACACGTTGTCATAAGACAATAAAGACATCAGCTTCACCACAGACCTAGCGCTTGCGTACTCTAGGCCGGGGGGGAGAGAGAGAGAGAGAGAGAGAGAGAGAGAGAGAGAGAGAGAGAGAGAGAGAGAGAGAGAGAGAGAGAGAGAGAGAGAGAGAGAGTAAAACAATGCCTCATCATCCATCCTCCACGCATGAGGTGCAGCTCCGTTTGTCAGGCTCCTTCACACACACACACACACACACACAGAAAAACAATGCCTCATCCTCCACCCTCTATGCATGAGGTGCAACTCTGTTTGTAGGGCTCCTTCGTGCAGACACACACACACACACACAGAAACAATGCCTCATCCTCCACCCTCCACGCATGAGGTGCACCTCTGTTTGTAGGGCTCCTTTGCACACACACACACACACACACACACACACACAGAATTACTCACTAGATGTTTCCAAAAGTCGTCAACTTTGTTCCCATTGGCTCTTTGAAGCCTCTTTCTTGATTGGCATATCTCGTCAAAGATTCCCTGTAGTTGTCCTTTGTGCTTACTGCCCTTGCTTCCTCATGATCACCTCGCCCTTGAATCTTGCAAGATACTCATGTTCCCTAATTTTTCCTTTCAATTTAAAAATTGAAAGATGACGATCTAGATTTGGTGTTATCATAACACCCTTAAGTAGGATGTGAATGATCTATTAGAGCTTGAGCTCAGATGCAAAGACAATATAATAGCAACAGTGATTGAGCTTGGGAGACATAGGTTGGAATCATTGAGCAGGGTTTTGCCGATAGGAGACAATGGCCTGAGCACAAATAGCCGGCATGACAACTATGTAGACAGATCCACACCGTATAGGGGGGGATTGGCAGAAACCTATGGTGAGGTTATAATCAAGGCTACAGAAGCCTTGTTGTGAGGCGAAGGGGCTTCAGTAGTTCTGAGCAAAGGATTGCGGAGCACAGATAATGGTTTTTCTACGTAGGCTAAGAGGGGGTGTGTAGGCAGGTGGTGGAGTGCAAGCTGGTGAAAAGGGGGGGCGGGGGGAGATCTACATAGTAATAGATTTATTTATTTTCAAGTCTATTGATATTAAAATATTCTCTCATTATAATAATCATCTAGTTTATTTTGCTTAGACTTAGGTTTGCTAAAAAAATCTCTCTCAATTTTTTAAATTGCTTGATCTTGCTCAGTTTCTTCTTTGCTCGAAAACGTTCACTCGATGTATGGGATTCTTCATCATCGCTAAATGGTCTGAGCTATACAAACTCAACCGTAGCTGTAAATACTACCCTGTACTCAACCTCACAACTGGATGTGGCCAGAGTATGTTTCTTCTTTTTCAACCATGACATGCATGATTTGCCCCAGCATGAAACAAAACCTACTCATCGACACTCGCGTGTCAAAACAACCTGCCAAATTTGAGTCCAAAAAAGCATGTGAATCTGGAGGCAATGATCCCCCCTTGCAATAAAACAAGCCAAGATGTAAAGTGCCACTCAAGTAGAGAAAACTCCTCTTGACATCCTGCCAATGCTTAGACCCTTGGCTATGCATAAATTTGTTGACCTGTGAGACTGCAAACTAAATATCTGGCCTTGTGCTGTATACATAAATAAGGCAGCTGATAGCAGTTTGGTAAAGAGTGACATTGGCATGATCATCAGCATCACGAAGACTCAATTTCAAACCTATTTCCATGGGAGTGGCAATAGATTTGCAATCCTTAAGTCAAAACTTACATAGAAATGTCTCTATGTAACTTGTCTGACACAAGGCAATACCACCATCACACTGCTTAAACTGTATACCCAAGTAATGATGCAACAGCCCCAAATATTTCATCTTGAAAGTAGCATTCAAATCATCCTTAAATTCAGTAATATGTGTCTCATTTGGTCCAATGATCATCACATTATCCACATAGAGAACGGCAATGAGAAGTAAATCACCCTCATGCTTTACATACAATGTGCTTTCTGTTGAATTGTTACGAAAGCCTTGTTTGATCAAATGAGTACCAGCCTTCTCATACCAATCATGAGGAGATCGCTTCAACCCATACAAAGCTTTCTTACGTTTGCACATTTTATCTTCCTACCCTTTGATGAAAAAACCACGAGGTTGCGTTACATAAACTTTGTCAAAAATGTCACCATTCAAGCAAGCAATAACAATGTCTAACTGATGTACATCCCAAAAAATTTGATTTGCCGATGCATATAGAAGATGCAGAGTAGTCATATGACAAGTGAAAAGTATCTTCATAATCTATGTCTTTGCAGCAAGGTGAGCCTTATAGTGATCAATCTCACCATCCGACTTGCATTTCAACTTGTAAACCCACTTTGTACCAATGGCCCTTTTGTGGGAGGAAAATCACATAAAGTCCATGTGTCATTTTTTATAAGTGCATCATATTGAGATTGCATGGTAGCCATCCAATTTTTTGAATTCTGTACTTCATCAAAAGATAGAGGTTCCTCAACATCACAGGGTGTCAGGGGATAAGTATGTGAAAGGTGAGCCAAGAAGACACCGGGCCCCTGGCTATGAGAGGTGCGGGGAAAAGAGGTGCAGCAGACACAATTAAGGGAAATAGAGCTCAAAACAAACAGTTCACTTTATACCAAATAATCAACAGTATCCATGATTAATCAATCGTTAATGGAGGCGTTTATGCTCATTACAAGGTTGCACCTGTCTGAATCCAGGTGCTAGTCGAGACAATCATTACTGATCAAATCCGTTCCCTCTTGCTACTTCAAGATTGAAAGAGAATCAATTTACCTTCCGCTATGGCTATAGGAGCTTCGGTTTTGAACGGCCTTAGGAATTTCGATTTGGCTTACGATTGTTGCTCAGGTTTATGGCTTAAGGTTATGGTGGCTAATGATTAGGGAAGTTTGGTTTTGAGAGTTTAGCTTTGAGAGCTTTAGGTTTGCCTTAAGGAGATTAAGGTTTAAGCTTGGCTAATGAGAGCTTAATGAATAGAGATTAGGCTTTTTTGGCTTGGCAGAAGAGCTTAAGAGTAGGCTTAAGGATTAAGGTTTAGGCTTTGGCTTAAGGGATTAGAGATTAGGCTTAAAGATTAACAGATTAGAGAGCTTGACATAGGATTTAAAGCTTGGCTTATGAAAGATTAGTGATCATCAAGGCTTAGGGTTATCTTAAGGAGATTAAGTTAGGCTCGAATAATGAAGCTTATCAAAGATTAGCTTGGGCTATGGCTTATGATCTCAAGGCTTTTCTTCCCCGTGAGAGAAAGCTCAATGAGAAGAGGAGGTGGCGCAAAGAAATCACACGAGTCCACTCAAAAAGAACCCCCCCTTCTCTTTTTATACCTTGCATGAGCTTTTTCTTGCTAAAAGGGGTCTACTCATTAGTGATGTCGCTAATGAGTACCCCTCGATGACATGGTAGGCGGGTTCCGGAGTAGCACAAAAACCGGCACGCCTGGTACCATATCGATGCGCGAGGAGCTCCTGAGCGCATTGCGTTTCTACGGCATCCTCAGTGGAGCACCACACAGCTCGGTGCGAGTCGTTCTTGTCCTTCCTGCGCTCGTCAACTACAGCAGCCCGCCATGGGTTTCCTTTTCTTTATTTGCTTACACATTTAAGATTTCATTTGAATTGAATCGGCGGCCTCTTGGCTGGCTTGGGCGGGCGGCCAATTAGGTTAAATGGGCGGCCCTTTTCATTAAGGCTATTGAGAACACTATTTTTGGCATACTTATCGGCCAAGCTTGCCCATTGGCGGCCATAATTTGTTTAAGGGCACTGCATTTGGTATACATTTCGGCCGAGCAATGCTTGCAAGTAGAAGGCATCACATTTGGGATGCATATCAGCCAAGCAATGCTACGCTTCTCCATGGTGCGGTCACGGCCATTGCAAGGGATGATATGCCTGCCAAAGCAAAGCCGCTCATTTCCGACTAGCAATATCACTTTGTTGCCCGTTCTGGTGCTTTGAATGGCATCATAGCTTCCAAGATGCAAGCATCAGTGTCCGTCAAGGCTAGGCATTAGATATATTATAAAAGATGCTTCCGCATTGGCCCACATTTGGCATACACATCGGGCACCGCACTGCATTAAGCCATATGAATTTGACTGAACAAGGTGACCAGGGCGGTTCGGAACCGGCCCCCAGGGATACTTAAACTGGCCATATCTTGCCAATCGAAACCCCGATTGTGACGAACTGGAAAGATCGGCATGCTCTTGGAAGTGAGCACTTTGGACCCGTGCAATCCTTTCATCTTTGACCTTTTACCAGCAGGTGCTCAATCTAGTACGGATCTCATTAGGAGAAATATGAACCTTGCATGGGCCTTGTAAGGAATCCTAATTTTTAGGGATTAAGGCTAATGTTGTGTGGGGTTTAGGGGGCAAGGACATTGAAGAAGGTAGTTTTGAGTAGGCTTTTCTAGCCTTTTTTTAAGACAAATGTAGGATGTGGACCTAAAGGGTTGCTTTCTCTCTCTAGCTTTTTTTAAAGTGAAGGAAGCATAGGGGTGTGTCCACATCAGCAATTCCGTGGGTCAAAAAGAGTCAAAATTTGACTTTTTTTTAAAAAAAACATTTTTATTTTTTTTAAACTTAAAACTCCCTCCCAACATATATACATATCCAAAAATCATTTTTTGACCCATTTTTTAACCCACAAGCTTAGAAAGTCTATTTTTTCAAAAATATTTTTCCCCAAAAGGTAATAAACATTTTGTTCTCTCCTCCTCCTCCCTCCTCCCTCCTCCCTCCCTCTCCCTCTCCTCTCCCTCTCTGCCCCTACCTTCCTCCTCCTCCCCAATCTCTCCCTCCCCCCCCCTCCCTCCTTCTCTCCTCCCATCCTGCTCGGCCTCTCTACCCTTCCCCCTCTATCTTTTCACCATTTGCTTCCTCACGCAACAGCTTCCATGGTGCTCACGGACATCACAAATGGTTTGCTTCCACCACCACGTAATCCGCACACCAAAAGCATACATATTCGCTTACCCACGGCATTTGCACCGAAGACCACTAGTGAGGGTGATCAAAGGTCATCACAAGAACGTCGCACCGCTTGTGAGACCAATGTTGACATTTGGGTGGATGGCCATTTGTCCCTTACGATCCTATAAGCCGCTTCCATCCACCGTTTAATAGCCTTTCCACATTTCTTCAATTTCTTGGGAGGGGAGAAGCAGGCTTGTTAGGCTATTGCAAGAAGCTGTGTATGGGTGCAGGTGCTTCTTTGCATATGTGGATGCACGAATGTCAAGCTCTTCACCTCAAGACGACGGCATTACAAGAGAGTGTTGCCTCTTCGGAGAGGGTAGTTAAAAGTCTTGAACAACAAATGCAAGAAAAGGAGTCCCACATCCAGAAGCTTACCAACACCATCACATACTTGAAAGAAACACCCCTTGGTGCAAGGAAACGCAAACGCCCGTATTCATCCATTGAAACTCTTGCACGTTCCGGAGGAGCACGCAAACGACGAGTTACAGCCACAAGGTGATTTGGTCTTTACTTGCATGACGCATTCTTACTTCACACTATTTTATAACATTTATGTTTATTTGTTGCTAGAAACTTCATCCAGGAGGCATGCGGTGGAACAAGCCAAGATAATCGAGTCAACCTTCTCACTAGTTGTCTCAATACCAAGGACGTGATTTCTATCACCTGGAGGTAAGCACATTAAGGATGCAGTCACCAAGGACCTTATGCCTAAATTAAGAAATGTGGTTAGTGATGATGACGTTCAACAAGCTCGTGATGAGGCTAGAATCAGCACCAAAGCCTATCATGCTATTTTTCAACTCCTAAAGGATTCCCTCAAAGAACATGGCATTGTGGAAAAACTATTTCTCGTTCCCCACAAGGTCAAGCTCGCAAAGAAGGCCACAAACGAAGATGTGTTCTCCCGCATTGGGACATACCTACACATTGAGGACACAATGCCAACTTCCCTTTATGCTTTGTGCGCAACAAAGACAAGGGGAAAAGGTAAGAAACAATCCATAAGACCTTCGAAGAAGGGCTTTCTTTACACAATGTGGAACAATATTTTCGTGGATCTTAGAAGGCTTCAAGAAGCCATGCTTAGATTTTACGAGTTACTTGAAGAAGGTGACACACTTTACTTTTTTCTTTGGTATTATTCTTATCAATATAGACGCTGAAGTTTAAGGTCTTAGCACTATTTATTTTGTAGTGCTTGGCACAAAAGTCGCTTTTTGTGCTGAAACTCGATGAGTGTCAAATAGTGAAAGGCCGAAGGTTAGAGAGGCTAAGTGTCACTCTAATGAACGAGGCCCTTCTGCAAACCAAGCGAAGGGATTCAGTCGAGCCATATCCCACCCTATCTTTTAGCGTGCAATCAAAGAAAGACATTTGGTGGTTGGGTGCTATTGAGGTGCTTAAAGAGACCAATGGAGTACTTTCGTGGATTTTTGAGAGAACTCCATGGATCACAAAAGTAATACACTCCCAAATTGCAGGTTAGAAGTTGGAGATTGAGGGCTTTGGTAGTTATGATGTGGAGTGGCACTTAGGTGGGGATTTGAAGACCATAAAGTGTTTGCTCGGCTGCAAACAAGGGGCTTCTTCTCTCATGCCTTGTCCATTTTGCACTCAAGGGTACAAACCTAATGGATAAAAATCACATAAGAGCACTGCAAAGGCCGGTTACATGCTTCCATGGCAAGGGCATGGAGAACAAGGGTTAGATTGTCATGATGTCAGCGATGAAGGTAGAGAATGGGAAGTGTCTATTCTGAGATATCCCATGCTCAATGCCCCAGACCGTGATCAAAAGGACCACGCTTGGAATCCAATCTTTTGATTTCCTCTATCGAATGTACATTTTTGTACATTACACGCATTCATGTGCATTTTTGATAGGCTATTAAAGCTCCACATTGACTATGCTTTCACAATGAAACCGTTGGAAAAGTCCCAGGAAGCGATCGAAAGAGTGGAGGTACTCTTGAATTCCATTGGCTGTCATGGTGGAAATGTGTCTATAGTTGCTGCAAAGAACACAGGGAAGGCCCATCAAATGGCTCAACAAGTGTCAATGAGTGGACAAAAAACTAGACACTTTTTGAAGAAAGTTTCTCAAGGAAAGCCAGGGTCGATATGATGCTCAAAGCAGCTCCAACCAGCAGGCAGGTAACCTTTGGGAGCTTTGGAAGGAGTTATGCAAAGCTACTACTGACAATGATTCAAATGGCAAGCTTGCAAACAAGCGCAAGCAAGTTTGGGCCCATTTTGATAAAATGGTCAAGCTTATGAGCCTTAACAGCACAACAGAAGAACAACGGCAATCATTTCAAGAAGCTTTGGCAGATTTTACCAAGGTCTTCACCCTTTCTTGGGGTGAAAATAACATCACACATTACTTGGTAAGTCATTCATAGTGTATTCATTACAAGAGATTGTTTTTATTTAATAATATGGATTGTTTGCTCATGTGAACAGCATATCTTGTTTGCGCATGGTGCATTTTTTATGCACAAGTATGGATCTCTTGAAATTTTTAGCACTCAAGGCATGGAGAAGTCCCGTTATTGAGCAAGGGGAGTGTACTTCAAAAATACTCGACATGGTGGTGGAATGGTGCAATCCAATTATTTGGAGGAGATGTTTAACTGGTTTTTTCGCACAACATTTGCTCGTAAGCTCGCAATGGAGCGTGCGCGACAATCCAAGATTGCTATTGAAGTGCACAAATGGAGTCGTCAAGAGCATAGCAACAAGTGGCAAATGTCGCAAGGTCCCACCAAGCATGCTGCATGGCGGCGATGCAGAGTGTGACAAGGATCAAAGTGGATATTGCGCGAGTCACTAAACGTGAACGCGGGGTCCAACTCTTAGCGACATGTTTATTTAAAAAATAATACTTCTTTTAAAAAAATTAGTATGAACAGGGCCCTTTTTAAATGGGCCCTTATAAATATTGCATGCTCTCATAAATCACTCATTTCTTAAGAACAGGTGAGCTCTTACCAACAAAATGGCGCGCACCAAACAAACCGTGAAAGAGCATCCGCCTGCCAACAAAAACACCCTCCAAGGATGTGAGAAGCCGTCATGGCTTAAAGGCACAAGAAAATGGCCACGAACACCTGGCTGTTGCAGAAACTCTTTTGGTAGTGGGCATGGTGGTAGGGCACGAGAGTCATCAAGGACTGTTAAATCTCCACCTCCTCACGATATAACACCTAGAAAGAGAATGAAGCAATGTGCCCAGCGCTGGAGAGAAGCAGAGGGCCAACAAACATTAGAGTCCGATAGGGAGCAGCCGTCGCGTCCCCAATCACAAGCAGGACCATCCAGGACTCGGGTGGTCAATACAGACACCGAATCAGACAGTGAGCCACCATGGTTGTGAGAAAAAATACCGCGTACACACCGGGTGGCCGTTAGGGGGAAGACATTGCCTCAAGGCAAGTGAGCTCTCCCCACACGAGAAGATCGGCAACCAAGGGAAGAGGAAGAATCAGAAGAGGCTGCAAAACCAACCCCTAAGCATGTCAACAGGTGCAAGTCTAAGTTTTTCAAGAAGTCTAAACGCCGCTCGCCAGCAAATGTGCAAGTGTCCCCAAGACAACCGCAGCGGCGCCGAAAAATAGCAAAGGCATTTGCAGAAATCCGCCACTACCAGAAGACGACGGAGCTCTTGAGTCGATGCGCCCCCTTTTCTCGCACTGTGAAGGAGGTGCTTCAAAGCTATGGAAATCAGTATAGATTGCAAGCAATAGCGCTAGAGGCTATTCAAGAAGCTAGAGAGGCCCACATCATTTCGGTGTTGGAAGATACCAACCTATGCGCCATTCATGCAAAGCGAGTGACAATACAGCCAAAAGATATGCAGCTTGCACGATGATTGCGACGAGACTTCGAGCATTAGCCGAAGTTACCCCTCTTTTTGTATTGCACACCCTTATCTTTGTAATGATTTGACTTTCCAATGACAATATGATCAACAGTTGTGTCTACTCTGTCTATTATCTTTGTAATTTCAAGTTCTGTATGTAATTGCAGTCAATTTCAGGAAATTTGTGCATTTTAAGTACCCTTGGGGGTAGATAAGCCTATAAGGGGCCAAAAAAAGCCTGGCCACAAGGGCTCACAAATGGCCCATCCAAAACTGATGGATGGGCCATTTGCGCGCCCTTGTGGCCAGGCCTTTTTCTGCCCCTTGTAGAGTTATCTACCCCCAAGGGTACTTAAAATAACCAAATTTACTAAAACCTATTGGTTTTGCATCAATATTTTACATGGATCCTTGTGGACACCTTTTTTTTGGTCATTTCAAGCTTTGAATTCCTTATAGGATATCAAAACAAATAACATATTGTGAAACCAAGTGTCTATGCAACATTAATTTGGATTTTTCAAATGTCCAACGTAATTTGACTTTTTGGTGCAGGGGTGTACTAGGTAGAGCTAAAGCAAGTGATAGTTTGTTGGAAACTTCATTTCATAATTGATTTGAGCTTTTCTAGTGTCCTTGAGTGTGAACATATGCTGGAATTGCCATAAAAAGGTTGCATTTAAATGAATGATGCAAAACCAATCCATTGCAATAAATTTGTTCTTTTTAAGTACCCTAGGGGGTAGATTAGCCTATAAGGGGCAAAAAAATGCCTGGCCACAAGGGCGCGCAAATGGCCCATCCAAAACTGTTTGGATGGGCCATTTGCGCGCCCTTGTGGCCAGGCATTTTTTTGCCCCTTATAGACTAATCTATCCCCTAGGGTACTTAAAAAGCACAAATATACTGAAATTGACTGCAATTACATAAGAACTTGAAATAACAAAGTCACCAATCAAAAAACAATTCATATCACAAATTGAAACAATTTTCAAGATTGACAAATCAGATTCAAAAGAATTTGCAATATAGAGAGACAATTTCAAATATTTTTTATTCCTTCCAGCACGGTGATTTTACATCATGTATCTGAGGAGTTCATAATTTTTTTGACCATTTCCTGGCGCCTATTTTGTGCGTAAGGCAACTCCCCAGTCAAGAGGGACTGCGCTATGGCATTTGGGTCAGTTGAGCCAATGGAAGCATGTATCCCTATCTGGGCAAGCACTTTACCATGAAAGCCAGTGCCAAACGCTGTGCATACAAGGGATGTACGCACTAGGAACACTTGATGCGCAGTTTGAGCAATGGTGCTCAAACACAAAAACTTGCTCAAAGCTTTTAACGACCAAGTCATAAAATGGGCTTAGGGAGTAAATTCATTATGGATAATGGCCACATCGCCAGGGGGGAGTTGTCCGAGGTAATGCGCAAGGGAAGGTTGAGGTCCAAAGCCCGTCCGCTTGCCACCCGTCCTTGCAGAAAAATCATCAACCTCCACAACATCCTGTCATAAACCGATGAAGGTTGAGAAAAAAGACAATGAAGGATAAAATAGTAACATGAAAATTAGGATACAGTTTACCTCCTGCTCCTTGTCGTCCTCCTCCCTGTTGCCCTTTGCATCCAAGTCAATGCTCCCATGCACCACAGATACAAGCTTTGGATCATCAGATGGGAGGTTCCATAATGGCATAGGCATCCTAGCAGCCTCAACCTTGGCTTGCGTGGCTTGGAAATCTTCATCATCCATGTGCAACTGCTTTGCTGCCAGGACCTCCGCACATACAACTGTAATAGTGTCAGCAACAGAGTCCCCATCTGGCAAGAGCTTGCTTTCTAGGGCATCTGGCGTATTGTCTAAGGGACATTTACTGCTGTTGCATAGCACGCTCAAGCATTCATCCATGCGCAGGCCAAATGCTTTTTCCAAATCATGCAGGAACACATACTCCTCCCCATCCACTAACACTAAGGAGAAGCGACTGATTTCTACCTCTGGGATAGCCACATCATCAGTGGTAGTGGCACTGAAGTGTCACAAGGGCCAGCCGCAACTATGGATTTCTCAACCACTTCCTCAAGACCCCTGGGGTACTCGAGCTGGTGTGCTTTTCCTTCCACTGCAGGTTCATGGGGATAACCTGCTACTCCTTGGTGTCCTTGATAAAGAACCCAACTTGAAGGTGTGGTAAGCGGAGCTCCTCCAAATCAGGTTCCTCGCTCACCAAGAAGATAAATGTTGCGAGCCGAGAAAGGTACTCCACCCCCAACTTGCGCTTCTTGAGCGCTGACACCCCAGGGGCTTACTCGTCCAAGTAATGGCCTGCATCGGTTGCAATTTCTTGGAATCGTTGCAACCTCTTGGAGAATGGGCGATCACCTTTATGTTTATAGCGCAAAAGATCGCAGGGCACCCCTGCATGTGGGGGGATAGATACATAATATTTTATGATGTGCTCCTCCATGAACGCAAAAATCTCCTCAAATGCATCCATGTGAAGGTCAACTGTGGCGTCAAGGTCAGGGAGACGAGTAAAAAAGGTGTGGAGGTCCAACTTCCCTTTGTATTTGGTGTCCTTGAGGAAGAGGATGAATCGTGACAAAGGGGTGGATGTGGGTGCAGATGCAGAGGCTGTGGCAGCATCCATGTTTAGCATGGGGTGTGGATAGAGAGTGGAGGAGCTCAAGAGTTGCAAAGTGAAAATAGTGAATGAGTTAGGTGGCCCCACTTTTATAATGGACCCTTTTTTTAAGACATTAAAAAAAAAGGCACTTTCACCCAAAAACGATTTCTCATCCCAATGCAAAAAATTATATTCAAAGGCATGATTTGCCGAAGCAAATCATGTTGATTATAGCGGGGATCAATATGAAAATTACAAGAGTTACAAAGTTATAAGATCGATAGCATAGTTCCATCTATCCCCCAATCCTCCTCGACCTTCAATTTGTCTTCCATTCTCTTCCCAATCTGTGGACATTCATTACAATAAGCATCTAATGATCGACAAACCATGATGTATTGAAAATATGGTGGAAGGATTCTCACCTTGTGACCTTGTAAACAAAATTGTGCTTGTTGAAGGGCCTCAAAACCCATAATAACCAAATGTTCTCGAACATTACTGAGAGTCCAATGCTTGTTCACTTGGACTGCCTCCAAAGCATCGTTGGGCATCTTCACTGCAATGTCAAAGCTTGCAATAGCGCCATCTACACTCTGTAAGGGAGTCCACACTCCAAGCTTGCACATCCAACGATCATAGTGAAATCGTATGTACAAGGAGGTGCGGGATTTCAAATAGCGCATTCCAATACCTAAAGCTCCAACCTTACAACGGTACCGGTCCCCGTTGTGCATGCCCTCCACAAAACCCCAGTCCTCTTCTAAAAGCCTTCCTAATTCCTCGTAATGTGCATCTTTACATACAAGCATTGTGGTAGTCTCCACAAATCCAAACTCTTTAAAAATGTAAGACTACTTTGTCCCCCTACATTTTTGAGGGCATAGAGTGTGTCCACCACCCTCTTCTCATTGGCTGACCTCTAATCAACCTTAATCCCAAAGGGCCCCTAGAGGGTTCATATTTTTCCTAATGTACTACTAACTTGACTTAAAACTGTCATAACTTCTTATCCATAGCTCCTATTGACAAGCCGTAAAGACTGGCATGTAGAGCCCTTCAAGTACTTCAACTTTGATTAATAAAATCCCAGCTATGACCACTTCAAGCATAGTACCTGTTTAGCATATCCAAGGCATCTTTTGGCCCTTTGAGCCGCATCTGGCACACTTTTAGCTTCAAAATTGGCTTGTTAGCAAGCCCTTATAACTGATGAATAATCATGTAGGATTCAAATACACCTGATTGGTGTTCCTTTGCTCATTTTCTTATCATGGAAGCGGAGCAGCATGACATCCACCCCCTCTGAACCTGCACAATCTCCGGTCTATGCCAATTGCACTTAATCAGCTTCATTAAAATCATCATCAAACATATCATCTGATGTATACATAACATGATCCTCTGGAGGCATATCTGAATGAGAATCTTGAAGAACCATCTCGCCTTCTCGCTTCTTGAATAGCTTGATCCGTTTTCCTGCAATAGGCACCTTAAGCATAGTTCCATCTAGTTCACATAATTGATATGTCACATTATCAAAAACATGTTGCACCACATATGGTCCAAACCACCGTTTAACCATTTTCCGCATAGCAGTGTATTGGTTCTCCAAGCTACTGTCATAGACAAGTACCCAGTCACCATCTTTGATAGCATGTGGTCGTAGTCTATGCTTTTCATCAAATGCTGCCTTATTCTTCAATCTTGCCTCCTTAAGCTTCTCTTTAGCCTGTTCAATATCCTCTTGACGCCTCTCAAGCTGGCGAATACGTAGAGCAAGCAAGTCTTCAGTAGACATACCTTCTTCCCATGGCATTATGGTCCAAGTCATAACTGCTTCCTCTATAGGCATAATGGGTTTTTTCCCATGCATCAATTCAAATAGCATAAATCTTGTAACTGAACTGTGTGTAGTGCGATCACCCATAAAGCAAATGGCAAGACTTTAGGCCAATCACCAATATGCCCTTCACTCGCCTTCGCTAAAGCTTTAACAATAGGCGGATGTCCTCTTTCAATTTTTCTGTTACCTTCTGGATTATATGCTATAGTGAGAGCGAGTTCAATGCCCATACGAGCAAAAAACTCTCAAGCTTCATCTGCATCCAGCTCTCCTCTATCTGCAGTAATTCTGCCAACACATCCATACCTAGAGATAACATCTTCAAGCAAGAACTTGCATACTGGACTGGTAGCTTTGGTAAGCAAAGCTCTGCCTTCAACCTGATTAGTAAGATCTTCTCTAGCAAGAACAATATACCTCATCTACCACACTCCTACAGGCATTGTAATAAGGTCCACCACCCACTTGTAGTGCATAGCCAGTGGATAGGTGGGATGCAATCCATCTCTCTGTCGCACATTAGAGTACTGTTGACATATTAAACATGACTCCACAAATTGAACCACATCTTTGTACATACCTTTCCACAAATACCGGTATTAAATCTTGACAAAGTTTGCCCAGACTCCTCTATGTCCAGCCCATAGACTTTCATGAAACTCTTTGATCACCTACTACTCAGTTGCTTAGTCACAAATAATTCATTGTGGTACCCCTCCTGGGCGCTTCGGTTGCCTCCATAAATGTCCATCTTTCAGGAAATAGCCATAGGCCTTTTTCCTGATCTTCTTGAAATCTTCATCACTCCATCCTTCTTGTCTAGTGAGAGTACTTAGGTAGCGGCCAATCATAAGCCACTCTCCATCATAAAACTCTTCATAAAAGACTTCAAAAACATGAGCAATATTTCCACAGTTGGCATGTAGATAAGAGGACGTGTAGAACTTCAAGCCAACATCATCACTCGTGGTCAGCATCTCTTCTTCATCTTCAAACCTGGCTCTTGATAACAGATCTGCAACAGGATTATCTCTACCTGCAATATGACAAAATGCAGGGTTAAGAGACTTAATATAGGCTATCCATCGTAGCATGGCAATATCTGGAGTAGAGCAGTTTGCAGTCATCCCTATCAGAGGAAAGCAATCCTGTCTCTACCACAATAGAAGCTCCAATAAAGTATTCTTTATCGGTTCTTAGAGTAGTAGCAACACCCCGAAGTTCCCTCTTAACCTGTGGATAACCTCGTTGATGAGCATTGAGCACCTTGGCTCCAAATCTCACTGCATACATGTGTCCTTCAGCATCATCTTGACCTATAGCCCATCCAATACCTGTCGGGCTAGTGTCAACTGTTAAAATAACTAGCCTGTCGCATTTATAACCAACTTTCCTTAAGGTCGGAGACTCAAGAAGCATCTTCTTTAGTTCCTTGATAGCTTGTGTGTGAACTTCTTCCCAAACAAACCTTTTACCTTTTTGTAGCAATTGATACAGCACCTCTACAACATGAGCAAAGTGTGGCAGCCAAATAGGATAGAACACACATGCACCCAAGAATCGACGAACTTCAGTAACCGAAGAACATGTTTTCTTCATCTTTTCAATTTCTTCAACTTTTGTTGGATTTGGCCTTCTTCCTTTAGAACTGCACATATGTCCCACAATTAAGACCTCCTTAGCACCAAAAGTTGATTGTTAAGTTAACTTCTTCAAGCCTCGATAAAATAGCATCACAGTCAGCAATATGTTGAACAACAAACTATCGGCACCCCCTCTGGTCTTTTGCTTCATCTTTTGAGCCTTCTTCATAGCCCTTAATTTGTAGATCATCAATGAAAGGCATAGTAACATGTGGGATAAAGTCCCTTAATACCTTATTCATGCCGTTCATCATATGAGCTATAGAATTAGTAGCACCCTGTGGCAGAGTGCACATCCTTACCAAACCAAGAGGAGCACGCATTGTAGTAAGATCCCTGCTCTCCAAAGCTAACTGGAATTGATCATATCCTGAATAAAGATCACCCATAGAGTAAATAGATCTACCTGCAAAGGCCTCAGCAAATTCATCCACAATTGGGCCAGTACCCACATTGCGGATTGTTACCTTGTTAACAGGTTGCATATCCTGTATAAACCTTAAAGTACCATTTTTCTTCGGAACAATAAACCATCGATTAGAATATGGTGCACATGATGGCTCCAAAATTCCCATTTGAATTTTTCATTAAGCAAATTGATAAGCTTCGGCAAGTGAGCTTTAGGAACTAGAACAGGACGTAAGCTCCATGGCATGTGAGGAACAATTAAAATAACCATAGGTGAAACAACACTAGGATCCACAAATCCGATCTCACTTGGCTCAAAAGCAAAAGCTTTACCATGTTTTTCGAGCATACCTTGAAAACACTTGATCTTCTCTTCGTTGAGGAAACCATCTTCTCCAACCTTCAGTTTCTGCAATGTCTCCTTAGTAAACTTATGCCCTATGTTCTTTGGATTCCTGAGTATAGGCTATCAAGAAGCCTCCTTGATCATCCCATCACTTCCTTCTGGTAGCGGTGTAGCCACTGGCCTCACTTTCTTTGCAACAGTTTTGTATTTTGTCTCTACCTGTGCTTCAACTGCTTCACTTGAATCATCCTCAATATGCATAAGTGCTTCATATATACTTATCATACATTTCCATTGAATGGACCTTAACCACTTCAGTTTCTCTTTGTAATCTGCTTTGCCTGACCTCCTCAAGCTCTGACATAGTATCTACATAAGATACCTCTTCAAAGATTCCTGAAATCACATCATCTTATTCAAGCACATCACAACCCTGCAATTCACTTTGGATACTTGAAACATACTGTTTTTCCCACTTTGAAAAATCATTAAATTTTTTGAAAGATACAGAACCTTCAGATGTTAACCCCAAAAACCTTGAAGAGAAATCTTCTCTTTGCGAGAACTTCTCCTCACTTGTACCACCATAGTCCCGCTTTATAATGGCACTCCAAGAAAATCCTATGAAAACCTCTGTTCTCTAAACTCCTTGCGTATCTTTGGCATTGGATTATCACGTAGAATATCCTTGTTCCCGGCATGGTCAACACATACAGTCAAGAATTGAACTTCTTTCTTACCATCTTGGCTTTGAACCCTGGCATAGGACGAGCCATCATCCAACACCTTGGTTTCCATTCGCACAGTTGTAATGTAGGGTTGCCCCAAAATTAATGGATAAGAGGAATGCTCCTGTATAAAGAAATTTTGCTCATCACAAACATCCCCTACAGTTACCTTAACATTGGCACATGCACCATAGAGGTCGCCTGGAAGCATATTGGCAGCTCGAATCTGCCAACCATGGTCCACATCAATAGGCCATTTCCCCTTTTTGTGCAAGCTTTTAGCCATCAAATTGATCTCCGATCCATGATCTATGAGTGCCAAGACCGGTTCTTTAATGTCGCCAAGCTTCACAACAGTTTCGGTTCTTGCTCTTGCCCAATGAGTCCTTGAAAAGTGACTCCTTGGTATACTTTCACTGTCTTCATCTTCATTGGAGTGAACATGACTTACCTCTGGTACAGTTGGATTTGACACCACCACAGACCTCGACTCTTCTTCTTCTTCAAGATCTGCCAAATACTCTTCATAGTCATCCAAAATTGCTTCAATGTGGCAAACTGCCTGGCTCTTAACTGACTCCGGCTCCTATTCACTTGGTATCTGCCACTTTCTTTTGTTAATATCAATAATCTCCTCTTGAAACTCAACAATGCCCAAAATATCGCCCAATGTGAGCTCCACTTTGCTATTCAAAATGCGCTCTTCAAAAACTTTCTTTAAATTTGTAGCTAATTCAATGTCAGATTTAAGCTTATATGAGGGTCCCCTGGGTTTACCTTGCTTTTTATCCTTGGGTGCATCCTCCATCACCACTTCAGGAGCGGGCTTAGGAGTAGGTCCTTCTTCTTTTTTTCTGTTAAATCTTGTTGTCTTTTTTGATGTCCTAGGAGCTTCTTCATGTCTTTTTCGCTTTTCCTCCACCATAGCCTTATTAGCTTGAGACTTCGCAATAAACGCATACACTGAGAGTTGGATCAGTCCACCCTGTGGTTTCTTGAATTGAATTCCCTACTTCTCGTAGCTTCCCATAAGTTACCTTCCCTATTTTTGTTGTCTTCAAAGTGTAAGGCCACAATTGACCCTTAGTACCTGCACCATCATCATCACCCTTCCCCCAAACTTGCAGCCCATATGTAGCTGCTTCCACAAGAGCAACATTATGTCGGATCTCTTCAACTATCTTTTTCATGCCACCCCTGCCGAAATTCAGGTGGAGCATCTCACCTATTGTCCTAAGGTGAATCTTCTTTTCCTTCCCGAAAACCACGTTCCCTTTGTAAGCTTCATCAAATTCGTCACATTCTTTAACGTATTTGTGGTCTTCACTATCACACCACATGCATTGATCCCAGCCTTTACGTGGAGGCTACTGTCTAGGCTCAGACGTAGACCCCCTTTGCAGCTAGCCCTTCAAATTTTACAGCTTTAAAATTCAAATTTAATTCTTGAATACCTTTCATCAATTCATCAAGAAATGGCTTCTCCACTCTGGGGTATGGCCGAGGTTATTTTCTCCTTAGGATCCTCTTCCACAACATCCATGATGTCATCCACGATCAGCTTATCGACTCTCATCTATCGTTTCACGATCATATTTACTGCTTCAGTGACTATCTTCCAGTTGGATGTTAAGCCCAATTCTCATGTTGGATCCTCCAACAATTGCACTACACTCTTTTGAAGTCGTGGATCAGCAGCCTAAATGAACAGTTCAACCTTCTGATCCTTCATTTAGGCTTTGGCTTAAGGGTTTAGAGATTAGGCTTAAAGCTTAACAGATTAGAGAGCTTGAGATAGGATTCAAAGCTTGTCTTATGAGAGATTAGTGATCATCAAGGCTTAGGGTCATCTTAAGGAGATTAAGTTAGGCTCGAATAATGAAGCTTATCAAAGATTAGCTTGGGCTATGGCTTATGATCTCAAGGCTTTTCTTCCCTGGGAGAGAAAGCTCAATGAGAAGAGGAGATGGCCCAAAGAAATCACACAAGTCCTCTCAAAAAGAACCCCGCCTTCTCTTTTTATACCTTGCATGAGCTTTTTCTTGTTAAAAGGGGCCTACCCATTAGCGATGTCACTAATGGGTACCCCCCCGATGACATGGCAGGCGGGTTCCAAAGTAGCACAAAAATCGTCACGACTGGTACCAGATCAATGCGCGAGGAGCTCGTGAGCGCATTGCATTTCTACGGTGTCCTCATTGGAGCACCACACAGCTCGGCGTGAGTCGTTCTTCTCCTTTCTGCGCTCGTCAACTGCAGCAGCCCACCATGGGTTTCCTTTTCTTTATTTGCTTACACATTTAAGCTTTCATTTGAATTGAATGGGCGGCCTCTTGGTTGGCTTGGGCGGGTGGCCAATTAGGTTAAATGGACGGTCCTTTTAATTAAGGCTATTGAGAACACTATTTCTGGCATACTTATCGGCCAAGCTTGCCCATTGGCGGCCATAACTTGTTTAAGGGCACTACATTTGGTATACATTTTGGCCGAGCAATGCTTGCAAGTAGAAGGCATCACATTTGGGATGCATATCGGCCAAGCAATGCTAAGCTTCTCCATGGTGCGGTCACGGCCATTGCAAGAGATGACATGCCTGCCAAAGCAAAGCCGCTCATTTTCGACTAGCAATATCACTTTGTTGCTCGTTCTGGTGCTTTGGATGGCATCATAGCTTCCAAGATGCAAGTATCAATGTCCGTCAAGGCTAGGCATTAGATATATTATAGAAAATGCTTCTGCATTGGCCCACATCTCGCATTCACATCGGGCACCGTGCTGCATTAAGCCAGATGAATTTGACTGATCAAGGCGACAAGGCGGTTTGGAACCGGCCCCCGGTGATACTTAAACTGGCCATATCTTGTCAATCGAAACCCCGACTGACGAACTGAAAAGACCGGCATGCTCCTGAAAGTGAGCACTTCGGGCCCGTGCATTCCTTTCATCTTTGACCTTTTACCAGCAGGTGCTCATCCAGTATGGATCTGCTACTGACTCAACTTAAAACTGTCATAACTTCTTATCTGTAGCTCCTATTGACGAGCCATAATGACATGCACGTAGAGCCTTTCAAGTAATTCAACTTTGATTAATAAAATCCCATCTATGACCACTTCAAGCATACTCCCTGTTTAGCATATCCAAGGCATCTTTTGGCCCTTTGAGCCGCATCTGACACACTTTTAGCTTAAAAGTTGTCTTGTTAGCAAGCCCTTATAACTGATGAATAATCATGTAGGATTCAAATACACCTGATTGGCATTCCTTTGCTCATTTTCTTGTCATGGAAGCGGAGTGGCACGACAACGGGACATCACACAAGCTAGACACAGCCAAAGCATAACATTCTGATGAATAAGATGCATGGCAAGAACCTGAACGAGTACAACTAGACAAGGTGCATCCATTTTATTGTCACACAAAGTATGCACCAACAATTTTGGCATACATCTAGCTTGCTCATTTTCAACCCTTTCCTCATCAAGGGCATCATGTACATCTACATCAATAATAGGCTGATCTGTAAAATTTTTTGAAACCCCCATAGATTGTATATTTGCCTCATTGGAATTTACATTAAAACTTCCACCACTAAAAAAGAGGCAACAAAGTGTCATAAATGTCATGTGAGTTTACATTACTATCTCTAGTGCATGACAGCAAGAGTTGATTAGAATCTTCCACAAACACAATATCCCATGAAACCAAGATACACCTTGTTTGCAGATGATACGACCTGTAACCTTTTCTTTCAGCACTATAACCAACAAAAATACATTTGACAGCCTTCCCGTCCAATTTTTTGTGCTACGTTTGTGGCACCAAAGCATAAGCCAAACAACCAAAAAATGTGCATGTGCTCAATAGAAGGCTTTCTATCATGCCATGCTTCATAAGGAGTCATATATTGCAAAGCTTTTATAGGACACCTATTAAATACATAAGTGGTGCACATGATGGCCTTAAGCCAAAACAAATGCGGCAAAGCTTGACTTTTGACCATACATCGTACCATTTCCATAATTGACTTGTTTTTCCTCCAGCAACACCACTTTGTTGAGGCATATAAGGCACTGTACATTGGCGTTTCATCCCATGAATAGCCATAAATGCATTAAATTCATGAGACGCAATTCCCCTCCCCCCCTTGATCTGAACAAACGGTGTCCATAGTACATTTCTCGACATTTTCAGCCATAGCCAAAATTTGTTTGAAGCACATAAACACTTCAGACTTTGCTTTAAGAGGATACAACCATGCATGTCTGGAGTAATCATCAATGAAAGTCACAAAGTAAAGGTAATTGCCCAAAGACGGAGTTTACATGGGTCCACAAACATCACTATGCACAAGCTACAACCTGCATGTGGCCCTAACTGAACCATGTTTTGAAAACTTTGAGCGCTGCATCTTACCCAAAATACAGCCTTCACAAACATGAAAAGAAGCAAACATATCGGATTTCTGCAAACACAACAAACTAGAAAAATTCAGATGTCCAAAACATGCATGCTAAAGTTTTGCATCTGAAATAGTCTTTGAATCTACAACAACATTTGCAAAAATCTTCCCACACTTGTCATACAAAATGAGCTTATACAGCCCACACCATAAAATTCCAAATGCAACAATTTCATCTCCAAAACTGAGATCATGTACTATACCTCTAGCATCCATGAATGTGACTACAAGACCAATTCTAGCAAGTGCAGATATAGACAAAATATTCTTCTTAATCCCAAGTACATACAATGCATCAAAAAGTGTGAAATAACTACCATTTGCAGTAGTAACCACAATCTTTCCAAGTCCGTGAACTAGAGAAGAGTCCGTGAACTAGAGAAGAGTCATTGTTGGCACACGTGACTAAATTCCCATGAGGGACAAACTCAAGAGAGGTAAACAATCACGATGTGAGGTAATGTGCTTTGTAGAACCACTGTCAAAATACCACACATGTGAATCTACAGCAACTGACATGCATGCATCATGGACAACAAGATCATAAGTATACTTTGCATTAAAAGCCCACTCTACATCTACATCAGCATCACAATCTCCTTTCATAGAAGAATCCACATATATGCACTTGTATTGGACCCAATAGTTGATCGAGCCTCTTTCTTCTTAGCCTCTTTTGCCTTCAATTTTGGACACTGCTTGATCAAGTGATCATTAGCTTTACAATAATGGCAACGAATCCTCTTTTTCCCCTTATCACCAGAATTCCCTAACAAATTGGTGCTAGTAGAAGCATTAAGGAACATGTGATTTACCACTTGCAGAAGAACCATGAGAAGTGGCTACATTCTTGTTACCACATTTTCTTTGAGCAGCAATACAGGCCTATTCAACTGCACGCTGTCTAGTCCTTTTTTTTGGAAAGTCACTCTCATAGCAGCAATGTGAATAATGCATCAAACTTGACAACTTTTGGATTTCCTTGGACCATAAGTCTCCAAGTAATAGCAAAAGTCTGGTAATAATCTGGCAAAGCATCAAGACAATCTTCACAAGGGAACTGTCAAGGATGACTTCGCCTGCAAAAATAAGTTGCTCATTGATATCCTTGACACGAGCAAGGAAAGTGTCCATTTCATTCTCCTCATGCAACTTACATAAAGACCAGCCAGAATATCCCAAGCCTGTTTTATAGATTTTGTTGAACAAATATAAGGAGTAATAGTGTGCTTCATAGACAACGCATTCAAAGCATGAGCCTACGTATCTTTTACATCGCAACGAGCTTACTCAGCCATAGGCAAAACAACTCAAGGAGTAGCAATCATGCCACCAAAACCTACAACATCCTAAACATCGCCTACATCCTCAGAACCCATGACGTACATAAATTTCATGCACAATATTCCAAATTCCCTTTGACACAAGGACACGTTACATCATATAAGCCCACATAGGGTAATTGTCCCCATCCAGTTTTTCCTCATTACCAAACATCTTGAATACATCTATGTTGTTGTCAGCCATGAAAATGATGCACCTGATGTGAAAATTGCCCAAAAAGAGGAGAAATAAAGAGAAAACAATATGTGCTATATAACACAAAGTATAGAAGACTATAAGGGACCTCTTATGCAAAAAGTGATACTAATAGAAATTCTTCATAAAATGACAAAATTGCATGTGCAGCACTGCATGTAGAAGAAATGGAGGTCAAAATTACTTCAAATAAAAAATATGAGAAAACCAAGTTGTAGAGGACTCCCAAAGCAATATTTGACCTGTTGACACTCACCAAAGCTCACAAAAATCAAAGAAAGTGAGCAAGCATGTGCTGGAGCTGCTGGTGACTAAGCCCAAGAGGACACAGCCTACTCTGATACCAATTATTAGAATTAGGATTGTAGGAAAACACACACAACTTGGAGAAGATGAAGGAAGCTCAAGGCACACAACAGAGAGTGTTCTACTTAGTATGCAATGGAAAGATAATATAGCCCCGTAATTGGCATATATACAATGCACGGGGGGAAAAGCCTTCTAGTGAGGGAAAAAAATCCCTGACAGTCCTAAGTGTGTTCACACACATCACTACCACATGTATATGGTAATAGAGTCATAGACTGCAAAGCTTTTATAGGACACCTGTTAAGTACATAAGTGGCACACATGATAGCCTCAAGAAAAAACGAATACGGAAAAGATTGACTTTTGACCATACATCATGCCATTTTTGTAAGAGACCTGTTTTTCCTCTCATAAATACCAATTTTTTTAAGGTAGATACAACACTGTACATTGGTGTTTTATCCCACAACTAGCTAGAAATGCGTTAAACTTATGAGACATATACTCTGTCCTCGATATGAATGAAGGGTATAGTACATTTAGAGACATTTTCAGTCATAGTGAGAAATTGCTTGAAGCACATAACATTTGGACTTAGCTTTTTTTTATACAAAAACCATGCATTCTTGGAGTGATCATCAATGAAAGTCACAAAGTAAAGGTAATTGCCCAAGGATGATTGCAAGCGCCCACAAACATCACTATGAACAAGATACAATATGCATGTAGCCCTAATTGATACCTCCTTTGGAAACTATAAATGTTGCATTTTCACCCAAAATATAGCCTTCACAAACATGCTTTATAGGTGCTTCAAGAGGTAGCAAAGAAGCAACCATATCATATTTCTGCAAACGTAGCAAAGTGGTAAAATTCACATGCCCAAAACATGCATGCCAAAGTTTTGCATCTGAACAACCTTTGAATCCACAAATGCATTTGCAAAATTCTACCCAAACTTTTAATAAAAATTGAGCTTATACAACCCACGACATAAAATGCCAGATGCAAAAATTTCATCACCAAAATTGAGATCATGAATTGTACATCTATCTTCCATAAATTAAAATTCACAACAAGACCAAGTCTAGCAAGTAAAGATATAGACAAAAGGTTATTTTTTATCCCAGGTACATAAAGTGCATCAACAAGTGTGAAAGAGTTGTCATTCCTAGCAATCAGTACAATCTTTCCAACTCCCTTGACCAGATAAGAGGCATTGTTTGCACAAGTGGTTGTATTCCCATGAGAGACATCCTTGAGAGAGGTAGACAAGTCACAATGAGAGGTAATGTGCTTTGTAGCACCACTATCAAAGTACCATACACGTGAACTTGCAGCAACTGACATACATGCATCATGGAAAAAAGGATCATAAGTGCAATCTACACTAAAATCCCATTATGTATCTACATCAGCATCACAATCTCATTTTAGAGAATACTCTATTGCACTTGTAACAAAACTAGCGTCTTTCTTCTTGGCTTCTTGTGCCTTCAATTTATGACACTCCTTGATCAAGCAATCATGATTCATTATCCTTACAATAATGGCAATGCATGTTCTTTTTGCCCTTTCACTAGAACTCCCAAACAAGGTGTTTCCAATAGAAGCATGGGAAACTGATGATTTTTTACTCAAGGAAGAACCATGAGATGTGGCCACATTTCTGGTACCACTTTTTCTTTAAGTAGCAACAAAAGTATATTCAAATGCACTTTGTTAGTCTTGTTCTTTCTTGAAAGTGACTCTTGAAATGGCAATGTGCATAATGCATCAAACTTGATAACATCGGGATTTTATTGGGTTATAAGTCTCCAAGTACTAGCAAAAGTCTAGTAAGATTCTAGCAAAGCATCAAGAACAGTCTGCACAAGAAAACTGTCAAAAATGACTTTGCTTGTAAAACTGAGTTGTTCACTTAGATCCTTGATACTAGCAAGAAAATTGTCCATGTCATCTTCCACATGCATAATCATTGATTCCAACTCTTTACACAATAATGCAATTTCAGCCTCATTTGCGACTTGCATAAAGACCATCTAGAATATCCCAAGCATGTTTAGTTGATTTAGTCAAGTGAATGTGAGGAGTAATAGTGCACTTCACAGATAATTCAATTAGTCCATGAGCATGTGCATCTCTAACATCCCTAGGAGCCTACTCTCAGTTGTAGGCAAAACATCTCTAGCAACATCAATCTTTCCACTAAAACCTTCAACATCCTCAACATCGCTTGAATCTACAGAACTAGGGTGTACATCAATGCCCTGCACAATGTTCCAAAGTCCCTTTGACACAAGGACATGTTGCATCATGTAAGCCCACGTTGGGTAATTATCCCTATCCAATTTATCCTCGACAACAAACATCTTGAACACATCTATGTTGTTGTCATCCATGGCGAATGCCTTTACCTAATGTGAAAAATATTCAAAAAGAGGAGAAACAAATCAAGATTTACACATGCTATATAGCACAACCAGAAGAAGACTGTGAGGGATCCATTTTGCAAAAATTGCAACAAAAAATTGGCACAAAATGACAAAATGCCAGCGTAATACTACCTGTAGTGGAAACAAAGGTTGAAATTAGCCCAAATGGAAAATCTGAGTAGACTAAGCTCTACGAGCAATCCCACGGTATTTCTCGACCTAACTAAGCTCACCAAAGCTCACCCAAATTTGGAAAAGTGAGCAAGCATGTGCTGGTGATGCTAGCGACTATGCCCAAGAGGATGGAACCTGCTCTGATACTAATTGTTGGAAATAGGGTTGCAGGAAAACACACACAAATTGGAAAAGATGAGGAAGCTCAAGGCACACAATAGAGAGTAGTATTACTTAGTGCACAGTGGAAAGAAAAGATGGCCCTAGATTGATGGTCATATATGCAATGTATAGGGGAAAAAACCTCCGAGTGAGGGAAAAAATACCCGGGTGGTCCTAACTGTGTTCACACACATCACTACCAGATATGTATGGTAACATTCCCTACAAGCTATGGGGAAGGAAAAGTCCCCTATTGGGTGAGATGGACTTACAAATGAGTTTCTCAAACAATTCTGGGAGTATTTTAAAATTCCCCTATTGCAATTAGCGAACATGGATCTTTTGGAGGGGCATTTGGATGACAGTCCCAAAAAAGGGTTGATAAAACCCATCCCCAAATCCGTCCATTGCTCTTTGTCAAAATGTTGATAGTGGTGTACAATCTCATTGCGAACCTGATTGTTTTAGTCTGGCTCCAATCTTGAACAAAGTCATCACCCTCCATCAACATGTATTCATCAAAGGATGCTTTATTTACGAGATAACATTTTGGCTGCCATGGTTGGCATTGAGTATTTTGTTTTCACCAAACAAGAATTTATCCTCCTTCACAACTCAACGTGGATAAGGCTTACGATAGAACCACATGCTATTACATTGCATCCGTCATGAAGGCTTTGGGCTTTGGACCCAATATATGTGGGATAGTGCTCATGTTTCGGGAGGGAAGTAACTCAGAGCTACTCTTCAGCAACAAAATAATGAGAATTTTTTAGGTCAAGTGTTTGATCAAACAAGGCTTCCCCCTTGCCTGACTACTCTTTCCTATTGGGTCTCACGCTTAGGTAACCTCGCTTGAGGATTGTGTGGAAATAGGGGAAATTCAAGGTCTATCACTTCCTGGTAGCAAAGAATTTTTTGCAAATTTGTTTGCTCACAACCCTTGGTATTCCTAAAAGCCAATCTAGAAGTGCTAAGAAGGCCGTCAAGATTGTCCAACTATTTGCCATTGCTTTAGGATCAATGTGAAATATTGAGAAATCAAGATTGATCTCTCTTTCTGAAAGTGGCTCGTTTGACCCGGTGGATTGGTCAGGGGAAGCTTTTGGAAAGGGAATTGTGTTCAGGCACTTAGGCATCCACTTGAGGTGGTCATTTTGAATAAGCACAGATTCAATTGGTTCGTGTACAAGATAAGTAGTAAAATGAGAAGATGGGGTTTTGAGTTCCTCCCCTTTTATAGCAGAGTTATTACGATAAATGCTTTCAAGATCCCTTACATTTCTTTCGTGTCTCCATTACTTAAATTGAGCAAAGACCACTGGAAATAATTTCTAAAGCCTATCAAACAATTCTTATGGAAGAGCAACATGAAATCCATTTTGACAATGGGGGAAATGGGAATGGATAGCAAGATCAAAGAAGCAAGGTGGCATGGAAATCATTGACCCCATGTTGCATGTAGAAGCATTGAGTGCCAATTTAGTTAGATCATTGACGGAGCAAAATCAAGAGTGGGCCATCATGGCCTAGGATATGATAAGAAAATTGGAGCTTGCCTCTAAAGGGGGCACATGGAAGGAGGCCATAGTGCATGATAAGATCTTGGGGCCTTCCTAGACAGTCCTGAAGCATGGCGGCACCATAGGGGAACGTACACATAAGTGAAAAAAAGTGGCTTCAACCTTGGAATGAGAGGAGAAATTCAGACATTTTAGCCTCTAGATGATCCTCTCTCCATTGGTCTCCTTGGATTTCTAAACTTGGAAAAAGTTCCTTGAACTACTTTTGGAGGGAAGTTGCAAGACACATAAGCAACAAAATAGGTAACTCCTTTGCTGGAAGAATGTAGAGAAATTAGCGCTTCAACATAATCTAGGTGTATCTGAGAGGCTTCTATTTAGTAGGCTCTTGGAAGTATTGGCATATTCACCCTCTGCCACAAACCAACTTCCTTGCTAAGAATATTAGTTGTCCTCCATTCATCATATCACTATTGATTTTTCTTTTGCCATTATTTCTACTATTTTTTTCCTTGTAATCTCTTGTTCACTGCTTGGATTAGTTGAATACTCCTACTTTCCAAAAGGTCTCCTAGATTCTCAAAAACTGGTAGCTTATTTGTTTTTGTCTCCTTTGCCATCATCTTGAGTGATCTTTCCAATACTCCATGACACCTTTGTATTCATTGTCATTGGAAATTGAGCCTTACCATAACAATTAGAGCCAATGAACTCACGCACATCTTTGCTCTCATCAAGTTGCAACAAGTATGGGAGCAACTCTTCTATGAGAACATTTTGAACCATTTTCTCTTCAACAAATTTTGAAGGAAATATGCAATTATTTTGTAGGTGAAACACAACATTTGTATGGAAACTAATCAACAAGAATTGTGTTGCATGGATCACATTCAAAGCATGTGGATATTTTTTCCAATGGCTTAAACATAATTGGAACTTGAGGATTTTCTAGTCTAAATAACTTCATGCCTTCGGGAACATTGCAATATTCTTGAGACCAAACTACAAAAAATGGCAATATCTCCTCTGCAGTTATTTGAATCATTCTAGTCTAAATAACTTCATGCCTTCGGGCACATTTCAATATTCTTGAGATCAAACTAAAAAAAATGGCAATATCTCCTCTGCAGTTATTTGAATCATTCTCAACATCTGGTAAACATTAGCTTCTCTAGTTGTTGACCAAATCCAAACATTGAATCTCTTCAATATCTTATATCTTTTTGTAGAGCTGAGCATTTTTATGTTTTTAAAAGAAAAGTGCTAGTACTTAGTGTTACAAAAGAGTGGAATGACCTTCAAAGAATAGTTTCAAATTTAATTACAAGTTATAAACATAATTCTATTCTTGAGCACGTGCTGACTAAGAGCATAATTTTGCCCTTTCAAAGGTCCTCTCATGGAATTGGGCCTATTCTAGTGCAATTTCACAACGTCAAATGACTTTATATGTTAAAACCAAGAAAATACGTATTTTTTCGGCTCCCTAACTTACTTAAATCTTGTTGCTTACACCCTATCTTGAAATTTTGATTGTTCAAAAACTCTTGAAAATCTTGAGTCCTCCACAATAACATTGAGATCAAGGTTTTAGGTATCCCATTTGTATTCATACCATGCACTTTGATACATTTAATTGATACGTGTGGAAAGTTTGAAGTTATTTGAGGTTTTGAATACTTATGTGTCAAGAATTAAAATATCAAAATTTTTGCATGCGCAGTTTTGAATATTTGAAATGATCCAAAGATTGTTTCTTACCAAAGCACTTCTACTTGCCACCTTGAGTCATCATTGGAGAGGGTAAGCAATGTATCACTTTCTAAAACTCAAAAAAACATCAAAAACATATTTTTTCTATGCATACAACGATATGCTTGAAATGGCCATAGCAAACACGTATAACTTTCCATTATTTTATATACTCTCGAGTAATTTTTTTTGCACATGAAACTTGCGGTAATCTATAGCACAATTATAGAAAAGTTGTGTACAATTTTCTACAAGGTCATTTCATTTTTTCTTGAGCTTATAAAGTTGATTTCTTCAAAGCATCAATTGCAGTCTTATGGGGGTCCACTTGATGAGTATATTTCTTGATCATAATAGCTTCTAAAATGCAAGGTTATATTTTTCAAAGACCCTCTAGCTAACATATTTAAGCATATCAAGAGGGTTTTCTTAAATACATCGTCTGATGCAAGTAGCATTTAATCTAAATTTGTTAAAAAATGACACTTAAATGTCCTGTTTTGGTACCAAACTAGTGTTTAGATTTGTAGTTGGACACTCAAGTGTCCTGAGATAGTTAAGTGTCCTATATTTCTAACAATGTGTCATAATTAGTTGGCGGAGCTAGAAGCATGATTTATGGATCATGTTCACATCTTAGGTGAAAAACATAGCCAAATTTTTAGTTTTTCCCAAAAATTAATACCATATTAGATTATGGTGATAATATTAAGATGCAAAAATCATAAAAATGTAGTGCAATTTTAACAAAATTTTGATAAATTGAATATAATTTCTCATCGAAATGCGATTCTGCATAGATTTCAAGGTTTATGGATAGGAAAAAACTTATCATAAGAAGAACTTGATCTTCATAACGTAGTTCTTGACCGGTTTTTTGTTGTAATAAAAAACACCAAATCCTGAAAATGCTGACAGAGAAACATTTTGGTCTTCAAGGCCTTCTTTCAATAATGTGATGAGGTTATGGGGCAAAACTCGAGGGTCTACAATGTTATAGGCCAACACCCATCAACTAAGCATTTTTCTATGCTCATTTTAGAGAATATATAGTACATAATTTCTTGCAAAACAACCATCGCTATGAAAAATCAATAAAAGTGTACATATTGATTCCCCAACTATGATTCCACATGAGGCATTTGTATATATACATATAAATGAGATAAATGATCAAATCCAAAAGTGACTTTATTTTTAGGCTGAACTTCCATAAATAAATAAAAATAATTTTAACGATTTTTGGGATGCGACATAATCATCAAACGTGGCTTGCATAACCAAATAGTATCATCTCAAGGAATGAAGATGTAAATGTAAATATTTATTGGTTAAGAAAATAGAAATTTAGATAAACTAAATGTTTTATGTGGTCGTTAATTTAAATTCACGAGTGTTACATGTTTGACTCACATGACTTTCTATATATAATTCTAGTAAAATAGAAAAAATTAACAGCACTTTATCTTCTATAGTATGGGAGGAATCGGTCAAGCATCAAGCCTTTCCATCTTTTCCATCAACACGAGGGTTATCAAGCTTCTCCAGAAGCAAGGGGCCAAAGTCTAGTTGTCTAATTGGAGACATCTAAGCAGTGGCTAACGGAATATGCACAAGATTGATGAAATGGATCGCATTCAAACAAAAAGGGTTAATCGTAGAAGCTATCATTACACTTTGGGAAGGTTCTGAATGTGTTATAGAGTGTGGACAGAATTTTGTGTTTATCAAAGTAGACGTTGATAAAGCCTATGACAGGCTAGAGTGGTCATTTCATAATATAAGTCTTGAATTTATGGGCTTTGACCAGTTCTCTGTGGTGTTAAAACCCCTTTTGTGAATGCAAGGGTAAGTTTCTCCCTTAATGGGCATCTGTCAGGTGCGTTTGGGTTAGAAAGATCTGTAAGGCCACGTTGTCTCTTGGCCCCCTCTTGTTTGTTGTTGTTGCTACTGATGGGCTCAATTGCCTCATTTAAGGACAAAATGGAACAAGGCCTTATCAAAGGGATTAATCCCCAACTCAAAGAAGCAACAATGCTTGTCCTAGTTCGCCAATGCCACTACTATTGATGACACTAATGTTATACTAACCAACGAAGAGCCCTCCTTAAGGGAGTTTTGTCTAGCCTCCTAGTCCAAGATCAACCATGAAAAAATAGGGATTCACACTCGTTGTCTTCTATTCCGGATAGGATTCTTCAATCACTCTATAAAATCACTCAAGGGGCTCACATTTTTCGATAGTCGGGCTTTCCCATGGGTTTCGAGTTAACTCTCAGTCAGCTAGGATAGGGTATGCATCAACTTTAACTCCAAGCTCAGCAGATGATTCTCTCAATGCCTAGGTGCCATTTTTCTTTAGTTGTTGGAGGCCAATCACCTCCCACCTTGCAATCATTATCAAAGTTTGTAGAATCTTCTCCCTCTGGGCTAGTGACCCATTTTTCTAAAAAGCTTCAAAGTTCAAAGTCAGTTGAGATGCATGTTGTCTACCTAGCAAATATAGTGGACTTGGCATAAGCGACCAAAGAACCGCAACCAATAAGAAGCCCATCAAATTAGCCGTCAATGCTCTAGCTTCCCCTATTGAAGAGGGGCCCCTCTTGCTGTTTAAAAAACTACAAGTTAACTTCAGAAAAGCCAAAGGCTCCCATCCATTTTGTTTTGTAAATAACAGGTGGTCGCTTCTGGGTCTGCCTTACTCAGCTCAATCATTCACGCTTGGAATCGTCGCAGGATTGACGTGAGAATTAATATGGATCCTAAGCATAGATATTCTATCCCCTCAAAAGACTCCATATGGTGGCCTACGCTCCTCCGAAAACTCCATACCATTTCACAAGAGAGAGGCCCTAGTACTGCACAATAAAGGCTTGAAAACTTGTCACTAGCTCTGCGACGCTAAATATTATTGCTAGCGGCCTCACCTTGGGCTAACCTCTAGGATCCTTCCATTGAGCTCAAGACGTGTATAATTCTCCATTAAGCTGTAAGGACGAGGAAGAAAGCAACCCAAACAAATCTGGGGTCTTGTAGCTGCTACAGGTGCTCCGGAGAAGTGGAAGACATTGGCCACTTATTTAGTGCATGTTTGGCTTACACAGGAGTGTTAGCCGCTCTGGACAAGGTGCTCAAATTTCATGTTGATTTTTGTTGGCTTCCTTGGTAATTTTGAGAGCAAAGTCAAGGGAGACTCTCTGTGGATTATTTGGCGGCAAGGGAATTTTATGTTGTTGAAGGGGTTTAGTACCAGGCACCCAGGCTTTCCTTTTCTCATGTGCACTTGGCAGGCCAAGAAGATTGCCAATTGTGAAGTGCCCCTGTGCAAGACGAAAAGGGAGATACTCCTGGATTTTGATTACGATTACTGGATGCTAGCCTATGGGAATATTTCATCTTACGCCTGCCGTGTCAAGTAGCTCAGCAGAGAGCACTGGAAATTGAAATGTTACTTCAAGTCTTGAGATTGAGGACAAACCAATTACACTAATTTTTCCAAAATTTTGTAGGTTCTTTCACCTTCAAATAAAAAAATTTAGAGGCAAAATTTCAAAATTTGTAGGTGGGACTACACTAATCCTAGGTTTTTTTCGAGCACTGGTACAAGCTGAGTTGGATGCCCTTCCCCTCACTTGCTTAGAATAGTAATGGAGCTGGGTATCAATGGCCCCTTGTTTTGGTCTCACCCGCGGACCCCCCCCACCCCCCTTTTATGGCACTAAATTTCAATACTTCCCCCCCTTATGAAGCTTTCACCTTTTACACCCTTTTATAGGGAGCTCGATGTTTGAAGATCTCATATGTGTTAGGTGGAAGTTGGATATATCGAAGATCATGTACGGTTTGGACCACTTCCATCACATAATAACTCAAAGGTTTAGGAGCAACATACGTAGCATGCATGAAATTTAACATTTGCCTTTCGCGAGAATAGTACAACAACAGGGCAAGAGAGCTCCCTGCTCAATGCAAAGGTTACACCAAAAAGTAACAGCTCACATTGCATACAAGCCCCCTTTTCGTACAAAGGTTAAACAATGAGCACATTTTAGGTACTAGCTAGACACCGCATTATTTATCTCACAAGAACACGCCTCTGCGGAAGCCAAAAGCAAGGAACCTGCACGCCAAATATACATGGTTAATATTAAGCTCACAAGTCGCATTAGCATTTTGAAACAAAAAAATTGAAGAGGATCCGTATGTAGCTCTTCAATGGACAGTCCCATTTACAAAAAAATTACACTAAAAAGGCTATTTCAATCTTTCAATGCTTAAGCAAAGTTCAAAAGTGCAATCGGGAACGACGATCATGTAGCCGGGAAAATTGTCAATAGCGTAGGCTTTGAGTGTGCATTGAAACGTAAGAAGATAGCACAGAGAAGCAAATTGAGTGAGGTGTTTCCGGTAAGGTAGAATAGTAGACAACCGGTACTAAGTACCTACATACTTCAGGGAGAACACGTCACATGAGTTAACGGCGCGAACACAGAAGGAACGAGATGATGATATATACACACCAGATAGAAACGGGCGGGCGGAGCAGCTGGGGTTGAATTAGTTAGTGAGGATGGCCTGGGCCACCCTTACCGTAGCCGCCCTTCTTGTGGTGGTAGCCGCCCTTCTTTTTGTACCCTTTCTTGTAAGGGTAATGACCTTTCTTGGCCCACAACTCCGCTTCCTCACCTACCTCTGCCCCCGCCCCAGCCACTAATTTGCGCCCCACTTCCTCCGCCTCAGCATTTGCGACGCTGCTCATGTACGCCACCAGCATCACCATCACTATCATCAGCATGCACACTACTCTCTTGGAGGACATGAGTAACACTTCGACGGAATCGTCAAGTATGTACTACTTGTCCTCTGATTTATAGGCTGAGAGAGAGTCGGTGGTAATGGGCATTGCCACGTGAAAGGCTGACACCATTGTCATAGTGGGAACTTTGGAGTCTTCTTTCTTTGACGTGATCAATCATCACAGTGTTCTTTTGTGTGTGTGTGTGTGTGCGAGAGAGAGAGAGAAAGAGGCTTGGAGGCTAGAGGGTGGACCCTGGAAGCTACAGGTCGAAGCTCATAAAGACGCAGTAGCTTAGGTAGGTGGTGAGCTATAAACCTTGAGTATGGTCACGCCAAACACGAACCGAAACCGCAGCCCTGCTGGAATTGTGGCACATGCTCTGTAAAGGCTACTAGACTCTAGGTGTTGAGGCAACTAGCCGACATGGGGTATCGCCATTCCTCAGGACTATATACACATGCACATTTAAGAAGCTCGTTCATGCGATCGACGGTGCGGAATTGGGGCGCGATCGGCGAGACGATCTGGATCGTCCGCGTGGCGGGGCCAGGCTCGGGGTAGGAGGTAAACCCAGGCGACGAATGTCGGGACGACGTGGCATCGGGCGGGTGACGTGGCCTCAAATAACGAGGTGCCACATGGATAAAGAGGCAGGTAGGTGGCCGGGGCGGCTTTCCGTGCGTGGACAATGATTGTCAATTAGGGCGTCGAAAGGGATTGCTTCATGCAAGGTGGGGTGGCGGGGTGGCGGGCCAGTTTCATATTTGAATTGGGGAAGGTCGTGCAACAGAGCAGGTGTAGGGGTAAACCCGGGCTTCTCAACAGGGGGGCAGGTGGGTGTTTTGTGTTGACGAAGATGCACACCTCCGCCAGTGGAGGGGCAGCGGTTGGGGGGCCTTGGGGGTGGGATCTGAATGGGTTGCTGCAATGAGAGCTTTGGGGAGCTTGATGGTGCTTGGAACGAGTACGGGGGGGGGGGCGGTTGGTGCTTCGGATGGAAACTCAAGTGATATGGATGAGGTGGAAGAGTTCTTTGAAGAGCATCAAAGCGGGTGTTCGGATGCATTTGCTTTTGCATCAACTAGATACTTTGCTTTTCATAGACAAACATACGGGCTTATGATAGCTTCTATCGAAAGTGGCCAAACGATTACCATAGGTGCTCTCAAAGCCCATGACAAACGAGGTGTGCTAGACTTGAAAAAATGGGCAAGAATGAGGGATTCACTCCACGTAATGGTTGACCAAGGTGGCTCTTCGCATCTTGTTATTGGGAATGGAAAGTTGATTGCATGTATAGAAGATTGGGAAAGCATTGTTTCCGCATGCCACTCAAACGACCATTTATGCTTGCGGGCAACGATGGCATCCATTGCATGTACATGGTGCACAAGTATTAGACAACATGGAATCCCACTTGCGTATGCGAAGGAGTTTTTGGACTTGTGTGTTTGTGCATCGTTGCCCGGGTTGGGGAAATTGGAGAGCCATGACACCACTTCCACAATTGCCCGGGTTTACAAGACAGACAAAAGAGTCCCAGCAAGGATGAAGGTGGTGTTGAGGAACATACAGCGCTGATGGATGATATTCAAAATGTGATCAACCCTATTGCCATCAAGCACAAGTCTAGATTGGTAGAGTGGCAATCATCGTAGTCGAGGGGCTTCATTCAACTTGTGTGTCATCGCAATGGGGAGGCACAAAGAAAGGGCCACGATCATCGAAGACTGTGCACATCAAAGAAGTGTGGATGCCCGTTTACTATCGTCATTCAATGCATCTATGATATAAAGGAAAGTGTAAGGATAAGGGTTCATGTTGGGCACAAAGGTCATGTGCCCGGATCATGTGAGGATCTTTATCACTTGCCGGTGCATCCTACTATGAGGAAACGATGCATGGAAGATTTGTTTGACGTTGGAACATGTCGCCATGTCGCAAAGATGAGTGTCTCCAAGGAGCTATTTCACTTCAATATGGCATTGCCGATAGAGCAAGTGTCACATAGATTCTTCATGATACCAAAGGAAATTCAAATGATGGCATATTAGCTCCAATCCGAAGGTAAATAAATCCCTGAATGTCTCCTTGCTGGGATAATCATAGGTTTGTATGGGCTTATCTGTCATGGTGCCTGGGTTTATTTTGGGATAGTGCCTGGGTTTATTTATTATTTTGCCTGGATTTATCTGCTAGATTCATTTAAGACTTGAGTTTAATTGACTGCTTTTGTTTAGGGAGGCTAGGAAGCGATGACTGGTCTTCAATGTACCAGGAGGCTCTAAAATTAAAAGAGCAAAACAAAGTTCTCTATTGTCAACCCTACAACCCGGATGCCTTCGATGAGATGGAAAGGCCATTCATACTCATTATTCAGGATGATTGGATGCTCGGCATGTGCTTGCGTTTCTCAACAAACAATGCTTGGGCAATAGACTCCACATTCAAAACAAATGTTTTTGGGATGCCACTCTATGCAGCCATATTGCCAAATCAAAATGGAATTGGTTTACCCTTGTGGTTTATGTTGTGCACACATGAGGTAGGAACATCTCAAGAAAGCATTGCTTTGCAAGTGACACTAAGCTTGTGTTCCACAGAATGAACAACATTCGCCCTCGAGCATTGGTAATTGACAAGCGTATGACTTCATTATTGGCCATCAATAAAGTTGTTCATGGTGATCAATCTTGTTGGGAGGTGGACAAAGATGGGACAACTCAACAAGTTGCATGTACTGTCTTGCTATGTTGGTTCCATACCAAGAAATCATGGGTCGAGCACTTGCTTCCACAGGTTTGTAATATGGTTTTGTATATGTGTACGTGGGTTTATCTGCGTGTTAGAGGTTTATCTGTTAGTGCTTGGGTTTATTTGTTAGTGCCTAGGTTTATTTGTCAGTGCTTGGGTTTATCTGTCTATGCTTGGATTTATTTGTTTGTGCCTAGGTTTAACTGTCAATGCCTGGATTTATTTGATGGTGCCTGGGTTTATCTGTCAGTGTCTAGGTTTATCTGTCAGTGCCTTGGTTTTTCTGTGTGAGAGCTTATCTGTGTGGGACCTGGGCTGATATGGGTGAACTATAGATTATCTCGTATATGTTTCTTGATATGCCTGCCCACTTTTTTTGCAGGCTCCTAAGGAGATGCGTGAAACCCTATATGCATCAATGGAAAATCTAATGCAATGTGGTACAGAGGACAACTTCGAGGCTCGGTAAGGCCAGTTGTTGATAGAATGTGAAGGCCACCCTAATATTGTAAGGTATATCTGCAATGGTTGGGCCGCAAAGACATGCATCTGGCGATGAATGTGGCCAAAATACGATCATTTATTTCCACATGGGCATGTGGACACTACCAATTTGGTCGAGTGACTATGGCAGTATGTGAAATACATGCTTCTAGATGCAAGGATCGATCGATCAGCCTTGGATTTATTGCATGCCCTGGTGGGTGATTCCAACACCGGGACACGAATGGGTGGCTCTGCTATCGAGTTCTTTCCTCAGAAGCAAGAGATTGGTACAATATTTTATTTTCATATTAATCATAGCAAAGGCAATGGGTTTTTCTATGACTGCCTAGTAGGATTATTCGTTTAAATGAAGACTTACATTTGTACCTGGGTTTATAGCATGGTATAGGTTTATATGGTTGCTTGGGTTTATCTATGTCTGGATTGCTTCTGAAGCTGATCACTGTATATTTTGTGTAGTTGACTCTGGAAAGCACAACATTTATGGAAATGATCGGCTGCAGACCACAAGACTTGCACGAGGTGAAGAAATCTTAAGGAGATATGCAAATGACCCATCGACGATTCAAGTTATCGATGAAGCTGCACTCTTATTTAAGGTCTTGAGCATGTCATCCACAGGGACATGGTATCAAGTTAGTATACAGTCGGCATATTGTGACTGCGCAGATTGGTTTAGCAACTGCAAGCATCTGTATGGAATGTGACTCATCTTAAGTGACTTCTTTTCTCATATTAGCCATATTATACCCATCATTGACACAGCCCGAGAGTTAGTGATGGAGCATGATCTTGAACAGTTTGAGGATACTACCATCGATGTAGAGCCTCCTCCAACACAAGTTTTGACCCAATGCATTGACGAGCTAAAAGCACTCTTGCACAACATTGAAGAGGGCATTCCATCATATAGTGACTCAAAGATCTTGTCATTGGTGGGGCAAGTGCAAGCAGCATATGTTGGCCTCTTTGCTCAAAGAGCACCCATGGAGATCGATTTGCCAAAGAAGGGAAGTGTAACACAAGTACAGGCACATGTAACTGCCACTTGACTTGGACCTAGGCCAGAAGGAGTAAATATGCAAATCACGGTGCCCACACGGCCAGCTAGACAACCGGGTGCTTTGCGACATAAGCATCAAAGGGACCGTAAGCGAGTTCGGTTTGCTTCGCAAAGGCGGGTTTAATGTCATCATTGTTGCACAAAGACTTTCTTGGTGGACGAGGGGGTCGATACATGCCACACTTGCAATGCATTGTTGCCTATGACTCCACGGCTAAGAGCTCAAGAAAAGCTAGGAGCATTGATAGGCCGACAAGCCTTGTTGTTTCATGGGTCTGATGCTTATGAATGCCTTGTTACATTCGTGGTATGCGGACCAAACAATGACGATGAGCATTTGTTTGATCTAAAGTTCAATGATAGGGAAACCATGCATGGAGAATTGGCATCAGCTCATCGAATTGTACTTTTATAAAACCCTGTAGTAAACATCTTCCTCTTGCCTTGCTGTTTTTCCTAGGTTTATCTGTATCCCATGTTTGGTTATTTGTACTATTTTTGGACCTCTCAATCACCTACCATATCTTTTCACGTGAAACTGAGCAGTAAACATCTGCCTCTTGCCTTGCTGTTTTGCCCGGGTTTATCTGTATCCATGTTTGGTTATTTGTACTATTCTTGGACCTCTCAATCACCTACCATCTCTTTTCACCTGAATAAGGCAAGTTTTAAACTTATTATTATGGTGGTAAAGGAGTGGACTATTCTTACTTTGTACAACTTGATAGGCTTTTTGTTTTTCTTTCAATCAACCTTATACCTGTTTTGGGTTTTTCTCAACCTATCGGCACTACTTCTTGTCTTGTGATGGAGAATTTTGACTCATTACCTTCCCTAAAATAATATTCAATACCCTTGCTTTATACACTTAATTCCATACCTATTTTAATTGACCATGGGCTACCTCTTTATGTGGCAGTTCATTCTTGATGCCCTCTTAGGATTGTATTTCTTGTGCAACTATTAGGTGTATAGTTTTTCTCTACTTTGATAGAGATTGCAGTGTCTATATAGTTAGATTTAAGTTATACAATAATAAATTTTTATGTTAATATTAGACTAATTAGGTTCAAACACACACACACACACACACACACACACACACACACACACACACAGAGAGAGAGAGAGAGAGAGAGAGAGAGAGAGAGACTATCAACATAGTTTAGTTGTAGAAATGTACGTGATGCAAGTGGAGAAGAGATTTGTCCTTCTAGTATGATTGTCTTATACTCTTGGCAGCATCTTCCTTTCCTCTTTCTACCATCATCATTGTGGTGATGACGGTGAGGATGATGGGACTGGTGACGAGGATGACGGCGGTGGAAGTGGCAAAGGGGACAGTGAGGATGGCGCCCAAGATGTTAGTAGTGATGAGGATGAGGCGCAAGAGATTTTATCTTCACCTGCTTGAGATTGTTTTGAGTGACTATGTCGTTTGTATGATTTTGTTTCACATACTTATCAGCTCTAACATGGAATGTGAACTTTTCATTCTCTCCTCGGCTTATGCTAGGTGGTTAAAACAATTTTATGTTACAAATTTTTTTGGATTGACATGTTATCCACGTTTACATGTTCGGATGTTAAATTAAGTCTACGTTTATGGATTGCCTGGGTTGATATGTGTAACGGGTTTACTTTATCGGTTATCAAAGTATGAACTTGCATCACATACTCATCAGCTTTAGCATGCAATGTGTTGGCTTTCCCTTCTCTCTCTTGGCTTAAGCTATGAAATTAATTTGCTTCATAGTTTGAATAGTGTGCCTTGGGTAGACATCCATGGTATGTGTGAAAGCTTGTGAAGTGCGTAGATTTTGTGGTTGTATTTGCAAGTTGTCATTCAAGTTGTATTTGCAAGCTGTGTTGTTTGGTATCATGGAAAATTTCACCATATGGTTTGAAAGCCTCTCTCTCTCTCTCTCTCTCTCTCTCTCTCTCTCTCTCTCTCTCTCTCACACACACACACACACACACACACACACACACACACACACACACACACACACACACACAGACACACACACGGAAACTCATCCAATGTTTTATGAGGCCTCATCGTGTTTTATGTTTTGGTCCGTTAGTCATGCATTTGGTTTTCCTTGGACAAGTTTCAAAAAAAACATTGACATTGCCATTGTTCCTAAGCTATTAGTAGTGGTAGTAGTATTAGTGCTCGTAGTGAAAATCCACAATGATGATGGTAGAAAGAGAAAAGGAAGATGCTGCCAAGAGTATAAGACAATCGTACTAGAAGGACAAATCTCTTCTCCACTTGTATCACGTACATTTCTACAACTAAACTATGTTAGTAGTCTCTCTCTCTCTCTCTCTCTCTCTCTCTCTCTCCCTGTGTGTGTGTGTGTGTGTGTGTGTGTGTGTGTGTGTGTGTTTTTGAACCTAATTAGTCTAATATTAACATAAAACATTATTATTGTATAACTTAAATCTAACTATATAGACACTGCAATCTCTATCAAAGTTGAGAAAAACTATACACCTAATAGTTGCACAAGAAATACAATCCTAAGAGGGCATCGAGAATGAACTGCCACATAAAGAGGTAGCCCATGGTCAATTAAAATAGGCATGGAATTAAGTGTATAAAGCAGAGGTATTGAAAATTATTTTAGGGAAGGTAATGAGTCAAAATTCTCCATCACAAGACAAGAAGTAGTGCCGATAGGTTGAGCAAAACCCAAAACAGGTATAAGGTTGATTGAAAGAAAAACAAAAAGCCTATCAAGTTGTACAAATTAAGAATAGTCCACTCCTTTACCACCATAATAATAAGTTTAAAACTTGCCTTATTCAGGTGAAAAGAGATGGTAGGTGATTGAGAGTTCATAGAATAGTACAAATAACCGAACATGGGATACAAATAAACCCGGGCAAAACAGCAGGACAAGAGGCAGATGTTTACTGCTCAGTTTCAGGTGAAAAGATATGGTAGGTGATTGAGAGGTCCAAAAATAGTACAAATAACCAAACATGGGATACAGATAAACCCGGGCAAAACAACAAGGCAAGAGGAAGATGTTTACTGCAGGGTTTTATAAAAGTACAATTCGATGAGTTGATGCCAATTCTCCATGCATGGTTTCCCTATCATTGAACTTCAGATCAAACAAACGCTCATCGTCATTGTTTGGCCCGCATACCACGAATGTAACAAGGCATTCATAAGCATCAGACCCATGAAACAACAAGGCTTGTCGGCCTATCAATGCTCCTAGCTTTTCTTGAGCTCTTAGCCGTGGAGTCATAGGCAACAATGCATTGCAAGTGTGGCATGTATCGACCCCCTCGTCCACCAAGAAAGTCTTTGTGCAACAATGATGACATTAAACCCGCCTTTGGGAAGCAAACCGAACTCGCTTACGGTCCCTTTGATGCTTATGTCGCAAAGCACCCGGTTGTCTAGCTGGCCGTGTGGGCACCGTGATTTGCATATTTACTCCTTCTGGCCTAGGTCCAAGTCAAGTGGCAGTTACATGTGCCTGTACTTGTGTTACACTTCCCTTCTTTGGCAAATCGATCTCCATGGGTGCTCTTTGAGCAAAGAGGCCAACATATGCTGCTCGCACTTGCCCCACCAATGACAAGATCTTTGAGTCACTATATGATGGAATTCCCTCTTCAATGTTGTGCAAGAGTGCTTTTAGCTCGTCAATGCATTGGGTCAAAACTTGTGTTGGAGGAGGCTCTACATCGATGGTAGTATCCTCAAACTGTTCAAGATCATGCTCCATCACTAACTCTCGGGCTGTGTCAATGATGGGTATAATATGGCTAATATGAGAAAAGAAGTCACTTAAGATGAGTCACATTCCATACAGATGCTTGCAGTTGCTAAACCAATCTGCGCAGTCACAATATACCGACTGTATACTAACTTGATACCATGTCCCTGTGGATGACATGCTCAAGACCTTAAATAAGAGTGCAGATTCATCGATAACTTGAATCGTCGATGGGTCATTTGCATATCTCCTTAAGATTTCTTCACCTCGTGCAAGTCTTGTGGTCTGCAGCCGATCATTTCCATAAATGTTGTGCTTTCCAGAGTCAACTACACAAAATATACAGTGATCAGCTTCAGAAGCAATCCAGACATAGATAAACCCAAGCAACCATATAAACCTATACCATACTATAAACCCAGGTACAAATGTAAGTCTTCATTTAAACGAATAATCCTACTAGGCAGTCATAGAAAAACCCATTGCCTTTGCTATGATTAATATGAAAATAAAATATTGTACCAATCTCTTGCTTCTGATGAAAGAACTCGATAGCAGAGCCACCCATTTGTGTCCCGGTGTTGGAATCACCGACCAGGGCATGCAATAAATCCAAGGCTGATTGATCGAATCCTGCATCTAGAAGCATGTATTTCACATACTGCCATAGTCACTCGACCAAATTGGTAGTGTCCACATGCCCATGTGGAAATAAATGATCGTATTTTGGCCACATTCATCGCCAGATGCATGTCTTTGCGGCCCAACCATTGCAGATATACCTTACAATATTAGGGTGGCCTTCACATTCTATCAACAACTGGCCTTACCGAGCCTCGAAGTTGTCCTCTGTACCACATTGCATTAGATTTTCCATTGATGCATATAGGGTTTCACGCATCTCCTTAGGAGCCTGCAAAAAAAGTGGGCAGGCATATCAAGAAACATATACGAGATAATCTATAGTTCACCCATATCAGCCCAGGTCCCACACAGATAAGCTCTCACACACAGAAAAACCAAGGCACTGACAGATAAACCTAGACACTGACAGATAAACCCAGGCACCATCAAATAAATCCAGGCATTGACAGTTAAACCTAGGCACAAACAAATAAATCCAAGCATAGACAGATAAACCCAAGCACTGACAAATAAACCTAGGCACTAACAAATAAACCCAAGCACTAACAGATAAACCTCTAACACACAGATAAACCCACGTACACATATACAAAACCATATTACAAACCTGTGGAAGCTAGAGCTCCACCCATGCTTTCTTGGTATGGAACCAACATAGCAAGACAGTAAATGCAACTTGTTGAGTTGTCCCATCTTTGTCCACCTCTCAACAAGATTGATCAGCATGAACAACTTTATTGATGGCCAATAATGAAGTCATACACTTGTCAATCACCAATGCTCGAGGGCGAATGTTGTTCATTCTGTGGAACACAAGCCTTAGTGTCACTTGCAAAGCAATGCTTTCTTGAGATGTTCCTACCTCATGTGTGCACAACATAAACCACAAGGGTAAACCAATTCCATTTTGATTTGGCAATACAACTGCATAGAGTGGCATCCCAAAAACATTTGTTTTGAATGTGGAGTCTATTGCCCAAGCATTGTTTGTTGAGAAACGCAAGCACATGCCGAGCATCCAATCATCTTGAATAATGAGTATGAATGGCCTTTCCATCTCATCGAAGGCATCCGGGTTGTAGAGTTGACAATAGAGAACTTTGTTTTTCTCTTTTAATTTTAGAGCCTCCTGGTACATTGAAGACCAGTCATCGCTTCCTAGCCTCCCTAAACAAAAGCAGTCAATTAAACTCAAGTCTTAAATGAATCTAGCAGATAAACCCAAGGAAAATAATAAATAAATCCAGGCACTACCACAAAATAAACCCAGGAACCATGACAGATAAGCCCATACAAACCTATGATTATCCCAGAAAGGAGACATTCAGGGCTTTATTTACCTTCGGATTGGAGTTGATATGCCATCATTTGAATTTCCTTTGGTATTATGAAGAATCTATGTGACACTTGCTCTATTGGTAATGCCATATTGAAGTGAAATAGCTCCTTGGAGACACTCATCTTTGCGACATGGAGACATGTTCCAACGTTTCCTCACAGTAGGATGCACCGACAAGTGATAAAGATCCTCACATGATCCCGGCACATGACCTTTGTGCCTAACATGAACCCTTATCCTTACACTTTCCTTTATATCATAGACGTGTTGAATGACGATAGTAAACGGTCATCCACAGTGCTTTGATGTGCGCAGTCTTCGATGATCGTGGCCCTTTCTTCGTGCCTCCCCATTGCGATGACACATAAGTTGAATGAAGCCCCTTGACGACGATGATTTCCGCTCTACCAATTTAGCCTTGTGCTTGATGGCAATAGCGTTGATCAAAATTTCATCCATCAGTGCTGTATGTTCCTCAACACTACCTTCCTCCTTGTCAGGACTCTTTTGTCTGTCTTGTAAACCCAGGCAATTTTCTGTGGAAGTGGTGTCATGGCTCTCCAATTCCCCCAACCCGGGCAACGATGCACAAACATACAAGTCCAAAAACTCCTTCACATAAGCAAGTGGGATTCCATGCTGTCTAATACTTGTGCACCATGTACATGCAATGGATGCCATCGTTGCCCGCAAGCATAAATGGTCGTTTGAGTGGCATGCGGAAACAATGCTTTCCCAATCTTCTATACATGCAATCAACTTTCCATTCCCAATAACAAGACGCGAAGAGCCACCTTGGTCAACCATTACATGGAGTGAATCCCTCATTCTTGCCCATTTTTTCAAGTCTAGCACACCTCGCTTGTCATGGTCTTTGAGAGGACTTATGGTAATCGTTTGGCCACTTTCGATTGAAGCTATCATAAGCCCGTATGTTTGTCTATCAAAAGCAAAGTACCTAGTTGATGCAAAAGCAAACGCATCCAAACACCCACTTTGATGCTCTTTAAAGAACTCTTCCACCTCATCCATATCACTTGAGTTTCCATTTGAAGCGCCAACCGCCCCCCCCTCGGACTCGTTCCAAGCACCATCAAGCTCCCCAAAGCTCTCATTGCCTTGTAGCTGCAAGAGCAACCCATTCAGATCCCACCTCCAAGGCCCCCTAACCGCTGCCCCTCCACTGGCGGAGGCGTGCATCTTCGTCAACACAAAACACCCGCCTGCCCCCCCTGTTCAGAAGCCCGTGTTTACCCCTACACCTGCTCTGTTGCACGACCTTCCCCAATTCAAATATGAAACTGGCCCGCCACCGCGTCACCCCACCTTGCATGAAGCAATCCCTTTCGGCGCCCTAACTGACAGTCATTGTCCGCGCACAAAAAGACGCCCTGGCCACCCACCTACCCCTTTATCCATGTGGCACCTCGTCGCCTGAGGCCACGTCACCCGCCCGGCATCACGTCGTCCTGTCATTCATCACCGGGGTTTACCTCCTACCCCGAGCACCGTCGATCCCATGAACGAGCTTCTTAAATGTGCATGTGAATATAGTCCTGAGGATCGCCATTGGCCAACTTGGTGTGAGTGACGAGTCGCTGAACACTCCTCAATGCGACTGTTTCACGACTCTTTCGAAGTTCAGACTCCAGAGTCCAGAGTTCTTTTGTACTGTAGACTGTACACGAGTCTAGTACACCGAGTCCCTACACAGACTCCAGAGCTCCTTTCCAGAATCTACTCAACGCCACTTTTTGACCTGCCCAAAGGGTTAAGTACTAAGGCCATATTGACGTGTTCCCTTTTTGCTAATGAAAAAGGGAAGAATTTTTTTTTATATATTCAATTTTTTGATCGGATGATGTGAGTAGAAGATACTCATTGCAAGGACACCGTTGAATGAAAAAGGATGAATTTATTTACAAAAATGTAAAATTATTTTATTGGTTAGAGTGAATAAGATACACCATTACAGCAATGAAAATACTTATTGATTTGTGACCAGGGAGTGGAGAGGAGAGAGAGTGGAGGGTTTCGCCTGTGTTCTGTTTAGTGATGGCTTAGTCTCGCCAAATCTCTCTCGTGCCTGCCCTGACAAGGCAGGATGTTTGCCTCTTCATCTTTCCCTCACCACCGCCCCCCGTTACCCTTGCATGCAAACTCCTCGAGTGCATGGGATGCAGCGAACCCCCTCCCCCATCGTATGACTCTGCTGCTTCCCAATGTCCCATCCATCCAGTTGGTAGTCTCAAGTCCTCCACAGCCTCAGGTCCTCTCAAACACGGACCCACTTATTGCAAATGTTCTCCCTCCTGCGTTTGCTGAAAAGCTCATGCAAGCACTCTCTGCTCGTCAACAGCTGTTGTAGAACAAGTCCACTGTCCCCGATGGAGCAGAAGCTTTCCGATGTTCATCACGGAGAGATAACAAGCCTGCTGGAGCTACTCCCCGATTCAGCTTATGTCTCCCCCCCCCCCCCCCCCCCCCCCCAGACCCTCAATCTAGAGACCGTACAGGCAACGCTCAAGCTAGCAAAGGGCAACCTTCAAAAGGTAAGCCTTCAGTCATTCTGCCTTCTGTTCAAATCAGAAAAGTGGAAAGGGACCTTGAGAGTCGAGCCATTATTGACCTCTTAGCTGGTCCTCGCTCCTCGGTGGACATGTTGAAAGCCTGGGTGAAGCAACAGTGGTCAGCCAGAGGACTAGAAGTGGAACCATTAAATGTCTACCTAAAAACCACTTTTTCTTTGTTTTCAGATAGCCTGAGATGGCATTCCAAGCCCTGAGCCACGGGCAATGGGTCATCCGTAATTCCCCGCTTTGTCTGTTCCGTTGGAACAAGTCCTTCAACCCAGAAACGTCGGCTTCGAGGAACTACCCAATGTGGGTAGAATTCCACAATCTACCCATGCACCTCCACAACCACCTTGGACTCATTGCAAGGACGTTAGGTAAAGTTGTAGGAGGCAGACTGAGACATGACTTCTACAACCCTGCCTGGCACCCTCAAGTCCTTGTGGAGATGGACATTTCCAAACCCGACCTGCTCCCTTCTTCTATTGAAATCTGCATTGATGATGGTGAGGTGCTTGAGCAAGCCATTGAATATAAGTACCTACCTGACACCTAATTCCTCTGCGGAAAGTGAGGTCACTTTGCGAGGGAGTGCCCAATTATGGCACCTCCCAAGGCCTCTCCAATCCCCCCTCAACCCCCTTTTGACTTGCCCCCTAAGGACGATGATGTTGCTGAGCCAGAGGGTGCCCAGAGCAAGAACAAAGGCAAGGCCCACCAGCCGCACAACAAGTCTGCCTCGGCTAAGGGACAGGGGTCAAAGGGCAAATCTACCCATCATAACCAATTTGCTATTCTCTCCCGGATTTAGGACTATGTTGATTCGGATTCAAAAGATTCAGGGGAATGCATTCCTCCCACCCAAGTGCAGGAACCCGCTCCAGCTTCCAGGTTAGAAGCCGAAGTCAACTTAATGGATAACCAGCACTTGCCAGACCTTAACAAAGAAAACATGGCAGTTGGTGAGGTCGCGCCCTAGCCCTAGACTCTTCTTGTCCCTCCCCCATGGAGGTTCTCAAGGATAATAAAAGGAACCATGCTAGTGTGGCACAGACCCCACCTCAGCCAGCAGGGAAAGTCTAAAGAGGTGCTAAATGAAAGTTTTATCTTGGAATGTGAAGGGGATTTTAGCTCCCAACAAATGCAGGAAAATTGCTTCGTGGCTTCGGCATAATCCGCTCGATTTTTTGATTCTCCAAGAAGTGAAAGATGTTGGTGCTGACCTTACCAAGGCCTTAGAAAGTATTTCCAAGTGCCATTTTTGGCTTCATGATACACATCCCCAAGGTTCAGGTGGTTGTGTTTTAGGTATTCCTAAGGAGTTTAAGCATGTCAACTTGTCTCCCCAAGTCGACCTAAATTGGTGCTCAGTAGATCTTCCCCTCCCCTTCACTACAAGACTTGTAGGAATATATGCTAGAGGCTCTGTCTCCGATCGAATCAAGATATGGGAAGCTCTAGCTACCTTCCAAGAACCCCTCATCATTGTTGGAGACTTTAATATGGTCGAGTCTTTGGAGGACCGGTTTCTCTCTAAAGGCACTATTTTGAGAGGGGCAGAGCAAGCAGCTTGGGAGAAGCTCATGCAAGAGCATCATCTGTGGGATGTAGGAACTCTGGGAGAGTTCACATGGCAGAATTATAGTAGAGGAGAGCTCTCAAGAAAAGCTCGGTTGGATAGGGGTTATGTCAGCACCTCTGTTGCCAACTCCTTCTCGAGGGTTAAAGCCAAGCCTCGGTATAACACTTGTATCTCTGATCATTATCCCTTGGTTCTTACCTTGGATGACAAGGAATCAAAGGTTAGAAACAGTTGGTTTCACCACATGGACCCGGGATTATTCAAACTTCCTGTAGTTCAGGAAACCCTCCAATCCATCTAGTCCAATGCCTTTAAAGCTAATCGCTCTCCTGCAAGAGCTTGGAGCAGGGCTATGCAGGAAACACAAAAGAAATTAATTCTATTTAGAAAAGAGGTCACTCTTATCCGCAAAAAGAGAAGGGACGGAATATATGAAGAACTGGCCAATCTGGAAGTTTCTCCCCCTTCTCCCGAAGCTCAGAATCTCATCTCAACCATGCGTAGTCAAATACGACATGAGGAAGATGTTTTGTTTCATCACTCCTCGGCATTCTTTAAGCAGTGGTGGGCGGGCAAAGCGGACAGACCCATCAAGGAAATGTTTAAGTCTTTGCGCAAGAAGAATGCCAAAGAATGCATCCCCTACTTCCAAGCTCCTTCCCTATTGAGTGATGCCCAGAATCTTGAATTTGTAAGAAATCACTTTGCCTCTTTGTTCAGTCCTCCAGAATCCCTCTCTCTAGAGGCTACTAAAGCTCGCATTGAAATGCTCGCCTACAGAACCAAGGTCATTTCGGACCAGGAGGCTGCTGCTGTGGAATCCCCTTTATCTCTCTCTGACATTTACCAAGCTATAGAAAATATGAAACCTAATAAAACCCCAGGTTTGGATGGGCTCCCCTCGGAGTTCTACCAACAGTTTAAAGAACTACTGGCTCCCTACTTACTTGCAGTTTGGGAAGAATCTCTGGTACATAAGGCCCTCCCTTGTTCTATTAATACAAGATTCATTAAGTTATTGCATATGAGAGGGGCCAAGGACGACCTGGCCAACTGGCAACCTTTGACCATGCTCAACACAGCCTACAAGGTGTTTGCTAAGGCGGTTGCTAATCGGATATGTATTCTTCTCATGAAATGGATCTCTAAGGAACAAAAAGGTTTTATAAAAGGTCGAAAGCTTGTTGAGGCAGTCATCTCCCTGTGGGAAGGGTTCGATTGAGCATGCTACTGAGTCGGGCCAAAATTTTGTGTTTGTTAAGATTGATTTTGACAAAGCCTATGATAGGCTTGAGTGGTCTTTTATTCTTAGATGTTTGGAAGCCATGGGCTTTGGTAGTAGAATGATCTTGTTTATCCAGACTCTCATGGGGAATGCAAGAGCCCGAGTGTCTCTCAATGGTGGTCTATCGGATGTGTTTGATCTGGCCAGATCTGTCAAGCAAGGTTGTCCATTGGCTCCTCTTTTATTCGCAATTTTTCTGCTGACTCCCTCAATTGTCTAGTCAAGGATAGGATGGCTAAGGGCTTGATCAAAGGGATCTCCTTGCCGGATTCTGATGTTCAACAGTGTCTCTCCCAGTTTGCGGATGACACAAACGCTTTATTAGCAAGTCATGACTCCACTCTTGCTGAATTCTGGGCAGTCATGAAAATGTTTTTCTTAGCTTCTAGCTCTTAGGTGAATCATAACAAAATTGGAGTGTTTTCTCACCACCTCCTTCCCGATTGGATCTCCCAGACAGGTTGCAAACTCCTCCAAGAAGGAGAAATCTTCAGATTTTTAGGTATCCCCGTGGGATTTGGGGTCTCTCTCAAGGCTCGGTGGGATTGGGTATGCAACAAGTTTCAATCTAAGCTTAACAAATGGATTGGTTTTCAACACTCCCTGGCTGGCAAAGTCGTGGTTATTAATCACTTTCTTAATGCGTATGTTTTATTTTTCTTTGGTTGCTGGAGACCAGCTGATTGCCATCTGTTGAGGATTTCTAAAATCTGTCGGAACTTCTTGTGGGTTGGGGATCCCTTTGCTAGAAAGAATGCCAAAGTCTCGTGGGATACATGTACCCTTCCCAGGAATGTAGGGGGTTTGGGAGTACAGAATCTCAATCTCATTGCTGACAAGATGGGGGTTAAGCTGGTGGTATCAGCTCTTCATCAACCTAATGAGGAATGGGCTAAAATCTTATTCAGGAAACTCAATAAGTTTCATCTTGCAGAAGTAAAAGGCTGGAGTCATCTCCCACCCATGGTCATATTTTTCGATAAACAAAGCGTCCTCTCGGTTGGTTTTGACCTTTTGAGGTCTATCATGCAAGCCTGTAACAGGCACAGAGCTTGTCTCCTTCGTAATCCTCTCTCCAAGCACATATTCTCAGTTCCCATGAACGACTCCATTTGGTGGTCTGGGCTGGATATTCCTCCTATCCCTTCTACTTCCATTAGGAGAGCTCTGGTCCTCCACAAGAAAGGCCTGAAAACTTGGTCTCAGCTATGGGACCCCGGCTCTCATTCTTGGAAAAGTGACATTGACCTCTCCCTTCACTTCAAAGTTAAGCCTTGTGACATTCCACTTATTCGCTCCAGAATAAGGCTCTTTCCTCCTGAGTTGAGCTAGACCCTGCAAACTCCCATTCCCCTGGATCTCAGAGCGGTTACTTGGGTGGGAAGGTTTAAACTCCATAATTCGGTTTGGCACAGAGATAAGGCAGCCTCTTCTCTCCATTCTGTTCTAAACAAAAGATGGAAAGTCAATTATACAAGTAATCAATGGAAGTTCAAATTTAGGAATATCTGGTCCTCTGCCATAGAACCCAAAAAATATGTCCTTCTTTGGCTGATTCTCCATAAGGCCTTGTGGACTGGGAAGAAGGCTCTTCGTGTCTATGTCAGCACAGGTCTTTGCTGTAGATGTAAGTGTGTTGTGGAGGACATTGGCCATCTTTTTCTGCTTTGTCCTGAAAACAGGAAGCTTCTGGCTCCCCTCATTAGCTCCTTGGGCTTCTCTCCATCATGGAAACAGTTTCTTCTCTGTGATTATTCTGGGGTGCTATTTATTTTTTGGAACAAAGCCAGAGCAGGGTTCCTTTGGCTTATCTGGCGTCAACGGAATTGTATAATGTATGAAGTTGCTTACCATACCCCAAGTCTGAAAAACCTTCTTTCATCTATTATTGTGCAGGACCTGCAGATTAATAAAGATCAAGTCATCCTATATCGGACTAAGAAGGATATTCTAAAGGATTCAAAATATTTCTATGATTGAGCTCATGGCTGGGGATCCGGAGGTCAAGAGTTTGAAGATAGGATGTATACACGGGATGACTGGGAGAAATTAAAGAACTGGATAGCGAGCTTGACCAACTGGAGGAAAGGATCACTGAGGGTCATTATTAGTTGGAAAAGCTCCAGGCTGAAATAGATAGATGTTCTGAATGGTAGTAGATCCTAGGACTTTCTTTTTGATACAGTTTTGCTTGTATAAGGATGGGATGATGTCATATAGCAGCCGTGTGTAGTTGCTCCTCTTGTAAATTTTCTTTTTCTCTTCTAATTTATTCACTCGTGCTTATGGTTTAAAAAGAAAAAAAGAAACCTTAGTGTTGTGTTGAGTTAGGGAGACTTTCATCGTTTTTAGTGCATGATGGAGACTTATTTCAAATGTTTATTTCACTTTCATTTCATATACTGACATGTCTTGACTTTTTTTTTGCATTATATAGTTTTAGAATGTTAAAGTGAAACTTCACTTGCATAATTCTAGTAAATTCTATGGATACACACATACACACATATATATTAATGAGTTTTTTTAATTTCACATTTCATTTTAGAGCCTCACATGGATTGACTTTTCTTACATTCTATAACTAAATTCTAATCAATATTCAGGAAAGTTTCTTTTGTTAAGCGACCGTCGACTGAGTTTCCTAATTCCCACAAAGAAACAAACCAAAAATACTAGCATAAATTTAAAATTTGAAGGATTTTTGAACTATATTCTCACATATTTCACCAATTTTTTTTTTCCTTTACCATGGTTTGCAACCAAGTAGTCTCCATTTTCAACCGGCTCAAGGCTAAGCTGAGGCAATCCTTTCTTGAACACTGATTCTACTTAAACTCAACCTAATGATTTTATCACGTTCTAATTATTTTAGAAAGCTACCGTGATTCTTTCACTTGTTATATTAACATTTGACACATGATTAGTATCTTTAAAAGATACTACCCCCACCTCCACTTAGCTCCTGTCCGGGCAACCAATGTCGACTCATTGGAGAGGGAGAGAGAGAGAGAGAGAGAGAGAGAGAGACCTTCTGGGCTTTGCTACCTGGTTGACATCTGATAGCTGCTTGCATCGGAGCCTGTAGACCTGAATGAAGAGATATCCATCTCCCCCACCACCCCCATCTTCCTCCGAGCGCGATAGGGTTCTTCAACAGCTTGTAACGAGCACGACAGGGTTCTCTGCTCGCGCTTGAAAAACAATGCTGCATGGGTTCTATGAGTACTTTCCTTAATGTATGCAAGCCTTGAGCGCGAGCAAACCAAAGCACAAGTAAAAGAAACAAAATAAAGCCTCCCCATGTGGAAGCAAAACACGCCCCACACACATACACACGCACACACATAGAGGCTACAAGGCTCATTCTAGTTTTATCTTCCCGTCTTCCTCTTGCAGGTTTTGTGCAGTTCTCCTCACAGTCCAATCTACAGGCGGAGATGCCATGACTGAAAGCAATACTCTTCTTGATGTGCTCAAAGCTCCCATACACCCTGACATCGTCAACTGTGTGCACGCCAACATGGTGAGAAACGAGCGTTAGAAGGCCGGTCATCAAACCTTCGCAGAGTTGCGGGGTATGAGGCGAGCTGTCTCCTGTATTCCACACGTACTCGCTGGGCAAGGAGCATTCGAAAACATGTGTTGCGTTTACATGGGATAGAAGCACGTGTGTGGAATGGGAGGGGATAAGTGATGATGAGGGTACTGGACGTCAAGGATGTGAGGGGCGTTAGCAGGAAATCTCCAACGATACGCTGTTGGGAAGACGCATGACAAGAAAAATTGAAGGAGGATCGAGGCTTGACACAGAAGCAAGACATCGATGTTGTAATCCATATGCTATGGCGGATCTCTATGTCTAGTGTTCGTCTGCAGGAGAGGGCCCGGGTATAAGAGGCGAAGACTCTCTCTCTCTCTCTCTCTTATTTGCATCTCTAGCATGAGCTAGTGCTAGATGCCTACCCTGCCTTGCTGCATATAGGCACACGCGGATCCTTAGCTTATCACCATCATCTCTAGTGCATGGCCATGTTCGCCTCTCTTTTTGGAGATTATATCAAGCGTTCTATGAAATGCCCATTTGTATATATGAGCCCGCAAAGAGAGAGAGAGAGAGAGAGAGAGAGAGAGAGAGACGTGGCTTTGTGGATTGCCATGCAGCCTAAACAGGGAGATGTGGTAGCATTGTCAAACTCACTTGTCTTAGGATGTATGGCAATCCACAAAGCCACGTCTCTCTCTCTCTCTCTCTCCCCAGTAGATGGAGCTCCCACCATGATCGCTAATATGGAATGGGAGCTGGTCTCTTCAGACAGCTTATTTCAGTGTTAGAATTCAGAGCTATTGATTATCTCGTCAGTTTAGTTAGTGAGATTTGAAACAGAGCATTGGACTGAAATAAAGAACTGAACTGGAATGACATACTGAAATGAAAGACAGAATTGGAAGGTTGGAACAGAAGTAAATGATTATAGGGTGAATCTAAAAACTAAGAGTTCGTAAACCAAAAGTGCTTAGAGAGCCAAAAGTCAAAAAGCCAAGAAGCCCGGTTACAGTGTAGCGGGTCCTATTTATAGCTCTCAGGAGTTATTGCAGTAACTGCATGCAGTAATTACTTCCAATGTAGCTATTCTCGTTTTCCGTTGGTCGGCCTTCTAAGGGGCAGTTCCCGCCTCTGTTTGGACTGTCCTCGCCTTCTACATCCTTCCCTCTTTTCTTGAATTTTGGTATAACTCCAAAATTTCTGAAAAAAATCCACCGTCTGATTCTGTTTTGGTGTTGAGAGAACCATCTGGTTTTCTCATTTGGCCGATGTTCCTCATGATAGTACTCTTTCGGTATTGCCAAATTTGTTGGAATTAGGGTTGCAGAGAAACGCACACAGCTTGGAGAAGACGAAGGAAGCTCAAGCCACACAATAGAGAGTGTGTTACTTAGTGTGCAATGGAAAGATAGATAGCCCTAGAGTGATGGGCGTATATACAATGCTCGGGGGAAAAAACCTCCTAAAGAGGAAAAAATGCCCCGGCTGTCCTAGTGTGTTCACACACATCACTACCACATGTATATGATAATAAATCCTCCCTGGAGTGATGCGGTGAACGAGAGTTGGCACATGAGTAAAGGGAAGTGCCATGCCCTAAGGACATGATCAGTCCACAAAGGGGAGTAAGCCCAAAGCTTTGCGGAAAGCTTCAAGCTTCTCACGAGACAATGCCTTTGTGAAAAGATCTGCAAGGTTGTCCTGTGTTGGCACAAAAACCAAGGTGATCTCTCCTGTTGAGAGCCTCTCCCTGACATAGTGGTAATGCACCTCAATGTGCTTCGTGTGAGCATGAAAAACTGGGTTCCTCGCAACTGCCAATGCGCTCTGACTGTCAATGTAGATAGTGTTGGCAGTGTCCTGTCCAATCAGCCATAAGGCGTCTGAGCCATACACACTCAACCGTAGCTTTGAAGACTGCCCTGTACTCATCCTCACAACTCGAAGTGGCCACAGTAGGTTGCTTCTTGCTCAACCATGATAAACATGAACTGCCAAGCATGAAACAAAAACCACTTGTGGACACTCGCGTGTCAAAACAACCAGCCCAATCCGAGTCCGAAAAAGCATGTAAGTCTGGCGGCAATGATCCCCCCTTGGGATAAAACAAGCCAAGGTGTAAAGTACCACTAAGGTAGCCGAAAATCCTCTTGACAGCCTGCCAATGCTTAGATCCTGGGCTATGCATAAATCTGATGACCTGTGAAACTACAAATTGAATGTCTGGCCTTGTGTTGCATACATAAATGAGGCAGCCAACATCAGTTTGGTAAAGAGTGACATCAGCTGGGGATCGCCAGCATCATGTAGACTCAACTTCAAACCTGTTTCCATGGGAGTGGCAATAGGTTTTCAATCCTCAAGTCCAAACTTACATAGCAATGTCTCTATGTAACTTTTCTGACACAAGGCAATACCACCATCACATTGCTTAAACTGTATACCCAAGTAATGATGCAACAGCCCCAAATCTTTCATCTTGGAAGTAGCATTGAAATCAACCTTAAATTCAGCAATATGTCTCTTATTTGGTCCAATGATCAGCAAATCATCGACATAAAGAACCACAATGAGAAGTACATCACCCTCATGCTTTACATACAATGTACTTTCTGTTGGACTGTTACGAAAGCCTCGTTTAACCAAATGAGTGTCAGCTTTCTCATACCAGGCACGATGAGATTGCTTCAACCCATACAAAGCCTTCTTACATCTGCACACTTTGTCCTCTTGTCCTTTTATGACAAAACCGCGAGGCTACGTTACATAAACTTCCTCAAAAATGGCACCATTCAAGAAAGCAGTAACAATGTCTGATTGATATACATCCCAACCAAAATGAGCTGCCAATGTCTGATTGATGTACATCCCAACCAAAATGAGCTGCCAATGCACACAGTAACAATGTCTGATTGATGTACATCCCAACCAAAATGAGCTGCCAATGCACATAGAAAACGCACAGTAGTCATATTACAAGTGGGAGCAAAAGTTTCTTCATAATCTATGCCTTTTTGCTGTGCATAACCCTTTGCAACAAGTCGAGCCTTATGGAGATCGATCTCACCATCCAGCTTGCGTTTCAACTTGTAAACCCACTTCGTACCAATGGCCTTTTTTCCAGGAGGCAAATCACATAAAGTCCATGTGTCATTTTCTATAAGTGCATCATATTCTGATTGCATGGCAGCCATCCAATTTTTTGAATTCTGTGCTTCATCAAAAAAGACAGAGGCTCCTCAACATCATGTAAGCTAGACACAGCCAAAGCATAACAATCTGATGCATAAGATGCATGGCGAGAGCCTGAACGAGTACGACTAGACAAAGGTGCATCCAATTTACTGTCACGCAAAGTGTGCACCAGCCATTTTGGCATACCTCTAGCCTGCTCATTTTCAGCCCTTTCCTCATCAAGTACATCATGTACATCTGCATCAGTAATAGGCTGATCTAAAACATTTTCAGAAACCCCCATAGGCTGTACATTTGCCTCATTGGATCTTACATTCGTATTTTCACCACTGAAAAGAGGCAACAAAGTGTCATAAATGTCCTGTGAGCTTACATTATTGTCTCTAGTACATGACAGCAAGGGCTAAACAGAATCTTCCACAAACACTACATCTCGTGAAACCAAAATATGTTTTGTTTGCGGATGATACAACATGTAACCTTTGCTTTCAGCACTGTAACCAACAAAAATACATTTGACAGCCTTATCATCCAATTTTCTGTGCTGTGTTTGTGAAACCAAAGCATATGCCAAACAACCAAAAACACGTATGTGCTCAATAGAAGGCTTTCTATCATGCCATGCTTCATATGGAGTGATAGACTGCAAAGCTTTCGTAGGACACCTGTTTAGTACATAAGTGGCACACATGATGGCCTCAAGCCAAAAAGAATGCGGCAAAGCTTGACTTTTGACGATACATTGTGCCATTTCCATCAGTGACCTGTTTTTCCTCTCAGCAACACCATTTTGTTGAGGTATATAAGGAACTGTACATTGGTGTTTTATCCCACGACTAGCCAGAAATGCATTAAATTCATGAGACATATACTCCCCCCCTCGATCAGAACGGAGGGTGCCCATAGTACATTTCGAGACATTTTCAGCCATAGCCAGAAATTGTTTGAAGCACATAAAAACTTCGGACTTCGCTTTTAGTGGAAATACCCATGCATGCCTGGAGTAATCATCAATGAAAGTCACGAAGTAAAGGTAATTTCCAAAGGACGGAATTTGCATGGGCCCACAAACATCACTATGCACAAGCTGCAAACCTACATGTGGCCCGAACTGAACCATCCTTTGAAAACTTAGAGCGCTGTATCTTACCCAAAATACAAACTTCACAAACATGTTTGACAGGTGCTTCAAGAGGTGGCAAAGAAGCAACCATATCAGATTTTTGCAAATGCAGCAAACTGACAAAATTCAGATGACCAAAACGTGCATGCCAAAGTTTTGCATCTGAAGTAGCCCTTGAATCTGCAACAACATTTGTAAAATTTTTTCCACACTTGTCATACAAAGTGAGCTTATACAACCCACGGCACAAAAGGCCAGATGCAACAATTTCATCACCAAAATTGAGATCATGACCTGTACATCTGTCATCCACAAATTTGACTACAAGTCCAAGTGTAGCAAGTGCGGATACAGACAAGAGATTCTTCTTGATCCCAGGTACATAAAGTGCATCAACAAGTGTGAAGGAACTGCCATTTGTAGCAGTAAGCTCTTTCCAACTCCCTGAACCAGATAAGAGGCATTCTTGGCACAAGTGACTGAATTCCCATGAGGGACAGACTCGAGAGAGGTAAACAATTCACGATGTGAGGTAATATGCTTTGTAGCACCACTGTTGAAATACCACACATGTGAATCTGCAGCAACTAACAAGTATGCATCATGGACAACAAGATTATAAGTGCACTCTGCACTAAAAGCCCATTCTACATCAACATCAGCAACACAGTCTCCTTTCACAAAAGACTCAACAATGGATGCATTTGTAGTGAAACCAGCATTTGCAGTGGAACCACCCTCTTTCTTCTTAGCCTCTTTGGCCTTCAACTTAGGACACGACTTGATCAAGTGATCATTAGCTTTACAATAATGGCAACGCATCTTCTTTTTGCCCTTATCACCAGAATTTCCAGACGAAGTGCTGCCAGTAGAAGCATTAGGAACATAAGTTTTGCCACTCTCAGCAGAACCATAAGAAGTGGCTGCATTGATGTTACCACCCTTTCTTTGGGAAGCAATAAAAGCCTGTTCAACTACACGCTGTCTAGTCTTGATTTTTTGGAAAGTGACTCTTGCAACAGCAATGTGCATAATGCATCAAACTTGACAACTTCTGGATTTCCTTGGGTCTTAAGTCTCCAAGTACTAGCAAAAGTCTGGTAAGAATCTGGTAAGGCATCAAGAATAGTCTGCACAAGGAAACTGTCTGAAATGACTTCACCTACAGAAATAAGCTGCTCATTGATATCCTTGATACTAGCAAGGAAAGTGTCCATATCATCTTCCTCATGCATAATCTTCAACTCCATCTCTTTACGCAGCAAAGCAATTTGAGCCTCATTGCGGCTTGCATAAAGACCTGCTAGAATATCCCAAGCCTGTTTTGCAGATTTTGCTGAACGGATGTGAGGAACAATGGTGCGCTTCACAGACAATGCAATCAATGCATGAGCCTCCGCATCCTTTACATCCCAATGAGCTTGTTCTTCCGTAGGCAAAACAACTCTAACAACAGCAATCCTTGTAGCAAGACCTGCAACATCCTCAACATCGCCTATACATCCTCAGAACTAGGACGTTTATCAGTGCCCTGCACAATGTTCCAGACGCCCTTTGACACAAGAACATGTTGCATCATATAAGCCCACATAGGGTAGTTGTCCCCATCCAACCTGTCCTCGGTAGCAAACATCTTGAACACATCTGTGTTGTTGTTGTCAGCCATGGTAAATGCTGCGCCTGATGTGAAAACTGCCCGAAAATAGGAGAAACGGAGCGGGAACAACACGTGCTATATAGCACAAACCGTAGAAGACTATAAGGCACCTGTTATGCAAAAGATGGCACTGACAGAAATTTTGCAGAAAATGACAAAATAGCCTGTGTAGTACTGCCTGTAGTGGAAACGAAGGCCGAAATGAGCTCAAATCGGAATCTGAGCAGACCAAGCTCTATGAGCTCTCCCGAATATTTGTCGACCTACGAACGCTCACCAAAGCTCACTGAAATCGGAGAAAGTGAGCAGGCGTGTACTGGAGCAGCTGGCGACTAAGCCCGGGAGGATGCAACTTGCTCTGATACCAATTGTTGGAATTAGGGTTGTAGAGAAACGCATACAGCTTGGAGAAGACAAAGGAAGCTCAAGGCACACAATAGAGAGTGTGTTACTTAGTGTGCAATGGAAAGATAGATAGCCCTAGAGTGATGGGCGTATATACAATGCTCGGGGGGAAAAACCTCCTAAAGAGGGAAAAATGCCTCGACGGTCCTAGTGTGTTCACACACATCACTACCACATGTATATGGTAAAAAAAATTAATACCATACTTCATGCTTGTTGAGTGCTTGACACCCATATAGTTGTAATTCCAAGGGTGCCCAGCCAAGGAGATTCCAGTGCCTAGCTGGGAAAATCCACCGTCTAATTTTGAGATGGAACTACCCAGTATCCTTCCACTGAATCCGCTTCCTCTTATCCTTCTTCTGTGTTGGTGCCTAAGAAGTCCCAATGCGAGCATTGTCCTTCTGGATAAGTCTGTTAATGGCCTCCTTCTCAAGACGATCCTGCCTTTCAATGGACATCTCAAATTCATAAGGCATGAGGGCGTTGTAGGTTTTGGTGTCAGGATCATACAAACTACGTTTGCCCTTTGTCAGACGGGTTCTGGCAAATTTATGACAATGCAAGGCTGTGTGGATCCATCCCTATAGAAGAGGCTGATTCGTCTTAATTCTAGCTTCAAAGAGAATCTCATCCATCTCCCTGTATTGTGGTGCTAGTCCTTATTTATAGAGTCTTAGAAGTTACTGCAGTAACTACTTGGGGTAACTAATTCTAGTATAGTTGTTCTCGTTTCTTGTTGGTCGGCTTTATAAAGGGCAGTTCTTGCCTATTGGGACTGTCCTCGCCTTCTACATCCTTCCCTCCTTTCTTGAATTTTGGTATAACTCCAAATTCTTTGAAAAAAATCTAGTGCCTGATTCTGATTTGGTGTTGAGATAATCATCTGGTTTTCGGATTTGGCCGATGTTCCTCATGATAGTACTCTTTCAGTATTGCTAAATTTATACCATACTTCATGCTTGTTGAGTGCTTGACACACATATAGTTGTAATTCCAAGGGTGCCCAGCCAAGGAGATTCCAGTGCCTAACTGGAAAAATCCATCGTCTAATTTTGAGATGGAACTACCCAGTATCCTTCCATTGAACTCGCTTCCTCTTGCTCTTCTTCTGTGTTGGTGCCTCAGAAGTCCCAATGCCAGCATTGTCCTTCTGGATAAGTTTGTAAATGTCCTCCTTCTCAAGCTGATCCTACCTTTCAGTCGACATCTCAAATTCATAAGGCGTGAGGGCGTTGTAGGTTTTGGTTCCAGGATCATACAAACTGCGTTTACCCTTTGTCAGACGGGTTCTGGCCAATTTATGACAATGCAGAGTTGTGTGGATCCATCCTTGCGGAAGAGGCTAATTGGTCTTAATGCTAGCTTCAAAGAGAATCTCCACTATCTCCCTGTATTGTGGTGCCAGTTCTGGTTTGGCAGTGATATCCTTTTCAGGAATCTTGGAAGACTCCACAGTTAGTTGAAGTAGCTGATTTGTGATCTTCGTTAATCCATGAAGCTGGATCTTCCACTGTCCCATATAGAGTTTGACCTTCTGCATTTCTCCCTACAGATCCATGAAAGTATCCATTTTGAGGGCATCATTGATCAGTGATTTCCAGACTTTCCATTCCACAGTGGCTCGCTTATACCAGTCTTGGAGTTCATTAGTGATGCTGAATTAAGTGAGCCAATCCACTGGTTCTGGATGATGAGGATACAAGGTTGGGAAAAATCTAGGCAGTTCAACCTCTTTAGCAGGTAACGCATTAGGAGAACTGGAGAATCAAGCACAAACTCTAAAAATTTGAGAACAGCTTGGTTTTCCTGCTACATCATCTTCCTAGTAATTCAGACCAGCTGAAAGAGTTTTTGGAGAGTAGTTTCCTGTTCTCCTACTGTCATTTGAGTTCGGGGTCCTTTACTACAGGAAGACTGATCTTCAATGATGGCATGCACCCTCTGATCCAAAACTCCTTTGGAAATTTGCATCTGAAGCAAGACTTCTTTTAGTTGAGTCATGACCTCCTTCAGACATCTGTATGTAGGTCTATTTCCTAGCAGTAGATCCAGTTCAAGAGCTAGAGAATGTTGATCTGCAGTGGATTGTTGCTGCCAATGTGGATTGACTGTCATATCATCAAAAGTCAACGTCTACTCAGGTACCCTTTCCAGTAGCTAGATACTGCTGGGATGCACAAGTAATTGACGCAGTTCTTGATCATGAAAGGTAGCTGACTTCCATTACTGAATCATTTCTCTGGCTCCTACATACAGCCTTTGGAAGCGTTCCAGATCAGAGATAAGAGTGTCATCCTCCAAATACTTTCTAGTAATAGGAGTTTGCCGATGTCTTAATCTCTTGTTCAGTGTGATGAGCTGTAAGGAGTGTTGCTCATCAGTCTTAAAGGATGCAGTCATAGCTTGGGCTTTTCCTTTCTTGTCTAGAATGTGCCACGACTAGTGTACTCCAGTGTTGCCCTTACTGTCCTGTCCATTACCTTGTTGTTGATCATCAGACTGCTGGTCTAACTGGTCTTTGTGATGGTTTGGATGGTGTTTGTTGGGTTGACTACCCCCTGTGGCAGCTAATCCACCAGCTCCAGAGCCTAAGGGTGGGGAAGAAGGAAAATTATCATCATCATTAGGTTTGTCGTCCGGGTTGTCCTCCCCTTCCTCATCCTGCTCTTCTTCCCTCTCAGACTCCTCGTCAAGATAATTTTGCTTATTGATATAATCTATTATGGCCTGATTTGCTAAGGCTGTTTTGTATTCAGAGAGCGTTTCTTGCAGATCACTGTGCATAGTCTCCATGAGTACCTTCAAATTTTCCATACTCAGAGTTACATTACCTTGTGGATTCATAATATCAGCACGATTAGTATAGATATATCTCTCTGTAAGGGAAGCCTTTTATGCAGTGTGGGTTGTCAGCAGCTCGTTGAAGTCTACACGCTTCATTTGTAGCAGAGTCTGAAATTTGTCAGCATCTTTTAAGGTTGTTGCCTTGTCTTCATTTAATTGCCAATTTTTTGTTTCTAGCTTAAACAGCTTTGTTTGCAGCTCCTTAATTGTTCTTGTTGACTGATTTTCAGCAATACCATGCTTGAGAGATTGTGCTGCCCCATCCTTCTGAAGTTTTTGAATCTGTTGATGGCTGCTTTCCAGTTCTTCTATCAAATTAGACACTTCTTCACTAGAAGCTGACACATCCATCATCTGTCCTAAGGCATTGACAATGGTCTTCCATGATGCTTGGATAAGAACCGAGCAGCCATCAACTACTGTACATGAGTCAGATTGAACTGGCTCATAAACCATGACAGGAGCTATGTATGGCAATGCTGCCAAATCTGGTTTTTGAAGAATCAGTCGGCCTTTGAGAAGGTTATGTTGTAATTTTTGCAATCGATCCTTCTTGGTTACGAATAAAGCCATTTCATTGAAAAGGACTTTGGTGGCCGGCAGGTTGGCAGGTGCTGGCCCTTTTCTTTGTCAGTATTGACTGCCACCTATTTAGTGCTTGGATTTCTTGCTGGCCTTTTCCAGCGGTGATTTCTATTGGAGTCTTCTCTTCAGGTATTGCTGAAGTCTGGCCTACTGAGGATTTTTCAATGGGCAAAGGCTTGACCTGACTCTCCAGTTGCTTCAGTAGAGCAGTACTCTTTGCCAACATAATCCTTGGTTTCTTTGAACCATCGGTTTTCACCTATGTGGCCTTCCCAGTTATGGCCAATTGATTGCCTGGAGCCTCTTTGTCTAAAGATAGCTCTACATTGTTAGTGGCTGGAATGGGCTTCCGATTCCAAGCCATCTTTACCTGTAAAGAGGCTTCTGGAGCACTTGCCCATTATAGAAATTGCCAGACATACCACGTTTTGAATACACTTTGAGATTTTAGCTTGGAAGTCTACTGTAACACATTGTGAGACAAGATCTGGCACAAATTGATTTTAGCTTTAGCATTTAGCCTTTTTGCGAGCAGCATGACAAACACCTTCTATGACATATATGTGGGATTATTCTTCAAACTGACAGCCTTATTAACAAACCTGTAGGCTGAGGGGACGTCCAGTCCTGCTACTAGAATCCCTTGTGCACCAGCCTTTGTTTTCTTTCTGGTTGCTTTATCCTCCTTCAGAGCCAGAATTATCTGTTCTGCAGATGCTGTGGTTGGCTTTGTCTCGTTGGGCATTTTGAAAGCATAGGAAATGTCGTCACGTGTCACTGTGATTTTTACTCCATTAACAATGGCACTGCCTTCCTCAGCATTAAAAGAATCAAGAACCTGCTTGATAATGGCTGTGTCAAAATCCAATCTTGTAGGCTGTACGACCACATGCAAATCCCATAGCTGCACCAACGATTCTGCCTGCTCCATAAACATATATCTGTGTATCTTGCTATGTGGGATAAGTGGTAGAGAGGCTTGAAGAGAGTTGATAATTGTTGCATTTTCAGCCATTGTATCCTGCATCTTCTCCGACATTTTTCTTCTACCCATACACTGCGAGGACGGCAAGTCTGTAGAGGAAGAAGACTTACTTGTATATTCAAAGCCACAGCAAGGTGTGTCGAGTAGGGACAGACAGGGACCAACAGAGTCTTCCGACGAGGAGGTCTTCAGTTGTAGTGAAGAGTCTTCAGAGATTGGCGATGGCAAGTGTGTAACAGCAGGTAGGCTTCGCGTAGGAGACTTGTGAGGAAGAATGCCCACCCACCTTACTGTTATATGCGTACGTGCCATAAAAGCTCCACTACTTATTGTTCCTAGAGTTTTGTGCACCGTCGGCGGTGTGACACACATGCATTGTCCAATTTGTCCCATAATCCCTTTAATGATTATCACATGCATTCCCATTGGCCCTTTTCCCCATAAGAACTGGTACTAACTCTGAAACTCTACTGACTCTGTTATTGGCACTGTTTTGTCACTCTGAGACTTTTTTGACACTGTTACTGGTTCTGGTATTGGTTGTACATGGAAGAGGTTTAGAATGGCTGGGTCTAAAAGTCCCTGGTCATCAGTACCCAAAATACCATATCTTCTCCTCTGGAGGTCTCTTTTTCATTAGAATAATATAGCTTGATCTTGGCCCCATTGTAAACCCCTGGCAGCAATAATCTAGATAAGTCCTTAAATCTTATTGTGCCATTGAAAAATACCCAATGGACTTCATATGGACCAGCCCAAGCTATCTTTAAATTTGGTTTCTTAGGACCCAGTTTGGATTGATAAAGCAAAACTAAGTCTCCGTTCTAGAACTCCCTAACCTTGATTCTTCTATCATGCAGTGCTTTCTGCTTTGCTGAACAATCTCCTATTCCAACATGGCTCGCTGTTGCAACTCATCCAACTGCACTAATTCTTCCAGTCTATGTTTAAGATTATGTTTAAAATCTAATCCATATTCCACCGCCATTCTGAGACTGGGAATCACGAATTCAATAGGCACTACAACTTTAGTACCATGCACCATTCTGAAAGGTGTCATTCTAGTGGTGACTTTATAAGCTGTTCTGTAGGCCCATAGAGCAGTTTGGAGCTTAAGATCCCACTGGTGTGGTTCCTTCTGAACAATATTGGTGAGAATATTCTTGATGGTTTTGTTACTGCTCTCTGCTTGACCATTGCACCTGGGATAATACGTAGTTGATTTTTTGTGCTTAACTGAGAGCATTTCCATCAGAATTTCCATGGTATCATTAATAAAATGTGGCCCTTGATCAGACACAATGTGAGTGGGGCATCCATAGTGGTAGATAATGTTTTCAAATAGGAAAACAACGTAGTATTATCTGGAAGAGCCTTGGCCTCTACCCATTTAGTGACATAACATGTAGCCATCAAGATATACCGGTTCTTCCTTGGAGTGACCTTCTTGAATGCTCCCCTGAAGTCCAAAATCCATTTCATAAATACTCCTCGTGGTTGAACTGGAGTAAGTGGAGTCATATCAACTGCTATTGGTCTGCCCGTTCTCTGACATATATCACAAGTTTTGCAAAAACTTTGAACATCCGCTATCAGAGTTTGCCACCATAATCCAGCTTGCAAAATCTTATTATAAGTAATATTAGTGGAGAAGTGTCCTCCAAAATCCCCATTATGTGCTTCAGAGATGACTTGCATCCTTCCTTCCATTGGAACACACCTTCGAAGAACACCATCTACACCAAGTCTATAGAGAAATCCTCCTATGATGGTGAACTTCAGGCTCTTAATAATCAGAGCTTTCTTCTAATTTTGAGTCTAGTTTTTTGGGAATCCTCCTTTTAAAAGGAACTGATATACATCATACCATTCTAGATCTATATTTTCCTCAGCTATCACCTGAAAGAGCTCTACATCTACTGGCTCATCTCTAAGGATAATTTAAAATAACCTTCAGTACTTTTGGACAAAAAATCAGCACCATAATGAGATTTACCGGGCTTCTGGAATATGCAAAATTCAAAAAATTCAAACTCCATCAGGAACATCATCCATCTGATCAATCTTTTTTGGATAATAACTTTGTTAATAAAAAATCATCATGCATGATGATCCACATAGAAATGAAATAGTTTACCTAGTAAATAATGTCGAAACTTGGTGGCACTGAAAACCATTCCTAAGGCTTCTCTCTCCGTGGTAGTATATCCTTGCTCATCTTGACTGAATCTTTGACTGGAAAAATACACTGGATAATCAGTCCTCCCATCTAGTTGAGCCAGTATTGCTCTCATTGCTAGTCTCGAAGCATCAAATATAACATCCCAGTCCGGTTGCCAGAGTAATGGCTTACTCATAATGGCATTTTTAAGACATTGGAAGCTTTCCTCACATTCAGAAGTCTAGATGAACTTACTGGTTTTCTTGGTAAGCTCATATAAAGGTAATGCCTTGGAAGCAAACATATGAACAAATCTTCTATAAAAATCTATGTATCCCAAGAATGAGCTTAATTCAGATGCTGTGCGGGGTGCCTTGGCCTACTGGACACACTGGATTTTATCATTGGCCATCTCTATACCATTCGTGGACACTATATGTCCTAGCAATTGTCCATTCCAGACCAGGAAAACAGATTTGAATGGTTTCAAATAGATCCTCTTCTCCTTACACCACTGGAAAACCCCCGGGAAAACCATTTCCAGAAACACTAGATGCTTCTCGTTGGTTGAGAATACAGTGAATTCATCCATAAATGTATCTAAGAATTGGTGCAAGAATTCACTGAATATCTCCATCATGCAATGTTGGAATGTTGTTGGAGCATTGCAAAGACCAAATGGCATGACTAAATACATGAATGTGCCTCATTTCAGTAATAAAAGTGGTTTTACTCCGATCTTCAGGAGCAATCTTTAATTGATTTTAACCACTGTAGCTATCCATAAAACTATACATATCATGGCCTGCAATCTCATCAAGAAGCATATCAGTAAAAGGTAATGAAAAAGGATCTTTGATGGTTTGAACATTCAACTTTCAATAATCCATACAGACTCTGAGCTTTCCATTCTTCTTTGGTACTACCACAATAGGAATAGCCAGTCATACTGGTGACTTCTGTGATGAATCCAACCTTCAAAAGGTTGTCAATTTCCTCTTTGACCTTCTTAGCATAGTTTGGATTCATTCTGTACCTTTGCAGACGCACTGGTCTGACATCTGGCTTCAGAGGCATTCTGTGTTCGCAAACCTCTAGATCTACACCTTTTAAATCAGTATGTTCTGATGAGAATACGTCTTTGTATTTCTAGAACATAAGTTGGGCCAGTAGGAAAAAATTGGACTCACAAAGGGGACCTTTAAGGAGTTTTACTTTACCTCTCTCTACTAAAACGGGCGCATGGATAATTTTTGCAAACAAACTCCAAAGTTTGTGGAGGCTTGACAGTTAGAATGTCATCTTCAAGCTCTATCTACTGATATATAGAACACCATGAGATTCCTCATATTTTAGAAGATTCTTTTTTTGATTCACCTATGATGTGACAACTATGTCGGAATCTAAGTGAATCAAAAAAATAATCTTCTAAAATATGACGAATCTCATGGCGTGCTATATATCAGTAGATAGAGCTTGAAGAGTACATTCTAACTGTCAAACCTCCGCCAACTTTGGAGTTTGTTTGCAAAAAATTATCCATGCGCCCGTTTTGGTAGAGAGAGGTAAAGTCAAACTCCTTAAAGGGCCCCTTTGTGAGTCCAAATTTTGCCTAATGTTTTTCTCTCATTTTTGGGTTCAGATGCATATTCACTTTGATCAATCAAGGACTTTCTTCAGAACTTAGATTACATTCTTCGATTTCTTAATCATCTAGAAGCAACCAATTTGGCCCACCTCCCTTCCTTTTGGTTGACTCCTCAGCAGAATCCCAGGATGGACCTATTAATTCTAGACTTTCATTCTGAACTCCAGTAACTTCTTCAAAGTGCACCTCTTCAGTGGCCAGTGGTGGCTGGTGTACTGGAATTAGAGCATTCTGCTTTGGAGTCAGCTGGTTTCTCTGGCCGTCCAGTTAACTGAACTGGTCTTTCTCCAGGATTCAGTTCAGTGAACTGATCTGGAAATTGCATCCTCTACTTTTCAGCTTGATCCTTATCGAATAATACTGCATTCAAGTCTATTTTAGCCAATGGAAAAATATTCATTGCTGCTAGCATCCTCTTAATCTTCTTAACCCCATACTTCTGGCAAAGCCCTTCTGGTCGCAATTCCTTCTTCCAGCTTTTGGTGTTATTTTTCTGGATTTGAATTCTCATACTAGTGCCCTGTATTATCAGGGTCTAAGTGGCATAATCATGAACAGCCTGCACCGTCCCTGCATCCATGGGCGTCCTAGTAGCATCCCATATGCTCCTTAAACATCCAGTACCAGAAATCTGGTTTTGAATTTTTCTTTACCCACCCTTATCTGCATATTCTCAATCAAACCAGTTGCCTGAACAACTCTATGATCACCCATTTGAACCTTGAAGGGTGCTGGTTTCAAATCTGTGATACCCAACCTTTGTTGAAGATGTGTCCCCAGGATATTCACACCTGCTCCTACATCCAGTATAACACCGGATAGCGGCTCCCATTGTTTCCTACTTGGATTACCGGCACTTCTCTGACAGCTACCAAATCAACTGCTCTAGCATCGGCTTCAACCTTTCTTCGCTGTCTGATAAATGTTGCTGCTTCAGGCAAAGTCTTCCTGATATCTTCTAATTCACTTGTCAGTTTCTGAATTCTTTCACAGATTTTGACATGAATTTCTTCTCTCTCTTTATCAGAGTTATTAGCAAAACTCGAGGAATCAGGACTATCTTCACAGTGCCAATCCTCTGTTCTGGTGTTTGCTTTGCCCAATTCATTGTTTTCCATTGCAGTCAAATCTGAGAGCCCAAAAACCCTTCCAACAATTCGTGTAAGCTTGAGCATCAGTCATACCACTCTTTCTAGCACAAGATGCCAAATATAGAATCAAAAGATTTCTATATTTTGGTGATGTAGGCTCTTTGTCAATGTCTGGCAAAGCAATGTCAAGCCAAACATGATATATTTCTGTGTCACTTGGTAGTAGCATTACAAAGTCACCCTGTTGCACATCAATCATGGGGTCAAATTTTTCCCTTGGTCTATCTCGTTTAGGTCCACGAAAATGATAACTCTTCCAAGCCTAAGAACATTTCTTCCCCTTGTTGGAAATTCATCACACTACTTTGTATTGATGATATTCCTGAGTTTTGGCCAAAAACGTTTATACAACAATGCTTCTGATATGATTTCTTTTCCAATCTCTTCGATCACCTTACTCCAGTAATCTATCATGGGTCTATAGTACCTTGGTACACTTGTACAACCTCCTAAATTTTTCCAAAACCTTATGTAATTCTTTAGTCCTAGAATCACTTCCTCATGGGCCTTAACATATTGTACCACTTAATTTGGTACCAAGGAGGATTTCCTTATGTAGAATTGGATTCCCTTCACTATCTATTTTCCAAAGACGAATACTTCCACTCCAGTTTGAAACACCTACATGTGCCTTATGTTGCATCACTAGTGTTTGTTACTACATAAAGAACCTAACGTGGAGTGGTTTGGAGTGACCAACAAGTATATCTTGACCATCACACATGTAGCCATCACAATATTTCTTGAAATCAGGAACCTAGTGAGTAAGAATGGAGCTGGGGATGAAGACGAGATGGTTCTTGATGTATCTATGAAATGTAGCAAAGTACAAGTTTGTGTAACTCTCAACTTCTCTAAAGACCTACTAAACATAGCATCTATGTCCTTATGTGTATGTCCAACCATTAAAAATCCTAGCTGGATGGTTTATTTTCCCCAGCACAATTATCCAGTTGTAGCAATAAATTCTCTAGAAACTTGTGAAATGTTGACTGCAAATCCTCTTCTACAATTTCACGTGATTGAACAATAGGCTCTTTTCCATCACTCATGTTGTGGTAGTCTGAAGCATCCCTTGTGTCAAAGCATGTAGTAGTGAAACATTGCTTCTCAAAATCCCACTTGTTACCAGATCACCAAGTGGGTGCTTATCCATCATTTCTAAGTTGTGTAAAGAATTAGCAATTGAGCCAGCTATAAGGTTTGGATTAGTTGGACATAGACCATTCAAAACATAATGACCTTCTCCATGTCCAAGAGTAATAAGGAAGGACCACATCCTTCAAGCGTTCCTCCACTAGTATGGATACATTTCCTTGGCCTATCTTTAAACCACCACAAGTGGAATCTTCATCGATTATACAAACACAACCAACACTAACAGTTTCATTGTCGAGTATCATGTGAACTTTCTCTCTAGATTGAAAATCCATGCTGCAAATAAAAAAGTTTAAATTGTTCAATGAAAAATCAAGTAGAAATTATGTCAAAATTACATACAAAAGAATGCTAAAAAAGTCAAAATCTAAAACAATAATATATGTATTACAATGGACTATAGGTTAGAGAAGTGGTGGAGATTGCAAACAAATAATCCATGATACTTTAGGTTGGAGAAGTGGTGGTTGGGAAAATAATCCATGATACTTATGGTACAACATATAATGGAGCTTGAGAGCAATGAATAATTGATATTAAAGATCATATACTAGATATATGATGGCCATACAATGTATCTATCTCTATTTGTATGGTTCAATATAGCTTAGTTTGGACAAGTGGTGGTGGACCTTATGGATCTTTATGCTTCAATGGAGAATAAATTATACAAGTAGTGGACGGTAGACGCTATGACCCTCCATGCTTCGATGGAGCTTAGCTTGGACAAGTGGTGGACCTTGTGGTTGTCTATGCTTAAATGGGGCTCAACTTCAAGAAGTGGTGAACCTTATGGATATTTATGCTCGATTGGAGCATAGCTTGGACAAGTGGTGGACCTTATGGGCCTCTATGATTCAATAGAGCATAGTTTGGACAAGTGGTGTACCTTGTGGCCTTGTATGCTTGAATGGAGCATAGCTGGGAAAATTGATAGACCTTATGGATCACTATGATTCAAATGAGCAAACATTGGGCAAGTGGTGCACCTTGTGGATATCAATGCTTGAATGGTGGCAAGTGGTGGATGTTATGGCTCTCTATGCTTCAATAGAGCATTGACTAAACAAGTGGTGGACCTTATGGTTCTCTATGCTTGAATGGAGCATAGATTTGACAAGTGGTGGGTGTTATAGCTCTTAATGCTTCAATAAAGAATAATTAGACAAGTGGTGGACCTTGTGGCTCTCTATGCTTGAATGGAACTTAGCTTGGATAAGTGGTGGACCTTTTGGCTCTCTATGCTTGAATAGAACATAGCTTGGTGGACGTTATGGATCTCTATGCATCAATAGAGCATAGATTGGACAAGTTATGGACCCTATGGTCCTCTATGGTTGAATGGAGCATAGCTTGGTTTATTAGTAGACCTTATGGCTCTCTATGCTTCAATAGAGAATAGATTGGACAACTGGTGGACCTTATGGTCCTATATCCTTGAATCAAGCATAAATTGGACACATCGTGTACATGATGCATCTCTATGTTTTGATTGAGTATACATTGGACTAATGGTCATCCTTGTGGCCCTCTGTGATTCAAAAGAGTTTAGGTTGGACAAGTGGTGGACCTTGTGGCTCTTTAAACTTGAATAGATCATCGCTTGGACAAGTGGTGGACCTTATGGCCATCTATGCTTGAATGAATCATAGCTTGGACAAACGGTGGACTTTATAGCTCTCTATCCTTCAACAGAGCATAGATTGGACTAGTGGTGGACCTTCTGATCCTGTATGATTCAAAAGAGCTTAGTGGTGGACATTGCTTCAATAATGGACCTTGTGGCTTTCTCTACTTCAATTGAGCTTAGCTTTTGGACCTTTCATCAATTGTCCATGCATAACTTAAACATTGGACCTTGTGGAAAGGAGTATAGATTGGGCATATGGAAGATCTTGAGAGCAATGAATCCATGACAGTAGAGATGGTAGATAGGAGATAGGACAAGAAATAAGATTGGAGATTTTGGCCATAAAGTGTGTCTAGCTTTGTTTCGTCAACTCCCTATGACTAGCTTGCACAAATGGTGGACCTTGCATATTTTTATTTTTTATATTGAAACCTATCCTAGGATATTGCTTATCTCTAGGGTTCAATTGAATTGTTATTGCACATGTGGCCAAGTAGTGCATCTTGAAACTTAAATCTTGATATGCTTGCTTTATTCTCAGTTGTCTCGAAGAAACACTAGAGTGGAGATTGGACAATTTCTATTTATTACTTCTCTCAAAGAGGAAATCAAGTAGTGGAGATTAGACAATTTGTGGATAATTTTAATTGGACAGTCTTCATAGTGCAACGATAGGTTGATAATAGGTTGGACATACAATGGAGAAGTATATTATTATGGTAAGTTTACTTGTGTCTAAATGTGATGTAGCTTTAACAAATGATGGACATAGTAGCACACATCCTACAACATATCATAGATCGGACATTTCAATTCTCCATGTTTAGCACCACCAATGATAGGACCAGTAGGGGTTCATGCACATCATTCTTGATTGAGGTCTTAAGCCAATGCCCCCGACAAGGGTCCAGGGTAGCACCCCCGATGGGGATATGGGGGCAAGGCCCGTAGCGAGGGTCCAAGGGCAGTGCTACAAGTGGGGGTATGGGGGAAACAGCCCCAACGGGGGGTCCGAGGGGCAGTGTCCCGGTGGGGGTTTGGGGGCATTGTCCATCGGTGTATTAAGACAACGCCCTTGAAAGGGGGTCTAGGGGCAATGCCCCTAGCAGGGGGTTTGGCGGCGATACCCTCAGTGGGGATTCAAGGGCAACGCCCCACGACGGGATTTGGCGGCGATAACCCTCTTTTTAAAAAAAAAACTTGGTTGAAACACTCAATTTGAAAGAAAATCTATGAGATTTTAACCTTGTTTTTAAAGTGAAAAAAGCATACGTGGCTTTTCAAATAATCCTAGCGTTAGAACGTAGTGAAGAATAAAAAAGGAACAAAAATAACAAAATAGCAGAACATAGGCAATTTGGCAAAACATAGGTGAAATAGTAGAACAAAGGTGAAACAAAAAAGTTTTTTTCTCGCAGCTAGAACACAAACAATTTGGAAAACATAGGTGAAACAATAAAATTGAGGCAATTCAACAAAACATAGGCGAAATAGAATAAGATTTTGCTCGCGGCCAAGTGGAGATTATAGCTGGTGCAAAATAGTATCCTGCACCGTCCGAGAGAGGTAATACACACATAGACCACATCAGAGATAAATGGCACAAAGGACTTTTACATCATCAAAAGCATCATCTCTTGCTATGTAGAATTCAAGAGTTTGCCAAGGTGTCGGTACAATCCCTCTCTCTCTTTGTCTCTTTATCTCTTTCTTTCTCTCCCTCTCATATGTATCGGCTTGTTGTCTTCAAGAAACCAGAATGGCTCTCTGTCTTTGTGTGCCTCCTTCTTCTACACACACAAAGGCACACAACCCACACATATTCTCTTCCTCTAAATATTCACTTTACTCAAATGCACACCCACACAAGTATATAAACACACATACTCTATCTTTCTCACATAAAAATTCAGATGAAATCCAAACTTTTCAATTTAGACTCCATCTATCCTTGTTGTTCAGGTAAATCCATTGTGTTGATAATACTCATGCATGATATGTATATACATATGAGTGATTGTGTGATTAGTTTTTCTCTGTAATGTTCTATGTACATACTTATATGTAGATACTTATACGTTTAAACAAGAATGTACTCGAATGTGTACGTTTGAGTAGTTGATTTACTTGTGTGTTTCAATGAGGTCGATTCTTGCACTCAGGTTTGCTTCAGTATTGTTTAGTTGCTTTCTGCCCAATGCGTCTCAAACTGTGATTTTCATTTCTCTTTCTCAATAAAGGTATTATGGCTTAGTGACAAAGACCTGTGGATGAAATGAGGAAATTTTTAAACATAAAGAAAGAACAAATATCATATTCATTTCACCTAGGCTGCTAGTTGGACTTAGAATATTGGCACTCTTTTATTTCTAGGTTGAGGTTGGGGTTGAAATTGAGATTGGACAAGTGGTAGACCTTGATCTCATGTTGTAACATCTCCCTGAGGCATGGTCTCATATGTTTGCTTCACAAGTGGCTATAGGTTGAGGTTGGATAAGTGGTGGATTTTTCTCTCATACTATAACATCTCTCTCATGCACGGTTTCATATTTTAGGTGACAAAATTATCCTAAATTATGTTAGTAACTTTAAATTTTGAAAGCATATTGAGATAATTTGGGTGGCATTATTTGAGTGGAGCCATATTATTCGACTATATCTTAAAACTTTGAGTTTCACTTTGCAAGAATCTTTACATTTAGGCGGCAAACTTTGATTGATCGCAACAAATTTTGAATTTAAGTGGGGGAATTCGAGCGAGAAAAATTTAATTGGAGCAAAAAAATTGAATTCAAGCAGAAAATTTTGAATTCGAGCAAAAAAATTTGAATCTGAGTGGGAAAATTTAAATTCGAATAGGAAAGTTTGAATTCACTTTGCTCAAAATTGCAATGTGGTGGATCTAAGAGACACCAACCATTGCATCTACCTTCTAAGGATTGGGTAGAATGGCCAAGTGGTGGATCTAAGTTCAAGGGAAGAGTACTTAGAATGACCAAGTGGTGGATCTAGGGTGTCCTATCCCACACACTTTATTTAAAATTGCAAGGTGGTGGATATAGGAGACACCAATGATTCCATCCACCTTTCAAGACCTGGTTAGAATTTCTAAGTGTTGGACTTTGGATACACGTACCCACCTTCCAAGGCTTGGTTAGAATGGCCAAGTGGGGGACCTAATATCTATCTATCTTACACACTTTATTTGAAATCGAAGGTGGTGGATCTAGGAGACACCAACTAATGCATCCATGATTCAAAACATGGCTAGAATGGTTAAGTCATGGATCTTTAATGCATCCACCATCCAAGGCTTGGTTAGAATTTCCAAATGATCAATTTAGGGTCTAGCTTTCCCACACTTTGTTTAAAAATGATAGATGGTGGATGTAGGACACCCCAGCCATTGCATCCACTTGGTAAGAGTTGGTTAGAATGGTCAAGTGGTGGATCTTATATGCAACCAAATTTAAGAACTGGCTATATATAATGGCCAAGTGGTGGATCTTGGATGCACTTACCTTCCAAGACTTGGTGGACATGGCCAAGTGGTGGATCTAGGGTTTACCTATTTCACACACTTTATTTGAAATTGAGAGTGTGTAGATCTAAGAGATATCGATGATTGCATCCACCTTTCAAGACTTGGTTAGAATGACCAAGCGGTGGATCTTTAATGAACCCACATTTCCAAATATTAGTTAAAAGGTCTAAGTGGTGGATCTAGGGTCTACTCATCCCACAAGCATTGTTAAAAATTGCTTATGTTAGGATGGCCAAGTGTCAAATGCACCCAAATTCAAAACATCATATGATGGCCAACTGGTGGATCTTGGATACACGAACCTACCAAGACTCGGTTAGAATGACAAATTGGTGGATTTAGGGTTTAGCTATTCTACACACTTTATTTGAAATTGCAAGGTGGTGGATTTAGGAGACACCAATGGTTGTATCCACCTTCCAAGACTTGGTTGAAATGGCCAACTGGTGGATCTTGAATGCACCCACATTTCAAGGATTGGTTAGAGTGGCCAGATGGTGGATCTAGTGTCTACCTATCCCACACACTTTGTTTCGAATATCTAGTGTTAGAATGACCAAGTGTTAGATGCAGCCAACATCAAGACTTGGTTACAATGGACAACTGGTGGATCTTGAATGCACCCACCTCTCAAGACTTTGTCAAAATGGCCATGTGGTAGATTGCAAGGTGGTGAATCAAGGAAATACTAACCATTATATCCACCTTTTAAGACTTGGTTAGAATGGCCAAGTGATAGATATTGGATGCACCCACGTTCCAAGGCTTGGTTAGAATGGCAAAGTGGTGGATCTTGTAACCACATTTCAAGGCTTGGTTAGAATGGCCAAGTGGTAGATCTTTGATGCATCCACCTTTCAAGGCTTGGTTAGAATTTCAAAGTGGTGGATCTAGGAGATATCAACCATTTCATCCACCTTTCAAGGCTTGGTTAGAATGGCCAAGTGGTGGACCTATGGTCTACTTATCCCACACACTTTGTTTAAAATTGCACGGTCCTGGATGTAGGAGAAACTAATCATTGCATCCACCTTGCAAGACATGTTTAGAGTGACCAAGTGGTGTGGATTGTGGATACAACCACATTCAATACGTGGTTAGAATGACTAGGTGGTGGATCTAAGGTCTACCTATCATACACACTTTGTTTAAAATTGGAAGTTGGTGCAAAACATTGCATCCACCTTCCAAAACTGGCTAAGTGTTGGATCTTGCATGCACTCACCTTCTAGAAATTGTGTACAAAAGATTAGTTAGAATGGCCAAGTGGTGGATTTAGGATCTACTTATCTCACAAACTTTATTTAAAATTCCAAGTGTTAGGATGGCCAAGTGTTGACCGATTCCAACTTCAAGACATGGTTAGAATTACCACACCCACCATCCAATACTTGGTTAGGATGTCCAAGTGGTGGATCTATTGTCTATCTGTCCTACAAACCTTGTTTAAAATTGAGAGATGGTGGACATAGGAGTAACCAAACATTGTATCCATCTTGCAAGACTTGATTAGAATGTCCAAGTGGTGAATCTTAATTGTACCCACATTCAAGACTTGGTTAGAATGTCTAGGTGGTGGATCTAAAGTCTATCACACACACTTTGTTTAGAATTTCAAGTTGATGGATTTAGGAGAAACTCTCCAACCACCTCCAAAGACTTGATTAGAATAGGTAAGTGATGGATGTTAGATGCATCCACCTTTAAGGCTTCGTTAGAATGGCCAGGTGCAAGTGGTGGATCTAGAAGACATCAACCATTGCATCCACCTTTCAAGTCTTGGTTAGAATGGAAAATTGGTGGATCTTAAATCACTTATCTTAAATAATTGATCAGAATGGCCAAGTGATGGATCTATGGCCTGGTTATCTCAACACACTTTGTTTAAAATTGCAAGATGTAGTATGTAGGAGAAACCAACCATTATATCCACCTTGCAAGACTTGGTTAGAATGACCAATTGATAAGTCTTGGATGCACCCACTTTTGAAGGCATGGTTAGAGTGTCTGAATGGTGAATTAAGTGTCTATCTATCCCACACACTTTGTTTAGAATTAAAATATAGTAGATTTAGGACACACCAACCATTGCATCCACCTTCCAAAAATTGGTTAAATCTTGGATGCACTCACCTTCTAGGAATTTCTTAGAATGGCCAAATGTTGGGGGATTTCCATCGTTGCATAGCTCCAATGACCAATAAAATTATCAATCCGGAGGGATGAGCTACTCGGCTAGGGCATGAAAACACTCACACGATTAGTGAGATAATCATGGAAGCACAAATGGTGACTCTACAAGGTGAGCTTCTTGGCCTATGGAAAAGCTAAGCCACAATGATGGGCAATCTCCACATCCACTTCACCTCCAATCAACCCAATCACGCACACTAACAATTGAAAGATGCACACACCACTAATCCTATCATGCAACACACTAATCACAAGCACACACACATAGATCTATCGAGCACCACAATCCAATCAAACCTACATGCACACACAAGAAAAAGAGGGAAATCACACAAGATTAGAGCGGGATTAATCACTAATTAGTTAGGGTCTAGCTAATCTAAGCATCATAGGCAATCATAAGAAGCATGAGAGAGGCATAGTGAAAGATAATTAATCATTGATTAGTGTTAACCAATTCACATGAGCAAGGAGAAGCTCAAGGACTCCATAGCCACACACCTCAAGAGCTCTCACCAAAGAGTTCTTTCAATAAATGAGCTTCAGAACCCTAATTTCTTTTACAAACCACCTTATATACCTAGGGTAAAAATATGCAATGTCCGAGCACCCAAAGCCTTTAGGGCTTCACCACTTACTAAATGTGCTACCTAGGTACACTAACTGACCTGTTCTTTACAGCTTGGAACTCCTATTGAGCCCGTAACACATTAAAATATTACAATGGCTTGATATAAATTGGGAATTTACAATACATGACCATTTTGGAAAAATGTGAAAAATGTGTTAACTCCAATCTTTATTGCTTCTTTGTATTCATCCTCGATGTGCATCTGTATGTATTTGGTCTTTTGTAGCTTCTGTTAAGTGACTGTTACTCAGTTAACATTCCCCCCTTTCGATTTTAGTGCCCTCAGGCACTGTTGAAAAGTGTATGTGGAGGCAAGGGAAGGTTTTTGATTGGTTGTTGATGGGTTGATCGTCTTCATTTGTCGTTGAATTTGTTGATGAGGTCCAATTGCTGCAGCATCTTCATTTGTCCGAACATGTCTGATGTGAGAGTTGATGTTGCATTTGTCGGTGTAATAGCATAATGATGAGGCATTCCCATTATGATGTTGTCTGGCATATCCTTACTGTGATCACGTGGAATTGAGCTTTGATGATCTGTGAACTTACTTCAATGGTGGTGAAGATGATTCCCCAGCATTCTGCTTGTTTGTCTCTAGATATGCTCACAAATTCAGGAGTATCTTCCAGCTGTGGTTGGCCACATTTTTTCCAAGTGAGAAAAGACATGAGGTGCTTGTCTAACTAAAACTCTAGCTTTACTTTACTTGAGATTTTTTCTTCATTCTCACCAACAATGTTGCACTTGATAGTCTCAGTAGTGGTTGTGTCCTTTGGTTGAGCTTTATATGTATTTTCTTTGCTTTGATCACCTACTTCAATTGATGTTGACTCCATTGGCTGTAATATTGCACCTTTTTGCAATTGTCGAGCATTGTCTACTTGCATCTGAGTAACCTTTGATCTGAGAAGATCCATTGTACTGTTTGGTAGAATCTGTCTCTTTGGAGGAGATTTTGGTGGTGACCTTTGTGTATCCTTTGGACTTTAGCTTTCATTGACTTTGACTTTTTTGTCACCCGTTCTGGCAACTTGAGGCTTTACATCATCTTCAGATAGTCTTTGACTTCAGTCGGGCCATCCATAGGGGTTGTAGAAGGTCCTAATCCTGCTGATATTTGTTACCATGTGCATCTTGATATGCATATGTGAGCTTGGTCACATGTAACTATTTGAACACTAGTGTACTTGTTGGATTTTGACTTTGACTTGTAGAGATTAGCTGAAAATTTTGTCCTTGATGATCTTCATATAAGCATTTGTTTGCAGACTCTGATGGTATCTGGGTCACTTGGAAACTTCCAACAACCATATGATCTTTGAATGGTTTCTGTCTTGAAGGGGTCTGTTGGCCAGAGGCTCTAGGGCTTCTACACTACAAGAGGTTGTGTGCTCTTGTGACGCTGTTAGCGACGGATATACACTAGGTTTTTATAACCCCCGGCATCGCTAAAACCGTCGCTAGTAGCGTCGCTACGAGAGCGCCGCTATAACCGTCGCTATACGCGTCGCTCATAGCGATGCTCATAGCGACGGTTATAGCGACGTTTACACAAAAGACTATAGCGACGCTACAAAGCCATAAATAGCGACGGTTATAGCGACGCCCGAGAGAATTTTTTTTTGGTGACAGGGCATTGAATGCCCTGCCACCCATCAACCATATTGTACTTGATTCACTTTTTTAAAAAAGTGCAAGGGTAGATAATAGACCCAAAATAGTCACCCACAAGACGCATTGTTTGCAAAATTGACAAGCGTAAAATTGACAATTGTACACATCATAGGCAAAATGAATTGATTGGCAAATATAATAATGACAATTGTACAACATCATAGGCATAAAGAATTGATTGGCAAAAGGAACTGCGGTGACAAATGTAATAATATACATGGTTCAAAAAGACGTATAAAATCCGTCTCATGATACATAAGCTATGAGAAACCCTAAACTAATGCTATCTAGCTACGGCTAAACTGACGTCGTCTAGTCAGACGTCTCATCGCGTCCAAGCGGCGTATCTGTCGGATTCTGCAAAAAAAGACAATAAGACAGCTTTCAGTAAGTATAAACATATAACGACATTTATAAAACAATACAAAAAATAGAAAAGAGTAAACCCTAATACTAACCATGCCGCCGCGAGAACTGAGAATGTCCATCAGGGCGTTTAAGCCCTTCCTGCCTGCGTACTCACGCTCGTACGGTGTGGGATCACGTCCTGTCATCGACCACTGTCAAAACATACAAAGATTTCATTATGTTAGAATTAAAAAACTCATAAACCCTAAACTATCGAACATAAAGAGCAATGCGAAAACACTTACAAAATCGGCCTCAAATGATGCCCATCCACCGCTCCCCAAGTGGTGCGAGCTCCCTGCCTCTACTCGCGCTCTGGCTGCATCCTTTTGTTGCTTCCACTTATCGGGATTCTCGCGCGCTGCTTTCTTCACATTCTTCCAATCTTCTTTGGCCAACCAGTCAAGCCTGTTCCACCCATTCTTGATTGCTTTTTGCACTTCGGAACGCTTGTGTTTGCAGTATTCGCGCATTCGAATCTTCATCAGGTCTTCATTGAAGCGGTGATCCCATGTTGGAACGGGAAACTCATCATGAAGTATGCTGATGACTCTGTTTTTTAAATCACTTGGTACTTCACTCCATTTGTTTAGTATGTAGTGTTTAAACAGCTGAGAGCAAAGACCACGCATGTGCGAGATCACCTTCTTGCCGTCATCATCCATGATGATGCCGCCGCTGAAGTCGACAAAGTAAGGCAAGCCCTCTGGCCGGTGACGCGTGAACCTGGGTGTCCTGACAGGGGTCTCTAGCGGCGTGTCGATGGGGGTACGGACGTCAGGTGTCTCCACCGGCGTCTGGGCCCCGAAGCGAGGAGTGTCGAGTGGGGTGGCTCCTGGCGAAGTAGGTAGAGGTGTGTAGCTGCTAGGAATAGTCAGCCGTGCAAAACCTGGTGTAGATGGCGATGTTGTGGCTGGTGTGGGGGCGGGCAAAGAATCCGCACAACAACCGCCACCGCCACCACTAGAGCGCCGGTGTCTAGACGAGTGTGAAGATCGTCTCGTCGACGCCGAAGCTTTGGAGCGCGCCGAATGCTCCGAAAGAGAGGGAGATGCGGATGGAGTAGAAACGCGCGATGATGCGCCAGAGCGATGACGCTCCACGTACCACTGTCTTTGCTGTGGTGACAAAGAAGAAAGAAACTCTTCATCATCCATACCTGCATTAAACATACGAATATTTAAACTTAATATTGAATGAATAGAGTAGACAATGACGCAAAGACCATTAAATACAATGACGTAATGACGCATATAAATACAATGATGCAATGAATTGATTGATAGAAGAGGCAAGTCGAAAACTTAGAATTTTCAATCAAAAGATGTGAGCGCGAGTAGAAAAGAGCGTTATACACCATGGAAGGTACTTAGAGAGCCAACGCTTTTACAACACGGAGCAAAATTGTTCAAATACAATATTTGTGGCTTTAAGAGATCTCTCTCTCATCCTCGCATAACTCAACATAACTTCCTATATCTATATAGAGCTCTCCGTTTAAACACATATCCTCTGTTTCATTTTGTAGCTCCTCTGCATGCACCCCATATAGAGTAGTAGCATCTCGATGCTCGTCTGGCACCACCGCAGCGGCTTCTGATTGAGCATCTTCTCTGATCTCCTCCATTAATGCCGTTGTGATTGGCACATGGTAGCCTTCATACGTCCTTGCACTACGAGGGGCTACCTCTATGACGTACCACCAGTTTGATGTAGACTTTGTAGGATGAAATATTACCTACCAGAGCCACATAACTTACATGAGAGCTTTCAAGCACATAACTTGTAAAAGGGGGATGTTATCTATTTACATACTTACTTGTTCACAATGCTCTGGTAGTACGAAAGTGTCTCTTAGGTCAGTCCATTTCTTAGTAGAATCCACCTCAAGAAAACTAGACTCTCCTCTACGCACAGTAGCGTTGCGAGCCTCCATGATTATCTTGAACCATTGCACGTCGAACAAGTAGACAAAAAATCCTCTGTAATCGATCCTCAAAATCTCTTGCAGCGTGCCGAAGTAAGTGAGTTCCGCCACCACAGGATCTGCATCAGAGGAACGTCATCGACTAGACTATTCAAATGTTGCCATGATTCCACAATCTTGAGTAAAACGCTTTTTGTCGATCCGTTCCACCCTAAAATGTCGACCTTTACACCATGCTGCTGTGTATGACTTATACTACAACGAACAAAGATTATGAGTGGCCGTTCAAACGTTTAGAAATAAAGTCACTAGCATGTCGTACATTGCAAACTTACCTTGGTCGCGCAACCCCGAGAGTACTCCCACTCTTCCTCAGTCACTTCGTCACCGCATTGTTGTGCGCTTTTCAATTGGTTGTGCAACCATCTTAAGCTCATGAAGGTTGGTAGGCTCTCCAGAACCGCTGGATAGTGCATCGGTGGTCGTCTTCCCCGTCTCCACTCGATTCGTGCCCTTTGTCGCTCTTGCTTTGCATCCTCATATTGTGAAATCCACTTTTGCATCACTGGATTGTGAAGCATGCAAAATCGGTTGATTTTAGCCTCTAGATCTTTCGTCATCTTCTTCTCAACACCGAGATTGCACATGACAATCCCAGATATGCGCTCATCATCTATGGTTTGCCATAGCGTGTCCCGGGCTTTATCAAATCCGTCTAGCCACTCTCCAATGTACACTAGGGACTCTGATACCAACCAACCTTCTGCCATGCTACCCTCTGGACGTGCCTTTTGACGCACATATCCCTTAAGCGTTTTCATGAAACGTTCTAAGAAGAACATCCATCTAGAATGAACTGTGCCAGCTATTTCCACCTCATCAACTATGTGAACAAGAAGATGCACCTGAATGGTTAGCATGGTAGTAGGAAAATGTTTCTCAAACATGCACACAAGCTCCGCAGCATTTAGTTTGGCGAATGGTATGGAGTCTAGGCTGCGCAATCTGCAAGAATTCGTAGCACACCATCCGAAGATTTATTCTCCTTATGCCATGATGCTAGGGCGGCCATGGACTTACATTCGAAGAAATGCTTGATGCGAGGAAGTAGAGGAAAATGTTGCAAAACCTTTTGTGGAATTTTCGTCCCATGGAGATCTACTCGATATCTTTCAGAATCACATTTCGGACACTTCTCCATGTCTATGTATTCCCCTCTGAAAAGAATGCAGTCATTAGGACAAGCGTGGATAGAATTGTAATCCATCCCCAAGTTTCGCAAAATCTTTCTTGCTTCATCTCGGGAATCTGGCATCACATTGTCAGCTGGTAGTATGTGCTCTTTAAGCAATCTACACAACATAAAAATACGATACAGTCATGTAAAAATCTATCAGATCATTATACATTTAGAGTTTTATTAAAGTAAACTAATTGTAATGGATCACCTGAAAAGCGCTGTGACGCTAGTGTCACTCCATCCAAACTTTGCCTGCATGTTGAGAAGAACCAGGAGTGCTTTCAATCTAGACATATGTGCTCCATTATACAATGGCGTATCGGCTTCACTTTTCATATCATCATAGATAAGCCTTTCTGAATCCATGATCGTCTCGATCATTTCATCAATCTCGGGCTCAAACATTGCCTCGTTGGGAATGTGCTCTGCATGATCATCCCCCGAGCTGTCAGAGGCTACATCTTGTGGCCTCACATATGCTGCTTGACCAAAGCGCCTGCGAACACGTCTATTGGGTTTCAAGATTGCTGCTTGTTGGCCAGCGTCAGAGTCCGACGAGTTATAATTGGCAACAACTCGATCTATAATAGATGGATCGAACTCGCCAAATTCGCGAACGTGCTGCAAAGAAACACGTCTTGTCCGTCACACAGCATGCTTGCATTGATTACAAGGACATAAGACCCTCGTTGAGAGATAGGTGTTTCGGTTGGATGGTCCCACATCCTCGTCACTACTCATAATGAGGATAAAAATCTTATAACCTGGACAAAAAATTTAATATTCTATTGGCATTCTTTGTCTTATCTCTCTCTCTCTCTCTCTCTCTCTCTCTCTCTCTCTCTCTTTACCTCACATTCTCTAGTCATGTCCAATCCCCGCACACCTCGGTCTAGAGGTGCACGGAGATCAGAACCACCGGGTTATAATCTCGTCTTTATTGGTCAATACCTATATTTGTGGGTACAAGAAATCTACAGACCCACGTCTACATGATACTGCATGTAGTGGACAAAACCCCTTTGCCTCTTCTCTAGTTGTAGCACTTCACAGCATCTTAACATCTTTTCACAGTAGATCTTTTCACTGTTCGTCTAACTCTAAACCCTAAACCGTAAGTAATTCTTGCGTGGACTCGATCTTACGTAAATAAGCGTAAATCTAACTAAAAATAAACCTAAATCTAATTTAACGTAAGTCTACATCTCTTCTAATCTTTAACGTCTTTTGGGATAGTTTCCTACGACGTTAAAACTCTCTTCTTCTTGTGTGTGTGTGTGTGTGTGTGTGTGGGTAAACCTAAATAAACCTAAGTCTAATCTAATATAATATAAATCTAAATCTAACGTAAATTATGTTATATTAAAAACAAAGAACTAAACTAACAGGGATTATAAGAACCTTAAAACTGATTTAACACATAATTTTTCACATAACTCGGCAAGATTTGGCATTCTCATCACTAAAGATGTGAGAGTTAACTTCCGGCGGTGACGCTGCCTTATCTCCATCCACATCTGACGACAGCAATTGGCCCTTTAGACCGTTCTTGCTCTTGTTACTAACTTTGAAGTTGCTGTTGAATGACTAGAGGTTGTCTAGATGGTCATTGTGTCGGGGATGTAGTGACTCTTGCCGCCCTGAAGATCCACCTTCTTCCCTATCTTCTGAAGACATTTCACCAGTACTTTTGGATCGACGGAGCCCACCATGAGTGAAGGCAGCAATACCCTATATTCCATTGAGGGCTTTCTTCACCCGCTTCTTGCTGGCATCGCAGTCTATGGAGACCTAAATCTAATCTAATATAACGTAAATCTAAATCTAGCGTAAATAAACGTAAATCTAATTAAAAATAAACCTAAATCTAATCTAATTTAACTTAAATAAACCTAAATCTAATTTAACGTAAGTCTACATCTAACCTAATCTTTAACATCTTTTAGGATAGTTTCCTACAACGTTAGAACTCTCTTCTTCTTGTGTGTGTGCGCATGTGTGGATGTGTGTGCCAATAAAAAGAGATAAATGGTATAACCTTTCTATCACCCATGCCAAGTATGATAGATTGGTTATGCCATTTCCCTCTTGAATAATAGGTCTTGAGTTCAACTCCTCGTCGGCTAGATCTTTAGGTCTTTTAATTTTAATTAGTTTCCTACGACGTTAAATTAGTTTCTCCCTCTTTCTCTCTCAATGTGTGTGCATTTTTTTGGATCGTATGCATGTTTTCTCTCTCTTTTCCTCTCTCAATGTGTGCGTTTTTTGTTTATGCATGTTCTCTCTCTCTTTTCCTCTCTCAATGCGTGCATTTTTTGTTTATGCATGCTCTCTCTCTCCTTTCCTCTCTCAATGTGTGTGTGCATTCTTTGTTTATGTATGTGTGTGTGCGCTTTTGTTTATGTTTGTACTCTCTCTCTCTCTCTCTCTCTCTCTCTCTCTCTCTCTCTCTCTCTCTCTCTCAAAAACACTATGTGTGTGTGTATGTGTGTGTGTGTGAGAGAGAGAGAGAGGGAGAGAGAAAGAGGGGAAGGGAACATGAGAGTGAGGAGAGGGAAGGAGCATACCTGGCTCTCCTTCCTCTCCTCGTGTGTGTGTGTGTGTGTGTGTTTGTGTGTGTGTGTGTGTGTGGAGAAGAAAAAGAGAGAGGGAGAGAGAGAGGGAGAGCGTTACATGCTCCTTGCTTGAGGGCGCCGAAAAACTCAGATCTGAGATCTAAGCTTTTGGGTGCGCTCTGTTATTTTTTTAGCCCAGTCGGCGTCGCTATGAGCGTCGCAAATTTCCAAAGTCGCAAATTTCTTTGGAAATTTGCGACGCTCATAGCGACGCCGGGATTTTTTTTTTTGAGCGTCGCTGTGTGAGCGTCGCTAATATGAATAGCCTCTTGTAGTGCTAATTGACATTGTGGTTCCTGCTACTAGAGCTGAGCTTGATGGATATACAAATCCCCCCTTCCTAGGGTGATCACTATAGCCTGGTTCATTGTAAGAGTTCAATTTTTTTTGGCTCTGGTTTAATCTCACCTTTTGGGATTGTGAAGGCACACTTTGGGTAGCACTATTGACATTTGGCATATGTAAACCTTCTGCATAGTTTCCTATGTATCTCCGTGAAACATGACAAATTATTCTCCAAGTCAAGCTATAGATAGCATTATCTTTGCCCTGATATTGTCTATCCCATGGTCTCCTATGATATGAGCTTCTGTGGTTTCAGGACCCAAGGCATCATAGATGCTAGACTCTCGTCTATATCTACGACTATTTTGGTCAAAGTATATGCTCATTTGGCTACAATGGCGAAGCTTAATTTCTAATGGAGGAGAGTTTGGCTCTGAACAGATTTCTGGGTTCGATCGGTTAATATCCTTTAGCTCTAGAGAGGATGGACTATAATAGATTCTTTCCTTTGAAATGAACCATCCTTCCTGATCTATTAGTGGACGCACTTCTATGAGCTGGTATGTGGACCGTTCAAACATTGTTTGATCCTTTTTGTACAGTTTTCCTTTTTGGTCTACATAGTGTGCATATGAACTATGTGTACCATACAAAGCTAACAACATTCTGTTTGATGTGTCCCTTAGACTCGTGAATGATTGCACACTTGTGGCAATGGATGCACAATCATTTGCAAACCTAACAGTCTTTTCAACATTCGTCTGGACACCTTGACCAAATTCATGCAGGAATTTGTTGTTCAAAGAATCAACTTTAAGCTTTTCAGGTGCCTGTACATCTTTATGCTGATTTTGAACTTGCAATGTTTTTACTTGTGCTTCTAATGGTAATGCAAAATCATCCAATTGCATTAAAAGTGACAAGTTAAATGCACTTACATTGAGATTCACATTTCGAATTTTCTGGGTGCCTTGCTTGGCAGTTGATATGTCCCTGTTGTCTGGATTTCTTGGACAATCTTCATAAAAATGTCCACCTTTTCGTCCATAATTTGAGCAATATGCCATGATTGGTGGTATTTCAACTGGCTCTGTCATGTCAAGTTCTAGCTAAGAAGTTACCGTTTCTATGCTGGCCAAGTTGTCGGCATCTTCTCTCAGAACACTGAGCATCAAGTTGTAGAATGCTCCATCTTGACCTTTGTATCGTCTTTGGCTTGGTTCTCCAATTAGATTGGCTTCTATTGGTTGATCTGTTGGATCTTCCATTTCTGGTTCTCGATTATAGATCTAACCACTATAATCCATGAACAATGACCCTGATTGCATATGCACGAAATGGACGCTTTACTGGCTTGTGCAGATTTCTGGATGAACACTTGGGTTGATTTGTTGCACTTCTATCTACACTTCATCTTTGAGTGTGCAATACCTAGCTCCACTAGAGTCTCTGAACATCTGGGAGTTCTCTAAATCTGGCTTTACTCTGATCAATAAGATCTTGGCTCCTGTGCTGCTTTTATTGCTAATCAAGTATCTATGGCCTTCTGAATCTATGTACAAAAATTTATCCCCATTGTAGCGATATAGCTATAAAATCTGCTCTGTTGCAGTTGTACCTATATTGCCACTGCTACTAGCTTGCTCTGCTATAATTGAATTTTCAGCTCGAATTGAGTCCATGTTGTCTTGTTTTGTAAAGACTGTCTCCTAGCAGATTTTGGTGTTGATTAGCAGAATTTATGCTGCTCATACTGTAACCTTTAATGGCCTAAAATCTTATGTGTAGCGAAAATTAGCATGAACATAGTGGGCATTTCATTAGAATAGATTCCTAATGAGAATTACATGAGTGCTTGGGTGGAGAGAGCAACAAAAAGCATAACACCTAGTTAGATAGCATCGACAATACTTTCAAAAGAGAGAGAAATTTAAGCTATTGACAACAGTTGAGGACCGGATTTGCATGGAGCCGGTACCCCCTCCAAAAGGCTTTGTATTATGGTTTCTCCCATCAAGAGAGACATTGTACAATACAATTCTTTGTGTTCCTTCAAGACTAGCTAGTGCAATGAAGATGGAAGCTTCATACACCAAGCAAAACACTTAATCAAACACAGCTTGAATTATCCCCGTTCTCAGACCCAAGACCTCACACACCTTCGAAGATGGTGAGAGCTAGCAAGGTATGAGAGTAGATTGAGAGGAAAAAGGAGTATCTTACGAGAAAGATGTACATCTCCTCACATAATCACTCATATTAGCATAGCTTAGCTTAGTAATTAGCTTGGTAGAGGAGGTGAGCATGCATTGAAGCTTGGCTCTTGGTTGGATTTGCATCCACATGCCAAGAGAGTGTTGATGTAGGCTTCTATCTCACAAGCTTGGAGTAGGTGATGAGCTCTCCATTAAAGCTTGGGAGGAGATAGAGTATTCTTCCTTCACACATGGTCAAGTGTGAGTGTGTGTGTGTCAATGCCAAGAAAAAATCAGCCCCCTCTCTCTCTTGGGCGAGCCCTAGCTGCTAATTAGGTCTGGCTTTTGCCTCATTGGACCTCCCCAGGTCAAGCCAATAGGTATTAAGCAGTATAAGTGATAGCCTTCTGACATGTGTCCCCCTTTCCACTTTTGTGAGAGCTTTAGGTAATTAAATAATTAAACTAAACTCTCATTGGACCCCTTTGTCTCCTGGCCAATAGAAATCAGGCAAGCCATGGGGCTTCTGAATGCTCATTGGACCCTTTGGGAGACTGCCCAATAGTCTTCTAGGAGACTTAATTCTCATTGGTTTCTTTTATTAAATGTTTTTAAATTAATTAAACTACATTTACTCTAGCTTAATTCTCATTGGTCCACTTCAAGGGTCTTCCAATAGGAATTGGGCACACCTTGTGGGCATCTAGCCTAGGGAGCTAACATGTGTCCCTCATTCCCTTTGTGTAAAGGGAGCCTCTGTGTGTGTGTGTGGCTTTCTCCCTCATCCCCTACCTTTGGGGCTCGCCCCCTCCCATGTAGGGATGTGCAAAGACTTTTAGGGCACACACAAAGCATCCAATTTTCCCTAGGGTTGACCTTTGGACACAACCTTTGAAGTTTGGAACCTTAGCATTTTGGAAGTCTTAATGGGCTGAACCTTAGGGTCTTTTTAGCCCATTGTTGCACATGGCTCTTTTGCAGATGGCCCCCCCCTTTGGATCCCTATTTTCCCTCCTTTGGATCCCTAATGTGGCCGGTCTGCTAACTTAACCAATATTCTAGCTTTTTCTCCCTTGGCACTTCCCCACATTAAATGATCAGTTTAATATGAGAAAATCATTTATGAGAATTAGATATTGATTATTATGACACATACTAGCCTAATTTGCATTCACATGTGATTTGAGCTCCTGTTCGTCCAACTGGAAGCTAATTTTTTGTGCAATTACTTGCACTTACCAATTTCTAGCATGCAACATTTTTGAAATTTTCTTGCCCCTCAAATGGCTTTGAGTTGGTCTTTTTGCTCGTTTTTTTCGGCTGATCTGATTCGCTTTGCGATGTGTTATTTCTCTGGTTGTGCTTTTTTTGACTTGGTGGCTTTTGCACGGTTTGTTCTGTGTGCGACTCTTTCGGCTTTACTTTTTTGCTTTTTTGCCTCTTTTTGGCTTTTTCTCGCAATTTCGATGACTTTCTTTTTCTTTTTATTTTTATTTTTTTGGTGAAATTTTGAAATTTTGGTATTTTTATGATTTTTAAAGAATTTTCCTGGTAATTTTTTAATTTTTATGTAAGCTTTTTAATTTTTTTGTGAGTTTTTTTAAATTTTTATGCTTTTATTCTTGTAAAATGTTTTTGGAGTTTTTTGAAGGTTTTATGAATTTTCTATAATTTTTAGGGATTTATCTATGTAATTTCTGGTTTTCTATAGGTTTTTCATTTTTTATAAATTTTTTATGAGGTTTTCAAATTTTTATAAATTTAAAAACCTTTTTTTGGATGTTTTAATTGGTTTTTGTGATATTTAAAGGTTTTTTTTGTGATTTTTTGTATTTTTTTGTATTTTTATTTTTCATTAATATAAAAATAAATGAAATGAAAGTGATAGAAAAGAAAATGAAATTGAATTGAAATGAAATGAAATTTAAAGAGAATGAAAACGAAATGAAATGAAATTAAAATGAAATTGAAAAGAAACAAAATGAAATGAATAAAAAAGTCAATAAAAAAGAAAAAAGGAAAAAGACAAGGCAACCCATTGAGGAAAGAGAGAAAGAGAGGTCCCCCCCCTTTTTTTTTGTCTTCTTGTAGTTTAATGAATTGTGTGTGTAGAGGTGCGCTCACGCATGTGTGTGTGTGGTGGTTGGCGGCGTTCATGCGTACAGAGGAGGGAGACGAGAGAGAGAATGACAGTGACCTGGCATGCAGTACGAGAGAGAGAGAGACAGAGAGAGAGAGAGAGAGACAGAGAGACTTGTCGTCGCTGACGTGGCGTGCTATAGTTGGTGTGTAGGAGGAAGTAACAAGGGAGCGAGAGAGAGAGAGAGTCAACACTTTTCGACGCGGCAACGCGAGCCCGCAAAAAATCAAAAGTCACCGTCAAGTTTGCCACAAACGTCGATGCTGTATCGGACCGCACGCCAAGGCTCGAAAAATCCCGCCGATCCGCACTGAAGCTAAAAAATTACTTTTTTTAATTTTCGAATATCAAAAAGTGCCAAAATTAAGCCGAAAATCACTCAAGAACACAAAAAATCATCCAAAAATTTCAAAAACTACTAGAAAAATCCACATAACTTAAGAAAAATTCTAGAAATCTCTAAAAATCATCGGCAATCACAATCAAAACACTTTCAACACGCATAAGCACACCAAAAATAACAGTTTTTACGATTTACAACAAAATCAACAACTTGGCCCCCGAAAATAGTGAAATGCTCAAAAGTCGACCAAGGAGGGCACAAATGTGCTCAAAATGATGCCGTAAATATGCACACAAAACAGCTCGTAAAGATCACACGATATCAAATTTTTACGGAATTAAGCAAAAATTAATGTAAAAATTAGTAAACAATCATGAAAAGATTGCAAAAATTATTCAAAAAATACCTTTTTTTTTCTAAAATTCTCCACATATAGAGGATTAGTGCAGCCAAATGAAATCACAAAAATCATATCGATTCAATTGCCAAATAATTTGATCAATGAAATCCAAATAATGCAATTAAATCCGTAAAATTAGCGACAAAATTAGGTCAAAATTTGACGCATTTGGAGTGCGTAAATCCCTGTTTTGAGCTCAAACGGTAGCAATTAACTATTACATACATCAAATATGCAATAAAAATTTGAATTAATAATGCACATTAAGCACTTTTTAGGCACCCACGCTAATAATTGCCAGTTTTCACGAATCTTTAGGTGCGCACACAAAAGGGTTAATCTTATCGAAATTACAATGTGATTTCACAAATCTCTAGTTGGGCATAACCAAAACACAAATCAATCATCACAATTGAAAAATCATTAAGCACACACTGATTTTTAGGTACAGAAACAAGGGCAAAATAGTGCATACACACCTAAAATTAGGCATACACACACTCAATTAGAATGCACACACTTTTGATTTTACTGCAGACACACCTAAAATTAGGCATACACACACTCAATTAGAATGCACACACTTTTGATTTTACTGCATACACACTTGCAATTGACCATTCAAGCATACGATTAAATCAATTAAGCACACAATTAGCTACGCACATTCACCAATTAGCAATTGAAACTTGTCAATTTCATATGCCACCAAATCTGAAAAATTTTGGCATTACGACGGCGTGAAAATGAACGATTCAAAAATTTTCATAGCATCATAGCATCAACATTGCATTGCAACAACATGGCATTGACATTGCATCATCATTGTGGAGTCTGTACACGATTCTACACATGTTTACATTCTAGGGAGGTTAAGAATACCACCTTGATTACCTTTCCAATGACGATCGATTGACGGTTGAAAGCTTCAATCCTTCGTAGAAAATTAGTGTGTAAGTTAATAAAATTAGTCAAATTAGCAAGGGAGCGTGTAAACACACAATTGGCAAGATACAATGACAAATTAGGGAATAATGAACACATTGCTTTATGCACACACATCCAAAATCCACAAAAAACATAAACACAGAAGTGAAATTAGTGAGGAAATATATTCAATTATGCCACAATTACACTAGTGTAGGCCATCGTCCTTGGCAACGGTGCCAAATGTTGGGGGGTTTTCATCGTTGCATAGCTCCAATGACCAACAAAATTTCCAATCCGGAGGGATGGGCTACCTGGCTAGGGCATGGAAACACTCACACAATTAGTGAGCTAATCATGACAACAAAAATGGTGACTCTACAAGGTGAGCTTCTCGGTCTATGGAGAAGCTAAGCCACAATGATGGGCAATATCCACATCCACTTCCCTTCACCTCCAATCAACCCAATCACGCACACTAATGATTGCAAGACGCACACAATACTAATCTTATCATGCAACACACTAATCACAAGAATACACACATAGATCTATCGAGCAGCACACATGCTTATGGTCTCAAATTCCATTTAAGTGCAAAAATCACGATTATTAACAGCAGTGGATTTTTGACCTAGTTGTTTTTGACTCAAAATGCATCTAAATGCTTATCAATGATGCCCCAATCACTACAAGAGGTTATGTGCTCTTGTGACGCTCTTAGCGACGGAAATACACTGGGTTTTTATAACCCACGGCGTCGCTATAACCGTCGCTAAAAGCGTCGCTACGAGAGCGTCGCTATATGCGTCGCTATAGCCGTCGCTATAGCCGTCGCTATAGGCGTCGCTATATAGCGACGCTCATAGCGACGCCTATAGCGACGCTTATAGCGACGCTCTCACAGAAGAGTATAGCGACGCATATAGCGACGCTACAGAGCCATAAATAGCGACGCTTATAGCGACGCCTGAGAGAATATTTTTTTGGTGGCAGGGCATTGAATGCCCTGCCACCCATCAACCATATTGTACTTGATTCACTTTTTAAAAAAAGTGCAAAGGTAAATAATAGACCCAAAATAGTCACCCACAAGACGCATTGTTTGCAAAATTGACAATTGTACACATCATAGACAAACTGAATTGATTGGCAAATGTAATAATGCCAATTGTACAACATTATAGGCATAAAGAATTGATTGGCAAAAGGAATTGCGGTGACAAATGTAATAATATACATGGTTCAAAAAGACGTATAAAATCCGTCTCATGATACATAAGCTATGAGAAACCCTAAACTAATGCTATCTAGCTACGGCTAAACTGACGTCGTCTAATCAGACGTCTCATCGCGTCCAAGCGGCGTATCTGTCGGATTCTGCAAAAAAAGACAATAAGACAGTTTTCAGTAAATATAAACATATAACGACATTTATAAAACAATACAAAAAATAAAAAAGAGTAAACCCTAATACTAACCATGCCGCCGCGAGAACTGAGAATGTCCATCAGGGCGTTTAAGCCCTTCCTGCCTGCGTACTCGCGCTCGTACGGTGTGGGATCACGTCCTGTCATCGACCACTGTCAAAACATACAAAGATTTCATTATGTTAGAACTAAAAAACTCATAAACCCTAAACTATCGAACATGCATAAAGAGCAATGTGAAAAGACTTACAAAATCGGCCTCAAATGATGCCCATCCACCGCTCCCCAAGTGGTGCGAGCTCCCTGCCTCTACTCGCGCTCTGGCTGCATCCTTTTGTTGCTTCCACTTGTCGGGATTCTCGCGCGCTGCTTTCTTCGCATTCTTCCAATCTTCTTTGGCCAGCCAATCTGGCCTATTCCACCCATTCTTGATTGCTTTTTGCACTTCGGAACGCTTGTGTTTGCAGTATTCGCGCATTCGAATCTTCATCAGGTCTTCATTGAAGCGCTGATCCCGTGTTGGAACGGGAAACTCATCATGAAGTATGCTGATGACTCTGTTTTTTAAATCACTTGGTACTTCACTCCATTTGTTTAGTATATAGTGTCTAAACAGCTGAGAGCAAAGACCACGCAGGCGCGAGATCACCTTCTTGCCGTCATCATCCATGATGATGCCGCCGCTGATGTCGACGGAGTAAGGCAAGCCCTCTGGCCGGTGACGCGTGAACCTGGGTGTCCCGGCAGGGGTCTCTAGCGGCGTGTCGATGGGGATACGGACGTCAGGTGTCTCCACCGGCTTCTGGGCCCCGAAGCGAGGAGTGTCGAGTGGGGTGGCTCCTGGCGGAGTAGGTAGAGGTGTGTAGCTTCTAGGAGCAGTCAGCCGTGCAAAACCTGGCGTAGACGGCGATGCTGTGGCTGGTGTGGGGGCGGGCAAAGAAGGGGAGGGTAAAGAGCCTCGTCGAACACGAGGCGGTGTGGAGGCATCGGTGGCGGAATCCCCACAACAACCGCCACCGCCACCACTAGAGCACCGGTGTCTAGACGAGTGTGACGCTCGTCTCGTCGACGCCGAAGCTTCGGAGCGCGCCGAATGCTCCGAAAGAGAGGGAGATGCGGATTTTGTAGCTCCTCTGCATGCACCCCATATAGAGTAGTAGCATCTTGATGCTCGTCTGGCACCACCGCAGCGGCTTCTGATTGAGCATCTTCTCTGATCTCCTCCATTGATGTCGTTGTGATTGGCACATGGTAGCCTTCATACGTCCTTGCACTACGAGGGGCTACCTCTATGACGTACCACCAGTTTGATGTAGACTTTGTAGGATGAAATACTACCTGCCAGAGCCACATAACTTACATGAGAGCTTTCAAGCACATAACTTGTAAAAGGGGGATGTTAACTATTTATATACTTACTTGTTCACAATGCTCGGGTAGTACGAAAGTGTCTCTTAGGTCAGTCCATTTCTTAGTAGAATCCACCTCAAGAAAACCAGACTCTCCTCTACGCACAGTAGCGTTTCGACCCTCCATGATTATCTTGAACCATTGCACGTCGAACAAGTCGACAAAAAATCCTCTGTAATCGATCCTCAAAATCTCTTGCAGCGTGCCGAAGTAAGTGAGTTCCGCCACCACGGGATCTGCATCAGAGGAACGTCGTCGACTAGACTGTTCAAATTTTGCCATGATTCCACAATCTTGAGTAAAACGCTTTTTGTCGATTCGTTCCACCCTAAAATGTCGACCTTTACACCATGCTGCTGTGTATGACTTATACTACAACGAACAAAGATTATGAGTGGCCATTCAAACGTTTATAAATAAAGTCACTTGCTAGTCGTACATTGCAAACTTACCTTGGTCGCGCAACCCCGAGAGTACTCCCACTCTTCTTCAGTCACTTCGTCACCGCATTGTTGTGCGCTTTTCAATTGGTTGTGCAACCATCTTAAGCTCATGAAGGTTGGTAGGCTCTCCAGAACCGCTGGATAGTGCATCGGTGGTCGTCTTCCCCGTGTCCACTCGATTCGTGCCCTTTGTCGCTCTTGCTTTGCATCCTCATATTGTGAAATCCACTTTTGCATCACTGGATTGTGAAGCATGCAAAATCGGTTGATTTTAGCCTCTAGATCTTCCGTCATCTTCTTCTCAACACCGAGATTGCACATGACAATCCCAGATATGCGCTCATCATCTATGGTTCGCCATAGCGTGTCCCGGGATTTATCAAATCCGTCTAGCCACTCTCCAATGTACACTAGGGACTCTGATACCAACCAACCTTCTGTCATGCTACCCTCCGGACGTGCCTTTTGACGCACATATCCCTTAAGCGTTTTCATGAAACGCTCTAAGAAGAACATCCATCTGGAATGAACTGTGCCAGCTATTTCCACCTCATCAACTATGTGAATAAGAAGATGCACCTGAAGATTTATTCTCCTCATGCCATGATGCTAGGGCGGCCATGGACTTACATTCGAAGAAATGCTTGATGCGAGGAAGCAAAGGAAAATGTCGCAAAACCTTTTGTGGAATTTTTGTCCCGTGCAGATCTACTCGATATCTTTCGGAATCACATTTCGGACACTTCTCCATGTCTGTGTATTCCCCTCTGAAAAGAATGCAGTCATTAGGACAAGCGTGGATAGAATTGTAATCCATCCCCAAGTTTCGCAAAATCTTTCTTGCTTCATCTCGGGAATCTGGCATCACATTGTCAGCTGGTAGAATGTGCTCTTTCAGCAATCTACACAACATAAAAATATGATACAGTCGTGTAAAAATCTATCAGATCATTATACACCATGAGTTCTATTAAAGTAAACTAATTGTAATAGATCACCTGAAAAGCGCTGTGACGCTAGTGTCACTCCATCCAAACTTTGCCTGCATGTTGAGAAGAACCAGGAGTGCTTTCAATCTAGACATACGTGCTCCATTATACAATGATGTATCGGCTTCACTTTTCATATCATCATAGATAAGCCTTTCTGAATCCATGATCGTCTCGATCATTTCATCAATCTCGGGCTCAAACATTGCCTCGTTGGGAATGTGCTCTGCATGATCATCCCCCGAGCTGTCAGAGGCTAAATCTTGTGGCCTCACATATGCTGCTTGACCAAAGCGCCTGCGAATACGTCTATTGGGTTGCAAGATTGTTGCTTGTTGGCTAGCGTCAGAGTCCGACGAGTTATAATTGGCAACAACTCGATCTATAATAGATGGATCGAACTCGCCAAATTCACGAACGTGCTGCAAAGAAACACGTCTTGTCCGTCGCACAGCATGCTTGCATTGATTACAAGGACATAAGACCCTCGTTGAGAGATAGGTGTTTCGGTTGGACGGTCCCACATCCTCGTCGCTACTCATAATGAGGATAAAAAACTTATAACCTAGACAACAAATTTAATATTCTATTGGCATTCTTCGTCTTATCTCTCTCTCTCTCTCTCTCTCTCTCTCTCTCTCTCTCTCTCTCTCTTTACCTCACATTCTCTAGTCATGTCCAATCCCCGCACACCTCGGTCTAGAGGTGCACGGAGATCAGAACCACCGGGTTATAATCTCGTCTTTATTGGTCAATACCTATATTTGTGGGTACAAGAAATCTAGACACCCATGTCTACATGATACTGCATGTAGTGGACAAAATCCCTTTGCCTCTTCTCTAGCTGTAGCACTTCACTTCATCTTAACATCTTTTCACAGTAGATCTTTTCACTGTTCGTCTAACTCTAAACCCTAAACCGTAAGTAATTCTTGCGTGGACTCGATCTAACGTAAATAAGCGTAAATCTAAATAAACGTAAATCTAACTAAAAATAAAGCTAAATCTAATTTAACGTAAGTCTAATGACTAGAGGTTGGCTAGATGGTCATTGTGTCGGGGATGTAGTGACTCTTGCCGCCCTGAAGATCCACCTTCTTCCCTATCTTCTGAAGACATTTCACCAGTACTTTTGGATCGACGGAGCCCACTATGAGTGAAGGCAGCAATACCCTATATTCCATTGAGGGCTTTCTTCACCCGCTTCATGCAGGCATCGCAGTCTATGGAGACCCGCATCTAATCTAATATAACATAAATCTAAATCTAGCTTAAATAAACGTAAATCTAGTTAAAAATAAACCTAAATCTCATTTAATGTAAGTCTACATATAACCTAATCTTTAACGTCTTTTAAGATAGTTTCCTACGACGTTATAACTCTCTTCTTCCTGTGTGTGTGCGCGTGTGTGGATGTGTGTGCCAATAAAAAGAGATAAATGGTATAACCTTTCTATCACCCATGCCAAGTATGATAGATTGATTATGCCATTTCTCTCTTGAATAATAGGTCTTCAGTTCAACTCCTCGTCGGCTAGATCTTTAGGTCTTTTAATTTTAATTAGTTTCCTACGACGCTCCCTTAGTTTCTCTTTCTTTCTCTCTCAATGTGTGTGCGTTTTTTTGGATCGTATGCATGTTTTCTTTCTCTTTTCCTCTCTCAATGTGTGCGTTTTTTGTTTATGCATGTTCTCTCTCTCTTTTCCTCTCTCAATGCGTGCGTTTTTTGTTTATGCATGCTCTCTCTCTCTTTTTCTCTCTCAATGTGTGTGTGCATTCTTTGTTTATGTATGTGTGTGCGTTTTTGCACTCTCTCTCGCTCTCTCTCTCTCTCTCTCTCTCTCTCTCTCTCTCTCTCTCTCAAAAACACTATATGTGTGTGTGTATGTGTGTGTGTGTGAGAGAGAGAGCGAGGGAGAGAGAAAGAGGGGAAGGGAACATGAGAATGAGGAGAGGGAAGGAGCATACCTGGCTCTCCTTCCTCTCCTCGTGTGTGTGTGTGTGTGTGTGTGTGTAAAAGAAAAAGAGAGAGAGAGAGAGAGAGAGAGAGAGAGAGAGTGAGGGAGAGCGTTACCTGCTCTTTGCTTGAGGGCGCCGAAAAACTCAGATCTGAGATCTGAGTTTTCGGGCGCGCTCGGTTATTTTTTTTACCCCAGCTGGCGTCGCTATGAGCGTCGCTATAAGCGTCGCTATGAGCGTCGCAAATTTCTTTGTAAATTTGCGACGCTCATAGCGACGCCGGGAATTTTTTTTTTGAGCGTCGCTGTGTGAGCGTCGCTAATGTGAAGAGCCTCTTGTAGTGAATACCCCGCCTATACTTAGTTTTTGATTTTGAAGTGTAAATTCCTACTTATGATGACATTAGGACGTAGATCGGCGACGCCAAAAGCTACGAATACTGTGAAATGCTTATGTCAATGCATAGAGCTCTTACCTACGGTTGCAATGCAACAGATGCGATTGCAATGTGACAACCGAGTAAGCGCCGTTAGCTCATGCTGTGTATTTCATTATCCAAAACTTGAAAATAACTTACAAAAATTAGATTTTATACCTTAGCCAAGGTTTTTGGTGGTCAAAACTAATAATCTGGGAGCTCTAACTAAAGATGGGTAAAGATAGGTTGATACAATCTGGAAGCTGCTTGTAGCCCCGTCTCATCAATTACAAAGTTTATCCGTAAAATAGAAGTTACAACATTCCCGATTTATCAAAATAATAAGTGTTTTTACAGTGAGAGTTCAAAAAAATGGTATCCGAGTAAGCTTGCTACTAACATTCCCCCCTCGCCTGTGTCGTCCCTTGACACAGCTTTATGGGCTGAAATAGTCTTTGGGTTGACGGTTGGTGAGACGATCTTTAAGTGCATGTAGAGCCTTTTTGTATCTGATCTTTCTCTCTTTGTCTGGCACCTGCAAAAACTGTATAGTGACTCTGTTTTTAAGCTCGACTACAGAGTAACCAACGAATCTTGAAGTCAAATTTCTGATCACTGGTCCAAAAATCTTCGTTCGCCAAGTGAAAAACCTTGTGTAGAACGCTTCCTCAAATCAACATATTATGAGAAGGTAAGAACATGCACCGAGCGTAGAAGCCATAGAGGACTTCTTCAGAAGATTGACCACTGAGATCGAAGCATAAATCCTTATTACCCTCGAGGAAAGACATCCAACGGGCTCTTGCTTGCTCTGGCTCATGAAAGACATCAATGCAGGTGAGCAACATTTGGCAAATTTTGTAAAGTAGAGTGCATGAAAGATCAGGTAGACTTTTGAAGAATGGCATGGCGCCCGTTAGGGTTTTCACCATGTAATCCTTTGTCAGCGTCCCCTTTTCTGGAGCTGACAATCTTGGGTAATTCAGCCATGTAGGTCGCTTCTCTGTTTGTTGCCTCATGTGCTTGCCTCGTCCTTACTTTTGTTACAAGACAAAAAGATGGATCCTTTTGAAGTACCGCAAATGCTCTTGTGAACAGAATCAAGTATCTTGGATTCTTGTTCAGCAAGCTCTTTCTCCACTTGGGGTGGACTTCATTTGCGCCTTCTATTTGCATGTCTTTATAAAGTCTTTCCTTGACCTGGAGCAACTCTACCTTTATCAAGGGATATGACAATGATTGCTGATGCCATTGTGCATTGATTTGATTGGGAGTGAGTTGAGTAACATTGACAGAGTGAAGAACTCTCAACACCCAATCCATCACTGCTTTCCATTGCTCATCTCTCTCTTGTGTAACCTTGTCCTAAAGTGCATCTTCCTCAACTTTTGACACCAGGACCATTGTCTCTTGATCGGCATCTGTTATTGTTACCAGAAATTCTTCTTCGCCACCTAGCTCTTTTGGTGGCGGTGTTTTCATCTCAATGAAAGAGACTGAGGGAATATCAATATGTGACTATTTTGACGTACGTGCTTCTTCTTGCGTCTCTTGTCGTCCATCTCGCCACAGCTGGTTGACTCGTTTTAGCTCGGCTATATCCTTGACCAGCTCTTCTTCTCTTTGTACCACATGTAGGGATACATTGTAGCACAACCTAATTGACACCCACACAAAAGTATCAAATCCGTGGATCCAGCAACCCGGCTAGGGCATGGAAGCACGAGCCTAAGATGAATGGAATAGAGGATTCAAGAGATCACCTCTCCATTGCAAGTAGAGGTTAGCCATGGCAAGACTAACTCTAAACCTACTCTAAACACTAATCAATTAATCTCTTACACACATCAAGCCCACCGAAGTCCGACTTGCCATAGACTAGAAACTCCAAACACACTAATGATAAGCACACACTAGTTACCACACGTCAATTAAGGCACTTCATCAATAGCTTACACACACGAGGTGAATGGTGCTAGAGCTCCATAAAACCTATCTACACACACAAGCAAAGAATAGGGCACACACACAAATTAGAAGATCAAGACCCAACTTAATCACCCTAATTTATGATGCTAAATATCACAAATCAATTGCTCGTAGAGAGATAAGAGTGGTTACTAGCAAGAAGTACATACATCTCTCAAATCTAGAATAATGAAAGTGTAATAATACTTCATGACAAGATGAAATATAGAGAAGAAGAGACTAATGAGAAAATAAGAATTAGATTAATCAAGAAGAGCTTACACTAATTACAATGGTTAGCACTAGCTTCTCAAGCATAAAAGCTCAAGGCTAGGCCAAAGAGTGAACACTGTAGAGAGAGGGAGCTCTCAAAAGTGGATCCTCAAGAGTGGATACTCAAGAATGAAGCCTCCTTTCCTAAAGTCTTCCTTTTAAGGGTTTTCACCACAATCCCTTCTACTATGGGTTTAAGATTGAGCCCTCAAACTACCAAATACGACTTTAGAACTCCAAGTGAGCCGAAGACTTATACAAAGTGAGTGGAAATATTGTGACATCCATAGCATATCTCCCGCTCGATGCATATTTGGTGTAGCCTGTGTTAGCCACTTCTAACATTCCCCCCTTCCTAATTTGGTGCACGTCCACGTGTGCTGGTGAAGCAAGACACGTTGACATGGTAGAAAGCAAGTCCATGGAAGAAATGTTGAGCTACAAGACATAGGAACAAGTAATGAGCATCAAAGGGGACCAAGAATGAATAAAAAATGAAGCAAAATTGGACAATCATGCAAAGTGATTTTTTTCTTCTAAAAGATGGGTCCATCATAGTAAAAAACTAAACAACATAAAGTAAAAAAACACATAAACATTGTGAAGAATAAACCACTTGAAATTTCAGTTTTATGCATGAAACACAAGCAATCAATTATGACCCTAGGCTAATGCAAGTTCATAAACCTATTAGCCTAAAAACTATGTGAATAATCTTAAATAAATCATCCAAATCTAGTATGTCTACGGCTATAAAAAAGCTCCTAATCTATTAGTACATTGTCAAAGCCTTTTTGAAGCTTGTGGAAGTTTTGTTTTTTGTCATTCATTTGAAAAAAGTAAAGCACAATCACAACGCTACCACCCCAAGGCAAGTCTAGGTGCAACTCTCAGCTCCTTGAACCCTCAAGAAGGTGTTCCAAAAGCCTACTAGCTTACCAAGGCAACGGCTAACCCCTATCAACCCAGGGCATCTGTTTAGGACCTTGACCAAGCAAGCCAAGGTGATTCCCCTCACTTGCCAAGTGCCAATAAGGCGCTAGGCCTCACATAGATAGAACATAACATGTAAATTTTCTTTTCATGTGTCTAGTAGCATTTTGTCTACTTTTTCTTGACACTTTTTTGCTTCATTGATTCATTTTTTTTAGCACTTTTATTGCTTCCAACATGAGATGCTTATGGAAATTGGACTAAATGACTAAAGACTAATCATAGCCCTAGGTCATGTTAAAAATGAATGGAGTATTAAGACTATCACTAAGAGTCTAAGACTGAACCTACATCACTCTAAGGTCAAGGACAATTACCAGCTATGATTAGCACACATAAAACCTAATTTTTTGATTAGTTAATTTTCACAAAGAAAAGTGTTGAAACTTTAAAATTCCTAGCCTTTGAACATGAAAGAACCATAGCTTAGAAGCAAAATTCACTTAAGCCAAGCAAGAGAATGTAGAGATTGAACAAAAGAGCAAAATCATGGAAGGATTATACCTATTCATGCTCTTTTGAGCATCCTTGAGCAAGCATCCCCTTTGTAGAGAAGTCTCTTGATCTTTTTATTTGCAAAAGAATCTTTTTGAAGCTAAGTGTAAACACAAGCTACAAAAGCCAATTATTGAAATCCAAAAGCACATATAAGAAACATTAATGAAAACCTAAAGATAGGGTCTTTAATACCCGAATTTGCCAAAGGAAAAAAACACAAGGGAAAAAAATGCCTTTGGTTAAGCACATTTATCCTCTTTGATAGCAAATTTATGCATACATAACAACCATGAGAGATAAAATGCTTCTACATAAGCCCATTTTGTACCTTTTACCATTTCTCATGCATGATTCAAAAGTTTGATTAGTTTCATGCTCACTTGAAGTATGGAATTAAAAACAAGCCAAGAGCTGAAAATAATGCAACTTTTGAATGAAATGAAGTGGCTCTTTAAAGTCGAATTTTATATAGAAGCTTTCCAAAAAGTTGGCTAACAACTAGCTCACATGAAATTTTACATTTTTAGAGCAATCTATGAGCTAGAGATGACTACAACTTGATGAAATGAAATGAATGGCTCTCAATAGACAAATTTGTACTTGAAAGCTTCAAAAAATTTGGGTAAATACTAGCTCAAAATGAAAAAAATTAACTTTTGACCAAGCTATGAGCTAGCATATATACAATTTTTAATCTAATCAATTGGAATGGCTCTAATTAGCCCAATTTTTGCAATACATTGCAATGATGACCCCTTCTTGGATCATTTGGAATCACACACCTGCCACATCCTTTCAAACAACTCAATCATTAGTGCTCTTAAGCTTTTGAACATCTTATACAAGCACTAAAAAATGCACAAAGCCAAGTTCAAATTTTTACGCACACTCTTGTCCATCAAACAAGCTCAAATAATTTCTCATCAATTCAAGCATTAAAAATGCACAAGCAATGCTAAGTTTAAGCACAAAGTACGACCAAGCAAGCACATCTCATCATCTAGTGTAACTCTTTCACATGCATTTAAGAAGGATTTTTTATTTAGTGCAATGCAACCACCATACTAAACCATGCACAAGCTGAATTATTAATGCAAATAAGGTCATTTTTGCATAGACACAATCATAGCATACCGTCGGTGTCCCACACCATGCTCTTACATAGCACATATGGCATACATAACAGAAAGATGAGAGAAACCTTATGATTAAGTGAACTTCCAAATCTCCCCAATCAATCAAAATTGGATGGTATGGCTCATTGATAGCCATATATAACACCAATAATCACCCTGTGCTTTATCAATGGAAAAGTAAAATCGCACTCTGGGCAATATCCCTTGCAAAAAGTTAAAGTATTAGTGCAATGAAAGACGTTTTCATTCAAAACAAGCAAGAAATAAGTCATGAATCATCACAAATCCCACAATTATAAATCAGTATCATGCCCATCCGCCCCAAACCGACGCTTGTCTTAAGGGCATTCGGCATGCATGTCAAAAGAAAGTGAGAGGATTTACCATGAAATGCAAAAACCTCTCTACAATAATCTTAAACAATTTTAATTGCCACTCAAGATCAAATTGGGATCCACCATCTCTTGATGCAGCTTTTGTTTCCATTTTCTTTTTCTTGAAGGGTTTTATATTCGAAGGGAGGAAGGTGTGAACCTCCCCCTCTTTTTAAAGGATTTTTTTAAAAAAAATAAATAAATTTAATGGTTCCTGATTTCTTGATGGCGGACAGCAGCTGTGAGAGAGAGAGAGAGAGAGAGAGAGAGAGAGAGAGAGAGAGAGAGAGAGAGAGAGAGAGAGAGAGAGAGAGAGAGAGAGAGAGAGAGAGAGAGAGAGAAGATTGCTAGCTTGTGTGTGTGTTTTGATTGAGGTCCGCTCGACCGAGGCACGTGCACAGACGGCAGGAGCAGAGAATGAACGATTGTGTGTGTGTGTGAGTTTTGTCATTTTGCACCTCATCGACAGGGGCTAGGGCAGCGTATCCTTCAGTGTTGGAAGCTGATGGGACCTTCGCGGTGGCAGCGAACTGGTTGTGTGTGTGGGCCAAGTCCAAGCAAGGAGACAATAGAGCAAGTGGGCGGGCAAGAGGTCGAGAATCAACTCATCATTTGCACCGAGCAGAGTGGGATGCGGCCAAGGGAGATGTTGATAGTTGTGTGTGTAGTGTATATATTTGGCACCGCAAAGTCAGCGGGCTGTAGCGTTTTCAGTGCCGATCCAAAATGTGGCAGGTGGGGCGGTTGGGCCTATACTGCGAGCAATCAGCATAAGTGGGTCACTATAGTGGTCATGAGGCTCATTTCTTTTTAGAGCTATGAAGGGCCAAGGATGGCGTTCTGCAGTAAAGGTAGAGACCCTGCAGGGTGCGGCCACTGCAGTGGAAAACAAGGGGTCAAGCACGCGGGAATCCCTGAAGGGTTGGCTGCAGCGTGTGTGTTGTGCGAGCCTTAAAAGACGACAAGGCCGCTCGGCGTTGTCTTTAGTGTATGCCTGTGTGTGTGTGTGTGTGACATGAATACTGGCTAGCAAGGCGGGCCTGAGAGCATGAGAACTTGAGAAGGCATGTGTGTGTGTCTGTGAAAACGCCAAAGCTGCCAGCAAGGAATCCAAAAAAGGCTTGTGTGTGTGGACCGTTTTGAATTAGCATTTTTTTGTTAAAATCTCACTTAGGGGGCATTCCCACCATTCCTTTGAGCTCAAGTGACATGTTTCAATGCTCCCTTAAAAATAATTCTCGCAATCCCTCTCGAGTCTGACTACATAGCCCTTATGCTCATGATCTTTTTAGAGCTAACACCTACCAACACATGTTGGTTCTTACTCTCGAGTTTTAGGTCCCAATATTACTCAAAACAATTTTGAGCGCAAACTTACTTCAAGCATAACACACCTATTTCTAGCAATTAATTGCCAGTAGTCTCACATCAAATTGTTCATGACATTTGGTTGAATATTCTTACAAACACTCAAAGTTAAGTTCAATTGAACTCAAAAATTGGTTGCAACCTCATAAGAATATCCACATTTCGGTCTACATTGAGCGTTTATTAGCCATTTTGTATAATGCATAACAAAAGTTTGATCCATTGATTATCAAAATGGGTAAACCGTAAGAAATTGATGCATCTTATACTCTATGAGGCAGAGCAGAGCTCACAACATTTTGCACTAATTCTCCCATTGGCAAAACCATTCCCAATTGGCATCATTGTAATCATAAATTGCTCATGTCTAATGGCCCTCATCATCCAAACTCAATTGGATTTGTCATTATGGTTTGCATGGCTATATATAAGTGAATTTGAGTATAATTAAGCATCTAAATAAATGCAAGATTGCCATGTTCATCATTTAAATCAATCATTAGCATAGCAACACACAAAATTCTTCACAATTGGACATTAAACGAGAAATGTATCTCAACATTCAATCCAATTTGTGATACCAGTTCAACTATTTGACCAATTCAATCATCATAATTGGTAAAAAATACAAGTTATTCATTCAAGCACCAGATTGCTCATGCCATTGAGTATGCACACACACTCAAATTTAAGCCAAAATTTCATGAAAAAATTACATCAATTCCTCATTGCAATTCTCAAATTACAAACTCAATAAAGCATAAGTGAATGCATGCATTGCTCAATTTCTAAAAATTTAACACTATTTTGACCCAATCAAGCAATGCACACACTCAAAAATTAAGCACACAAGTTCAAATTTGGCTCAATTAGCACTGAATTTAGGCTTATACCTAATCATTGCACACACTTTTTATGATCATTTCACAATCACAAACCATCTAGGTCTCCCAATTGACCATTAATCATTAAAAATCAAGTGCTCATGGATGGGCACACACACTCAATTTTTCCCCAAATTTTTGGCAATTAGGCTTATCCAATGATTGAATCACATACCCATTATTTACATGATTGCATACTCATGTATCATCAATTGCATCACTTTATATGCATGCACACACTAAAAATTAGATGCATACACACTTGAATTTTTTGACAGTTTTTTCCCTCACAATGATTTTAATGCACACACATGAATTCTTGATGAGAATTAATCATTATTTGGATACATATAAGTTCATTAGTCACAATTTGACTATCAATTTCATTCCAAGTGTATCAAATTAGGTGCAAAGTGTAGGCCAATTTGTGTTACACATCTAATTTTAGAAAATAATTAGCAACATTGAACCTCATTAATCAATCAAGAATTGACATAACAAGTCAGTGCACTTACATCGTAATTACACTCCAAGCTATTCCTTTGCTCCACGCGAAGTCGCATCATTGCACACACAAGTGTGTACACCATCAAATCGGCTCCAAAATTGACCATTTGTAGGTCAAAAAATCACACACTCAAATCATCAAATTAGGCATAAATTGGTACAATTAACTTGATTAGAGTGATGATTCCACCTCTTGCAAGGGGATTTCATATACTTTACACTTCAAATGTTAGTGGTTAGGTTAGCAAGGTTAGTCAAAATTAGTAGAAATTAGCATGAAATTAGTACAATTAGCATGGAAAGAAGCGATGTTAGCATGAAATTACTGAAATTGGGGGTGGAATTGGGGGTTTGGGGTATTCATAACTCAACATAAGCATCAATTTCTTGCACAATCATCATCAAATCACACCAAAATTAAGTTACACAAACTCAAAACCGACAAATTAGTAATGAAATTACTCTATTCTACACATCCTAAACTCACTAGCTTAGGTTATCGATCCCCGCCAACAGCGCCAAATGTAGGGAGGCATTGTAGCTTAACCTAATCACAACCCAGCTAGGGCATGGAAGCACAAGCCTAAGATGAATGTAATAGAGGATTCAAGAGATCACCTCTCCATTGCAAGTAGAGATTAGCCATGGCAAGACTAAATCTAAACTTACTCTAATCACAAATCAACTAATCTTCTACACACATCAAGCCCACCGAAGTTCGACTTGCCATAGACTAGAAACTCCAAACACACTAATGATAAGCACACACTAATTACCACACGTCAATTAAGGCACTTCATCAATAGCTTACACACACGAGGTGAATGGTGCTAGAGCTCCATAAAACCTATCTACACACACAAGCAAAGAATAGGGCACACACACAAATTAGAAGATTAAGACCCAACTTAATCACCCTAATTTTTGATGCTAAATATCACAAATCAATTGCTCGTAGAGAGATAAGAGTGGTTACTAGCAAGAAGTATATACATCTCTCAAATCTAGAATAATGAAAGTGTAATACTACTTCATAACAAGATGAAATGTAGAGAAGAAGAGACTTATGAGAAAATAATAATTAGATTAATCAAGAAGAGCTTACACTAATTACAATGGTTAGCACTAGCCTCTCAAGCATAAAAGCTCAAGGCTAGGCCAAAGAGTGAACACTCTAGAGAGAGGGAGCTCTCAAAAGTGGATCCTCAAGAGTGGATACTCAAGAATGAAGCCTCCTTGCTTAAAGGCTTCCTTTTAAGGGCTTTCACCACAATCCCTTCTACTATGGGTTTAAGCTTAAGCCCTCAAACTACCAAATACAACTTTGGAACTCCAAGTGAGCCCAAGACTTATAAAAAGTGAGTGGAAATATTGTGACATCCATAGCATATCTCCCGCTCGATGCATATTCGGTGTAGCCTGTGTTAGCCGTTGCTAACACCACATTAATGCAAGGTATCTACGTTGTGACTGCTCTAGCTTTAGCTCTAACTCGATATCTTTGTTATTTTTCTCCAGTTCTTTGTACACTTCGTATGCTCCTTTGATCGAGGCAACTACGGGATTTTCTTGTATGTGTGGCAAAAAGGTTGCCTGATCGTTGATCCTATGCTCTAAATATTACAATGAGATGTTTGCCACATCTAATTGTACTTGGATCTTTTAAACTGATAGAGTTTTAGTTAAAAGTTTGTTAGTTTGTTAGTAACCTCTGTCAGCTGTTCATCTTCGGTTTTGTAAGCATCTGTCAACTTCATGAGAAGTTTAGCTAACTCTTCCATTTCCTTTTCTATTTGTCTCTTGCTAGCTGGTGTTGTTCAGGTTCAGCTTTCAATTCCTGGACTTGTTTTTGCAGATTAGTGATGACACTCAATCTATCTTCTAACTCTCCTTGGAGAGCGTCGATCACCATCTCCAATTTTTTAGCCTTTGTGCTGCGGCTAAGTGCTGCTGATCGGAGTTTTTCTGTCATATCCTGCATCTGCTTTGCATATTCATTGACCTGGAGAATCACCTCCTTGTTCTGCCAGTCTTCATTTCTTGTGAGCTGCCTAGATGTTTTGGCAGTCTCTTATGATTCTCTTGGTGGGGTTGTGGCGGCTGGTTGTGGTAGTGGCCAGGTTTGTTCTTGCCCTTGAGGCTCTGCTTGGACCTCTTCTGCTTTGTGTTCTTGAGGCTTCGTGGATGCCTCTACCGTTTCTTGATGGGTGGTGGTAGATGGGGGTTCCTTTGTTTCCTGTTCCTTTGTTTACTCAGACCTTGTTGATTCCTCTGGTTCAGGAATTTCTTCTCTTTATAGTTCTGGTTCGTTTGCTTGGGCTTGCCCCTAAGTAGTTGCTTCCTGTTGTGCAGATTATGCTGCTTCTTTCTATTCAGGCTCTTTTTCTTTAGTGGGCTCACCTTGTGTGGTTCTATCTATTGGTGATGGTGGAGGGCTTGGCATGGGGTGGTCGTGTTGTTCAGTAGCAGGTGACGATGGTCGGGGAGACATATCCCTTTGTTCATGTTGGGTTTCAATCTGTTGTGTCACTTCGGCTTGTCCTTGCTTCTCCATCGCATCTTTAGCTTTTGTTTCTGCTTCTTGAGCTTCTTTCAGCTTCAACACCTCCGCCTCCTGATACATTTTTTCCAATAGATCCTTTGGATCTTCTGCTTCTCTTCGTGCAGGGTGCTTTGTTCTTGGTCCTTTTACTTCTATAGGTACCCACTTTGCAGGGTCCTTGCCTTGAGCTTGGCGATTTCATTCATAAGAGTGCTTCTCTCTCTCAAACCTTGTCTGCTTCTGTTGAGGCTCCTCTTGATGTGTTGCCAGTGCTTTTCTTTTCATCTCTTCGATGCGGGCTCTTCTTTCTTCATTGTCGAAGATTTCACTGCTATGCCTTTCTGGAGAGCTCTCGACAGATTCTTCATCAGATTTGTAAGTTTTTTTGGCAAATCTTGTGGTCGAGGGGATGGATGTGCCGACACGGTCCAAATGCTCTGATCTGGGGCAGGTAGCAGCTTGTTGGCCATGCCGATAACATGGTATGCAATTCTCGTGACTACCTCAAGTGCTCCCAGATATGTTATCTTACCCTCTTTCTTTGTCCCCTTTGGTGTGGCCAACACATACTGTGTGTGGTCGATGGGTTGCTTGGGTATCGACTTTAACACTTGTGTAAAAATAGTCGCAACTGCATGATTGGGTGTCATGTATCTTCGTGGTTGCTTCACGAGAAAGTGGAAGTGTTGGTGGTATAACCTTACTGGTTGCTCCACTTGCTTCTTAATAAGATCGGCAAAGGTTGCCGTAGCAGTTTCCTTGGTGAAGGTACCTGCCGTCTTTCTATCTCTAGCTCTCATGATCATCCCTTATGTCGAAAATTTGAGAGCTCCGGCCACTATCTCTTTTGTAATTACCACTTTGACCTTGTTCCCTTGCTGGTCAGAGATCTGGGTTGTTCCATCTTCCTTGATTGTGGGTAGGAGCTCATAAGCTTTTTGAAAATCCACTCCACATGGCTCTTGGTTGTAGAATTCTCTGAGTCCAAGACGTCTGTTAGCTTCTTTTGTTTTCGGCTTTGCAGCGACATCATAGACCTCTTTTGGCAGAAGTTGTAGTTCGACCTGATGTCCTTCTTCACTTTTGAATCTACCTGTGAATACCATGGTGTTGTTCTCCTCCAACTATTCTTCAACAGATAGGTTGCTTTGGCTGTTTTTACTAAACTGGGGTCCAGTTGGTATGGTGGTAGCTCTTGTAGCTTCTCCTTTTGAGAGAACCTCTTCTTGGCCTTCTCTGCAGCTTACATGGCTCCTGCTAAGTGAATAGAGTGTCAAAGTTAGAAGATTTGGCAGATTCCATTTGAAATGTCCTTCAGTCTGAATTGCTGACAAATTGAGTCCAATTTGCTTCAAATTAATTTTTGTACATGCATAGATGCATAAATTCATGTAAAGATCAAAATCATGAAGTTTAAACAAAAAATCGCAACAAAAGTAAATAATCGCGATTATTTACAACTGAGTAGTTTTTTCAACTTTTTGCAAATTTGGCACCATAGCCTTGAAGTATATATCAATTAGATAGTCCGAGTGAAGTGTGGGCTCATTTGAGTGCACATGATGAAAACAGTGCCACATTTAGGCTTTAGGTCTCTGAATAGTAGATGTAAAGGAATTTTGAGATTTTCAGCTCCAAATTTATTCAAACTTGGTTAGTGGGCTTAGGACACCATGTAATTTGATGCCATGATGGCAAAGTTGCAAATTTCTCCCATCTTGGTAAAAAAGTAAATAATTACGACTATTAACTTTTTCATCAAAATAAACATTTTTTGGTGCAACTTGGTTCTAAGCATGGTGTAGACCCTGTGTATGTGATATGAGGTGATTTGGATCAAAAAATGTGACTCATAACTCAGCAATTGGTTTGCAAGGACTTCTTTGCGTTTTTTTGGCAATTTTTCAATTGATAATTGATCATTTTGGCTCATACTTGAAATTTGGCATGTAATAGGTGTGTACAAGTGATAGGTGAGGTGATGAGACCATTTTCAAGCAAAAATATTGCAGAAGTAAATAATCGCGATTATTTAGCAATCAACTTTTTCTTGCAAAACTTGAAAATTTTGACCTAAACATATTCTATACACCTAAAACAAGTCCTAAATTGAATTTGGTAAAATTTGGTCTCGCCCGCATCACTTCGTGCTTTGTCGACTCTAAAATCACTAATTTTTGTGACTACATTCGTTGTAAAGTTGGTTAGTCGCTTTTGAGGCTATGGACTTGTCCGCTACATAGTCCTGAAGCAACCAACTCATCCAATTTGGAGTTAGTTTGACCTCGTATGTCAAATTTGACACTTTGTAGCCTTCGAGTTGTTTTCTGCTTTTCGAGGGCTTGGCTTGATTGATTTTATGAAACCAATCATATACATTGTGTATAGACCTCGTATATAAGGTGTCTGTGGAGTCAAAATTCAATTTGGCATCTGCCAAAAACCTAGCTTTTCTACTTGGGACCCCCTCGAACCTTGCCGAATGGTCAACTGTTGATATAGAAGTGTTGTATTATGTTGGGGCATGCTACAGTTCAAGTCTCATCTGATTTGGTTGAGTTGACAGGCCGCTATGGTCAATTTTGATCGTAGGTCTTCGTGCACTGCTCGGATTCTAGGGTTTTTCACAGGGGTTTAGACTAGCTACCGGCCGCACAAAATGGATCATTGATAAGTATAGAACTTATACCTCATGTCTCGTATGAGACGGTGCTGAAAACAAGCAACTCTGGACTCCAGAAAATGTGTGCGAAGAACGTCGAAAATCTCTCTCTCCAAAGGCAACAAGTGAAAATAAGGTGATTTTAGCCTACCTTGGGTATCTATACTTGGACTTCCTGAAGTATTTTTCCCCCAACTGCCGTGTTAGTCCTACTAGGCTGTGTATGTTAGACTCAAAAACTTCCCCAATCAAATTCCTGTAGGTCATTTTGCAAGAATTTTGCAAAAGTAGGTCTGGCCGCCCAATTTAGGCTTCCCGCTTCCACCTGCCGATTTGATTGAAATTTTTTATGCTTGTCCGCCTTTTCTTTCTGATCATCAATGTATCTTCAGTTTTTCCATCTGAGCTCATTTGCTATTTATTATTAATTTTTGACCTGTTTATTGAAAAAATCAAAGAAAATAACAAAATGCGCTAAAAAAACAAAGTAAAAATCCAATAATTAATAAAATGCATTGGGAAACACAGCTTTATTGTTTTTTGTTGGATTTTTCCATTTTTAAGTCTCAATATCAAGAAAATTGATGAAAAATAACCAAAAAGGACTATTTTTTGATGATTTTCTAATAATATATCCATTATTTACATCCATCGGGGAGATCTTATCAGTTAAATTTCCCTTGTTGATGAATTATAAGGGCATTATTAGGTAATTTTGCAAAAAATCACACGTTAACATCAAACTTTTTCCTCCCTCTTCAAACGCTGCCCTTAATTACGTAATGCCCTTCCACCCCTCCTAGATGGGCGTACTCCAGGACGACTGTGTGCATGAGTTGAGCAATCATGTCTATGCATAGCCTTGGTTGGCTCTACCATGCTATGAATCTCAATGCAATTAAAACCATTATGCTGTGTTAGAGTTGGGTCTTGACTAATTAACTCAAGGGTATCTGATGTCGAAGTTTTCTGAAGCTGTCTTTCAAAGATCAATTCTTGTAGCTTGTGTGCTCTTTGCTTGATTGTACCATCAAGATGCTTTGGCATGCTGATTTTTTGAGCTGGTGGTATCAATAATGACTACTGTTGAGCTTTTAACTGCCATTGATATCTTGGTTTGTCTTGGTCAGAATGGTGTGGTTGAGTCTTCTGAGACTTAACTCTCCATTTCTTGACCGGTTTTATAGTTTGCGGAGAAGATAATTGCTCCTTTTTCTTCCAAATCCATTTCGTGTTAGGTTCCCTTCTTTGAGATGCTCATCTCTGTGTTGTGATCTTTGGAACCGTCTTTGGTATTGTCAATGATGTTTTTGGCACCCAGATTTGAATCGGCTTGTCCTTAAGCTGTGCTTTTGGTACCCAAATTTTCCTGAATCCTTGCATGCTACTTGTAGTATTTTCTTGTCGATAGGATGGAGAAGATTGATTGCTTTGTTGTTTTCTCTGCTGGTAACTTTCTTTCCATTCCTCCTTGCTTGGTGCAATTGGAACAATAAGTTGCCCGCCTTTAGGTGATAGCTTGAGTTGATTGGTATCCCAATCTGGTACTGACTTGTACGTCAGCATGCATGAGATTCCAGGAATCATTGTCTCATTCATGTGTTCATCTGGTAAGCATACAAACAGATGAGGAAATAAACATCCATGTATTATCACATTCAAGTTGACTACTCCCAATGTTGGTGTTGGGTTCTTGCTACATCCTTTAATAGTCGCTATTCTTGCTGTCAATGACTAACTTGTTTCTTTTTTGTATGTGGAATAACTAACTGCATTTACTCGAGCTCCTGTGTCAACCAATTCATTGGTGCTATAATTGTTGAGTTGTACTTTGATGCAAAGGTCCTCTTAATCTAACCATTCATCATCTGTTGAAACTGCATCTTTCTGCAATTCCCATTGTCGGTCATCTATTTCCAAAGTGTTGATGGAAATAGGTATTTGTTGATTCTTGAGCAGCTTTCTTTTTGAGAGTAGCTTCTTCTTGGGCTTCATCAATAACCTGCCATCGTTTTATCTTTCTTTGCTTAGCTACATGCATTCTTTCTAGCAATTCATTGGTTAGTGGAAAATTGTACTTCTTTAAACAACATCCACTAATCCAATTAGCCGTTGGTTCACCATCTAGGGTGGATAACTTAACTGCTCCACTTGGAGATACATATTCAATGATAAACGGTTTGTTTCACTTTTTCTTAAACTTGGGAATGTGTTGCTTAAGGGAATAGACTAAAACTAAGTCCCCTTTTTTGAAGATTTTTGTGATTAGATGGGAATCAAAAAACTATTTTTGTTTTCGCTTTTGTGCATAGACGTGAGCTCTAGCAGTTAGCCTTTGCTCATCTAGCTTCTCTAAATCTTCAAGTCTCTCTGACAATTCATGTCCAGTCCACTCAAGAGCCTTAGCTACCCTTAGTGTCGGCAATAGAAACTCTATTGGCAGTATGGCATCAAGACCATAAGCAAGGTTAAAGGGTGTAGCATTTAAAGCTTTTTGAATGAAACTCGATAAGCCCATAGAGTTGCATGGAGACTCATTTCCCAATCTACCCTTCCTAAACTAACTACTTTAGTCAATACCGAGCTAAGGATTTTATTCGTATGCTCAGCTTGTCCGTTTGCTTGTGGGTTACATGAGGTATGGGTGTTTGTTTTTGACATTGAGGACAATTTTTCACAAAAGAATGAACATCACTCCTCAGAGTTGGCCGAAATACTCCAAGTCTCAAGATTCTTCGCATAGTTAGATCTTCTGCAAAGTGAAGTCCTACTATGGTAATATGTGGCTGACTTAGGTATTGAATTTTCTCCTCAGGATTAATGCATAAGAGCAATATTCCATCTTGGTTTCTTTTGTATAGCCTTCCAGCTACTAATTGATACATAGCCAATTGCTCAATTAATATGATTGTAATAGGAAGTAGACAATGCGAATCCACTTGAGCTATGGTCATCAATGATACCATTTGGAGAACAGATATGCATATGGTAAATCATTGTCTACTCCTTTAGGTGGTTTCCCTGAAACAATCCTAGACAAATGATATGCTCCTTGATGAGTAGTGCCCTTTTTTACAACTACCGTGAAATCATATTCTAGAAGAATTATGAACCATCTCACTATTCTTCCTGTGCTACATGGCTTGTTGACCAAGTACAATAAGGATTGGTGGTCCACAAAGAACACAAAATTGTTTGCTAATAGGTAATGTCTATACTTTTTTATGGCATATATCATTCCTAATCCTTCCCTTTCAGTGGTAGTATAATTCTTTTCTGCCATATTCAACTGTCGACTAGCATAAGAGATAGGAAAATTGTCATAAAATCCACTATCTAACCAATCCAAATTATTTTCTCATATTAAACTGATCAATTAATGTGGGATAGTAAATGAAAACAAGGGTTAGAATATAGACATGTGCTTACGGATCTATGTCAACCCGGGGCCAATGGTAAAGGGGTCCAAATGAGAGATGGTATGTCAAAGAGCAAGGTTAACTAATGGAGCTTAAAGGAACTTAGGGTTAGCTTCATTAAAGACCTCCAATGGTTAGTGTTAAAAGTCCTTTGACCTTAGGAAAGCTAGTGCCGGGCTTGAGGTGCTTGTTGTACTTGATGACTAAGGTGCTTGAGGTGCTTGCATCGTCCTTGATGACTAAGGTGCTTGATATGCTTGTCGTGCTTGATGACTAAGGTGCTTGAGGTGCTTGTCATGCTTGATGAATAAGGTACTTGTGGTGCTTGTCATACGTAATGAGAAAGGTGCTTGAGAAGCTTCCCATGCATGGGGGGTAAGGTGCTTGAGTCAAAAAGAGACCCTACAAACTTAATGAGGAAGGTGTTTGAGAAGCTTCCCATGCATGGGGGGTAAGGTGCTTGAGTCAAAAAGAGACCCTACAAAGGAGGGGGAAAGTCCCAAAGTTAGGGGAATCTTTGACTTAACCTCCCACTCACCCAAAGGGCACCCCTTTTCTCAAGGGGCACATGGGACACATGTCATACTCTCCCTATGCTTAGCCACATGGTGTGCTTGAATGCTATTGGTTGGGCTAAAGAGGGTTCCAATGAGCTTCTAGTTCCATCCAACAAATATCTAGATATTTTCAAGCACTCTCTCTCTAAGGGGTAAGGAGGACACTTGTCCAAATACTACCCATGTACTTGAATGCACGATGCATGTGATTGGCTAGGGGGAGAGGGGTCCAATGATCTTGAAGCATGTGGAAAGGCTTGAACTCGCCCCAAGCAAACAAGGGAGATGTTGGGGGTATACACCATATGCTAACAAGAAGAGTGATGATAAGTGAGAAACTATATCTTTCTCCTACAGAATGTTTCTTCTTCCACTTCCATATCCTCATTCCCCACTATCTCTCTCCACCTTCAAAGGTGTTTGAGGCCTTGGAACTGAGGCTTGGGATAGTTAATGCTTTCTACACAGTTTATGTTATGCTTGTGATGCTTGAAGCTTTCCATCTTCATTGCATCACCTAGGTCACAAGGAACACAAAGATTGTATTGTACCAAGTCTCTCTTGATGGAAGAAAATATAATACAAATGCCTATTGGAGGGGTGATTGGCTCCGTATGAATCCGGTCCTCAACTGTTGTCATGTTATCTAAACTCTCTCTCTTGCAAAATTATTTTTCATGCCAAGTTAACTAAGTACCATGTTTATGTTGCTACCATCAATTTAGTTCACCCACTATGCTCAAAAAATAATCTCACAAAAGTGCTTCATCTAATTTTCTAATTTTGCTACTCTCAAAGTTCATAGGCCATTTACATTACATTGGTATCAGAGCATTTGGTTTCTCTTTTCTTGCTTAAGAAGAGAGGTCCTTAAGTAGCCTATTAATGGTTGATTTTGTTAATCATATTAGGGTAAGTGGGACTGGGATCTATTATGAGTTTTGTTGAGCCCACTGTGTGGGATATGGTGCACACCTCGGGAGCTTTGGTCTTAATAATGGAGTCTTTTTAAACTTGCCTACGGCTTTACCATTATTGATCCATAAGATGTCCGAAAGGAGCTATCCCTCGCCAACTTCTCTATGTTAGACTCACTCCACTACTCTCTATAATTAACCAATTCAAGCCGTGGGTGTAGATACTTAAGTTCCTATTTTCAAAGGCTAAGAGGAGTAGCAACTAAGGTGTTGAATTGCCAAAGAATACACTAAGTAAACACATAAGTTTAATTAACGTGGGTGACAGTAACCAAGAGAATAGAATGAACATTGATAGTTTTGATTTTGCACATGAAGGTGCTAATGATGATGCCCCCATGTTTGTTAATTATCTTGTCACTAGGTTGCAAAAAGCTATGGGCAACCCCGCTTTGCAAGCCGAAGTTACTCAACAACGTCGTGCTTATGGGATTTCCTTTCCTCTCCAAGAAGAGAGAGCTCTTACGAGGCCTCTTGATGAGACCCCCAAAAGAAGACTCTCTCCCATACGAGAGGAGGAATCCAGAGATCAAGAAAGTAATGAATCCCTAAATTCCTTCGAAGATGTGGCTCCACAAAGAAAGCGGACTAAAAAATCGTCAACTCCTCCCAAGAGGAAGCGGTTAACCCATAGTCCTTCTCCTCGTCACTCCAAAAGGGAATAGAGGAAACAAAGGAAGCAAAGGGCAAGAAAGAGGTCACACTCTTCTCCTTATTCTTCACCTTCGTCCTCTACCGATCAAAGCTATAGCTATTCTCATAGAGAATACAAGAGGGGAGGACATCACAAATCTTACCCTGCATGGCTAAGGTCACAAAAGCTAAAGAAATTCAAAGAGGGAGGAAATAGTATCTCTTTTCTCACCTATGATGACACCTTTGGTGCTACGGACATAGTATTGGCCTTCATCCAACAATTTGATGCGGCCTTTGGAGAGGAGGGCTTCACGGAGTCCTCCAAGCTACGCAATGTAGCTATGCACTTCCAAAAATCGGCTCGTCAATGGTGGGCTAGCCTTTGTGGCAATGGTGAAGCCCCAAAGACATGGAAAACTCTACGAGTTCGCATCATGAAGCAATTCCTTGCAAGCAATGCAAAGGACAAAGTGCTCACTGAATGGTGGAGTCTGAGGCTTCTCTCTCATGAGTCTATCCACAAATATGTGGACAAGTTTTGGGATTTACATCTCAAGGCTACTGTCTTTCAAAAGATAGACTTTGTTGAGCAAAAGCAACAATTTTGTGAGGGATTACCTGAAGAGATGGCCGAGTATGTCAACTCTCAATGGCCTGGTTCTATCAGTGAAGTAATCCACCATACCATGGTTGCTTCACGCATCAATTTACAACAAGGGGCTAGACAGAATGTCAATCCCATGGAAAATAAAGACAAAAGTGATGCGAACAAAAAAATAATGCCCAAAATTCTTCCCAAGGCCATTCCAACAACAACAACAAAAATCGGTCGAAGGAGAAAGGAGTTTACAAAGGTAAAAATAAACTCTCCTGAAGAGCTTGAAACTTTTCACAAGGATCACAAATGTTTTAAGTGTGGGGAGCAAGGACATGGTTATCGTTCTTGCCCCAAAAGAAATGCTCGCAATGAGACTCCTAGAGCTTCCACTATTGAAGCTCCAAAAGAGGATGCTCATTGCAAAGGATCACCTCTCTCCTATGCTTGGGGAAAGGTAAGGGAGCATGATGCCTTCATCTTGTTTGACCCTCGTTCTACTCACAACTTCATATCAACGGAGTTGGCCACCAAATTGGGCATTCAAGCTTTTGAGATGGGAGATGCTGTAACTGCCGATGCCGCTTTCAAGGGACAACAAGCCTCCGTTACTCCCTTGATTGGGAATTTGAGGCTTCATGTCCAAATCTATGTGTTGGGGTTCTTCAACACACACAGAACTTAGGTGTTGACAACATGTCACACACTACAAACAGAGTTAAACAAAGGCAAACACATTCAACTCATCAGCATTTCAATATTCACCAAGTTCCGACACAACAGACTGCAGAACAAGCATGAATCATAGAGCAAGAGACTACATAGTTGATTCATCTTGGTCCAAAGATAACTTCCATTTCAACCAAAGTTACATACTCGCGTGAACCAGCATGACCTTTAAATAGGAACTTTTGACAGTTATAACTGTTACATCCTATTGACCAAAATCCGACTTATCAAAATTCTGACTCACTAAGATCCGAATGACTAAGAGTTGATTGATTAAAAATAAGTACAAGTATTGATCTGGTGCAGGTTCAACACCTGGCACAGCCCGGTGGTGGATTTCCTTGAAATCCGACTTGGATCCACAATCCCTTGATTTGCATATTCTGCACCATCAACATTACTCTCTACACTGGTTCAGCTTCATTCTGAGCCTCCACATCTAGCTCAGCCATACCCTGCTCTTCAACTACTGACTCAGATGCCACTATCCCAACAGGTACAGTTTCCAGTGCTTCAAGTACTTCAACCTGCTGATTCATCTCTGCATCATCCTTCAAATCTTGACCTTTGTCAATCTGTTCCTCCAACTGAACATCAGCCATATCCCCTTGCAATTCTTTCATCTTTAACTCCGGAGCTAATTTGAGACACATGTCTCTGTCCTTTTTTACATCCTCTAACTCCTGCAGTAGTTCACCCTCATGCTCACTTAAAAATCCCTGCTTCATTGTCTCATATGGATGATTTATTGCTACAGCAAGTCTGTTCTTCATAGACCTCCAAACTTCCTGAACTGCTTGCAATAGCTGTTCTTTCAAGACAGAAACTTCTCCCTCTGACATAAGCACTGCATTGACATCCACATCCTCACCTTTTACTTGCTTCTCCAATTCTTGCAAAGGAATCAACCTCTGATGTAGCATTTGAACCTAAACCTGGAAATCATCATTAGTCTTTGACAAATGCTCCATTTCCTCATTCAATCTGGCATCTAACTTCATTGTCCAATCTCTAAACAGTCCCAAAGACATTTTTATTCTTGAAACTTCTGCATGATGCTTTTTCACCATATCCTCTAACTCCTTCTAATGTACTTCTTGAATGTGTCCCAACTGCAACGTCATAGCTTCCAACTCCATGTCCTTCTGCTTTACTTGCACCTTACCTACTGCTGAATCTGCAACCTGTTTAAGTTGCTCCTCCATTTGTACCTGTTGACCCAACGCAAATTCTTGCACCAACTTAAGCATCCTTATAGCGCTGTCAGCATCTTCCCATTTGCCCTCAGTTTTAAAAGATGTACTTGGAGTAGCAAATGCAAAATCTAAAGCTTTAGCAACACCTTGCTCACCAGTACTTACCTTTATCTTCTTGGACAAAGTAAATGTTTTGCCCAACCTTACTGGTTTTTGAACATCTACAGGGACTTTTAGTGAGAAGACAGATAACTCACCAAAGTCTTGGAAGAAATCTGGGCTAGCTACAGCTTCTCTAGCCTCCTCCTCTGTGTAACTAGCCTCCATCAAATCTTGAAACTGCTTTCTCTTTTCTGGTTCTCCATCAAAAAGCTTCTCTAGTTCATCAACCTGCTCTTTACTTCTGTTCTTCTGAAGTTCCAACTCAGCAGCAGTAGCAGAGATATTTGGCATCACTGTTTCTCCTGCTTTCACCATCCGAGCATATTTGAATAATGCAGCTAGGAATGGATCCAATCTATTGCTGCGCTTATGCTTCCTATTATCTGGAGTAAACACCTCTGCATGAATTTTTTCATGGACCCAATGGGCCCAACTGAAAAAACCTTCCTACTCTGCAAATTCCAATGGAGCATAATTTTCTTTTGACATATAGTCAAATTTAGCCAGAAAACACACCCTCTCAAGATACCACTTTAACTGTTCCCTACGGCCATACTCCACATTTTTAAGCATGTAATACAACCTTGTCCCTTCTCTAGACCCAAAGTCCTTCTTTAAACAATCATCTGAACACTTTGGTGGAACAGCTATTGTTGTGAATGGTAACTTGAAAACTGCAGCAATCACGTGTGGGCACAACACAACCTTGTCAGATATTGCTCCTCTGGTCTTCCTCAACAACTCTACTTGTGACTTTACATAAAAATTCCCTTTCCATTCTTTCCATGGCAACATTGCATACTCATAAAGCCCCAATTGTCTGAGCCACACTTCTCATTCTTCTCTGTATCAGCTTCCATCTCAATCTTGAGATCTGTGTACGGGTCCATCAAACTCTGCAGCATTTTGTTTGCCGACAAAGGTGGCGGTTCTTCCTCTGAGAACTCTTCTTCTTCCTCATCACTTACATCCACCCTCAGGTTAAGTCCCTTTCTCCTCAGCCTTGTTGCGACAGGCTCTCCCGACTCAGTTTCAGCCTCGGGTCTCATGGTTGCTGCAGGCTTTACTTTAGGGGCCATAGTGCTTGATGAAGGAGTAGATGAAGAAGGTGATTGCAAGAAGTAATCAATAGATAAGTACCTGCACGGCAAAGAGACGAACATTTCATACAAATTGTGCTGTATGCATCCACTGAGTGACCTCTTTGAAAGCTCCCGCGTCCCAATAATTACAGCTAGTGGCGAATAATCTCCTCGCAAACCCACATATTGTTGAACGTTAAACCCTTTACTTCCAGGTTTAAAAATTCCAATCCAGTAAATTCCGATGGACCAAATTCCGATCAACAAACATTCGATGCACCACACTAGATGACTGCATACTGGATCATGTTTATCTGAATTGAATCTCCACCCATCAGAACCTTGCCAAGCACTCCTCCTGCCTTCCTTCATCACCAGTTCTCTGTTGAAAACCTTATCAACATTGCTTCTAATACCATGCTCACTTTATAGCAATGCTTGCTCACTCTAAAAAACTGGTAATTCAAATGCCTCACACAAAGCAACACCTACCACTTTTGGTGTCAACTAGTCAAGGTGAGGTGGTTTACCTTGAAATTTCTTTAACCTGAATCCATTAACTGGTTTGTCCACTCTGGTTCCAAACACATCAGTAACTATAAATGTGCCTTGGCCTAAATCTTCAACAATCTGATAAGGACCCTTATACCTCAAAGTCAATTTCCCTAGGAATGGACCAAGCCTAGAATTATACAGCATCACCCAATCTCCCACTTTGAATAGTTTGAATTTGACATTCATAGCTACCTAGGCTTGTCTTCTCCTCTGTATGATCTCAGTGATGTAAGAAATCACCAGCCTGTCCTCTTCTAGCTGCATAAAATACTTACATCTGTGCTTTACTGACAATGCAGGAGACATTTTCTCAGCAGATACTCTCAAGCTAGGTACCACAAATTCCATAGGTACTACAGCCTCCAACCCATAGACCAACCTGAAAGGTGTCATCCCTGTGGTGACTTTGAAAGCAGTCCTGAATGACCACAGAGCTAAATCCAACTTCAGGTCCCAATCCTTATGATCATCCTGCGCAATCTTTTTCAGAATTTTAACCAGAATTTTGTTGCTACTTTCTACCTGTCCATTGGCCTGGGGATGATATGGGCTAGACTTCTTGTGTAAGATCATATGAGTTTTAGTCAGCTCCTGTATGACCTCATTCAAAAAATGTGTCACCCTATCACTCACCAACTCAACTGGACACCCAAATCTTGTCATAATGTTATGATACAAAAACTTTGCAACACTGGCTGCTTTGTTATCCTTCAGTGCCACAACTTCCACCCACTTAGTACAATAATATAGAAACCAAAATGTACCTGTTCCCCCTAGAGCTAGTGTGCTTCACTGGTCCTACAAAATCCATACCCCACTTTTCAAAAGGTTCCAGGGGTAGAATAGGATGATCTGACATCCTGTCCCTATTGTCTGGCTGACCAAGCTTCTAACACACCGCACATCTTTTGGCATACTCATGTGCATCTTTTAACAAAGTAGGCCACCACAAACCTGCTTGCAAAATTTTCTTTCCTGTAATGTCTCCTGAAAAATGTCCACCAGCTTGTCCATAATGAGCTTCCTGTAGAACTGCTGACTGTTCAAATTTTGGAACACACCTTCTTATCACTTGATCAATACCCTTCTTGTATAATGCACCTGCAATCACAAATAATGGTCTTCTTTTCAATGAAAATTTCTTCCTTTGATCAGGTGAAAACCCTCCTAGCATAACCCCATTAGTTAGGTACACCAACATCTGACCATCCCAAGAATCTGGAACTTCTTGCTGAGCTGAGAAAAAACCTGCATCAGGTAACTGATCATCCACACCTGTTGGAGATTCCCCTGTTTCCAGTATGCTCAAATAATCTGCCACAGCATGCTCTTTCCCAGGAGTATGAATAATCACAAACTCAAATTCCTGCAAAAGCAACATCCACCTTGCTAATATCCCTGTAAGCATGGGCTTCTTAACCAAGTACAACAAAGCTTGGTGATCAACATGAAACATAACCCTGTTACTGAGTAAGTAATGCCTGAACTTATTCAATGAATATACCATGCCCAAAGCCTCTCTCTCAGTCACAGTATAATTATTTTCTGCTGGGGTGAACATCCTACTTGCATAATACAATGGTCTATACCATCCCCTAACCTTTTCCTGCATCAACAAAGCTCCAATTGCAATATCGGATGCATCAACAAAAACATGAAAAGGCAATGTCCAATCAGGAGGCTGTAGTATTGGTGCTACTGATAGCATTTTCTTTAACATCTGAAAGGCTGTCTCCTGTGGTTTATCCCATTTAAAGGCAACATCTTTCTTTGTAAGATGAGTCAAAGGTGCATATATATTATCCAAATATCTAATATACCTTGAGTGCCACTTCACCTGGCCCACAAACCGGCTGAGCTCCTTCACATTCTGAGGTGATTTGGCTTCCTGAATTGCTTCAATCTTTTTAGCATCAATGGCCATCCCATCAGTAGATACTACATGTCCCAATAAAATACCACTCTTGAATGCAAGTACACTTTTATATGGATTCAAGGCCATGTGAAACAGTCTGCATCTTTCCAAACATAACTTCAAGTGAACCAAATGCTGATCCTTCTTTCCAAATACTGAAAAGTCATCTACAAAAACCCTCATAAAATCCTGAAGATAAGGTTCGAATGTCTTATGAGCCACAAAGTTGAAGGAAGGTGGTGGACCATTCTTCAAACCAAAACTCATCACTGTATATGCAAATGCTCCCCACTCAGTGATGAAGGCTATCTTGTGTTGGTCTCTTAGAGCTACCTTGATCTGATTGTAACCTGAAAAACCATCAAGAAAGCTATACATCTCATGTCCAGCTACTGCATCCAACACAGCATCACAAAATGGCATAGGGAATGGATAAGTAATAGTTGTAGCACTTAACTTCCTGTAATGCACACACACCCTCAACTTCCCATTCTTAACAACAAGAATTGGTGACAACCATGACACTTCATTAACTGGCTTGATGAATCCAACTGCCAATAACTTATCTATTTCCTGTTTTACTTGCTTTGCAAAATTGGGGTTCATTCTGTATCTCTGTTGTATGATTGCTTTAGCATCCTCTCTGAGATTAATGTGATGTTGATGTAGTTCAGAATCAATGCCCTTTACCTGTGAATAATCCCAAGAAAATACATCTTTATACTCCTACAACAGCTGAATCAAACCTTTCAAAAATTCCCCTTCAGCATGGATGCTAATTCTGACCATCCGGGGATCTTCTTCAGTTCCCAAATTAAACTCTCTAACTTCATCCTCTTTTATCCTGTTGGAGGTACCAAACCTTTTATCATAGATTTTTTCTGCCATTACTCTTGCTTCCTTCTCCTCTTGATCAATCTGCTCTTTCTGAGGCACCTCTGAATTCCGATCCATCATCTGCAACACTTTTGATCCAGCAATATCGTGGCCTGGAACTATTTCTACTTCATCCTCACCCTCATCTTTAACCTTCTGTATTATCCCTTCTACATCAACCTCAAAGAGAGGCACAATAGTGGGATTAGCTCTCAAAAATTCCTCCTCTTCATCATCTTCCACTGCATCTGCCAAGTTTATGGTCTGAGCACATAATGGTTTAGTATTTGGAGGGATTTGTTTTCTTCCCTGCATTGATATGGTTACTGACTGCTTCCCCTTTTTCATCATGATAACATTTTCTCCCCAATCCTGCTTAACTCTAGCTTGTCTAAACCAGGGTCTTCCAAACAGCATCTTGTAGGAAGAATTTGAATCCTTCATTCTAAGTACCACAAAGTTCACAAAAAAAACCATACCTGCAATTTCAATTTCTTGCTGCTTGAGAATGCCTAAAGGCTGGAATCTCCTCTGGTCTACCATCTTCACTTGAAATGGTGCTGGAGCTAATGTTCCTCCTAACTTCAATCTTCTATAAACCTCCTCAGGAAGTATATTCACCCTTGATCCTCCATCCAGAAGGACCTCTTTGAATAGCATGCCTTGAAACATTACTGCCACAACAGGTACTACAAAATCCACATCTGCTGGATCAATGTTCTGCAGCATTACTTCAGGATATTGGTTTGCCAACACTTGGTCTTGCTGACCCTGAAGCTTCTTCAACAGTTTCTCCTTAAAGGCTGGAACTATACATAAAAACTGATCCAATGAAAATTACAAGGGAGAGTTCACAAGCACCTCAAACCAATCTTTGTCTTCTTTTGTTGGCATCAAACTTGGCTTGTCAAGCTTATGCTGCTTCTTGGATAACTCCAACTCTTCATTCTTCTCTTCTGCATACTGAACCTTCTCCTTTTGCACTTTTTTCATGAACCTTATCCCTCACATCTTTCTGCTCTCTCCAATTAATTGGTCCCTTAGCTTTTGCTCTTGTGATCGCCAATGCTTTAGATTCTTCCACCTGACCACATTGGTAACAATCACAATACCATCCTTCTTCATGTTCCTTATGCTCAGTCTGATCTACAATCACTGGCTCTGGTTCCTGCTGCTCCTGAATGTCCACCAAAATAACATTGGCCTGAGCTGGTTGATTATGATGTGGTTGCTGCTGCCCTCCCTGTTGGTCTGCCTGACCAGGCCTCACAATGGGCATCCCTCTTTCTCCCCTATGTCTAACCCATAATTCACAATTGAGACCAACCCAATGGTCTGGTGATCCACAATAGACACAAGAAATCCCTCTGTCTCCTCTTCTCTGATTATTGTTTTTCTCTCTCCAAGGAGGTCTTGGAGGTCTTGGTGGTCTATTAAATGGTTGTCTTTCTCTAAATGGAGCTACCTGATTTGCTACAGCTTCACCTCTACCTCTTGCTGTATTTGGCTTCTCCCTATTCCTGGGGTTAAACCAACACCTAGAGGTGGCATGTCCTTCTTTGTCACATATTTCACAATACAACTTAGCTTTGGGTGCCAACACTGAATAACCAATGCTCTTTAATTTACTCACCAATTCCCCTTCTTGAGTTGCTTTATCCTTTTTGGACTTCTTCTTTGTGCTTTTCTTCTTCTTGTTTGACTTTTCTTCAACATCACTTGACTCAGTGTCATCATCATCAGAATCTTCATCAGTTTCATGGGCATCAGTGGAGTCTGAATGATCATCAGAATCCTCATCCTCTTTGGATCTGCTCTTCATTTTGGGTCTGCCAAGTCTTTTCTCGACTCTGACTACTGCATCAACTAGTGCAGCAAAACCTGGACCTATATCCACACTTGCCACATCATTCTTTACATCTTTCCTCAAACCTGTCAAAAAATATCCTGCCAACATCTCATCAGTGGGCCTCTCATTGCCCTGAAGTCTCTCAACCAAAACTCTGAACTTTTGAGCAAAATCTTCAACCACCATATCCCTTTGTCTGATCACCTTGAGTTTCTTCAAAATGTTTGTAGGAGTCTTCTCCTTTCTGAATCTCTGTAAAAAGGTTACTTTCAAAGCATTATAGGTAGCAAAATGGGCTATACCATATTGGCTAAACCAACTCATAGCGTTGCCTTCGAATGTAGCTGCAAATTGCTCCATCTTTGTTTGGTCATTATGCAAGGCCTGATAACCACTAGCCTGCCACTTTGTTTCAAACTGGGCAGCATGACAGTCTGCATCTTTTTTCAACTTTCCTCTAAATTTGACTGCTTTCACTGTAGGGTTTGGATGGGCCATGGGAGGATTTCTGGGTGGTCTCCTAGGTCTTTGCCTGGTAGTCCCCCTGTAGTGGGTCAAACTGAAGCCTTCTTCTTGTCCCTACAGGTCTTCCTGTCAAGGCAAGTGCTTCAACAAATTGCCTCACGTGCCTCTCATATGCTCTCACAGAACCCTCAGTCTCTTGGTTCAATAACTCCTATTGACTGTCACCGAACTCCTCCTCTCCATCAGAGGCATCATCATAATGAAAAGGATCAATATCAAGGTTTCCTGCTCGTTCCCGTGCCCTCCTATAATAAACTCTGCCTACTCTCCTCTCTTGTTGTGACATACATGATTCTCCACAGATTCACAACAGCAGGATCGCCAAAGTGTTGGGGTTCTTCAACACACACAGAACTTAGGTGTTGACAACATGTCGCACACACTACAAATAGAGTTAAACTAAGGCAAACACATTGAACTCATCAGCATTTCAACATTCACCAAGTTCCGACACAACAGACTGTAGAACAAGCATGAATCATAGAGCAAGAGACTACACAGTTGATTCATCTTGGTCCAAAGATAACTTCCATTTCAACCAAAGTTACATACTCGCATGAACCAGCATGACCTTTAAATAGGAACTTATGATGGTTATAACTGTTACATCCGATTGACCAAAATCCGACTTATCAAAATTCCGACTGACTAAGAATTGATTGATTAAACATAAGTACAAGTATTGATGTGGTGCAGGTTCAACACTATGTCGACAAAGAAGACTTATTTATCTCTCCTCTCCAATATGAGGATGCTATCCTAGGGGCACCATGGTTCAACCGCATGGCTGCCAACATGAAGTTCCCTGAAAGGAGAATCTACTTCACCTACAAGGGAAAGAATATGTATAGAGATGCTAACGAGTCTGGTCGTACTATACCACTTGTAAATCCTCTTGCCCTTGATAAATCAATGAAGAGCTTAGTTTATGCGTACATTATTTTTTTCAAAGAGTCCCTAAAAGGTCCGAATGTTTCATCAAAGGTGAATGATAGGAATCAAGAAGAGGTAGATTTGTCTAACTTTTTAAAAGGATTCCAAGATGTGTTCATCGATGATATCCCTATGGACTTACCTCAAAAACGAGGGGATGATGACCATCAAATTGAGCTCCTATCAGGAAGATCACCGCCTAACAAACCTCCTTATCAAGTTTCACAAGCTCAACAAGAGGAGATCATGAGGCAAGTACAAGAATTGGTAGACAAAGGGATGGTGAGGCCTAGCTCCTCTCCCTTTTGTTCTCTAGTCCTTTTAGTGCAAAAGAAAGATGGTACATACTGCATATGTGTGGACTATCGTTCTCTAAAGCATATCACTATCAAAAATAGATTTCTCGTACCTCGGGTAGAATATTTGTTTGGTAAGCTACAAGGCTCTACCTACTTCAATAGGATTGACCTTAAAAGTGTCTACCATCAAATAAGGATAGTGAATGAAGATATCCTAAAGACCGCGTTTCGTACAATGTGTGGCCTTTATGAATATCTAGTCATGCCTTTTGGCTTGACTAATGTACTAGCTACATTCAATTGATTGATGGAGATAATCTTTAGACCCTACCGCAAATTCACTAGAGCGTTCTTTGATGATATCATCATCTACTCCAATTCCTTGGAGGAACACAAGAAACATCTCCAAGTGATTTTTCAAGCATTAACACTAGGTTGGTAATGGGACACTTTTATGTCCTGTGAAGTGACCATTTTCCTTGAATTATGTCAAGAGTTTCAAAATGGATTTTGAGGTGCTATTTATCTAGAAAGTTGTCTCATGAGCTGAAAAAAACTTGACATTTTGGAATATCAATTCCATCTTTAACATTGTCCTTGCACAACATTTTACAACCTAAACTGTGTGAAAAAACGGGTCCTGTTTTTGGCTTTTTTCAACTTTTTGCAACTATACCACTCTAGAATTCATGTTTGTGAGGTATATAATGCGAGAGAACTATCTTTAGTAGTCCTCAACATGTAACGATGCTTCTAGGGAGAAATAAATATTAAAGTTGTAAGTTATGACCAAATTACAAAAATTGTCAAATCCTGTTTTTTAGCCAATTTTATCTCTTCTATGATTTTTTTGGTGGATTTCTTGATACCCAAATTCATTTTTGATTTTCTATGTCGCATATTGTAACATAAAGCTAACATTCCTTGAGTTTTGGGTCACCTAATACCCTATTTTGCATAGTACACAACGATGGTTGATTTTTTCAATTATGGAAGAAAATGAAACATTCTAGTATATCAAGTATAGCTTTTTCAATATTGTTAGTTTCTTGTGACAACTACATGAATTTTGTAGGTAGTAACCATATCTAGTCATAAGGATCAAATTTGGCTAGATATTGAATAGTTTCTATGGGATTCTACAACTCATAATGTTCAACCCAGTTTTTTCATGTTTGCTGTATTTAACACTTCATCTTTGTCCCCAAGATTCCCCTTGGTAAGAGATGTATTATTCTTTTGATATGCTCCATGGCTCCTTATGAACATAAAGGACAATAGGGAACTAAGAAAACATGCATATATTATTTGTATTGAGTGTGGCTATAGAAACTTTGATGATAGGTTTGCAAAATGGTAAAAATTCAACTTTTTTGTACCTATTTATTTTGGCAAAACAAAAAATAGTGAGTGAGAAGCAATCATATGTTCTGATCACCAACCCATTGAAGTTAACTAGGGAATTTATCTCAAGTCCTACAAAAATCCCTAGTCTTATTTTTATGCAACAAAACATAAGAAATGACTGTTTTGATGAAAATTCACTGGTCCATCAACTTTGGAGGCTTGGTGTGACCAAAAGATGAGAAATTTTACAAGTTTCTTATTTTTCCATGTTTAGTAGGCCTTGAACTATAACCTCATGAAAGGATTTTACAAAATGAGTGGATCTACTATGGTTTTGGAGTTTTTTTTCAAAACCCTGAAAGGACACTTTTATGTCCTGTTAGGTTACCAACCTAGTGTTAAGGGAGAATAAGCTTTTTCTCAATCAAAAGAAAAGTAAATTTTTTCTTCAAGAGATTCAATACTTAGGTCATATTATCTCTCAAGATGGTACCCGTATGGATCCATCAAAGTTGGAGGTAATAAAAGCATGGCCTAATCCAAGGAATCTACATGAGATAAGAAGATTTATTGGTATGTGTGCATACTATAGACGCTTCATAGCAAAATTCTCTCAAATAGCAAGACCATTACATGACTTAACAAAGAAAACTATTAAGTATTCATGGATTTCTAAGGAGCAAAGTGCTTATGACAAGCTCAAAGAGAAGCTTACCTCCCAACCAGTCCTTATGCTTCCGAATATCTCACAACCATTTGAGGTCCAATGTGATGCTTGTGGTGATTGCCTTGGAGCAATCTTACTTCAAGAAGGGCACGCCATAGTATATGAGAGCCGAAGGCTCAATACGGATGAACGGGTCTTAGGCATTTATGAGAAAGAGCCGTTAGCTGTTCTACATGCCCTAAACACATGGAAGCACTATCTATTGGGGACTCCATTCATTTTACGAACAAACCATCAAAGTCTCAAGTACTTCATGATGAAAAAAAAGCTTTCCGACAAACAAATGAGATGGATAAATTTTCTTTCGCAATTTAATTTCCACATTGCTCACATTGCTGCTAAGCACAATCAAGTGGCTGATACACTTTCACGATGACAAAAAATTAATGTTGTGTCAATAGCAATTCACAATGATCTATCTTCTATGATAGATGAGTATGCTACTGACCCTGACTTTAAAGACATAATCTCAGCCCTTGCTTTGGGGAAGAAAGAGGAACCATTCACCTTGCAGGATGGTTATCTTTTCCATGGCAATAGGCTATGTGTTACCCACTCCCTTCGTGAGAAAGTCATGTATGAATCCGATGCTCCTCCCTATGCGGGACATAGAGGCATTCAACCTACTCTTTGAGGAGTAGAGACGTACTTTTATTGGCCTACCAGGAAAGTGGACATACAAGAGTATGTTTCAAAATGTGTGGTATGCCAAAAGATCAAGTGTGAGAGAGGGAAGCAACTTGGATTACTCCAGCCATTGACAATCCCTAATTCACCATGCGAGAGTATATCCATGGATTTTATCTTTTGATTACCCAAGTCTATCCATGGGAATACAGGAATATGGACAATAGTCGACAGGTTTAGCAAGCAAGCACACTTTATCCCTATCAAGAAGACTACTAAGGCACACCAAATGGCAACTCTCTTCATATCCCAAATTTTCAAACACCATGGATTGCCAACATCCATCGTGTCAAATAAAGATCCTAGAATGACCACTAATTTATGGAAAGGTCTCTTCGAAAATCTAGGTACAAGATTGAATTTCTCTTCGGCCTATTACCCACAAACGGATGGCCAAAGTGAGATAGCCAACCTTACGATCCTTGATCTACTAAAGACCTATGTTACAGAAGTAGATCAACAGTCACAATGGGAAAAGTACTTACCTCTTGTAGAGTATGTGTATAATAATACTATCCATACTTCTATGGGAAAAGCACCTTTTGAAATCATTGAGGAAAGACCTAAAAGTCCCTTGCTACTTAAAGTACATGGGAAGATCTTCGCTGCCGATGAGTATAGCCGTGACCTGCAAGCATCTTTTCAAAAGATTAAGGAGGCTATATCAATCTCCCAACTAAGGCAAAAAGCTACTGCTAACAAGCACAGAAGGGCCTTAACATTCAAAGAAAATGATTGGGTCTTACTTAAGTCTCCTAAGGCTCGATTGAGGAAAACAACGGGCAAAAATCCTACGGGCCATCAAAAGTATTATGCTAAACTAGCAAAAAGATAATATGGTCCTTTTCAAATTTTGAAGCCCATCAATGAGGTGGCTTATCAACTCAAGTTGCCTAACCATTGGCTCATACAATGCTTTTCATGTGAGCCCTACAAAGGAGAGCCTCCAAATGGACCAATTATTGAATACCCTCCCAAAATCAAAGACCAAGAAGAGGTGCTAGAACCCGAAGCTATCCTTCGGCATGAAGACAAGGTACTACGACATGGTAAGATTATCCGACGGTATCTTATTAAGTTCAAAACTTATCCTTTTCAAGATGCTAGATGGATGCAAGGAATCTAGCTTAAGGATAGTATGAACCTTGTCAACGCTTACAATGCTACATTAGAGTAAGCAAATGTACATGTTTCTTTTAAATGATCAATGTTTTTGTCTTATAAGACTAATTCTCTCTTTATTGTGCACAAACTTAAGTAGTATTCATACTAAGACTCATGTTTGGGATGACGACGTCTCTCAAACACCATGTAGAATTTGTCACTCTACTTGGGAGGATGAAATGGACTAAAGTGCAGACATGCTTGCGGCAGCTATGTCTATCAAGCACCAAATGGATTAGTCATCCATCTTGGAATGATGTCCTAGGGTAAAAGGGATCCTCTACCCACTAAGACAAATTGACTAATGACTATGGCTTTATCTTTTCTACCTCATAGTCGAGGACGACTATGATTTCAAGACAGAGGTAATGTCATAAAAATATAATATCTAACCAACCTAAATGATTTTCTCATATTAAATTGATCATTTAATGTGGGATAATAAACGGGAACAAGGGTTAGAATATAGAAATCTGCTTACAATCTATCTCAACACGGGGCCAATGGTAAAGGGGTCCAAATGAGAGATGGTCTGTCAAAAAGAAAGGTTAACTAATGGAGCTTAAAAGACCTTAGGGTTAGCTTCATTAAAAACCTCCAATGGTTAGTGTTAAAAGTCCTTTGACCTTAGGCAAACTAGGGTTGAGCTTGAGGTGGGAACCCGAACTAAGCTTGAGGTGCTTGTCGTGCTTGATGACTAAGGTGCTAGTGAGGTGCTTGTTGTGCTTGATGACTAAGGTGCTTGAGGTGCTTGTCATGCTTGATGACTAAGGTACTTGTGGTGCTTGTCATACTTAATGAGGAAAATGCTTGAGAAGCTTCCCATGCATAGGGGGTAAGGTGCTTGAGTAAAAAAGAGACCCTACAAACTTAATGAGCAAGGTGCTTGAGAAGTTTCCCATGCATGGGGGGTAAGGTGCTTGAGTCAAAAAGAGACCCTACAAAGGAGGGGAAATTCCCAAAGTTACGGGAATCTTTGACTTAACCTCCCACTCACCTAAAGGGCACCCTTTTCTCAAGGGGCAAATAGGACACATGCCAGACTCTCCCTATGCTTAGCCACATGGTGTGCTTCAATGCTATTGGTTAAGCTAAAGAGGGGTCCAATGAGCTTCTAGTTCCATCATTAGGAGAAATATGAACCTTGCATGGGCATTGTAAGGAATCTTAATTTTTAGGGATTAAGGATAATGGTGTGTAGGGTTAAGGGGACAAGGGCATTCAAGAAGCTAGTTTTGAGTAGGCTTTTCTAGCCCTTTTTTTAGACACATGTAGGATGTGGACCTAAGAGGTCACCTTCTCTCTCTAGCTTTTTGAAAGTGAAGGGAGTAAAGAGGTGTGGCCACATCATCAAAAACGTGGATCACTAAGAGCCAAAATTTGACTTTTTTAAAAAAAAATTATTTTTACTTATTTTTGACTTAAAACTCCCCCCCAACATATATCCATATCAAAAAAGTATTTTTTGACATTTTTTTAAACTTACAAGCACTAAAAGTCCAATTTTTTAAAAAAAAACTGCCCCCCAAAAAAAAAATTCTTTTTTCTCTCTTCCTCCTCCCTCCTTTCTCCCTCTCCTCTCCCTCCTTGCCCCTTCTCTCCTCCTCCTCCCCTCTCTCCCTCTCTCCCACTATCCCCTTCTCTCCTCCCATGTTCCTCCCTCTCCCTCCCTGCCCCCTTCTCTCCTCCTTCTCCACTCTCTCTCTCTCTCCCCCACTACCCCCTTGTCTTCTCCCATGTTCCTCTCTCTCCCTCCCCCCTCTCTCTTTTCCTCCTTTGCTTCCTCATGCAACAGCTACCATGGTGCTCAAGGACATCACAAATCGTATGCATACATATTTGCTTGTTCGCAACGTTTGCATCGAAGGCCGCATGTGAGGGTGAGCAGAGGTCATCCCAGGAACGTCGTACCATCGGGGAGATGAATGTTGACGATTCTTCAATATCTTGCCAATACCATCACATATTTGAATAAAACATCCCTTTATGCAAGGTAACAATATACTTCTTACTTTTGATTGTGTTCTTCTTATCATAAACTTTGAAGTCTAAGGTGTTGCCTCTACTTGTTTTGTAGTGCTTGGCACAAAGGTTGCTTTTATGCACAAATAGTGAAAGGCTGCAGGTTAGAGAGGCCAAGTGTCACCACTTTTCCTCTAAAATAGTCTTCTTTGTTATGTCTTGCAGGTAGGTGCTTCAAATCCATGCTTATTAGGGGTGGTAGTCTCATCCTAATGTATATTTTTATATTGTTTATTCCCAGCTAGATAGAAATACTTGCAAATTTGTACAATATATACTTAACAAGTGTCTTCATTATATAGCTTGCAAATGTTGAATTCATACATGTTTTTGTTACAAGGTGACCTCTTGCTATGCTAGTTGAGTGGCGTTGTTTGCAAGAACGGCTCAAGGAACTGGCATAACATGAAGCTTTTACGGTGGCACAAAGCTCTCCTCAGCGGCAATGTGGCTCCCACTACACCAAAAATCATTATGCTGACATGAAGAGATCCCTAGTAGGACAATGCAAAAACTTTTCATCAGCAGCAACACACTCTTTCCTAACACGAGGGCACTCCTACCAAAGATATTTTTATGTGATAGGTCACCCCAGGAGCATACCATGTCATGGAATGGATGTAAGAACTATGACCACACTACTCCTTGTAAAGTGTTCACAGATGTATGTTTATCAAAGTTAATGAGAAGAAATTTGGACTTTTTTGTTTGTTGATGTGTAAGAGCACTCTAGGTCTACCATATTTTAGATTGTTTGATAAGTTAAATAAAATTTGTAGTCATTTAAAGTGTAAGTTTGTTTTTGTTTGGTAAGATTGTACATGAGAAGACATAATAAAGTATAAGAGATCTTGACGGAATAAGCCTCGATTAGATTCCTACCATGCACTTGTGACACCAGACCTCTCCTTGAACCTTTTGATTTCTATCATTGTGGGAAGTCTAAGGGTGGTCTATTTTCAAAATTTTAGCAATAACTTTTTTTAAAAGGAAATTTTGGTTATTTTAAAGTTTGTACACAGTCTAGGAGTTCATTCTGATTGTTTTCCTTCAGTTTCAATTTTTGATCGAGGGCACTCCTTGGAAGCCACTTTTGAAGGTGTTAGGGTGAGATTTTGAGAAAGTTTTGTATGTAGGAAATGTAGTCCTTAACACAATAAAAAACATTGGTTCTCTGAGTATTTTCAGATTCCATGGTTTTAATGCCCGTTCGAGCCCGTAGATTAAGGAAAAAGTAAGAAATGTCTGTTTTACATCATTTTTTAAGAAATTGCCAACTTGCACGTTGATTTTTGGAAAATCCGAGTAGGATATGATTTTTTTGCATCACACGATAGTCGAAGAGCGCGACGAGATGAACAAATTTATGTGAGACAAGCCCAGACAGATTCAGAGCCAATTGAACACTAGAAGCTCTTGAAAACAGCGTAAAAGTCCAACACTTGAATTATGACCATGCATAAAAATAAATCTTGTACTGGTCATTTTAGGGCCCCAGGGACCCTCAACATGAGGGGCCACAAGGGCGCGCAAATCAACCATCCAAAATTTTTGGATGGCTGATTTGCGCGCCCTTGTGGCCCCTCATGTTGAGGGTCCCTGGGGCCCTAAAATGACCAGTACAGGCTTTTTTTTATGCATAGCCATGAGATAGAATTGGGCAAATTGATGTATTCATAGCAACCCCCCCCCCCCCCCCCCCACAATGGCAAATAGCTAAACATTGTATCATGCCATGCATTAAAAAAAGCTTGTACTTGTCATTTTAGGGGCCCAGGGACCCTCAACAAGAGGGGCCACAAGGGCGCGCAAACTGGCCATCCAAAATTTTTGAATGTCCAGTTTGCGCGCCCTTGTGGCCCCTCTTGTTGAGGGTCCCTGAGCCCCTAAAATGACAAGTACAAGCTTTTTTTAATGCATGGCCATGAGATAGAACTGTGCAGTTTAATGTGCTCATAGCAACCCCTCCCCCCCCAAATGGCAGATACCTAAACCTTGTGTCATGCTTATCAACCATTTTTTACTTCCTTGTGTCCATCCCCTGTTCTTGGAAATATCTTGGTCCCTATTTGTGCCTGGATGGGCATTCTACGCGCCGTTGTGGTCCCTCTTGTTGAGGGTCTCTGGGGATTCAAAATGACAAATAGGGGCTTTGTTTTAATGTATGGCCATGAGATAGAGTTGTAGTGTTTGATGTCCGGAGTATTCACTATGTCAAATTTTTCTATATCATGTGCGTTCACCACAATGGATTGAAAGTAGCCCTTATAGGCCTTACCTACACATGTTTTTGTAACTTTACAAGAATATAAATTCCCTTCTGTTGAACACATGTGCTATGTTACATATACTTTAGTGAACTCGCAAGGTCAAAGGCCTCACAAATTTTGTACACTCGGAACATTTAGCACTAGAAATCAACCAAACAAGGAGCCAATTTTTACTTCCTTGTGTTCACCTCGTGTTCTTGGAAATGTTTTGGTTAAGCCATTTCTTTGGTATTTAAAACCACATGTGACCCCTATTGTTATAGTATCCGACCAAAGGTTTCTTGATTAGCAGTTATATAGGTTCAAGTGATACATATCTTCTATGTTAACAATGCATGTATCTATAATTTATGTTTACACTTTCTCTATCCAAATGAGCTACATAGTAAAAATCAAATCCGCAATTCAACAATTAAGTTCACAAGGTGATAGCTATTGGTATGATCTTTAACAATACCAAATAAATAGCTACCAATAGCTAATGAATAGGGATATTTAAGAAGGTTTGATACCAAAAACTTGTCAACACTACTCAAAAAGGTGGAAACTCAAAGGCTTTATAATATATATGATGAAACAAGAATCAATATTAATTCACCCCTATATATCTACACCTCCATCTCAAGTTGTCATTTCTCTAAGTCAAGCTTGGCATAGGCATAGTATGGAAACAATAACATTTTGGAAAGCAAGAATTTAGCTTTCTCAACTTTTGAAATGTTGCTATTGATATATATTCAACATCCCCAAATGAGGACATCTTGACAAAGGTTATGATCCACTTAATAAGAATAACCATTAGTGATTAAACTAAAATCAAAATATTGTATGAATTTCTTCATGGTGGAATGATTAAGACTTGAAACTTCAAACATCTTACAGGCAAATCAGAATATCCAAAAAAATCAACAATATTTCTCAAATCTGTATGAAACTCCAGTAATCTAAATACTCTCACTCAGTGCGACACCATTTAACAAAAAGAAATATTTATATTGCATTTATAGAGGAATCCAACCTCATAAAAATAATTACAAATGGAGACAATGTTGTTGTTGTTAGGATTCTCTTACAAGTATTTGTCTTTCTCATCTAGAGATTCATATACACGAGTATTTGTGTGTCTATGACACTAGGGAAGATAGTAGTACTATAGGGATGGCTTTTCTAAGAGCTCCTAGAGAGTACCTATTGGTTCAAGATTCTACAAAAATGCTACTATTCTTATCAAAATATTTTAATTAACAGGGTAGTGAAAGGTTCCTCACGGAACAAAAATAGGGTGATTTCCATCTCTGCACATGGTTGCTTGCTCATGTCCTCTCAAAACAAGTTGACTCTGTAAGTAAACAACAGATTATGTGAGCACAAAGTTATAAAGTACAAAATGATATCATTCTAATAATCTAATGACAACTATACAAAGAATAAATTATAAGAAAAATCTTTGATGACTCTCCATAGATAACACAACTTACTTACATTGTGAGACTCAATCACATGCTACAAAACTATAGATGGCGCACCAAAGCCATCAACAAAATAGCACCACCCAATGTTATGAGGTGTGAAGCCTAAACATTGAAAGCCATAAAGAGGTTAATTCCCTCCAGCATGATAAACTTAAATATGGAGATGATCTTAAGCTTTGAATGTAAGCTACAAGGGTAGTTTTCTCACCATTCTATCTTTATGTTGGAGATGAATCCTTGCAATGCCCATGCACTATTCACACCTCCTGTTCTTGTGGTATACAAGTGCATGTGAGTTGATGCTTTTTTCACCTTCGGGAGTAGAGGTTTCCATGTAGTGCGAGTGAATGAAAGTAGGAGGAGGAGAATCTTGTTGCATTCTTGTAATAGAGGTGAGAGAAGGGAGAGGAGCTATCTTGGTGTGGAACTATGTGGTGGGCAAGGGGAAGAGATGGGGAAGAAGCTTGCTTGGTGCTACAATGGATATGGGAGAAAGCTAGTAGAGAGATAATGTTGGACTATAGGGGGTGCATGTGGTTGTTGCAACCATGGAGAGCTTGGAAAAGGATTTGTAGAGAGAGAAAATCACTTTTAGCTATAGAATAGGTTTGGAAAGACTTTGGAGGGTGGAAAATGATGTTTTGAAAATTTTTAGTGCACGTTTTTGACTTTTGGAGGTCAAAAATATTTTTTTGACCATGAAATAGGTTAGGGGACCTTTTAAGGAGGGAAAACTTGAAATTTGAAATTTTTTGAAATTTTGAAATTTTTAGTGTATTTTTAAATCCGGGCCAGAAAGTGGGGAAAAAAAGGTCAAAGTGGTCCCCCCCCCCCCCCTCCCTTTCCCCTAGCCACCTCCCTTACCTTCTCACTAGGTAAGAGGCCATTAAGAGGTGTAAGGCTACCTTGTCCCCCTACTTTTTTGAGGGTATAGAGTGTGTCCACCACCCTCTTCCTATTGGCTGGCCTCTAATTAACCTTAATCCCAAAGGGCCCCTAGAGGGTTCATATTTTTCCTAATGTCCAACAAATATCTATATATTTTCAAGGTCTCTCTCTCTCTCTAAGGGGTAAGGAGGACACTTGTCCAAAGACTACCCATGTACTTGAATGCATGTTGCATGTGATTGGCTAGGGGGAGAGGGGTCCAATGAGCTTGAAGCATGTGGAAAGGCTAGAACTCACCCCAAGCAAGCAAGGGGGGTGTTGGGGGGTTATACACCACACACACACTCATTTTGTGGATCATTATCACTTGGTGAAAGTTGAGGAACTCCACCTCCTTCTCCAAGCTTGTGAGAAATGAGAGCCTACACCAACACTCTTGGCTATGGAATGAAAATCCAACCAAGAGCCATGCTTCAATGCTTAAGCTTTTCATCTTCATTACTATGACATTATGTATACTAGCAAGAAGAGTGATGATAAGTGAGGAACTATTTCTTTCTCCTATGGAATGTTTCTTCTTCCTCTTCGCTATCCTCATTCCATGCTAGCTCTCTCCACCTTCGAAGGTGTTTGAGGCCTTGTGATTGAGGTTTGGAATAGTTAATGCTTTCTACAAAGTGTATGTTATGCTTGTGATGCATGAAGATTTCCATCTTCATTGCATCACCTAGGTCACAAGGAACACAAAGATTGTATTATACCAAGTCCCTCTTGATGGGAGAAAATATAATACAAATGCCTATTGGAGGGGAGACCGGCTCCGTATGACTGTCTAAGCTCTAAAATCTAAACTCTAAACTGTTGTCATGTTCTCTAAACTCTTTCTCTTGAAAAAGTATTGTTCATGCCAAGTTAACTAGGTACAATGTTTATGTTGCTACCATCAATTAAGTTCACCCGCTATGCTCACAAAGTAACCTCACAAAAGTGCTTCATATAATTTCTTAATTCCACTATCTCAAAGTTCATAGGCCATTTCCATTACATAAATCAATTTTTTTGTCTCTTGGTTGGCTAGTATACACCCAATGGAAAATTTGGAAGCATCTACATGTATGTGGAATATCTTGTTCCAATCTGGTGCTTTCAATGTTGTAGCTGAAGTGAGAGCTTGCTTAAGATTCATGAAGGATTCTTCACATTCATCAGTCCATTCAAAGTGTGTAATCAAGCTATACATGGGTTTTGCAATTATAGCGTACATGTAATGAACTGTCTGTAATATCCACAATGTTCAATGAAGGCTTGAACCCCTTTGACTATTGTTGGTCTAGGCAAATCAACAATAACATGAATTTTATCCATATCAGTAGCTATGCCATTTTTAGACACTATATGTCCAAGAATTTTTCCTTGTCTAGCCATGAATGTGCACTTCTCAGGATTTAAGAAAATCTTATAAAGTATATATTTTTCGGATACCTTTTTGAGGTGTTTAAAATGATCAGCCCGGATTGATGAATGTACGCATACATCATCCATATATACTTCCAAGAAATTCCTAAGATATTCTTTAAAATCATGGCTCATCAATTTTTGAAAGGTGGCAGGAGCATTAGTTAACCCAAAAGGCATGACCCGAAAGGCAAAAATACCCCATTCCTTTGCAAAATCAAGTTTATGCTGATCTTTTGGGTCAACCAAAAGTTGATTGTATCCTGAAAATCCATCTAAAAAATTGTAAGCTTCTTTACCTGCAGCTCGTTCTACAACATGCTCAGTGATTGGAAGAGGAAAGTTGTCTCTAATAATAGTTGCATTCACTTTCTTGAGGTTGACACACACTCGTAATTTTCCATTTTTCTTGGGTTCTACCACAATTGGAGACACCCAATCTATGTGTTCAATTTCATAAATGAATTTAGCCTCCCTTATCTTTTCAATCTCTTCTTTGATCTTTCTGGCGAATGTTTCATTGTATGTGTATGGCCTTTGTCTACTTGGTTTCGCATCATCTCTCATGGGTATGGTATGTTGACAGATTTCTGGATCAACACCCTTGAGATCCTTATAAGACCAAGCAAAGATATCTTGGTATTCTTTTAGTAAGCTTAACAAAAGCTCTTCTTATTATTTTGTTAGGTCATTTTCAATGTAGGCAGGCCTAGACTCTTCTCCTCGTTCAACCAAATCTTTCTTTTTTGCGTTTTTAGGCCCTTTGTAGGACTCGTCCTGTTATCATAGTTCTCTAATAGGTTGTTTGACTATAATTCTTTGATCTTGGAGAGTATATTTATTGTTAGGGGATGGAACACTCATTACATCTTTACCCTCTAATCAGTGGTTTCCATTTCGACAGTATATATCTCCTTTAGAGCTTTTTTCAACTCTTGATACTTCTTTTTCCGCTCAACTGGTGTCATGGTTGAACCCTTGTCCTATTTTTTTGGCTTTGCTTGAGATTCCTTTCTCGTTTTTCTCAATGTTTTTGTCATTTCATGTTCTTATTTTAATGGATATCGACGAGTGATTTTGTCCTTGACTGTGTTCTACTAGAGACTGATGCCATAGGTCTAGATTTCAAATTTCTAGTGTCTCTTTTTGTTCTATACCATTTCTATCTTCTTGGTTTCTGGTTAGGAAAATCAAAAAACTTTTCCTCCTCTCCTTTCATGAGTAGCTTGGCTCTCACATGTTCTTTTTCCGACCCCGAATCATCTGAGGTAGCTGACTGTTCTTCTAACTCATCTGTTGCATCATAGTAGAGGTCTAAAAAGACTTGTTGAACTTTCATCAAGTCCTTGGGTTTCTGAATTTCTTCTTCAATGTGGAGGGTTGAGATCATTTGTATGGGAATTATGCCATAGCCATCCTCATTGCAAAATTGAGTAGGCATAGACATATTCACACATACATCCATTGCCGCTAAAATTTGAGTCCACTGAAATGGCTCAAACAAATGCTCGGGAAATGGTTCAGGTACATAGGCTTCATCTGTGTAATCCCTTTTTAAGATACATTCTTCTCATTTTAAGCTCCCGTTTTTTGAAGCTCCACACATCCAAATAGGAGTGTCTTTGTTTAACCAAGATGGAAGCTTAGTTTCAGCCAAAGAGACTGAATCAAACTCTAGTATGGGCGTTTTCATGACATCTCTATAAGTGTGATCTTCTAGATTAACCCTTGTTATTGATCCCACTTGCTTCAAATACAGATAGTTGTTTCCTCAATCTTGGATGAGTTGTACTTGTCGTATGAAAGCTCTTCCCAGTATGATTTCATAATTGAGTTTCTTTCTAAAGTCTACTATGGAAAAAGTGTGTTGATATTCAATCCCACAGGAATTAACTATCACTTTTTCAAGCAGTCCTAAGGGTCTTTCAATATGTCCATTAGCCAATTGCAATTTCATTCGAGTTTGTCTAATGGCTGGTTGTCCCTAGGATTCCCATACTGCTTTCGTGGCTATGGCTATGCATGTCTCACTATGCAGTATTCCCATGGTTTCTATATCATTATACCTCAATGGAAGGGTGGTGTTTCCTTCTTCCCCTTCGTAGTATTCTCCAACTTTGTTCATTGGAACAGATCGAATCTTTTTGTTATCCATTTCGTGTTTCAATTTTCCAAAAAAATTTGCGATTAACCCCATTATTCCCACCTTCTCTAGAGTTTTCTGTAGATCATTCCATATATATGGCCTGATTTTCAATAGTTCTCCCAAAGTAAGAGTGCATTGGATGGGTGTCTAGGGTCTGTTCCGCTCTTTTTAGTGGAGTGGTCTTATACACTATGGATTCATTTTCGTTATCTCCCAAGTAAGAGGGTAATGTTTTCAAGGTCAATGGTTTAAACATCCCTGAAGCTTCAGATCCGAAATTCCCATACAAGGATTTTACATCCATGTTTATATCAGAAGGTAGGTTGTCTAACCAAACTTCCTCTATAAGAGCTGACTTAAGAGTTAGGCTCTCATCATTGATCTCTCTAACTTTTTTCCATACATATCCTGGCCATTCTTCTTCTACGAATGGAATTCCATCAAAGGCATCTTCGTTGTCCGGCACTATAAGTTCTGGCTCTTTTGTTTCAAGGTGGGCTTCTACCACCACTTTGGATTTTTCTTTATTGGCTCTTTCCACAAGCTCCTCAGGTTTTGTCTTACTTTCGAGCTTGGGTTTTTGTTTTTCCAGCATCTCTTGCGTGATTCTTACCAAATTTTGATAAGCTTCAAGCTTAGCTGCTTCCATGTCTGGAGAAGGATAGTTTTTCCATTTGTTTTCCATGTTTTGGCCCACTTTAAGCCCCGCTTGGTAGGCTTCCAAGGCTGCATTAATAGGCTCAAAAATTTTGTCTACCAAAATTGATCCTCCAGATTTCACAGTGGTTTCCTTGATTTCGTTTCCAGTTTCTTTCACCTTTACCTGGAATAACTTCTTTTCTTTCTCCTCAATTTCAGCCCTTTGTTTCTGTTTCCTTATCTCACACCTTTTGTTTCTGCTTTGTTTGGTCTTTTGAGAGAAAATTTTGTATTCTCCGAGTCATCAGAGGAGTTGTGTTTCTTTTTCTTAGCGTGGGCTATGGTGATTACCTTGATTGGAACAGTTGGTTCACTCTCAGATGAGCTAAAAGGTATCACTTGGACTATGTTCACTACTATTTTACCCTTGTTTAAAGGATTTTTTGGACAATCTTCGAGGAAGTGTCCTTCCTTTTTGTAACATTGTATGCAATAAGATTCAACTGGCTAGAGATTCTTGTCAGGCTTTGGGCATTCATTTTTCCCGTGATCATTTGCACCACAGTTACGACAGTTTCTAGTTCTTGGCTTGATCATGGGTCTTACCATAGGAGGTCTGACACCTTGATTATCTACATAATACATTGGTGCAAGCTCTGGTGGAGTATAAGTCACAGGTTCTTTCATTGGTGGTGGATGTGAATTATACCAATCTCCTTCTACCATTACTGTAGATGGACTAGGCTCGACATAGAGTGTAACAGGCACCAGTGCTTGTTCATCTATGACTCCCTCTGGATGCATGTAATTTACAAGCACTGCATTATGTCTCAGATATGGAGGTTGATGACCCAACACGGGTTGAGGTCTTTCCATACCCATTGGTGGTCTTTGAGCTGGGGCCATGTTAGGCTGATATGTGTACATGGGTTGTCCTTGTGGCCTCATAAGCACGTACTGAAGATTCCCATCATACTTCGTCAGTAATAACACTCATTGGTCTCATGGTTGATCTTACCCTCGATTGCACACCATTTTTGGGGCCTAATTGGTTGTCCCTATTGAGGTATCCCTTGTCCTGGTCCTCTCATAGGTGCTTTTTGCATGTTATTCATCATGTCATTCATCCTTATGAGCATGTCTTCTATGACTGAAAGTGGTGCTGCAGCAGTCGCTCCCACTTGAGCTGGTTTAGTGGATGCTATTTTCTCACTTTGGTTATCTTTAGGGACATCTTCTTCATTGAAATTATCACAATTGTGTCCTAAGTCAATAGCATCTGACACACACTCTTCTAGGGTTGTATGCTTCTTGCTATACAATATAGCATGAAGTTCTTTGTTTGTCAGTCTCTCTAGAAACAATGATACTAGTTGTTCTTCTACAGGTATCTCTAGCTCTGGGCATTTGGCAATGTATTGTTTGATTCGAGCTCCACAATACCTAAAAGACTCACCTTGTTTCTGTTTAAAGCTGTAGATTTGAGCTACCGTATTGTGTTTGATTCCTGTTGTGGAACAAGCAGCTACAAATCCCTGAGCTAATGTGTTCAAGTCCATGATTGACCTTGGTGGAATGTTTTGGAACCATGTCAATGCTTTTCCTTCCAATGTCATTCCAAACCCCTCGAATTGGGTATGGAAGTCGAATATGCGTTCTTCTCTTAGAACTCGCTTAAAGCTTGCTAAGTGGTCTTATGGATCCCCAGATCCACTATATTTTCTGACCCGTTTTTGAAAATCAATTGGTCTGACACGTCTATTTGGTTCAACTCCCGGTCTCCTGGCAGTTGGTCCTGTTCTCAGTCCTTCAAACCAGTCTATTGGACATAGTGACTCATGTAGCCCTGGACTGGCTTTAGTGTCACCCAGCTTTCTTCGTGATGTGGTGGTTTCTGGTTTCTTAGTATTACTCTCAGAAGATCTCTTGTGGTGTTCTTCTCTGGGAATAGTTTCTAGTCCTTGGCCCAATATCCAATTCCTTATGGAGTATCCTTGGTATTTGGTTTGTTTCACCTCCTCACGAGTCATCATAACAAAGTTGTTTTTATAACAATCCCTAAACTGGTAGGTTGGTAGATTTGTTGAACCCTTATCTTTGATCTTGAAGATATAGATGACTTTCATGGGTGTTAGTTGTCCTGATTTGGCATGCGAAGTCCATAGAAGATCTTTTACATTTCTATCCTTCCAACAATAGACTCTAATCCTAGGATTGTCTGTACTAAGCTGTTTCAAAGGCTTCAAATCAACTTGATCATATCCCTTGAATTCTAAATTTGGTGGTTCTTCATTAGCTGCCAGATCTGGAATTATGGTGTTTACTTCTAACCCCCATTTGTATATCACGTCAGGGTTTTCAACTTGTAAATACCGAGTCCCGTTTCTATCCATGTACATTTTTCCTTGTTTATTTGCTCTGACTTACTCTTTGAACTCAATACCATGGTCATCAATGCGAATAGCATACTCTTCGTTAGGATCTAGGTAAACATGAGCTCCATGGCGATTAGTGTTATAAAAAGAGAGTATATGCTTATAGCGCACTGTCATTCCGGTTTCTGAGTGAGTCGAGTAAGAAGACATTTCAGATGTTGATTCTGAAAAAGTGTCTGATACTTCTTCAAGGATAGTGTGCAAGGGATTTCCTTGATTCACACTTTCTTCGATGGATACTCTACTGGAGGTTTCTCCAAATATGCCTTGATTTCCTAGTACACAACCGGATCTAGGGTTCATAAAGACTTGTGAAGCCCTGGATAGAGTACTTACCGTCGGATTGACTTGTTGTCAATTTCTTCTAGTGACTTGATTGCAATTTCCATCAAACTGCTGATTCCTTGTCTGCAACCTGATTCTTGTATCAATTATGATCAAGTTAGCTATCCTCACAAAGACTCTGTAGTTTTTGCTAACTATTGTGATTGGTCTATGTGGATTACTTCAAATCGAGCTATGGGAGTTAGCAATTGAGACTTTCAGACTCTAATTTTGCAACAAGTTAAAGGAATAATCTGAAACCTGGAAATTGAGTGAACATGTACCAATTTTGGATCCGGTTGAACCCAAAATTGCCCGGTAGCCTTGTATTATGTTGGCCTATCAATGTACAAGTTCAAAAGTCAAAATTGGTGTCTTTGTCTAGCAGTAGTAAATAATTGTGATTATTTACTTTTGTCAGTTTTTTATACTTTTTGGCTTTATGTGACGAGTGTACAACCTGTTAAGGTCCCTGGACAAGTTTAACTAAGTTTGGACAAAATCTGTTCAAGTTTAGCAACTGTTTCGTGTACGCAGACTCTGATTTCAAGAATCTGGCTTAAGTCTCACTTTTGTGATCCAAATTTCACCAAAATTGATTTGTGTGGTCTACTTGATATGCTTGACCTTGTGGTATACTCAAATGTGCAAGATTGTCCCTTTTTGAAGTAGATGTAAATAATCATGATTATTTACTCTAGCTAATTTATTGCAATTTTTTTCTGAGCCTTGACACAGATATGTTAAGCACCACAACTTAAGTACCCTGGCCAAGTTTCATCAAGTTTGGATAATTTTTGTTCAAATGGTCATCAGTTTTGTGTCTGCAGACTGACTTTGCAATTTTGGTCATAATTTTCAATCCAATGATCCAAATCTTACCAAATTTGGTATGTGGGCTTATTACAGCATGCTAAAGCTAGTGGTATGCTAACTTGGTCAAAAAAGTGGAAAAATGGGGCAGAAGTAAATAATCATGATTATTTACTTCTGGCAACTTTTTGCATCTTTCATTAGGCAAAATTTGGACTCACAAAGGGGCCCTTTAAGGAGTTTGACTTTACCTCTCTCTACCAAAACGGACGCATGGATACATTTTTGCAAAAAAAATCCAAAGTTGGCGGAGGTTTGACCGTTAGAATGTCCTCTTCAAGCTCTATCTACTGATATATAGCACGCCATGAGATTCGTCATATTTTAGAAGATTCTTTTTTTGATTCACTTAGATTCCGACAGAGTTGTCACATCATAGGTGAATCAAAAAAAGAATTTTCTAAAATATGAGGAATCTCATGGCGTGCTATACATCAGTATAGGGTAAAAATATGCAATGTTCGGGTGCCAAGGCCTTTTGGGCTCCACCACTTACTAAATCTGCTACCTGGACACACTAACTGACCTGTTCTTTACAGCTTGGAATTCCCATTGAGCCCGTAACACATTAAAATACTACAATGGCTTGAAATAAATTAGGAATTTACAATACATGACCATTTTGGGAAAATGTGAAAAATGTGTAACTCCAATATTTACTTCTTTTTTGTATTCATCCTCGATGTGATCCGTACGTCTTTGGTGTTTAGCAGCTTTTGTTAACTAACATTGACTTAGTTAAGACCAAGTGGTGGATCTAGGATGTACCTTTTTCACACACTTTATTTGAAATTTCAAGAATGCATCCACATTTCAACACTTGGTTAAAATGGCCATGTGGTGGACCTTTAATGCACCCAACTTCAAGACATCATTAGAATGACCAAGTGGTGGATATTGGATGCACCCACCCACCAATACTTGGCTAGAATGACCAAGTGGTGGATATTGGATGCACCCACCCACCAATACTTGGCTAGAATGACCAAGTGGTGGATCTTGGATGCACCCACCTCCCAAGACTTGGATATAATGGGTGAGTGGTGGATATTGGATGCATCCACCTTTAAGACCAGGTGAGAATGGCCAAGTGGTGGATCTCATGCTTACCTATCCCACATAGTTTTTTTAAAATTGCAAGGTATTGGATGTAGGAGAAACCAACCATTGCATCCACCTTGCAAGACTTGGTTACAATGTCCAAGTGGTGGATCTTGGATACAACCACATTTAAGACTTAGCTAGAATAGCTAGGTGGTGGATCTAAGGTCTACCTATCCAACACACTTGATTTAAAATTGAACCTGGTAGATTTTGGATACACCGACCATTGCATCCAGCTTCCAAAACTTGGTTAGAATGAGGAGGTGGTGGATCTAGGATCTACCTTTTTCAAACACTTTCTTTGAAATTTAAAGGCGGTGGATCTAGGAGACCAACGATTGCATCCACATTTGAATCCTTGGTTAGAATGGCCAAGTGGTGGATCTAAGATCTACTCATCTAAGAAACTTTTTTTAAAATTCCAAGTGTTACGATGGCCAAGTGTTGAATGCACCCAACTTCAAGACATGATTATAATGGACAAGTGGATCTTGGATACACCCACCTACAAATACTTGGTTAGAATGACCAAGTGGTGGATCTTGGATGCACCCATCTCCCGAGATTGGGTGGGTGGTGGATGTTAGATGCAACCACCTTCAAGGCTTGGGAAGAATGGCCAAGTGGTGGATCTTGGGTCTACCTATCCCACATACTTTGTTTAAAATTTCAAGGGGGTGGATCTATGAGACATCAACCATTACATCCACCTTTCAAGACTTGTTTATAATGGCCAAGTTGTGAACCCATGGTCTACCTATCCTACAAAATTTGTTTGAAATTAAAAGGTGTTGGATGTAGGAGAAACCAAACATCGCATCCACCTTTCAAGGATTTTTTATAATGATCAAGTTGTGAACCTATCATCTACGTATCCTACCCAGTTTGTTTAAATTAAAAGATTTTGGATGTAGGAGAAACCAACCATTGAATCCACCTTGAAAGACTTGGTTAGAATGACCAAGTGGTGGACCTGGATGCAACCACCTTGAGGAAATATCTAGAATGACTAGGTGGTGGATCTAAGCTCTATCTTCCTCACACACTTTGTTTAAAGTTGGAAATTGGAGGATTTAGGAGACTCCAACCATTTCATCCACGTTTCAAAACTTGTCTAGAATGGCCAAATGTTGGATCTTGGATTCACTTACTCTCCACGATTTGGTTAGAATGGACCAGAGGAGAGTCTAAGGTCTACCTATTTCACACACTTTATTTGAAATTGCAAGGTGGTGGACTTAGGAGACACCAACAATTTCATCCACATTTCAAGCCTTGGTTATAATGGAGGAGTGGTGGATCTTTGATGCACCTACTTTCTAAATCTTAGTCAGAATGTCCTAGTTGTGGATCTAGGGTCTAATCTCCCACAAATTTTGTGTAGAATTACAAGTGTTAGGATGGCCAAGTGTTGAATGCACCGAAATTTAAGACATGGTTATAATGACCAAGTGGTGGATCATGGATGCATCCACCCACCAATACTTGGTAAGAATGGCCAAGTGGTGGATCTACGGTAAAATTGATAGATAGTGGATGTAGCAGAAACCAACCATTGCAAAACTTGGTTAGAATGGCCAAGTGGTCGATCTTAATTGCATCCATCTTCAAGACTTGGTTATAATAGCCAGATGTTGGACCTAAGGTCTACATATTGCACACACTTAGAAAAAAAAAGGAAGCTGGTGGATTCATGAGATACCAACCATTGCATCAACCTTCCAAGACTTGGTTAGACTGGATGATTAATGAATGTAGGAACTACCTATCCTACACACTTTATTTGAAAATGAAATGTGATGGATTTAGGATACACCAACAATTGTATTCACCTTTCAAGACTTGTTTAGAATGGCCAATGGTAGATCTTTGATGCACCCACCTTTCAAGGCTTGGTTAGAATGGCCAAGTGGTGGATCTAAGATGCATAAAATCTTGAAAACAATTTCCAAATGGCTAATTGTAAAGGATTCAAGATGCACGACCTTGAAAAACTTGTTTTAAATGACTTATGGAATCCAGGATACACCTACTTTGGTTATCAAATGTCTACATTGGATAAATGATCGATTTTAGAATTTAAAAGTCTTGAAGATCTTAAATAATTTTTTTTGTGTTAATTAAGTTTTTATATGATTTTTAAAAATTATCACATTCAACATGCAATTGTAGATTCTAAATAGTTATTTATGTTTTGTTTGATTCAGAGAAAACATGGTTCAAAAATGAAAATTTGTGACAATTCTTGTTAATGTTGACTTTTCAAGTGATGTGATAAGTGAAAATGGTACTTAGACATATATGGAGTGCAAGGTGCACAAATTCATAAAGTGCATGTCTTTGTGGCTAGTGACAAATATGAGAATATATTTGATGATCTAGGGTAGGTAGTCTCTGCACAAGTGCTTTAACAATTGAAGACATTGAGTACATTAACATTGGGATACCTCGCAATTCTGAGTACCAAATATTGGCAAATTCTCTTATGGATCTCTATGTTTCAATAGGGCATAGCTTGGACAAGTGGTGGATCTTACGGTCCTCTATAACTCAATAGAGTCTAGCTTGGACAAGTGGAATGTAAAGGTAGTGAATCTAGGATGCATTTTTCCTCTTACAAAACCATGTTTAGAATGGTCTTGTGGTGGATCTTGGATACACCAAACCTTCCTTAATTTGTTACAAAAGAACAAGTACTAAATACAGGATGCACTTTCCCTTCTCATACCTTGCTTAAAGTGTCTTGGTGGTGGATTAGGAATTCCCTTACTCTCTCTTACTCTTCAACAAGAACTTGAACTTCAAATCTCCAAGTGTCTTGTTACAAAAGAACAAGTACTAAATACAGGATGCACTTTCCCTTCTCATACCTTTCTTAAAGTGTCTTGGTGGTGGATTATTAATTCCCTTACTCTTCAACAAGAACTTGAACTTCAAATCTCCAAGTGATGCATCTAAGAAACAATTCTTGTTCTAAAACTTGTTAGAATGGCCAAGTGGTAGATCTAAAATGCACCAAAGCTTCTACAAGTTTTTTAAAATGGCCAATTATTGTGGACCAAGGATGTGATAGCTCATGAAAATATTTTGTGGTGGATCTAGAACATACTCACTCTAAAGGAATCCATTTATATTGTCCAAGTGGTGGACCTTGGATAGATGCACACTTCAGCAACTATGATTGAATCTTTGATTGAGCTAGCATCTACTCTTCCATGATTTCTAGATTGGCCAAGTGATGGATCCAAGATGTATAATAGTCTTCCACACTTGTTTTGATTTAATATATAGGATGCACACAACCATTCAAAACGTCAATAGAATGACCTTGATTCTATTCAAGATTCATCCTTCCTTGCACAAACTATATAGAATGGGAAGATGATGGATTTAGGATGCATTCTCCCTTCCGCACTATGTTTAGAATGACCAAGTGGTGGATCTAGGATGAACCAAACCTTCTTAAATATTTTTAGAAAACGGAAGCGGTAAATATAGCTTTCCCTTCCAAAACTTGCTTAAGGGGCCTGTATGTGGATTGAGAATTCCCTTGTTCTCCTTCAGGAACTTGTTTAGATTGGCCAAGTGGTGAATCAAAGATGCACCCATCCTTATAAAAATTTATCAATTGAATGGATAGTGCTACAAATACCTAGGACTATGGGGTACTAGATTTAGTATGTTCATGTCCTTAATATGTAAGTAGTAGACTTAAATACTTACATTTTGGATAGAGATACCCTTTAAGTTTTTTTTTCTTGCATAATAGACATGGAGCAGTAACGTTTGTGAAAAAGTGATGATTATGTGGATGTCAAAAAATCTTGCTTATTAATATGTCATCCTGTAGGAGGCTATTTTGTGATCTTTCATTGTTTTTTGCTTAGATCCAAGGTTTGAGGGTGGGATAGATAAGGAATGCTTCAATCCAACAACGATTAATGAGAGCCTTCCACATGTATCCACAGAGGTCTAACTTGAAGAATTGAATCTAGTTACTAATACTCAAATGCAAATACCCGAGGCCTCTTTGATGTATCTTCCATCAAAGGAAGCCATGGGTAAAAAATTTCAATTTATAAAAGATGTGCAAGAGAGTGATGTTGATGCAACTACTTCTATTTCATCAATTTCCAACAAATCCATGTTGACAATCATATTGGACTTCAGTGGTCAACTATTGAAAAAAAGTCAACAACCATCATCAATTCATGAATATATTCAATATGATTTACAAAGGAATATTGTGCTACGACCAAGGTGCATCCATTTTTTTAAAAGAACAATATGGAAGAGATTCAATGTTGAGATTCGGTCAACAACTAGAGAAGCTAATGTTTACCAGATGTTGAGAATGATTCAAATAACTACAAAGGAGATATTTCCATTTTTTGTAGTTTGGTCTCAAGAATACTGCTATGTTCCCAAAGGCATAAAGTTATTTAGACCAAAAATCCTCAAGTTCCAATTATGTTTAAGCCATTGGCAAAAATATCCGAGATGAAGGTTTAAGGGCATACGTTGACAATTTTGAAATCTAAACGAATAGGTTTAGAGAAGAAAATGCTCATCAAGGTCCCTCAACTTGCGTTTCCAAACCCAAAGAAAATAGGGTCGATGAAGACAAAGCTAGAAAATCAAGGTCACCAAGGGTCCCCAACTTGCATTTCCCAACACAAAGAAAATAGGGTACGGGGCCCAATAATGGGATGGCCCCCCTTTTTTGAGACGGAGCGAGACAAACAAACTAACATGGAATAGCACTAGTACTGGAGCATGGAAGTGCAAGAGGCGCCATGGTTAAATTGAGTGAGCCTGAAAAGCTCAGGAGTTCGATCCTTGTTTTCCATGGGATTGAAATTCTTATCACCCCTTGTTGGAAATTGACCCTTGAAGCAACCATAGTATGGTGGATCACTTCGGTGATAGTGCTAGGCCAGTGTGAGTTAACAAACTCAAACATTTGAGCAGGTACTCCCACACAAAATTGTTTCTTTTATTCGGTGAAGTCTATCCTTTGAAAGACTTTATCTTTGAGATGTAAATCCCAAAACTTGTCTACATATTTGTGGCTAGACTCGTTGAAGAGTAACTTCAAACTTCGCCATTCAGTGAGCACTTTGTCCTTGGAATTCCTTGCAAGGAATTGCCTCATGATGAAACCTCGTAGAGTTTTCCATGTCTTTGGGGCTTCATTGTTGCCACGAAGGCTATCCCATCATTGAGGAGCAGATTTTTGGAAGTGCGTAGCTACATGGTGTAGCTTGGAGGACTCTGTGAAGCCCTCGTCTCCAAAGGCCACATCAAATTATTGGATGAAGGCCAATACTTTGTCGGCAGCACAAAAGGTGCCATCATAGGTGAGAAAAGAGATACTCTTTTCTCCCTCTTTGAACTTCTTGAGCTTTTGTGATCTTCACCATGCAGGGTATAATTTGCGATGTCCTCCCCTCTTGTATTCTCTAGGAGAATTACCATAGCTTTCGTTGAAGGAGGAGAAAGGTGAAGAAGATGGAGAAGAGGGTGACCTCTTTCTTGCCCTTTTCTTCCTTTCTTTCCTCTCTTCCCATTTGGAATGACGAGGAGAAGGACTGTGTGTTGATATTTTCCTCTTGTGAGGAGTTGGTGATCATCTAAACCGTCGTCTTGTGGAGCCACATCTTTAGAGGAACTTAGGGATTCATTACTTTCTTGTTATTTGGATTCCTCCTCTTGTATGGGAGAGAGTCTTCTTTTGGGGGTCTCGTCAAGAGGTCTCCTAATCTCTCTCTCCTCTTGGAGAGAAAGAGAAATCCCATAACCACAAAGTTTTTAGGTAACTTTGTCTTGCAAAGTAGGGTTTCCCATAGGTTGATGCAACCCAGTAACAAGATAATTGATAAACATGGGGGACATCATCATTAGCACCTTCATGTGCAAAATCAAAGTTATCAATGTTTATTCTACTCTCTTGGTTATTGTCAGCCATGCTAATTATACGTATGCGTTTACTTAGTGTATCCTTTGGAAATTTAAAACAATAGTTGCTACTCCTCTTAGCCTTTGAAAATAAGCACTTAAGTATCTACACCCACGACTTGAATTGGTTAATTATAGACAGTAGTGGGGTGGGTCTAACATAGCAGAATTTCCAAGGGATAGCTTCTTTTGGACTTCATATGGCTAAATAATGGTAAAGCCGTAGGCAAGTCTAAAAAGACCCCATTATTAAGACCAAAGCTCCCGAAGTGTGCACCATATCCCACAAAGTGGGCTCAACAAAACCGATAATACATCCAAATCCCACCTACCCTAATATAATTTAACAAAATCAATATATAATAGGCTACTTGAGGACCTCTCTTCTTAAGCAAAAAAAGAGAAACCAAATGCTCTGATACCAATGTAATGGAAATGGCCTATGAACTTTGAGAATAGTGGAATTAAGAGAATTAAAGTGAGCATTTTTGTGAGATCACTTTGAGAACATAGAGGGTGAACTTAATTGATGGTAGCAAAATGAACATAGTACTTAATTAACTTGGCATGAACAATACTTTTGCAAGTGAGAGAGTATTAGAGAACATGAGAATAGTTGAGGACCAGATTTACTTGGAGCCGGTTCCCCCTCCAAAAGGCGTTTGTATTATAGATTCTCCCATCAAGAGAGACTTGTTACAATAAAATCTTTGTGTTCCTTGAGACCTTGGTGATGCTATGAAGATGAAAAGCATCATGCATCATGAGCATAACATAAACTTTTCAAAAAGCATTAACTATCCCAAGCCTCAGTCCCAAGGCCTCAAACACCTTCGAAGGTGGAGAGAGCTAGCTTGGAATGTGGGTAGGGAAGAGGAAGAAGAATCACTCATAGGAGAAAGAAATAGTTCCTCACTTATCATTACTCTTCTTGCTTAGCATAATAGATCAGTAATGAAGATGAAGAAGATGGAAAGCGTAAGCATTGAAGCATGGCTCTTGGTTGGATTTGCATTCCATAGCCAAGAGTGTTGGTGTAGGCTCGCCACTTCTCTACAAACTTGGAGAAGGAGATGGATCTCTTACACTTTGCACTCCACACAATGAAAGAATGTGTATGTGTGTGAGAGTATACCCCTCTCTCATGCTTGGTACACCTCTCTCTCTCTTTGTCTCTCTCTCTCTCTCTCTCTCTCTGTCTCTCTCTCTTGTATTACCTTAATATTTCATTTGGACATGTGTCCTCTTTTTCCTCTTTGAGAGAAAGAACTTAATTATTTATTTTTATGTATATAAATTCTCATTGGACCCCTTTAAAACCTATCCAATAGCATTTAAGCACATCATGAGGGCCACATGTGGAGGATCATTTGAACATGTGTCTTTTATGCTTATTAAGTCATTAAATTGGTTGAATTGAATACTTCAAGGACTTACTCAATCAAGAAATCATGTGTCTTTTATGCTTCTTAAGTCATTTGTTTTGAATCGAATACTTCAAGCCTTAGTCAATCAAGCATGAAAACGTTCATGCCCCTTGAGAATTTGTCTTTGAATTTAACATTTCAAAAAGCTTAGTCATTTAAGCATAGAAATCACCTCAAGCCTTGGACAAGGTTCCCACAGCCACTTTAAGCATCTTAGCACCTCATGCTTGGGTGGAATTCCCACCTCGAGGTTAGCCCTAGCTTGCGTAAGGTCAAAGGATTTTTTAACACTAAATTTTGGAGGTCTTTAATGAAGTTAACCCTAAGGTCTTTTAAGCTCCATTAGATGCACATTGCTCTTTGATAAACTAACTCCTTTTGGACCCCTATTGAGGTGTAACCATCTCTCCTCTTGGTCCCTTGCTGAGGTAAATCTAGAAGCACTTATTGCACATTGCTCTTTGGTAGACTGTCTCCTTTTGGACCCCTATTGAGATGCAACCATTTCTCCTTTTGGTCCCCTGTTGAGATAGGTCTAGAAGCACATATCTATATCCTAACTCTTGTTGCCCTTTTATCTTCCCATATTAAATGATAAATTTAATATGATAAAATCATTTGGTAAAGTTAGATATTATATTCTATGACATTACCTCTCTCTTGAAATCATAGTTGTCCTCGACTATGAGGTAGATAAGATAAAGCTTAGTCATTAGTCCATGTTTCTTAGCGGGTAGAGCATCCCTTTTTACCCTACAATATCATTCCAGAATGGATGACTAATCCATTTGGTGCTTGGGAGTGTGACGCCCTCGTTCGGGGCGTCGCTGAAACGGGGCCGCGTCGGCTCACCTGCGATGCAAACGGGAGCTGCAGGCAAGCAAACGCACATACAAGAACGCAACTTGAAAACTGAACGCAAGAGGGACACGAGAATGAGGGACGCGAATGAATGATCAATATCATAAGAAAGTGCCGAATACAAGGGACGCGAGCACTCACTGGAAAACGGGGCTGGAAAGTTGGGGGAAGTGGCACATACTTCCCTTATATACTCCCCCGGGTTGAAAGAGCTTGACGCCCACGTCAAGCCGGGGTTTTGAGGCGTGCCGATACAAAATTTGTTGCCGAGGTTGAGGGGTGGGTATTTACAAAGATGAGAGTTTGTTGTTGTTCCAAAATGTCTAGCTACCTAGGGTGGTGCTACTTACAAGGGGGGTGAGGACTATTCTATGTGGTGTCATGTTGAGCGATGTCCTCCTCTTCAGTGGGCATGTTGTAGAATCGGAGCACAAGGGGTCGTCCGAGGCGGAGCATGATTTCTTCAGGTACCCAAGTGCATTCTGTCATGGGTCGGTTGCGCCACTTGACATAGAATAGTTGTCCCCGGCGCCCAAAGCGCGACTTTAGGATGGCCTCCGGCTCATTGGGCGGGCCATCCTTTACATATTTGGGGACATTCCGACCATAGGTGCTATCCGGTGCAAACCTCTTGAGGAGACTTACATGGAAGGCGTTGTGGATGTTGATTTGTGGGGGTAGCTCCAGCTTGTAGGTGATGTCGTTGTAGCTCTTGAGCACCTTGTATAGCCTGTAGAATCGGTGGTTGAACTTCGGGGAGAGGCCTTGCAGGAGGTAGATATTTTGGGAGCTTACCAATACCAAGTCACCTTCTTGGAACAGCTCGGCCGGTCTTCTCTTTTGGTTGGCGTATTTGGCTATGCGTACCTTGCTTTGCTCGAGACTCTTCTTTGCGCGTTGCATGCGTATTTGCCATTGCTGCAAAAACTCTTCACATTCCAGATCCTGGGCATGCACGTCGCCGGTTGCCAGTGCCAGAGGGGTGATGACTTCTTTACCTGTGGATAGCTCGAAGGGGGTGTAGCCAGTGCTGCTATGGATGGAGTTGTTGTAGTGGAATTCTATGATGTCCATGTATTCGGACCAGTCCTTTTGATCTGCTTTGACGTAGTTGCGGATGTAGTCTTCAATGCCTTGGTTGACTCTTTCTGTTTGGCCATCGGTTTCTGGGTGATAGGCGGAGGAGAAGCGGAGCTGGGTTCCTAGCAGCTTGAAGAGCTCGCGCCAGAGGTCGCTGAGGAAGCGCGTGTCGCGATCAGAAACTATGGCTAAGGGGAGACCGTGGTATTTGAATACTTTGGCGAAGAAGTGTTTGGCGACTTGATAGGCTGTGACGGGAGGCTTGGCCGGTATGAAGTGAGCCTGCTTGGTGAAGTAGTCGACGACCACGATGATGGTGGTGTGGCCGTGGGAGGGGGGGAGGTCGACGATGAAGTCCATACTTACCATGTCCCAAGGCCGTGAGGGTGTTGGCATTGGGTGGAGGAGGCCAGCAGGCTTGACTCTTTGAGCTTTGACCAGTTGGCAGGTTGGGCAGGTACGCACGTAGTCGATTACGTTGTCCTTCATTTTTGGCCACATGTAGTGTTGATGGAGTTTGTCATAAGACCTCTTCTGGCCCCCATGTCCAGCTAGCTTGCAGTCATGAGCCTCCCACATGAGGTCTTTCTTTAACTCTGGGTCATTGGGGATGTAGATTTTTCCATGTGCGTAGAAGAGGTTATCTTTGACTTCAAAAAGACCCACTGCCGCTCTCCCAGAGATGTGGTCGTTGAGCATGCGGAGGGCGGCAGGATCAGCTTTTTGTGCGTCGAGGATCCGTTGGCATAAAGTGCTGGTTGCTGTGGAGATAGCCGTGAGGGTGGGCATGCGGCTGAGAGCATCTGGCATGACATTTGTAGTACCGGGTTTGTGTATGATGTCGATGTCGTATTCTGCGAGAGTATCTTGCCATCTGGCTTGCTTGGGGGTGAGTTTGGGTTGTGTCTGGAAGTACTTGAGGGAGATGTTGTCAGTGTATACCTTGGTGTGTTTGTCTTGGACATAGTGTCGCCACTTTCGGAGGCAGTCGATGACAACGAGCATTTCCTTCTCATGGGTGGTCCATCTAGTCTCCACATCTGTGAACTTGTGGGACTCGTAGGCGATGGGTTGATGTTCTTGCATGAGGACACCGCCAATGGCACCATCGGAGGCATCGGTGTGGACTTCAAAAGGTTTGGTGAAGTCGGGTAGTCGAAGGACAGGGGTACTGCACATGGCTATCTTCAGGTTCTCAAAGGCTTCTTCTTCTTTAGAGGTCCACTGAAAGGGTTTGTGGCCTTTGGTTATCTCTGTCAGTGGCGCCGCAATCTTGCTGAAGTCGCGGATGAAGCGGCGGGTGTATTGACAGAAACCCACGAACTCTCGGACTTCTTTGATGGATGTCGGTGGGGCCCACTTGATGACAGCGTCAACTTTCTTAGGGTCCACCATAATGCCTTCGGATGTGACGATGAAGCCCAAGAACTCGATTTTCTGCATAGAAAACTCACACTTCTCCAGCTTGGCATAGAGTTGGTGTTCGCGGAGGCGTTGGAGTACTGCGGCCACATGCTTTTGGTGCTCTTCTAGGGTCTTGCTGTAAATCAGGAGGTCATCAATGTATGTGATGAGGAAATCATCTATCATGTCCCGGAAACTGTCATGTATGATTCTGCAAAATGTGCCAGGGCTGCCAGTGAGACCGAACCCCAGGACCATCCATTCCCAGGAGCCATAGCGGGTGCGGAAGGCAGTCTTCGGGATGTCTTTAGAGGCGATGCGGACTTGGTGGTAGCCCGATCGGAGGTCGATGCGAGTAAATTATTGGGCACCCTGTAGTCTGTCCAGCAGATCTTCCATCAGGGGGACTGGGTACCTGTTCTTGATAGTGATCTTGTTTAGGGCCCGGTAATCCACGCAGAGTCGCATCGAACCGTCTTTCTTTTTGACGAACAAGACTGGGGCGCCAAAAGGGGAGCTGCTTGGTCGGATGAACCCTTGGTCTTCTAACTCTTGGAGTTGCTTCTTGAGCTCTTTGAGCTCGGTGTCGTTCATGCGGTAGGGGGCCTTTGCCGGGGGTGTGCTTCCTGGGATGAGGTCAATTTCATGTTGAATTTGCCGAGGGGGGGGTAGGCCAGGGGGGAGTTCTGGGGGCATCACATCCTTGTACTTCTGGAGGATGGGGGTAAGGGAGGGGTCGCCCACTTTAGCTTGCTCGATGGTGATGGAGTTGAGCCTTGCTGTGGGTTGCTCCTTTGCTTGCATGATGCAGAGATGAACCTGAGATCCTTTCTTGAGAGCCCTCTCTGCTTGCTTGGCACTCATGAGGTTGAGTTTGGGGGACGAGTATTCTGGGAGTTTCTGTTTTCCTTTCAGCGCTGCTAACTGTGCAGGGTCTTAGCGGTTGGTAGTAGGGACTTTGGATTGCGTATGCGCCTGACGGGTGAATGCTTGCTTCGTTGTGAGTCTGGCGCCTTGCACTGTCACTACTTTGCCTTGATTATTCAGCAGTAACTGATCCACCTTCATGCCGAGGAGGGCAATGAGATACTTGTCGTTGAAGGACAGACCAATGATGGCCTCAAAGTCGTCCATTGGGACCACTATGAAGTCTAGGCGACATGTGAATTCACCCATCTCGACCCTGACTTGACGTGCTGCCTGTACGTTGTTATCCTTTCCTTGGGCAAATTTGACGGTCGTTTCATTGACAGTGGTGAGGCGTAGGCCCAGGCGAGCGGCGCACTGAGGGGACAGGAAATTGTGTGTAGCGCCTGAGTCGACCATGATCCATTGTTGCTGGGTCCCAATCGTTGTCTGGACATACAAGTTCTGAATGTCCGTGATTGATGCTGCCATGCATTGAGGGTGGAGGGCTACAGCTCCAATCCAAAGTTGTTGGTCAGCCCTAGCGTCAGCCGTTTCTTCGATTCTTCGTTGGGGGGGGGAGGGTGGTTCTTCGATTTGTATGGTGTTGGCTCTGCCATATGATGTTGAGGCGTAATCGCGCTTGCGTACACAAGCGTAGTAGGGACCATGATCCTTCTTGCAGTCATTGCACCACACGCGGTCAGGGAACATGTTGTTATTATTGCCGTTGTAGTTCTGGGAGGCAAAACTGTTGGGTGTGTGATTGTAGGAGTTGCTTGCAAAAACGCTGCGTGGGACTAAGGCGCCATTTCCGCGGCCTAGTCCCGGGTGGAGATTGGGCGGTGGGGGGCGGGTAACATTGCTTCTGTTATTCTGTACAAATCCGCGACCTTGCCCGACGGGTGGGTTAGGCCAGTGATTGGGTGAAAAATTGTTGGGGCGGTTGTTTGGAGGCAAACCCGGTGGGGTGTTTGTGTCCCGGAGCTTTTCTGCCATGTTGGCGGCCACTTCCCAGGTGTTGGGACTCTGTTTCTCTACCTCTCAGCGGGCCCAGTGCTTAAGGCCGTACAGGAAACCATGCAGCCTGTCTGTTGTGTGCATCAATGGGAGTTGGAGCATGAGTCGCCGGTACTTGACAATGTAGTCTGATATGTGGCCGTCTTGTTGTAGATCGCGCCACGAATCCCTGACTTTGTTGCCCTCATTTTCTGGGACAAAGTAGCTTAGCATGTCTTTTTGTAGATCCTCCCAGTCCTCCCAGTGCTTTGATTGCTGTTCAGTGAGGAACCAGACATAGGCGTCGTCGGCCAGAAAGGTTTTGGCCACTTGCACATACCTGCGTCTGCCTATGCTGTTCCACTGCATGTAGTCTTCTACCTCGCTAAACCACTTGTTGAGTGCCAGTGAGGAGCGGTTGCCTTTGTATTTCTCTGGGGGACTGGGTTTGAATTTTCCAAGTCTGTTTTCGTCTTCTAGATGTCGGTCCGGGCTGTAGTAGCGTCTTTCGCTTCGATCATCCTGATCATCTTCGTCTTCGGGTCGTGTCCGTCTTTGGGTGTTACGCCGCGTGTTGACATTGTTGGGGCCTGGTTGGTCTTCGTACCGTTGGCCTAGCTGTGTTTGAATCAATTCCCCCAGGTTAGCCGACATCAGGCTTATTTGTTGTTCCACGGAGGCCATGATGCGGGCCTCGAGTCTTCTTTCTATAGTGTCTTGTGCATCTTGTCTTGTCTTCGTTTCTTTCTTCTTCTTCTTATTTAGATCAGGTTCGGTCCTGTATCCGTCATCATATTCCTGATCTCCAGCCATTCCTGTATTTTCGTGGCCGAAACCGAAAAGAAAAACTCAAAAATGTCGAAAACTGACAAACTGTGCAAAACGGCTTGAAAACGTTGCAAAACTATGAAACAGTGCGAAACTGGGTCCAAAACGGCGAAAACTGCGAAAAACTGCTCAAAAACGGTGAAAACCGGTCCCAAACGGTGTAAGACGGGGCAAAACGAGGTAAAACGCTGAAAAACGGGGCAAAACGGGCCAAGACTGCGAAGAACGCGGTGAAAACGCGGGTCAAACGAGGCAAAACGGTGAAAAACTGTAAAGAACATGGAGAAAACGCGCGGAACGGGGCAAAACGGGGCAATCACGCAAAGAACGCGGTGAAACAGGTCAAAACGGGGCCCCGCGGGCCGAGAATTAACGCGGAGTAAACGTGGAAAAACGAGGCAGAACGGGCCGAAAACGTGGTGACAACCACGGGCCGTGGGCCGACGTCGGGTCAGCGGGGACTCGACCCGAAGCTCTGATATCAAGTGTGACGCCCTCGTTCGAGGCGTCGCTGAAACGGGGCCACGTCGGCTCACCTGCGATGCAAATGGGACCTGCAGGCAAGCAAACGCACATACAAGAACGCAACTTGAAAACTGAACGCAAGAGGGACACGAGAATGAGGGACGCGAACGAATGATCAATATCATAAGAAAGTGCCGAATACAAGGGACGCGAGCACTCACTGGAAAACGGGGCTGGAAAGTTGGGGGAAGTGGCACATACTTCCCTTATAGGGAGACTTAGCTGCCACAAGCATGTCTGCTCTTTAGTCCATATCATACTTCCAAAGTAGAGTGACAAGTTCTACTTGGTGTTTGGGAGACGTCGTCACCACAAACATGATCCTAAGCATGCATACTTCTTAAATTTTTGCACAATAAAAGAAAGATAATGAGTCTTATAAGACAAAAACATTGTTCATTTAAATGTATTTTCATTTGCTTACTCTAGGTTCGTATTATCCTTAAGCTAGGTTCCTTGCATCCATATAGCATCTTTTAAAGGATAATTCTTAAACTTAACAAGATATCATTGGATAATGTTACCATTTCTTTTTACCTTGTCTTCGTGTCAAAGAATCAATTCGGGCCACCACACCTCTTCTTGATCTTCGATCTCTGGTGGGTCCTCCATTATTGGTTCTTTTGGTGGCTCTCCTTTGTAAGGCTAGAGTAGGCTCACATGGTTAGCGTTGTGAATAAAATGGTTGGGAAACTTTAACTAATAAGCCATCTCATTGATTGGCATAAGAATTTTAAAAGAAAGGACCATAGTATCTTTTTACTAGTTTAGCATAATACTTTTGCTGGCTCGTAGGATTCTTGCCCGTAGTATGCCTTAGAGGAGCATTGAGAAACTTTAGCAAGACCCAATCATTTTTCTTAAAGGCTAAGGCTCTTCTGTGCTTATTAGTAGCAGCCCTTTTTGCCTTTGCTGTGAGATGGATATAATCTTTTTAATCTTTGGAAAAGATTCTTGTGAGTCTCGGCTATATTCATCAGCAGTGACGAACATCTTCCCATGTACTTTAAGTAGTAAGGTACTTTTGGATCTTCCCTCTTTAACCTCAAAATGTGCTTTCCCCATAGAAGTATGTACAATGTCATTGTACACATACTCTATAAGAGGTAGTTACTTCTCTTATTGAGAACATTGATCTACTTCCATGACATAGGCTTTTAGTAGATTCAAGAATCATTAGATTATTTAGTTCACTTTGGTCATCCATTTGTGGATGATAAGCTAAAAGAGAATTTTAATCTACTTCCTAGATTCTCAACGAGACCCTTCTAGAAATTACTGGTCATTCTAGGATCTTTGTTTGACAATATGGATGCTGGCAAGCCATGATACTTGGAAAATTGAGATCTAAAGAGGGTTTCCATTTGATGTGTCTTAATAGACTTCTTCACAGGCATCGGAGTGTTTTTTCTTGCTAAACCTGTCGATTGAAACAATCCAAGTTTCTTCCCTTGATCACATTTTATTTTTATGTATACCACGCATTTTGAAACATACTCTTGTATGTTTACTTTTCATGGTAGACCAATAGAAATACATTTCTACTCCTTGAAGGTTAGATTATGGAGTCCCTCTTTACCTTGCATAAGGAGAAGCATGATATTCATATATGACTTTCTTATTGTATGGGTGAGTAATACATGGACTATTGTCGTTTAGAAGGTAACCATCCTTCAAGGTGAATGGTTCTTTTTTTTTCTTCCATAATGCAAGGCTATAATTACCTACTTAAAGTCTTGGTCAACAATGTGAGCAATATGAAATTTAAATTGCAAAAGAAAAATTTTCCATCTCATTTGTTTGTCGGAGAGCTTGGTTTGCGTCATGGATTTCTTGAGGCTTTGTGATCCATTCGTAGGATGAATGGAGCCCCCAAGAGATAGTGCTTCCATGTGTCTAGGGCATGTAGAACAACTAAAAGCTCTTTTTTGTATATGCCCAAGACCCGTTCATCGACATTGAGCCTTCGACTCTCATATGCTATGGCATGCCCTTCTTGAAGCAAGACTACTCCAAGGCAATCACCACAAAAATCACATTGAACCTCAAATGGCTTTGAGAGATCCGGAAGCATGAGGACTGGTTGAGAGATATAAAGCTTCTCTTTGAGCTTGTCAAAAGAATTTTGTTCTTTAGCAGTCTATGAGTACTTAACATTCTTCCTTGTTAAGTAATGCAATGGTCCTTCTGTTTGAGAGAATTTTTCTATGAAGCGTCTATAGTATGCACATATACCAATACAGCTTCTTAGCTCATATAGATTCCTTGGATTAGGCCATGCTTTTATTACCTCCAACTTTGATGGATCCATACGGGTACCATCTTGCGAGATAATGTGACCTAAATATTGAATCTCTTGTAGAAAAAAAATCTCTTTTCTTTTAATTAATGAAAACCTTATTGTCTCTCACAACTTGAAAGGTTACCTGGAGGTGTCACTTGTACTCCTCAAGAGAATTTGAGTGGCCTGAAGATTTTTATCCATCATGAATTTGAATGCAGTTAGCATGATATCCTCTTGTTGAGCTTGTGCAACTTAATAAGGAGGTTTATTAGGCGGTGAGCTTCCTAGTAGAAGCTTTATTGCATGGTCATCATCCTCTCATTTTGGAGGTAGCTCACTAGGGATGTCATCAATGAAAACATCTTGGAATCCATTTAGGAAATTCGAAAAGTTTAACTCCTCTTGATTCCCTTTATTGCTACTTCTGAAAACATTATAATCATTTACAGATTCTCTAACAAAAATCATATATACAAAAATAGAGCTTTTCATTGACTTATCAAAAGCAGCGTAAATACCAAGGATATGGTGTTCCTTGAGTCATCAGCATCTATGTACATTCTCTTTTTCCTGTAGGTGAAATAGATTCTCCTTTAAGGGAACTTCATGTTGGTAGCCATGCGATCAAACCATGGTGCCCCTAGGATAGCATCCTCATGTTGGAGAGAAGGAGATTAAAAAAATTCTTCTTTGTCGATGTAGCTTTGGACATGAAGCCCTCAACTTCCCAATCAAGGGAGTAATGGAGACCTACTATCCCTTGAGAACTGTGTCAACAGTTACAGTATCTCCCATCTCAAAAGCTTGAATGCCCAACTTGGTGGCCAACTCCATTGATATAAGGTTGTGAGTAGAGCCACGGTCAAACAAGATGAAGACATCATGATCTCTTACTTTTCCCCAATCATAGGAGAGGAATGAGCCTTTGCAATGAGTATCCTCTTTTGGAGCTTCAACCATGGAAGCTCTAGGAGTGTCATGGTGTATATTTATTTTGGGGAAAGAACGATAACCATGTCCTTGCTCCCCACACTTAAAGAATTTACGGTCTTTTTGAAAAGCCTCAATTCTTTGGGAGAGGGCTTATGTTTACCTTTGTAAGCTCCTTCATCCTTCACCTTGTTGTTGTTGTTAGTGTTGCCTTGGGAAGGTTGCTCTTCCCTTTAGCTTCATTTCAATCCTTGTTTTCCATGGGCTTGAAATTTCTTCTCGCCCCTTGTTGGAAATTGATCCTTGAAGCAGCCATAGTGTGGTGGATCACTTCAGTGATAGTGCTAGGCCATTGTCAGTTGACATACTCGAACAGTTCATCAGGTAATCCCACACAAAATTGTTTCTTTTATTTGGTGAATCTATCCTTTGAAAGACTGTAGCTTTGAGATGTAAATCCCAAAACTTGTCTACATATTTGTGGCTAGACTTGTTGAAGAGTAGCTTCAAACTTCACCATTCAGTGAGCACTTTGTCCTTGTCATTGCTGCTTGCAAGGAATTGATTCATGATGGAAATGCATAGAGTTTTCCATGTCTTTGGGGCCTCGCCGTTGCCACAAAGGCTAGCCCATCATTGCCGAGAAAAGTTTTGGAAGTGCATAGCTACATTGTGTAGCTTGGAGGACTCCGTGAAGCCCTCGTCTCCAAAGGCCACATCAAATTATTGGATGAAGGCCAATACTTTTTCGGTGGCACAAAAGGTGCCATCATAGGTGAGAAAAGAGATACTCTTTTCTCCCTCTTTGAACTTCTTGAGCTGTCACGGGAACCGAATAATAGAGATAGACAGCAAAACGGAGGAAGAAATCTTTGTATTGATAGTGTTTGATACAACAGAGGAGCAATTGAATATATATATGGGCGCACTCCGTTGTACGGAGCTCGAACCTCCCGACCACCCCCGAGCTTCAATTCGCTTGCATGCAGCGTCTCACTCGCACTCGCACTCGCACTCGCACTCTCACTCGCACTCGCACTCGCACTCGCACTCGCACTCGCAGAAGAGAGAATGGTGAATCCCCCCCAAAACGCACCACCTGTCCTTCTATTCTCCTCCAAAAAGCCTGCGACCTCTTAAAATAGCCGCTTTTCTATTTTTGGCGCTCGGTCGACTCGACTTGCGCGCCAATATACCTGCGAGAACAAGGTTAAAAAAAACGTGATCGTGAAGCGATCCGTAGAGGTTAGTTTTTTTTTTTTTTTTTTTAAGTCCACAATTTTTCAGCTGTCTTCAACTGAACATAACTCCCAAACGGAGCCAAAACAGCCCAAGTCCGTCTCATACAATCTTGTTGCCCTCGCTGCGCTCTTCGACGGCTATGTGATGGAAAATTTCCATAGCCTGCTCCGATTTGCTGAAAATCAACCTGCAAAACAGCATTTTCTACAAAAACGATGCAAAAACAGCAAATCCAACTTTTTTTCTTAATCTTTGGCCTTCAACGAGCATCAAAACATCAAAATCTCTAAAGACTCAAAGAACCAAAGTTGTTCCTTATAACGCAGGCTTCAATCGCTTCATACATCACTTTTTCAAAATCCCACGTTAACGCCTTCAAAAATGCCCCAGAAAGTGCCTTCCGGATCAAAAAATTTTATCGGACGAAAACAATCCACACATCCTTCTACACAGTGGACTAACTTTAAAATGACAAAAACTTCCTAGAAAACAAAATTTATTACTAAAACACCTCGAAATCAAGTCTTGTTACAATCTCCCCTTTTCAAAATTAACTCTGTCCTCAGAGTTGGAAGGAGGGAAATTCGCTTTGCAAAACACTAAGATCAACCCAAGATGCATCCTCTACTGGATAGTTCTGCCACTTAACCAAAACTTCCACAATGTCTCTATTTCTCAAATGTTTGACACGCCTATCTAGCACTAAATCTGGTTCTACTGTCAATGTTCCGTCATCTTTCAACTTAGAGTTGTCCTGTAAAACATGGTGCACGTTAGGAACATACTTTTTCAATAAACTCACATGAAATACAGGATGCACTTTGACATGAGAAGGCAATTCCAATTTGTAAGCTAATGAACCAATGCGCTTCAAAATTTTAAATGGCCCAGCAAATCGTGGAGACAATCGCTTATCCTTCCCAAGAATTAAATGAGACTTCTCGGGAATAACTTTTAAGAAAACCATCTCCCCAGTTTCATACTCCACAACCCGATGTTTCTTGTCATAATACAATTTATGTCTCTTTTGGGCTTCTCTAATGTTCCCCCTGATTTTGGCCAACTCGTTATCCATCTTTTCAAGCATCTCACGTGACAGTTCTACCTTATTCCTTGAGCTAAGAAAATTTATAGGTGTGGGACAGTTATAGCCATACATTGCTTCAAACGGGGTCATCCTAATAGATGAATGATATGAACTGTTGTATGCAAATTCAACCAAAGGCAAATATTCATTCCAATTAGATTGGTTTTCATTCACATACATTCGTAACATATCTTCTAAAATACGATTCACTCTCTCCGTTTCCCCATCGGTTTGAGGGTGAAAAGCAGTAGACATGCGTAACTGGGTACCTATAGAGTCAAAAGTCGCTCTCCAGAAATGTGAAGTGAACTTAGAATCTCTGTCAGACACTATGCTCTTGGGCATGCCATGCAAACGAAATATCTCTTTCACAAACAAGCGTGCAATGGTCAAAGCAGTATCAGTTATTTTCACGGGAAAGAAGTGAGCCTGTTTTGTGAGTCTATCTACTACCACAAAGATCGAGTCATACCCTCCACGAGTAGTAGGAAGTCTAATAATAAAGTCCATGGATATAGACTCCCACTTCTGTAAAGGAATGTCTAAGGGTTGAAGGTCACCAGGCATCCTCTTATGTTCAATTTTAACTTGCTGACATTGAAAGCATTCACGCACATAATTCTTAACATCCAATTTCATACGTGGCCAAAAGAATGAACTTTTAATCTTTTCATATGTCTTACTCAATCCAGGATGGCCAGAAAAAGGTGAGTTATGACACTCATGCAGAATTTGACTCTTAAAAGCAGAATTTGCAGGAATACACAAGCGGTCATAATAATACAGATTTCCCTTATACAAGTGATATCTGTTCTCATACATCTCACCAATATTCTCACGCAAGAATTTCAAAATAGGCATGTAAAAAGAATCGCTTTCAACTTCGGCATGTATCTCATCAACCAAATTGGATCGCACAACAGTCAACAAATTACACATGGGCCTACGACTCAATGCATCTGCAACTTTATTTTCTTTCCCACACAAATACTTCAAGTCAAAATCATACTCAGCCAACAATTCAATCCATCTCCTTTGTCTGTTGTTTAACAATGGCTGCGTGAAAATATACTTCAAACTTTGATGATCAGTACGCAATTCAAATTTGACACCAAGCAAAAGATGACGCCAATGTTTCAATGCATGAACAACAGCAAGCAATTCTAGATCATGTGTTGCATAGTTCAATTCATGTCGTCTTAATTTCCTAGACTCATATGCAACCACTCTTCCTTCTTGTGTCAAAACACACCCTAGTTGTTCACCACTAGCATCACATGACACAACAAATGGTTTGCCCATCTCAGGAACTTTCAAAACACAATTTTCTGCTATTTTAGCCTTCAAGGTCTCAAAAGCAGTCTCACAGGTAGAAGTCCACACAAAACCCTTGTCTTTCTTGGTCAATTCGGTCAAAGGACTTGCTATCTTAGAGAAATCTTTAATGTGTGCTCTCTCATATTGTGCTAGACCCATAAAGCTTCTCACATCCCTTAATGACTTTGGTGTTGGCCACTCCACAATAGTTTTAACTTTGTCAAGGTCAATGTGAATCCCCTCTTTAGAAATCACTCTTCCCAAGTACACAATCTGATCCTTTGCAAAAGTACACTTACTTGCTTTGGCATACAATTTATGTTCACGCAAAACCTCAAATGTTCTCTTTAAGTGCAATGCATGATCTTCTTCATTCTTAGAATACACAAAAATATCATCTAAGAATACCAGAATGAAGTCATCAAGATACGGGTGAAAAATATTATTCATTAAGCACATGAAAGTTGCTGGTGCATTAGTCAAACCAAAAGCAAGAACTGTAAATTCATAATGCCCATAACGTGTACGAAAAGCAGTCTTTGGAATGTCCTCGACCTTAATGCGGATTTGATGGTAGCCAGAACGAAGATCAACCTTTGAAAATATTGTGGCACCACTCAAATGGCTTAGCAATTCATCTATGTGAGGAAGAGGATATTTGTTCTTAATGGTCTGTTTGTTTAACCCCCTGTAGTCAATGCATAACCTATATGTACCATCCTTTTTCTTTTGGAATAACACAGGACTGCCCCAAGGAGATACACTAGGTTTAATAAAACCCTTTTTCAAAAGGTCATCAAGTTGTATCTTGAGCTCTTTAAGCTCATCAATATTGAACCTGTATGGAGCCCTTGAATAAGGTGTTGCTCCTGGATATAGATCTATGGCGTGGTCTACCGCTCTAGGCGGAGGCATACCAGGAAGATCGTCCGGGAACACATCCTTAAATTCATGTAAGAGATCCTCTACAAATTCTGGATTTTCCCCTTTCTGTTTATTCCCAGAATCCTCTTTAATCTCGTAAGCAAACACAAGAAACGTCTCACACCCTTGTCTCACCCCCCTCAAAAGTTTCATGGCAGAAATTAGGAGTGATTTAGTATTTCTCTCCTCAGCTTTAATCGCATGACCATCTCTGTTTTTAAAAACCAACTCACCCCTCTCACAATCAATCAATGCATGGTTCGCAGCCAACCAATCCATTCCCAAAATTACATCCCGTTCACCCATGCTAATAACATAAAATTCTCCCGAATGTTTCTCTTTGTTCAGCAAAAAAGGTAAGTTTTGAATATGACCCTGTGTATAATGTTTCTTCCCATTGGCCAATTCTACAGGTCTCCTAATCTGGGAATCAGAATTCAATTTCAAAGTCTGCGCAAGCTTGTTAGACATAAAACAATGCGTACTACCCGAATCAATGAGAAAATTCACAATTTCAGTTCCTATCTTACCCCGAATTCTTATAACGGATGCCCTTAAATGATGGACAGACGTTGTCATGCATTTCATAGGAATTTCAGAGCACTTACCTTCCTCGCTCGCTTCCCCAATCGTGGTGTCCATCGCATTCATATTGGCTTCCATTCGTGCAAGAACAGCCTGATCGATCTCCTTATTTGGGCATTCGAACGTCTTGTGACCTTGCTCACCGCAACGAAAACATAACCCAAATCTCCTTGCTCGTTCTAGAAAAGCAGGATCATGTTGCCACCGCAGCGGTTGTCGTCTTCTTTGATTCTGATTTGCATCATTTTGACCCAAATTTTGATTGCGGTTGTTTACAGTATTCTGTCCCAAATTTTGATTGCGGTTGGTTACAGCATTCTGATTTGTACTCTGATTTCGATTGAAATTCTGATTCTGATTTGAAAAATTATTGGGTGGTCTTCTCTGATTATTTGTAAAATTCCTTCGGAGAAACTCAGTGTTTGTCTGAAAAGGCCTATTCTGCATTCTATGCCCGGTAGGTATAATTCTGCTTGGAGTAGGGTTGCGGCTCTCATACTTCACCTTCTTCTCATAATTTTCGGCCTTCGCAATAGCATCTAGAAAATCGGTAGCCCCTGCACCCTTTACTTGATAATACAGATCTTTACGCAGTCCTTCGATAAATTTGTTTGTCAACGCCTCTCCTTCTACTTCCGGTGCATACTTGTGAAGTCGCAAAAACTTCTCCTTATACTCATGTACAGTAAGACTTGGCTCGTCCTCAGGTTGCTGCTGAAACTTGTAAAACTCCATCTTTTTATCCATCTCATAGTGTGGAGAACAGTACCTTTTATACGCTTGCATTTTAAATTCCTCCCAAGTGATTGGAGTAACCTTTGTTCGTTGTTTAAGGTATGCTTTCCACCAAAGCTTCGCGGTTTGTCGAAGATGAACAACTGCAACCTTTGCTTTTGCCTCTTCAGAGAACTTCTTCAATGCAAAATAATCTTCTAACTCTTCAATCCATGCTTCGAGATCTTCACCAGTTTTCTCGATGCCATTAAACTCGTTAATCTTTGCCTTCTTGAAGACTTGCTGCAAAGCTGCCCTTTCAGAATCTTCATCTGCATCTTCTTCATCACGTTCCCTTCTTCGTCCTCTCCTTTCCTTAGTTTCCGCTTCGCCGTCATTCCGCTCTCTTTCGTGTGGACGACCGCGACGTCCATCACCACCGTTCCCATCATCATCATCTCCATCATCACCTCCATCTCCACCGCCCGGTGCCCCAGCGCCCACTCGTTGATTATTGTTTCCTGGTGGAATAGCATGGTTTCCGTCTTCCTGTTCACCATTAATTTCCACATAGATATCAGGGTCTCGTGTTGCTTTGCCTCGCAGAGCCTCAGCACGCTCCCGATTTGAAATTTCCAGATCCTCTCGTAGTCGTCGAATCAGGTATTCTTGCTCCTTTATCCTCTTCTCGTATCCGTCCATGTCCAGAATCAACCGCTTGCTCTGATACCAAATGTCACGGGAACCGAATAATAGAGATAGACAGCAAAACGGAGGAAGAAATCTTTGTATTGATAGTGTTTGATACAACAGAGGAGCAATTGAATATATATATGGGCGCACTCCGTTGTACGGAGCTCGAACCTCCCGACCACCCCCGAGCTTCAATTCGCTTGCATGCAGCGTCTCACTCGCACTCGCACTCGCACTCGCACTCTCACTCGCACTCGCACTCGCACTCGCACTCGCACTCGCACTCGCAGAAGAGAGAATGGTGAATCCCCCCCAAAACGCACCACCTGTCCTTCTATTCTCCTCCAAAAAGCCTGCGACCTCTTAAAATAGCCGCTTTTCTATTTTTGGCGCTCGGTCGACTCGACTTGCGTGCCAATATACCTGCGAGAACAAGGTTAAAAAAAACGTGATCGTGAAGCGATCCGTAGAGGTTAGTTTTTTTTTTTTTTTTTTTAAGTCCACAATTTTTCAGCTGTCTTCAACTGAACATAACTCCCAAACGGAGCCAAAACAGCCCAAGTCCGTCTCATACAATCTTGTTGCCCTCGCTGCGCTCTTCGACGGCTATGTGATGGAAAATTTCCATAGCCTGCTCCGATTTGCTGAAAATCAACCTGCAAAACAGCATTTTCTACAAAAACGATGCAAAAACAGCAAATCCAACTTTTTTTCTTAATCTTTGGCCTTCAACGAGCATCAAAACATCAAAATCTCTAAAGACTCAAAGAACCAAAGTTGTTCCTTATAACGCAGGCTTCAATCGCTTCATACATCACTTTTTCAAAATCCCACGTTAACGCCTTCAAAAATGCCCCAGAAAGTGCCTTCCGGATCAAAAAATTTTATCGGACGAAAACAATCCACACATCCTTCTACACAGTGGACTAACTTTAAAATGACAAAAACTTCCTAGAAAACAAAATTTATTACTAAAACACCTCGAAATCAAGTCTTGTTACATGAGCTTTTGTGATCTTCGCCATGCAGGGTATAATTTGCGATGTCCTCCCCTCTTGTATTCTCTAGGAGAATAGCCATAGCTTTTGTTGGGAGAGGAGGAAGGTGAAGAAGAAGGAGAAGAGGGCGACCTCTTTCTCGACCTTTTCATCCTTTGTTTTCTCTCTTCCCTTTTGGACTGACGAGGAGAAGGACTGTGTGTTGACCGTTTCCTCATGAGAGGAGTTGGTGATCGTCTAGACCGCCGTCTTCTTGGAGCCACATCTTCAGAGGAACTTAGGGATTCATTACTATCTTGTTCTTTGGATTTCTCCTCTTGTATGGGAGAGAGTCTTCTTTCGGGGGTCTCATCAAGAGGCCTCCTAAGCTCTCTCTCCTCTTGGAGAGGAAGAGAAATCCCATAAGCACAAAGTTGTTAGGTAACTTCAGCTTGCAAAGTAGGGTTTCCTATAGCTTGATGCAACCTAGTAATAACAAGATAATTGATAAACATGGGGACATCATCATTAGCACCTTCATGTGAAAAATCAAAGTTATCAGTGTTTATTCTACTCTCTTGTTTATTGCCAACCATGCTAATTATACGTATGTGTTTACTTAGTGTAACCTTTGGCAATTTAAAACCTTAGTTGCTACTCCTTTTAGCCTTTGAAAATAAGCACTTAAGTATCTATACCCATGGCTCGAATTGGTTAATTATAGAGAGTAGTGGGGTGGATCTAGCATAGCAGAATTGCCAAGGGATAGCTCCTTTCGGACTTCTTATGGCTCAAAAATGGTAAAGCCATAGGCAAGTCTGAAAAGACCCCATTATTAAGACCAAAGCTCCCGAGGTGTGCACCATATTCCACATAGTGGGCTCAACAAGACCAATAATAGATCCCAATCCCATTTACCCTAATATAATAAACAAAATTAATGGCATTAATAGGCTATTTAAGGACCTCTCTTCTTAAGCAAGAAAAGAGGAACCAAATGCTCCGATACCAATGTAATGGAAATGGCCTATGAACTTTGAGAATAGCGGAATTAAGAGAGTTAAAGCGAGCTTTTTTGTGAGATCACTTTGAGAACATAGAGGGTAAACTTAATTGATGCAGCAACATCAACATAGTACTTCATTAACTTGGCATGAACAATACTTTTGCAAGAGAGAGAGTATTAGAGAACATGACAATAGTTGAGGACCAGATCTACTTGGAGCCGGTCCTCCCTCCAAAAGCTCGTTGTACTTTAGATTCTCCCATCAAGCTAGAGAGACTTGTTACAATAAAACCTTTGTGTTCCTTGTGACCTTGGTGATGCTATGAAGATGGAAACATACATGCATCATGAGCATAACATAAACTTTTCAAAAGAAATTAATTATCCCAAGTCTCAATCCCAACGCCTCAAACACCTTCAAAGGTGGAGAAAGCTAGCAGGGAATGAGGGTAGGGAAGAGGAAGAAGAATCATTCATAGGAGAAAGAAATAGTTCCTCACTTATCTTTACTCTTCTTGCTTAGCATAGCATAATAGCTTAGTAATGAAGATGAAGAAGATGGAAAGCGTAAGCATTGAAGCATGGCTCTGTTGAGATGTAGGGAGAAAGAGAGAGAGAGAGAGACGAGACAAGAGACACACCATATACGCTCCCAAAGACTGATTCATATTGAGGACAAGATACAAATATATAGGTGAGACCAAGTTCAGTAGAGTGAGCCATATATAGCTCCAACACCCCCACTCAAACAAAGGTCTCTAGCTTTGGATGAAAAAACCCTTGGGGAGTTCAAGGGAAAAACCCAAGCCCCTATACAATGTGAAATATGAACCAGTGGTGATGATGTGAAAGTGAATTGTGCATCTATGTACAAATATTCAAGTGACTTAGATATCACAAGGTGCAAATGTGGAGTGTGCATAGTGCATGGTACCTAAAAGATTACAATGTCATATGTACAAAGCTATTACAATAGAAAAGAAGCTAATCTAGAAAGAGTGAGGCCGAAGCAACTCCAAGCTCTGAGCGCAAGAGGATGAAACGTGACTCATTGAGGCCTTTGGTCAAAATTTTTGCAATCATCTGGTCACTTGGACAGTGTTCAACCATAATGGTTCCCTTGCGTACTTCATACCTGACATAATGATAATGGACAGCAATGTGCTTTGACTTATTATGTTGAACATAGTCTTTTGCAAGACTAATAGCACTTTGGTTGTCACACCGCAAGGGTGTGCTAGAAAGAGGAGAGTGACCAATATCAACCAGCATTTGTCGAAGCCAAATCAACTGACGAGCTACAAGTGATGCCGCAACATATTCTGACTCAGTCGTAGAAACTGCAACACAACGTTGTTTCTTGCTGGTCCAAGAAACAAGACAACCATTTATAAAGAAGCAATTTCCACTAGTAGATCGCATAGATAAATGTGAGCTTGCCCAGTCTGCATCTGTGTAACCCAAAAGAGAAAGAGATTGCATAGAATCCGATGTGAGTTGTCGTCGATAGACTAAACCAAAATCTGTAGTGCCTTTCAAGTATTTCAATACACGCTTTGCAGTAGACCAATGCTTAAGAGAAGGACATGCAAGATGTTGTCCAAGATAGTTAGCAGCAAACAGAATATCAGGACGAGTGTTCATGCCAAAAAAACTGAAGACATCCAATCAAGTTAGCATAAGGTTGATTTGTGATAAGTTGACCGCCATTGTCAGAAGTATTCTTCGTAGAGCTCGCAAGACAAGGTGTGTTGGCTGAATGTGCAGATTCCATACCAAATTTTTGAATAGTATCTGCAATAAACTTTGACTGTCGAAGGAATAAAATACCTTTTGTACGGTTCCGTTGGATTTGAATGCCAAGACAAGAGTGAATCTCTCCAAGATCCACCATATCGATGCAGAAGACAATAAATTTTTCACTTGCTGAAGAAATCCCAAATCATTGGAAACAAGGATGGTATCATCCACATAAAGAGCAAGAATCACAAAACTGCTACCTTGGCATTTTATGTATAAGTTGGGGTCTGACGAGCAAGAGATGAATCCTTTAGAGGTGAGAAAAAGATCAATTTTGTATACCAGGCTCGCGAAGCTTGTTTGAGACCATATAGTGCCTTATGGAGTTGAGCAACAAGGTCTTCTTTGCCTGGAATAACAACCCCTTCTGGTTGTTCCATATAAATTTCCTCTTCCAAGTCACCATTAAGAAAAGCAGTTCGCACATCTATTTGATGAGCTTCTAAATCAAATTGAACAGCAAATGCCAATAAAACTCGAACACTTGTAATGAGAACAACTGGTGAAAAAGTCTCTTGATAATCAACACCAGCTACTTGGGAGTAACCTTTTGCAACTAAATGCGCCTTGAACTTGTCAAAAGATCCATCTGCTTTTACTTTTGTTTTATACGCCCACTTACATTTAATAGTTGTACGACCAGGAGGTAATTCAGGTAGTATCCATGTACCTTTAGAGATAAGAGAATCGTACTCTGCTTCCATAGCCTCTTGCCATTGATCCTTTTGTGGTGAAGAGATAGCTTCATCATAAGTAACGGGATCTTCAGAAGTAGAAAAAGCATTATCAGCAATATCGTCATCATAAACATGACACGAGCCATGTTCAAAATCAATAGGCAGATCAACAAAAATATCAATATCATCATTGGCAACATTTGGAATGGATGGTTGTGAGGAGGAAAGTTGCTCTATAGGAAGAGTTTCATCTTCTGAAAGAAATGGAAAAGCCTGAAGCAATGATTTAGTATCATCAGAATCATCCATGGACCATGAGCCTCCCATAAGCTGTTCGTTAAAAGTAGCATCACGATTCACAATTACTTTCTTGGAGGAAGGGTCATAGAATTTGTAGCCTTTGGAAGTGTCAGAATATCCAATAAAAATAACTTTAAGACCAGGAGCATCAAGCTTTGTTCGTGTTTCTTTGGGAACATGAATATAAGCAATACATCCAAAGGTTCGAAAATGAGATACAGAAGGAATGTCACCTGTCCATGCTGTGATGGGTATCTTACCAGAGGGTGCAGTAGTAGGAAGATGATTCTGAATAAATGTTGCTGTCAAAGTAGCTTCAGCCCAGAAAACACGAGATAAGCCAGAATGAATTAGCATACATCTTACAGCATTGAGAATAGTGCGATTCTTTCGTTCAGCAACACCATTCTGTTGAGGCGAATATGGAATAGTGTGTTCATGATGAATTCCTATGTCAGCACAGTAACTCACAAAATCTCGAGAAACATATTTGCCTCCATTGTCACTACGAAGCTTCTTAAGGCGACGACCAGTTTGAAGTTCCGCAGCCTTGTGGAATTGTTTGAAAACAGATAAGGCTTCAGATTTTTGTCTAAGTAGAAATACAGTTGTATACCTTGAGAAATCATCAATGAAAGTAATGAAGTAGCGATATTGTGATCTCGAAGAAGGTAGAGGTCCACATATATCAGTATGAACAAGATCCAAGATATCATGAGAATGAGTTGTATTTGAAAGAGGAAAGGGTTTACGATTGTGTTTCCCAAGAGCACAAAATTCACAAATTCCCATATGGGGATGGGCTTTAAGATCCATGCCATGAACAAGATCACGACGTTGAAGATCAAGGAGTTTTGAGAAATCAGCATGAACAAAACGGTGATGCCATACTTTGCAATCATGATCACCTGGAGCAGTGACAATATTTGCTACAGCATCGTTGAGAGAGAGTTCAAATAAATTACCGTTTCGAGGAGCAGTGGCTATAGTCTGTCCATCTTTCTCAATTCGGCATTTGGTATAATCAAATCCAACAAACAGACCAAGATCAACAAGTCTAGCAACTGAAAGAAGATTATGTTGAAGATCTGGTACATGTAATACTCCTTGCAAAATTCGAGTGGAAGAAGATAAGGTACCAAGATATAAGTCTCCAATACCCTTTACTTGACAAGTAGTATCATCAGCAAGATAAACAACACGTTGAATTGGCAGTGGATGATAGTTATGGAGCCACTTAGACTGATATGTCATATTTCCTGTAGCACCAGAATCGACAATAAAAAGTGATCCATCACGTACATGAAGTATTCTGTCTGGAGCAACTGAACATAGGACGCAGCTTGTTTCTGGTACAATGTTGTTTCGATGTTCAGTAGCATATGCTCTATTCCGATCTGTGTCGAATCGACGCTTATAGCACATATGAGTGGGATGATCAGATAGTCCACAATATTCACAAGAAGAAGAAGAAGAGTCTCTAGATAAACGTGGTTGTTTTGTGGTAATATTGTGTTCTTCATCATATTGACGTGTCCAACAATCATCTTCAGTATGGCCATTTCTGTTGCAGTAAGAACATTGCTTATTAGGAAATTTGAGACGAGAGAAAATATTACCGCGACGGCCACCTCTGCGGTTTCCTCGTTGAAATGGACGTCTTCGAGCATAAAAAGCACGTTCCATCTGTTGTGACTCAGTCTCCTCTTGTGAAATCATAGCTGTATCGTGACCAGCATTCCGACGTTCTTGACGTTGAGAGTATTCAATTAAAGACATGCAAGCTTGGTCAAAATCAAGACCATCTTTATTAGAGAGAATAGTAACAATGTTATCATAAGAAGAGTCCTTCACCATATCAAGGAGAAGTGTAATCAGTTGCTTTTGTGGAACAGGATCACCGGCAGCAGCAAGTTGATTAATAATAGATTTGAAAGACTCAATATGTCCCGTCATGGCAGTACCAACTTCATATTGTAACTTGTTAAGCACCCCTCTCAAATAAAGTATTTCTGTAACAGATTTCTTCTGAAAGTTTGCAATAAGGTACTTCCATACGTCATGGGAAGTAGGCAGTTCATACATATCAAGCAAAAGGGAATCAGTAAGAGCAGAAAGAATATACCGACGAGCTGCTTTATCACGTCGTTGCCAATCCGTATAGGCAACATTCCAATCTTCAAATATAGGTCCTTCAGTGATAAGCACGTTATCATTATCCGTATCAACAGGCTGAGGCAGAAAAACACGATTTCCAAGAACAACATCGGAGAGTTCATCGCCTTCAAGAATTAACAACATCTTTGCTTTCCAACCTGGAAATCCTTGACCTTGGAAAGGAGGAACAGAACGTTGGCCAGAAGGAAATCCGTTGACGAGAATATTCATAGCCATATCTTGTTGCGAGAAGACGTATAAGATAAGATCGCAGAATCTGCACACCATATATGGTGAAGGCCGCAATTGAGAATGAGAGAGATATGAGTACTGCATTCTGTCAACGATAAACGTAAGAAGGATGCTCAAGGAACGTCCAAAGATGTGAGAGACGTCACCCAAAAAAGACAGGGTAAAGGATACGTTAATAATAAACGAGTCCTCAAAATAGAGTGGCGTGAGACGCAAGATTGACGGCCACAATACGAATAGCAAAAAGATAAATCTTCTCAAAAAAGTTAACGTCAAAATAAGAAAAACGATCGCGGACGCTTCACGAAGAAGTAGGACGAAGAAAGCTGCGTCAAGCTCTATTGCAGTAAAAACAACATAACTTTCTGCTGCCACATAAAACACTAATCATATTCTTCTTAACACAAAACAACCACAGTTAACAAGAATCAACGCTCAAAAATAAAATTTGTAACAATTTTGAATCTTACATGCGAATTGCATACACATACTGTTGTCACCATGAATTGAATCTGCGCGTGATCGTTACCGCTCTGATACCATGTTGAGATGTAGAGAGAAAGAGAGAGAGACTAGACAAGAGACACACCATATACGCTCCCAAAGACTGATTCATATTGAGGACAAGATACAAATATATAGGTGAGACCAAGTTCAGTAGAGTGAGCCATATATAGCTCCAACAGGCTCTTGGTTGGATTTGCATTCTATAGCCAAGAGTGTTGATGTAGGCTCGCCACTTCTCTACAAACTTGGAGAAGGAGATGGATCTCTTGCACTTTGCACTTCACACAATGAGAGAATGTGTGTGAATGTGGGAGAGTATACCCCCCTTTCATGCTTGGTCCACACCTCTCTCTCTTTCTGTCTATCTCTCGCACTCTCTCTCTCTCTCTCTCTCTCTCTCTCTCTCTCTCTCTCTCTCTCTCTCTCTCTCTCTTGTATTACTTTAATATTTCATTCGGACATGTGTCCTCTTTTTCCTCTTTGAGAGAAAGAACTTAATTATTTATTTTTATGCATATAAATTCTCATTGGACCCCTTTAAAACCTATCCAATAGCATTTAAGCACATCATGAGGGCCACATGTGGAGGATCATTTAAACATGTGTCTTTTATGCATTAGGCAAAATTTGGACTCACAAAGGGACACTTTAAAGAGTTTGACTTTACCTCTCTCTACCAAAACGGACGCATGGATAACTTTTTGCAAACAAACTCCAAAGTTGGCAAAAATTTGACAGTTAGAATGTCCTCTTCAAGCTCTATCTACTGATATATAGCACGCCATGAGATTCCTCATATTTTAGAAGATTCTTTTTTTGATTCACCTATGATGTGACTACTCTGTCGGAATCTAAGTGAATCAAAAAAAGAATCTTCTAAAATATGAGGAGTCTCATGGCGTGCTATATATCAGTAGATAGAGCTTGAAGAGGACATTATAATTGTCAAACCTCCGCCAACTTTGGAGTTTATTTGCAAAAATTTATCCATGCGTCCGTTTCGGTAGAGAGAGGTAAAGTCAAAATCCTTAAAGGGCCCCTTTGTGAGTCCAAATTTTGCCTAATGCTTATAAAGTCATTAAATTGATTGAATTGAATACTTCAAGGACTTACTCAATCAAGCAAGCATGTGTCTTTTATGCTTCTTAAGTCATTTGTTTTGAATTGAATACTTCAAGCCTTAGTCAATCAAGCATGGAAACTTTCATGCCTCTTGAGAATCTATCTTTGAATTTAACATTTTAAAAACCTTAGTCATTTAAGCATAAAAATCACCTCAAGCTTTGGACAATGTTCCCACAACCACTTTAAGCATCTTAGCGCGCACCTCATGCTTGGGTAGGATTCCCAGCTCGAGGTTATAACTCGGGGGGTTCACTATGTGTAAAACTACCATATCACGTGCGTTCAAGACATGTTTGTAAAACCCCTTATCTGTGAATTTTGTTAAGAATACAATGTATCCTTTTCTTTTAAAATCTATAAGTTTTTTTCAAATTTGAAAAAATAATGCACTTCTTTATATATATATATGTAAGTTTCAAGAACTTTCTGTTGAACTCACGTGATAGGTTACCTTTTTATTAGGTGACCTCCCCGGGGGTTATAAGCCCTAGCTTGCGTAAGGTCAAAGGATTTTTTAACACTAACTTTTGGAGGTCTTTAATGAAGATAACCCTAAGGTCTTTTATGCTCCATTAGATGCACGTTTCTCTTTGATAGACTACCTCATTTTGGATCCCTATTGAGATGCAACCATATCTATATCCTAACTCTTGTTCCCCTTTTATCTTACCATATTAAATGATCAGTTTAATATGAGAAAATCATTTGGTAAAGTTAGATATTAAATTATATGAGAGAGAGAGAGAGAGAGAGAGAGAGACAGAGAGAGAGAGAGAGTTTCAAATAGCAGTACTAGTAGGTCAAAGGCTCCTGTGAGAAGCATGTAAGAGTGGATTGTCAACAACTTGATGGGGTTTAATAGTGAAGGAGCTTCCTAAATCTTTTGACTGAAAACAATGAGGTTGAGTAGGAGATCAATGCCTTAATTGGGAGGTTGTCTGCTCATGTCATTGCAGGAATTGAGTAGGGAGTTACTAGCTACCAAAATGATCAGTTGTGTTGCTAGATACTGGATGATTGTTCCTCACCAGGCCCTGCCACATTGCGTTTTGAAACGCAACCCAAATGGGGCTAGTGTATTGGTGCCATCATGCATGGTTTATGGGCTGGGTCGATTTGGGAGCATGAGAGTCCCAACAAATAGTGTTCAAGAAAAATGTGTCTCAGCTTAATATCGTGGCTCACCTATGGCGTTTGAGTCTTACTATCCTTTAACAACACTTGCATTCATTACAACTCTAAGGAGCACAGTCAAGGACCATGGGCTGCTCTAATGGCCATGCAGGTGTGCATGACTGCAATACACTTTCAATTGGTAAGCAATTATGAAATTAATGTCTTGGATTCACCTTGCTAGACCAAATAACAAGCAACTCCCTTTGGATATTATCCTCATCAATTGTCGGATAAATAGGTCTTCATGGTGACTATCTGCATGGATTGACAGGCTTTGACATGATTTTGACCACCCTTGAGCAGTCGCTATCACAAAGGCAATTAGTCACAACACATGACGACGTACATTGTAAAGCTGCTATCTTTTGTTGTTTGCCGACCTACAACAAGGGAGTTGTCTATGCCGATGGAAAAAGAGAGTATCTCTATAGGTGGCATGGGCGGAGGAGGTATGAGAAAGACTGGATTTTCTTGTCTTTTTGGCTTTGTGAGAGAAGGGGTAGATCAAATGAGGCGTCTCTCCTTCGACATAACTGCATGCATGGGACTTTATTATAACAACAGACAATGGCCTTGGACGTATGTACATGCATGGGATGGGTGCCAGCTGGCTGATGCTCCTCCTTGTGGCGGGCAGCCTCTCTTCGAGCTTATGCATCATGGATGTTGGCCATTGTTGATCCTTCACAAGTTGGCGTGATGGTGTAGGGTTTTTGAGGTTCAGTAGTTAAATATCGGACTGCCTCACTACGTGCAGGCAGTCGCGATGACCTGCCCAGCCGATGACGAGCATTGTTGTTCACACTACCTGGAGTTTAATCATAAAGTGGTTTGAACTCTCCAGCTTCAAGAATCACATGCAGGCGACCTGCTTAGAGAGGGTCTCTCACATAGAGCTAGTCTCAAGTTCAAGGTCCCTGCAATTGGCCTACACTAATAACCTTTTGAAATGATCAAACATTTTCATTTCCAATAACCGGGTGACCTGTTGGAGGTGGGCAACCATGCCGGCTGGAAGTTCGGATATCTATCTCAAAATCCTAGGGGGCTTCATAAATGTCTCTAGAAGAGGGGGAGGGGGGGGATACATAGGGTCGTAGTCTAGAATGGGGAGATGGAGAGAAGGGGGGGGAGGGGGGGGGGGATGAGGGACACCTTGTGCTCACCTAGTGTTCATGTTGTTAGGACTCTTGCCCTTGGACACTCAAGTGCATCCTCCTCCTTGGGTGGGTCACCCGAGGAGTGTTGGAAAGAGGGCTATGGAGGGTGTCGTCTGAGAGGAGTCATGGCGAGCTTGGAGATGGATGCAGCTGCAAAGAACGAGAGAAAGAGAGAGAGCGAGAGCAGGAGACGGCAAAAAACACCACGCTATGTTTTTGTTTATTCAATAACCTTTTACATATAAAGCCTCATATCCATGCAAATTTCGAAATATAAGTGAAGTCCATCTGCATGCTTTTAGGAGATGCTCCCACGGGCTGGCACACTAAATCCGGGCTTGAACCCAACAATGCCCCCCTCAAGCCCGAACTAGACAAGCAACTCATGATACCTTGAGTTTTTGGTATACTCGTCAACCGTGAGTTTTAGGTTCTCTCACAACCAAGGATTTTTGGTTTATCCATAACCTGGTGCTAGTTCAGTAACCCCCCCTTGAACAGATAGGGTGTGGGCCAAAATATTTAGCTACCAAAAATGGAGTTTTTGGTTCACTGCCAAACCTTGAGTTCAAGGTGTACCCAGTAACCTCATGAGAGTGCAACAAGAAAGGGCTGAGAACTGATAAAAACTGGGAGGTCTTACCACTTATATGTGGCAGTGTCTATATTAACCTGTACAAAATGTGTATCATGACATGGCTGACAACAGATAATGTAAAAGGAGGCTTTGACTGAAAGTTTATGACGGTTTTGACAATAGAAAAAAGTTGTCAAAAAACTATGACACTAAACTGGCAAAAATAGTTGATGAAAAAACTTGTACTATGGTCTTGAAGCGGATCTGGATGTTCAGCATCTTTTGATGTACCTCTTGGTTCTCGAAGAAAATCTTGTTTGGCCTTAGTGGAACTTTGCGTATAAAAAACTTGTTTGCCTCTTCCTTGCCGACTTGAGCTTTTGAAGCGTTTTGATATACTGTGAGAAAAGCTTGTCTTGAAGCTTTCTTGCACCACTTCATTGTTTTGAGAAGCTGTAGTAAGAGAACCAAGGCTTTGTTCTGTGATAGAAAATTCTCCAAAGGGCAAGGTGATGTCGTCAACTGCAAGATAACACAAGTTGATGTAGGTCGTAATCATGTAGAACCACTTCTGTAGCAATCCAATAGCTTGGCTAAACAAGGCTATGCATGCCATGCCTACAACCTGGTATTGCCACCTGGAGTTTTTAATGTTTTGTCCACCTTAGCTGGCTTTACTTTTATTGCAGCCTTTATAGGTGCGAAGGCCCTCTTGATTAGAGGCCTAATGATCAAATAAGGTTAAAAGTATAAAAAAAACAAAAAATGGCGCGTTCTATAGCAATCAAACCAATAGAACAGCGCGATGGCATTGAGCTAACTTTCTGCGCAACGTTTTGATATGCGAAGCTTATGACTGCTAACTCCACGCGGTCCTGTCCGCAGTTGCCTGCGTCTTGAGAAGCTAGCCCGCCATCTGATGCTCCCTTTTTGCGCAGCGTTTTAAAACTCTTTCGGTGGCCTTGACCTAGCGCTTTGGTCACGTGAAGAATTGCCGCCTTGCCTAGGGCAGGCTTTGCAGAGTTTCAAGATGCTGTGTGCAGAGGTTCCTTCAAGAGAGCATCAGCTGCCGATTTTTGTCTTGATATGCTTGCCTGGGCTCCGATGCTTCCCACCACCTGCTGCAGCGAGCACCGAACTGCCGAGGAGCTACCGCGCTCTGATAGCAGTTGTTGGAAAGAGGTCTATGGAGGATGTCGTCTGAGAGGAGTCATGGCGAGCTTGGAGATGGATGCAGCTGCAAAGAACGAGAGAAAGAGAGAGAGCGAGAGCAGGAGACGGCAAAAAACACCACGCTATGTTTTTGTTTATTCAATAACCTTTTACATATAAAGCCTCATAGGCATGCAAATTTCTAAATATAAGTGAAGTCCATCTGCATGCTTTTAGGAGATGCTCCCACGGGCTGGCACACTAAATCCGGGCTTGAACCCAACAAGGAGGAGGTTCCCATCTAGTTGCTACAAGTTCTCTCCATTGTTCCCAGCACGTGGTGCATCAATTAGGTGGCCATGATGATGGCTACACATGGATCTTGCTTGATGGTATGCGGCCCTTGCCCGACCATGTAACACGGCTAATATTTGGAAGGGATAAGAACCTCCCCCTGTGGGCCTCTGGTGTGTCGAAAAAACAATCTTTCACTTTTTCATGCACACATAGTCTCATTTCATTTTGTAGCTGGGTGTCCACAATTGTAGGAAGTGGAATACTCTCTCTATCTCTCTCAAAAGAGAGACACTTACAGCTTTAAGTGAGCTCAAAGAAACATTCAAATCTATGCAACGAGGTCTAGAGTTCAAGGATAGATCTAGAGTTGCATTTGATCAGCTCATTTTGGTTTATCGTAGCCTTCCATAGTCTTCCATCAGCTATGCGTTGACTACATTTTTGGCACGTTACTTGACTTCTATCCCTCGCTCATGTTTATCCGCTCATTCTCTACTGGTTAAATGATAGCACCCTTCAAATTACTAAGCTTAAGGGAGGGGATTGGTCAACAAGGGAAATAGTCTTAAGCAAAGAGACTTGTCTGCCTATCATCATCCTTCTGCTAGGTGCAATCTCCTTAGAATTATTTTTAAAGAAATTTCAAGCCTTCTAACTTTTCTTGATGGACACATCCCATGCATTATATGCACTCTTATGATGAGCAATACACTTTAAAAACTTGTCTGAACTATAGATTTAACTGAAGCCATCTTAAACAAAGAACCGTCTAGCTGAGGCCATCTTGCTTTAAAGGTTTTTTCTCCTTTATGAAGTTCAAAAATCAGAGGTTTGTGATCAAAACCCTATTGGTTATTTGACCAAGTAAAACCAAAGATTTTAGAAGTATCCACCAATGTATGTATTCCTACTAGCTCTTTACAACTTTTCTTTTCCTTGCCTTGGATGACTTGTCCCGATGCATTAATCCTATCATTCAAAGAGGTAACCATGTTGAAGTCACCTAGGATCAAGAGAGGATCAATAAGTTCACTGAGGCTCACCCAAATGGAAATCTTTTTTGAGATAGAATTAGAAGCATACAAGCTAACAAAAATGTAGTTAAAAAGTTCCTTGAGATTCAAAACAATCCAATGGCCCTCCTATCCGTTGTGCACTTTAATGATCAAATGTTCATGTTTTAGATCAGCCACAATCACAACACCTCCTTTTCCTACGGTATGGTCAGTGTAAAACCATATATAAGATCTCCTAATTTTTTGGAGATTAGCATCCAAAAAAAATCCCTTGAATTTGACCTCCTTTAGGAAATAAGTCAACCTGCAAATGTACATCAAGCATCCATTTCTTAATACTTAAGGCTCTAACAAGGTCTGTTACAATAGAACTATCATGATCTTCTACAATTTTCACATCGCTTTTACCATGCCCATGCCCCTCTACGTTCGAAGTGAGCAACATGTTTCTAATAGTTAGATCATCGGTAGGGGGCTCTTGTTGCATATCATCTTTAGGTGGCTTCTCATAACTAGTATGCTCTTCAATATGAGACATGCTACTACTCTGCGCATCATGATCTTCCACATGAGGCATGTTACTACTCTCTACATCATGCTCTTCCACATGAGTCTATGCATTGTAAATTTTTCACAATCTTCAAGAGCCTTGCTAATCCAAGGGGCGTTATCCAATTCCAACAATTGTGGTCCAAGCTGGCTTCTTCCTCTTTAAAAAAACAAGTAAAAGACATAATTGTGTAGATTTTATAAATTATAGGAGGAAATGGATGTATGTAACACAATGTACAAGGCATCAAGGGGCAAGTGCACACTCGGTGTAATATTGAAAGAGAAACCACAAGTTGATCCAAAAGAAATATAATTATATTGCAAAAGGTGTCCCAAAGGATTGTAGATTCCTACAAAATTTTGTGGCGTAATAAAAGAGGCATGGAAGGGCTTGAGTACACAACACTACTCCTAGAAGATTACAATCATCATGCCACATATCTTTTGGTCTTGGTGTTGGGCCTTGGTGTTGACAACACCTTTTTTCTCGGGTACATTAGTCGGTCCACAAAATTTTTTCTTAGCATCGACCTCAACATCCTTATCTTTGGCAACAACTGCACCTAACTCTTTTTTTGCATTCAACCCATTGTGGTAGTGCTCTCTCGCTTCTTATGCAAAATCCTTGAGCATGTGAAATAGATTCTAGTTGCACATTAGTGAACATATTAGCTGGCACCTTAGTATACTTGAGTTGTATTTGTGCTCATTTTCTTTATTGCCAATGCAATTTACTATTGAAGACAATAGGGATTTTGTTAAGTGGGTCATCTTGGGTCATTGTTAAGGAGGTCATAAATTGGAAGGATAAAGGATTTTGGGGGCCATATCTTCTTCATTCATTGGGTTGCACGAGTATGTCATGTACAATGCCCATTACATCATCACCCAACTTTGGCACTTTTGCAATACCAACACAACACATGCTAGATCTCAGCCTTTTATCATCCAAATGACTGATTGGAAGCCTAATTAAAGAAGTGATTCAAAAAATTAAACAACTACTCTTACCTTCCTTATTGTTGTGGCTTGCTTCTATAGCCTCAATTTCATATCATTTGGAGATCACTTTTGTGCCTAGATTTTTGTAGCTAGCATCTAATTTTAGTAAGGATAGAAATTGCACAAAGAAACAAACCATAGAAATACACAAGTAGATATCCCCAAAGAAAGCCTTATCAACACCAATGTCGGACTTTGTTAAATTAAATTTAGCACTTTTTCTTCTTAGAGGTAGAATTTGTAGAAACATGCTTTGGATTAGATTTTAGAAATTACATCTTATAATTAGATATATAACTTCCAACAAAATGGTGTCGTGGTACCTAACCTTATAGTGGTAGTGATAGCCATTTCTTGGTTGTCTATGTTTGCCATAGTGAGTGTCCTTGCTCAAGAAATATCCCCTTAACACTGTGGCTATCTCAATTTACATTGTAAATAGGCATACATGTGTTAGGAGACTTTTCCCATATCTCCTTGGAAACCTCAGCTAGCTAGTCACTTGGCTAGATGAAACAAAAATACATAAACAATAAAGATAAAAATATATAATGCCAATGCCATCTGTGTGCAAATAATTCATCTTATAGAGGGCCTTGTTAATGTTTTTTATCTTGATATTTATTTAAATAGTTATGCCTAGATATGCGTTGTTTTTTGCCTAGATATGTGTTATTTTTTGCCTAAGTATGCCAATGTTGGGGGCAATCATAGCATAGCCTAATCGACCAAAGACCAAAAAAATGATCAATCCTAGGATCGGCAACCCAGCTAGGGCATGGAAGCATGAGCATCGGATGTATCGAATGAGAGGATTCAACAGTATGATCATCCAATGCACTAGAGATTAGTCATTAATCACTAACTCTAATCACATCATCAACCAAGCATCTCCTACACACATTAATCCCACCCGAGTCCGACTTACCATAGATTAGAAACCCAAAGCACACTAATGATAAGCACACACTAATTGCATTGGTGTTGGCCTCTCCAATCACCACATGCCAATCAAGGCACTTCACCAAAAGCTACACACACAAGGTGAATGGTACTAGAGTTTCATAAAAGCTATCCACACACAAGCAAACAATAGGACACATACACTAATTATAAAATTAAGAACCAACTTAATCAATCTAATTAGTGATGTTAAATATTGCAAATCGAATGCTCATAGAAGGATAACAGTGGTTAATAAGTAAGAAGTCATCACACATACTCAAATCTAGAATAATGAGAAAGGTGAAACTACTTCATGACATAATGGAATAAAAGAATTGAGACTAATGAGACAGTAGAGATTAGATTAAGAAAGCTCCTCTAATTAAAATGGATTAGCATTAGCCTCTTAAGCATGGGAATTAAGCTCAAGGCTAGGCCATCCATAGAGTGAACACTCAAGAGAGAGAGAGCTTCCAAAAGTGGATCCTCAAGAATGGATACTCAAGAATGAAGCCTCCTTGCATAAAGGCTTCCTTATAAAGGCTTTCACCACACAATCCCTTCTACTATGGGTTTAAGTTTGAGCCCTCTAGCTAGCATATACAACTTTGGAACTCCCAATGAACCCAAAACCTTATACAAAGTGAGTGGAAAATATTGTGCACATCCATAGCATATCTCCCGCTTGATGCATAATGGGTGTAGCCTGTGTTAGCCGGTGCTAACATTCCCCCCTTCCTAATTTGGCACACTTCCTCGTGTGCCGTTGAAGTAAAACACAGTGACATGGTAGAAAGCAAGTCCATGGAAGAATGTTGAGCTACAAATCATAAGAACAAGTCTGAGCATCAAGGGGCGCCAACAAGGATAAAAAACATGAAGTACGATGAACAATCATGCAAAGTGATTATTTTCTTCTAAAAGATGGGTGAATCATAGTAAAAAACTAAACAACACAAAGAAAAAGAACACTTAAACTATCATGAAGATTAAACCACTTGAAATTTCAGTTTTATGCATGAAACACAAGCAATCAATTAAGACCCTAGGCTAATGCAAGCACATAAACCCACTAGCCTAAAAATCATGTGACCAATCTTAATAAATCATTCAAGCCTATCATGTCTATGGGCTATAAAAAGCTCATAATCTATTAGTACATTGTCACAACTTTTTGAAGCTCATGGAAGTTTTGTTTTGTCATTTCATAGAAAAAAGTAAAACACAATACAAGGCTACCACCCCAAGGCAAGTGTAGGTACGACTCTCGGCTCCTTGAACCCTCAAGAAGGTGTTCCAAAAGTCTACTAGCCTACCAAGGGGACGGCTAACCCCTATCATCCAAGGGCATCGGTTTAGGGCCTTGACCAAGCGAGGCAAGGTGATTCCCCTCGCCAATAAGGCGCTAGGACTCACAAAACACATCATAACATAGAAATTTTATTTTCATGTGTCTAGTAGCATTTTTGCTACTTTTTCTTGACACTTGTTTTGCTTCATTGTTTCATTTTTTAGCACTTTTTTATTGCTTCCAACATGAGATGCTATTGGCAAATGGACTAAGAGACTAAAACCTAATCATAGCCCTAGGTAATGTTAAAAATAAATGGGTATTAAGACTATCACTAAGAGTCTAGGACTAATGAGAAATGAACCTACATTAACCTAAGGTCAATGCCAATTACTTATGATTAGCACACGTAAAACCAAATTTTTATAATGAGTTAATATTCACAAAGCAAAGTGTTGAAACTTTAGGATGCCTAACTTTTGAACATGAAAGAACCATAGCTTAGAAGCAAAATTCCACTTAACCAAGCATGGATAATGGAGAGATAAACAAAAGAGAAAAATCATGGAAGGATTACACCTATTCATGCTCTTTTCAAAATCCTTGAGCAAGCATCCCCTTTGTAGAGAAATCTCTTGATCCTTTTATTCACAATCCAAGCTTCTTGAAGCTAAGTGTAAACACAAGCTCCAAAGGCCTTTTATTGAAAGCCAAAAAAAAACAAAAAAACATTAATGAAAACCTGAAGCTAGGGTCTTGCATACCCGAATTTGCCAAAGAGAAAAAACCCAAGGGAAAAAAATGCCTATGGTTATGCACATAGTCCTCTTTGATAGAAATTTTATGCATACACAACAAAATGAGAGAGAATGAGCTTTTACATAAGAAAACTTTGCAATTTAAAGTCCTCTCATGCATGATTCAAAAGTTGATTAATTGTTAGCTCACTTGAAATATGGAATTTAAAACAAGCAAAGAGCTACAAATAATGCAACTTTGATGAAATGAAGTGGCTATCTCTTGAAAGACAAATGTTACAATTTAAAGCTTTCCAAAAAAGTTGGCTAACAACTAGCTCACATGAAATTTTACATTTCTAGAGCAAGGTATGAGCTAGAGATGACTTCAACTTTTAACAAAATGAAAGTAAACGGCTCTCAATAGCCAAATTTTGTACTTGAAAGTTCTCAAAAAAAAACTGAGTAAACACTAGATCCAAATGAAAAAAATCAACTTTTGACCAATCTATGAGCTAGCATGTATACAACTTTTAATCCAAAGAATTGGAATGGTTCTAAATAGCCAATTTTTGCAATTATGACCCTTCTTGGATCAATGAAAGTTCTTGTTGCCCACAACCCTTCAAAATAAAGCTCCATTATTAGTGCATGAAAGCATTTGTCAATCAATACAAGCACTAAAGAACTCAAGATCAATCACAAACCCAAATGTCTCATGCTCTTTCTTGATCATTCATAGAAGCTCAATTTTAGTGATATGCACACTCAATACCGAACTCAAGTTTTAATGTACAAGACTTCTTGACCAAGCATGAATGCAATGAAAATGTAGCTCACAAATGAAGGTCACATGCATATCACCAAGAAAGTGCATCCAAGTTTATCGTCAAAGGTGGCACTAATCCAACGCATAAGGCAAAAATAGTGCAATGAAATTTTTGTTTATGCATAGAAGTGCTCACACAACCAAAGCACACACTTGATGCTCATGCTTTTGATCATTATAGCACTCATGCATATATGGAAAATGGGGGAGAAAGCATGTAGTGACATAGATTTCCAGCTCTCCCAAGTCAATCACAACCAATTATATGGGTTTTTGACAGTCCATTATAATATTATGTTGCTGCTCATGGATATGTCAATGAAAGCGCCAAACAACACCATTGGGAAATAATATTTGCAAAGAGCTAAAGTGTTAGTGTAATGCAATAAGTTTTCGGTCTCATCACCATGCAATTTTTGGACAAATCCTTGAAAAAAATTGTTTGATCATTTCAATGGGATGCACCAAGTTCGAATGCATATGCTCTCCATGCCCTCATGCAACAAGGGTAATGCTCATAGATAGACAGCTAGTGTCATTCATCCCATAAAAAATGATCGATTGAATTTTTAATTTGAGCACTCCCACTGTTTTTCGAGGGAAGGGGTGGGAACAAGCCACAAAATCTTTTTACTTTTACTTTCATACACACACATATATTTATTTATTTATTTATATATATATGTATATATATTTCTGGTTTGATGCCAATGCGCAGGCGATAGAGAGTGAGCCAGAGGGTTGGGGGAGCTCAAGCCTCAGTTGGGGATCATCTATAAGAGGACGTAGGCTTTGCTCTAGCCTCCATTGGTGAGTGGAAGAGTTGTAGACCTGCAGCAGAGAGAGAGTGTGTCGTGGGAGGTCAAGCCAGACAGGATAGCCTCGCGGACCGCCAACCATTAAGTGTGTGGCTGGGCGTGTGGTCCTCATATTGTGATGAGAGGGCCCTGTAGAAAAACGGGCTCCAGAGAGCTTGTGTGTGTGTGTTTTTGTGTTGTGCCATAATTGGCAGAGCAGTAGGCAGGTAGTGTGTGTGTGTGTGTGTGTAGTGAACGCCAATCACGGGAGCAGGCCAAGAATGATGCGTGGGCGAGGTAGGTGACAAATCAAAGAGAGAAGGTGAAGTAGGCCTTTCTTTTAAAAGAAATCATCCAAACCACATTGGATAAGTCATTTGGGCTTACAAGGCTACACATATTTGATGCTTGGTCTTAATTGACATGCATTTGATGCAAGATTATCACATCCATGCAAATTTTGACATACCATCTAGTGGTAATACACATATATAACCCCCAATTGCATATCATTTGAGCCATCCACACCAATTTCCAAACGATGCAAGCTCAAAAATGTAGCATTGCACACAAAAATGTAGCGTTAGACTTCACCTCAAATGCCTTTCAATCATTGCATTTTTGAATTTCTCATATCCCATTAGTTCAAATTAACCAAACCAACTTGGATTTGTCATTTTTGGTTTGTGATGTCACTCATACTTGAATTTTGACTACAATTTTTCACACACATCAATGTGACATTGCCATGTTCATAACATTACTCAATCATTAGCATGGCAATACACTAAAATTTTCTACAATTGAGCATCAATTGAGAGATATACTTCAATCCTCAAAGGCAATTTGTGTTACACACATCCACTATTTGGCCAAATCATCATCATAATTGGTAAAAAATACCAATTTTTCATTCAAGCACCGGATTGCACATGCCATCGAGTAGGCACACACACCCAAATTTAGGCCAAAATTTTATGCAACTATTCCATCAATTTCACATTGTAATGCTCAAATTGCAAACTCAATCAAGCATAAGTGAATGCATGCATGCTTAATTTCTAAAAAATTAGTACTATTTTTACCCAATCAAGCAATGCACACACTCAAAAATTAAGCACAAAAGATCAGATTTGGCTCAATTGGCAACGCATTTAGGCTTATACCTAATGGTTGCATACACTTTTCATGCACATTTGACAATTTTGGTGTCCCAATTGACCATCAACCATTAAAAATCAAGTGGCCTTGGATGGGCACACACTCAAATTTTGCCCAATTCTTTGGCATTTAGGATTATCCAATGATTGAATTAGCCTCACATACACATCAATTACATGATCGCACCTTCATATACCATCAGTTTTATCAATTTATATGCATGCACACACTCAAGATTAGGTGCACACACACTTGAATTTTTTGACATTTTTTTTCCTCTTTGGTGCATTACACACTCAATGATTTTTATGCACACACATGAATTCTTGATGAGAATTAAGCATTATCTTGACACACACAAAGTTCATTAGTCAAAATTTGACCATCAATTTCATTCCAAGTGAATCAAACTATGTGCAAAGTGTAGGTCAATTGATTTACACACCTTATTTTAGCAAATAGTTAGCACACATTGAACCACATTAATCAATCAAGAATGGACATGAGCAAGTGAGTGTACTTACATCGTAATCACACTCCAAGCTACTCCTTTGCTCCACGCAAAGATTAATCATTGCACACACAAGTGTGTGAACCATCAAATCGGCTCCAAAATTGACCATTGTAGGCCAAAACTCAAACACTCAAATCATCAAATTAGGCATATTAAATTAGCATAGTTAACTTGATTAAAGTGATGATTCCACCTCTTACAAGGGGATTGAACATACATTAAACTTCAATGTTAGCGGTTAGGTGAACAAAGTTAGTCAAAAGTTAGTAAAAATTAGCATAAAATTAGTATAATTAGCATGGAAATGAAGCGAAATTAGCAGTGGTCAGTGGGAAGTTAGTGAAATTGGGGGTGGAATTGGGAGTTTGGGGTATTCATAACTCAACAATTATCTTCAATTACTTGCACAACATCATCAAATCAAACCAGAATTGAGTTACACACACTCAAAAACCAATGAAATTAGTAATGAAATTACTCTATTCTAAACATCCTATACTCACTGGCTTAGGTTATCGATCCCCGACAACAGCGCCAAATGTTGGGGGCAATCGTAGCATAGCCTAATCGACCCAAGACCGACAAAATTATTGATCCTAGGATCGAAAACCCGGCTAGGGCATGGAAGCACGAGCATCGGATGTATTGAATGAGAGGATTCAGAGTATGCTCATCCAATGCAATAGAGATTAGTCATTAATCACTAACTCTAATCACATTAAGCCCACCGAAGTCCGACATACCATAAACTAAAAACCCAAAGCACACTAATGATAAGCACACACTAATTGCATTGGTGTTGGCCTCTCCAATCACCACATGCCAATCAAGGCACTTTATCAAAAGCTACACACACAAGGTGAATGGTGCTAGAGTTTCCTAAAACCTATGCATAGATAAGTAAACAATAGGGCACATACACTAATTACAAGATTAATAATCAACTTAATTAACTTAATTAGTGATGTTAAATATCACAAATCGAATGCTTATAGAAGGATAAGTGCGGTTAATAAGTAAGAAGTCATCACACATACTCAAATCTAGAATAATGAGAAAGGTGGAACTACTTCATGACATAATGGAATAGAAGAATTGAGACTAATGAGAAAGTAGAGATTAGATTAAGAAATCTCCTCTAATTACAATGGATTAGCACTAGCCTCTTAAGCGTGGGCATTAAGCTCAAAGGCTAGGCCATCCATAGAGTGAACACTCAAGAGAGAGAGCTCCCAAAAGTGGATCCTCAAGAGTGGATACTCAAGAATGAAGCCTCCTTGCATAAAGGCTTCCTTATAAAGGCTTTCACCACAATCCCTTCTACTATGGATTTAGGTTTGAGCCCTCTAGCTAGCATATACAAATTTGGAACTCCCAGTGAGCCCAAAACCTTATACAAAGTGAGTGGGAAGTATTGTACACATCCATAGCATATCTCCCGCTTGATGCATAATCGGTGTAGCCTGTGTTAGCCGCTGCTGCTAACAGCCAATTGCATTGGCTCACCACTGGCATAGTTTTCCTTACCATTGTACATAGCCCCTATATTATATTAAACCTATTTATGCAAGTCCCTCTAATTTATATATGAATTCGATCTAAGAGAAATGCAAAAAAGTATTTTTCACTGAGTCATTCATTTTTTGCTAGCTGACTATTTTCTTTATGTATTTTCACTTTACATCAAATAAATAAAAATTGCATCATTCTATTAATAAAAAAATGAGGGTCCTCTCACTTTATTCTCCCATATTTTTCATGTAATTAATTTTCTATATTTTTTGAAACTCCATATATATAGAGCGATGCCATCATTTTAGATTTTATGAATATTCTATGTACTAACTTATTTTTTCTCATCATATATATATTTTAAATTTGAGAAACAATTTTCTCCATACATGTTTTTAGGATCACTCAAGTGTCCTATTTCATGTTTTCATTCATGGGAGGGGCCTCACTCTTGGAGGGAAAGTAACTACAACCAAAAGGGACCCGCAAAAAGACTTTGGTGGTAGAAAATGACACATGTTTTGGAGGAACTTTTTACATTCTTTACTTATTTTAATTTGAAGAAGTTGTCAACATTGAAAAGGTAGCTAATGAGCTCTACAATATGATCAAATTTGTTTTATTGTTATGAGACTGGGCACCCTCCTGTTGTAGTGGTTAGCTACAATTGGGATAGTTGGCGTAATGGTTAATTATGTGCTGTCTATTTATTTTACTAATTGAGTTGATGATGATTTTGTAGAGTGGAATGCGGGGAGTTGATGAAGAAGCGATGGCAATTACTCTTGGCCATTTTATATTGGCACAGTATCTTAGAACATCATTGCAATAAGCCACTATGGTTCTGTAAATAGTTATAGTGGGAACTCCCCTTATGGGTCATGCAAGAACTAATGAGCTTCACTCATTTGCAAAAGTAACGTGGTTGTAAAAAGAGGGGCCTCAATTTTTGGCACATTAAACTCTAAATAATATATTAAATACCAACTCCACAAGAGAGGTGCCGTGGAGTTTGGGGCTAGATTTTAGGCCTTTCTCTTGCAGATTCTCTTCTCTACTCTCTTATGCTATGGTTATTTGTTGTGTACTCTCTAATATAGTCTCCATCTCTTACACATATCTTACACTCTCTTACAAGCATGTCTATGTCAATTCTATGTTTACTATGTGTGTGTCATAGTTTAGGTGAGTGTGTGTGCTTGGAAATTGGAAGAAGAGGTGGACAGGTTGATGGTGATTGCTTGAAAGCTTGTGTTGAATATTTTAAGCGGTCGATCTCCCCCTCTTCTCCCAATGGTGGTAGCAGAGCGAGGTGTTCGAGGATAAATCGGCACCAGATTTCAATTTTAAGAAGGAGTTCCTCTAATCGACAAAATCCGAATTGCAATTCATCGACCTTGCAATTCAAGGATTCAAGGACTCGTGGAAATTCGAAGTATAATTGATCGAATTTGCAGAAGAAAACTCGACTATTAATTGGTGGCTATTCAGCGATTGATTTCCAATTCGGCTTCATAACGACCCAAAATATTGTATGTCGAGTGTTCACCTTCAATTCTAATGCATAATCATTGCGGATTGTGAAGGCAAGAAGAAAGCATAAAAGCTTGGAGAGTCGGAAGATTTTTTACTTCGAGCGAGCAATTGTTTTGTCATGATGAACGATATCGGAAAGCTTAATTAAAGAGGAAGGAAAGAAGGATCGAAGAAGAGAGGAATTCAAGCTTGTCACAAAAAATTCAAAGATTGAAGATAGAAGGAAGGATGGAAAGAGGCATCGAAGCCCTCGGAGACAATTCTTGCCATCCGGCTCACCCCTACTGTGGGAAGGGCTGCTTAGCAGTGATTCCAACTCAAACTCCGGCCGTGGGAAGGACCTCCAACCCATGCTATCCACCTGCACGAAAATGCCCGCAGCTGCCACCAATACTTTCGCCTAGGCCGCCTGGGTAAAAGTCGACCCTCCCTCGCGGTTCGAAGCTCACCCTGCACGGCAATCTGAGCCTCTCTGTGTACTTGCGCGCTGCCCGCAGCTTTCCAGCATGCCATGCAAGGCTTTTAATAGCCTTTACACACTTTTTGTAAAAACAAAAGGTGGCTTCAAAATTTTGGCTAGCCGCCCACTGCAAAAACTTACAAACCCTCTACAATTCAAACCTTGGCCGCCCATTGTTCCTACTCGGTCGCCCACTGCAATCTACCTTTTACTTTGGCCACCCCCGGAAATACCCAATTCATTTGGCTTCCCCACTACAGCATACAGTCCTATTTTAAAGTAAACCTTCATTTCCATTTAACCCAAACCTCTAAAGGCTTTCCAATTCCATTGTGGCCATTCAACTTAAGCATTAAGTTGGCCCCTTTTATTAAGGACTCGGGTACCCTTCTATAATCGCTTGGTCGGTCTCCAATTCCAATTCGATTGACTCCCTTGGCCGCACAAGCTTTCTATTTCGCTGTTCAAAGCGGAATATTGGCCGTTCATTCTTCGCCGAACATCTTTGACAACCTTTGGGGTGAAAGTTAAAAATTATCACTATTTTTTTGGGATAAGGAGACCGCACGCTACAAAATTCAACCGGCTCGGTGACACACTGTCGGACCGTCTACTTCTCTAGCAATTTCCTAGCGCATCGCCATTCCGGACTGGACGCCACCGCTATTTCTCAGCTAAGTACACTACATTTCTGTTATTTATTTTATTTTATTTCGCATATTGCATCTGTGAATATCACCAAATAGCCTCTTTAAGCATTACCATTTAAGTATTTATTAAAAAAATAAAGCACGCAATCATGGCACACCTTCCTCAGGCACCCATGATTGCAGAGCAACTTCAAAATTTGCAGCAGTCACTCACATATGAACGCATGCGAAGGCAAGAACTTTAGATAAATTATTGCATTCTGCACGCACCAAATCTGCACCGGCACCCAAGAAAAACAAAAGTAGCAAAAAAGCCTTCACTTTCAAAGATTTTGATGGCACTAAAGATGCTAGCACGGTTCTAGCATGGGTTAGTCAACTAGATGACTATTTTCATGATGAAGACTTTCCTGAGCGTGAAATGGTAAAGTGTGCATCCAATCATCTCACTAGCAGCACTGCATTATGGTGGAACGCCACCAAACAACATGGAAGAAGACCACGCACCTGGAATGTATTTAAAAAAGTGTTTTTACACAATTTTTGCCCACACAGTACAAAGCTAAAGCACGACGTCAATGGGATTTAATTCGACAGGGTAGAAATGAAGACGCACAGGGTTACACTGACCGTTTTTGGAATTGTCTAATTCAATTGCAAGCTATTGAACATGTTAGTCACAGGAAATTGAAGCGAAAGTACATATGAGGCTTGGCACTATAAATTAGTGCTGAGGTAGATATGTTCGAACCAGATTCTCTGTCAAAGGCCATTAATTTGGCTCTCAACGCAAAAAAGAAGAAAGGTGGACATTCCTCTCACACTGATCAACCTACTAACACTAACCGCAACAAGAGACCTCCTTTCTCTCCTAACTTTGACAGAATCAAACACCAAAGCTGTACTTTTTTCAAAAGACGTAGATTTGACAATCCTCCTACAACTGCTCAACCTCATACGAGCAACAACAACAACAACACTCAGCAACGAGGCAACCAACATCCTTTCAACCAGCGTTCTCTCCAAATTCTAATGGTAACAAAAAGGTGAAGTGTTTTAAATGCTTTCAGTATGGTCACTATGCAGATAAGTGCCCAAATGGTCATGCTAAGGGCAATGGTCAATCCAATGGCCATTCAAATGGAGTCAACAGCTGGAATTCAAGTCAAAAACCCTTCAACAACAACCGCCCCAACGGAGCTACTCTTAACCTCATCGAAGATGCTACACCCGACGACAATGAAGTGGAAGTTAACTACGGTGAGGGATATGATCCTGATTATGATAACGATGACAACCCATCCTCAGGTACTTCTATATCTCCTCACACTTTGTTTAAAGTGCAAGGCACTATTAAGGGTGAAAATGTCACCATTTTATTAGATGATGGTAGTAGCCATGATTTCATTTCCGCACGATTGGCACAGGAACTATCACTCTCTGAAATCTCATCACCTCACAAGGTCAAAACTTTTTTTAATAATCAACGTTTTAATTGTAAAACTCAAGTCACTGTTGAAGTTTGTATTGGTGAATTCACACAACCACGTACATTTTTGGTAGCACCATTGCATGGCCTTGACATGATTTTGGGAATGCCATTTCGTCATGAATTTGACCCGTTGATTAATTATAAAACACGTACAATGTCTCTCACTCATAATAATAAAAAATTCTCCATCCAAGCAACACTGGCACATGAAGAATTTCCACTCCTCTCTCACACTCAAGCCAAACGAGCAATTCGAAAATAGGGGAAAACATATCTAGTCTTGGTAAATCAAATTTCTGCTGAAACGGAAACTTCATATAACTCCACCCATGATGAATTTCTCTCAAAATTTAAAGATTGTTTCATGCATGATTTGCCACGTGGAATTCCACCATCACGCCAAGAAGACCACAAAATTGACATCATACCGGGTAGTGAACCTCCTTGTAGAGCACCTTATCGTGTAAATCCTACCGCACACAGGGAAATACAAACTCAAATCACTAATTTGCTTGACCGAGGCCTAATCCGACCTAGTAGTTCACTATACGGAGCTCCAATACTTCTTGTCAAGAAGAAAAATGGAACCTTTCGTATGTGTATCGACTACAGAGCTTTAAACAAGATCACCATTAAGAATAGGTTTCCTATTCCTAGAGTGGATGATCTATTAGACAAACTGAAAGGGGCAAACATCTTTAGCCAAATTGACCTTAAATCAGGGTATCACCAAGTCAAAATGTTTGAACATGATGTCTACAAAACTGCTTTCAGAACACAAACTGGACACTATGAATTTCTTGTCATGCCATTTGGTTTGACAAATGCACCAGCTACATTCACACGCATGATGAATCGAATTTTCATTGACCATCAAGATTTTGTGATTGTATTTTTTGATGATATTTTGGTATTCAGTAAATCTGAAGAAGAGCATAAACAACACTTAACACGTGTATTTGATCTCCTTGCACAAAATCACTTGTATTTGAATCCTGAAAAGAGTTCATTTTTCCAATCTGAAATTGAATATTTGGGACACATTGTATCGGGTAAGGGAATACATGTTGATCCAAAGAAAATTGAAGCCATTCAATCATGGCCTAGACCCAAAAACTTGCATGAGCTACGATCTTTTATTGGTCTTTGTAGCTATTATAGGAAATTTGTTCGTAATTTTGCTTACAAAGCACATTATTTGACTCTCTTGTTGAAGAAAAACATGCCTTATGAATGGACTGATTTGTAAGAAATCTCATTTAATGCACTTAAACATGCTTTGACTAATGCACATGTATTGCAATTGCCTGATTTTGAAAGACCATTCTTTGTGGTAGTCACCGATACTAGTGGAAAAGGTATCGGTGCAGTCCTCATGCAAAGATAACCATCCAATTGCTTTCAAATGTCGTAAATTCAAACCGTCTGAAACAAAGTTCAGTACTTATGATAAAGAGTTGACTGTTGTGGTACATGCATTGAAAATTTGGAAACACTATGTAATGGGTACTGACTTGATCATTAAAACTGATCAACAAAGTATCAAATATTTACTTTCTCAGCCCTTAATAGATGATAGACATATTAAGTGGGCCGCTTTTATTCAAAGTTTTCAGCCGAACATTCAATACCAACCTGGTAAAGAAGACGTTGTAGCTGATGCTTTAAGTAGAAGACCCTCACTTAATCATCTATCAACCATTACGGGAACTTCATTTGACACTTATGCACATGATGATGACTTCAAAACGACATGGTTGCACATGCTTGATAATTCTGTACACACATTTCTCGAATACACTATTCAAGAAAACTTCCTTTATTTCAAACAAAAATTGTGTGTGACTAAACCTTTCCGTACATTAATTATTGAAGAATTGCACAAACCACCTTATGTTGGACATAGAGGATTTGCTGCAACTTTTCAAAATTTATGTCGTGATTTCTATTGGCCTACTATGAGAATGGATGTTAAACAGTATGTTTCAACTTGTTTGATTTGTCAAAAAATCAAAGCAGCTATAGGTAAGAAATTGGGACTTTTACACCCTCTTCCCATTCCTGAAAGACCTTGGGAACATATTTCAATGGATTTTGTTACTGGTTTCTCACTCACAACGCACAAACATGACATGATATGGACTATTATTGACCGTTTCTCGAAACAAGTGTACTTTGTTCCGTGTAAGAAAACACTCACAACACATCCGGCTGCACTTTTGTTTCTTAAGACTGTTTTCATCATGGTTTGCCTAAAGTGATTATTTCTGATCGAGACTCAAAATTTTGTAGTGCTTTTTGGACTACTGTGTTTGACAATCTTGGCACTACACTTGACTTCACTTCTGCATTTCATCCTGAATCTAATGGTCAAACAGAAGTCACCAACCGCACTATTATTGACTTGGTAAAGGCTTATGTTTCTTCTCAACCTAAGAAATGGGATGATTACCTACATATTTTGCAATTTTCATACAACAACACCACTCACACTGCCACGGGTAAGTCTCCATTTGAAAATGTATATGGTCACTCTCTTCCTACTCCTGCTTCACGTCTTTCTAATGTTGTGCCTGCCGCTGATGATTTCACTACTGACTTTCATGATATTTATGCAAGTGTGCATTCTGCCATTAAACACTCACAAGAACTTTACACCAAGCATGCTAACAAGCACCACAAGGCACACCAATTCAAAGAAGGTGATCATGTTTTACTTCGCATCGAAAAACGTAGGATCAAAAGCATTGATACTAATGTCTTTGTTGAGCTTGCTCCTCGTTTTTATGGACCTTTCAGAATTTCAGATGTCATTAATGATGTTTCTTTTCATTTAGAACTACCTGCACATTGGCACATTCACAATGCCTTTCACATTAGTCTTTTACGTCCATTCCGAGGACCCCTACCTACACCACATTTATGAAGACCCGCCTTCACTTGTAGACCAAGAAGAGCAACTCATCCTTGATAAAATAGTTGACCATGAGACCACCACTACACGCACTGGAATGGTTTATAACCATTACCTTTTGACTTTCAAGGGCCACCCTAGAGAGGATGCCAACTGGATGCCTGAAAAGTTTTTTCGCAACTTTCCTGACCTTCTCCACACTTTCCATCACTCACAGTCTAGTTGATTTCACTATTGAGAAACTGAGGATAGTTGCTATCCCTGGTGGAAGGGATGTTACGAGACTGGGCACCCTCCTGTTGTAGTGGTTAGTTGCAATTGGGATAGCTGGCGTAATAGTTAATTATGTGTTGTCTATTTATTTTACTAATTGAGTTTATGATGATTTTGTAGAGTGGAATGCGGGGAGTTGATGAAGAGGCGATGGAAATTACTCCTGGCCATTTTATATTTGCACAGTATCTTAGAACATCATTGCAATAAGCCACTATGGTTCTATAAATAGTTGTAGTGGGAACTCCCCTTATGGGTCATGCAAGAACTAATGAGCTTCACTCATTTGCAAAAGTAAAGTGGTTGTAAAAAGAGGGGCCTCAATTTTTGGCACATTAAACTCAAAATAATATATTAAATACCAACTCCACAAGAGAGGTGCCGTGGAGTTTGGGGCTAGATTTTAGGCCTTTCTCTTGCAGATTCTCTTCTCTACTCTCTTATGCTATGGTTATTTGCTGTGTACTCTCTAATCTAGTTTCCATCTCTTACACATCTCTTACACTCTCTTACAAGCATGTCTATGTCAATTCTATGTTTACTGTGTGTGTGTGTGTGTGTCATAGTCTAGGTGAGTGTGTGTGCTTGGAAATTGGAAGAAGAGGTGGACAGGTTGATGGTGATTGCTTGAAAGCTTGTGTTGAATATTTTAAGCGGTCGATGTCCCCCTCTTCTCCCAACATTTATAATTTTTGGACCTCATGGCACCGAGATACAATGTTTTAAGTGGACCCCAGTCTACCCACACTTTCACACAAAGACACCTAGTCTTCTCTCTACCCCTTCCACACTTCCACTCACGCATACACATCATTCTCTCCATCCCTCACCAAAACTTGAGATTCAATTCTTTCTCTCACCTTATTCTCCATTCTCCCTCTCTCCTTATTTCCATAGCTTCAAAATCATGTTTCTACACACATCTACACTCCCATATCTCTCTATAATCACTTCCATCTTACCACTCCCTCTTCAACATTTCCAAACTCATTGAAAATCACCAAAAACTTTCAAGGTTAACCTCTACAAATGGGACCTTTTCAACATCAAAATTCTCAATGTTTCTACTTAAGTGTGACTTCACTGATAACTACAAGCTACGTGGAGGACTATATTTAATAAACTCTTCATCTAGCGGCATTCGTAGGTGAAATCTCCCATTTTTTCTAGCTTTCAAATACTCCATGGATTTCTCATACCTCTCAAATAATTTCACCATGCTATGCATTTTGTGTGCATATCTTAATCAATTCTTCCTTCAAGTTACAAATATGAATAGCCATTGACCTAATCATAAAAGACCGCTCACCTCAGTAGATGTACAAAGTGAAATGCATCTCTCTCTCTCTCTGTCTATAATTTCATCTGCTCCTACCATCAATAATGCCCTTCTCTTAAGCCCATATCCATGATTCAAGTCAACAAGGGAGACCATCCATATTTTGATATTTAAAAAATCATAATCTAGTTTTGTTAGCTTGTAAGATAACATTATCAATAACCTAAAGAGGGATCTCCAACCTTTAAATAGGCCCTTCTCTTTCCTTGTAAAGTGTCTCTCACAAAACACCACGACAGTATGCATGAGGTGAGATTTATGTGTACTTACCACTTTGTGAGCTTCACACTTGGTGTGGGAGTAGCTTTGATACTACACATTTCAAGTGAGAGAGTGTGAGTTCCATATGTAAAGATCACCATTTGTGTTTGTATGTGTTTTTTTGTGCCTCTTCTCACTCGTGGGACGAAAATCCTCTTACGTCCTAGTTTGCATCCAAAATTAGGTGGTGGCCTTTTTCTTGTTTGGGTTTTTTTGTGGGTTTTTTTTGTGCTTGTGGTTGCCCCAATCCCAATTGAGCAACACAAGAGCGTTGAGAAGTGTTTAGAGGTCGTTTCTCTTGCCACTTCCCCTAGACTACCTCAGTTTTGGTTCCCTCACCATGGATGAGGGCTTTGTGTATTATTTCTATTTCATATTATATGAATTCTTAGCCTGTAAATAGTCAAGTAGTTGCATGAATCACAAAATTTTTAAGATTCTTTCATTCTTATTGCAGGGCAAAGGGTGCATGTCATTGTTAGTGCCAAGTTACAATTTTAACATGTAATTTGTAGGATTTTAGGTCCTCCTATGCTAGCCAAAATAAATGCATAGGTCAATCCTTTCATCTTACCTCTTATTGGGTACAACCTTAGTTTGGATGTGTACATGTTTGTTTTATTTTAAGCATTAGATCATGTGTGCACCAAGGATAATGATCCTGGAATAGAGATTTATCCCTTTCATGTATCACACATTAGGATAAATATTTTTAATTAGTTGAAAGATCCATTTCAATAATGTATGGTGTTCATATTTGGTGTGAAAAGAGTAAGGAAAAACTCTTGCATAACAAAACCCTGTCATCCTACCTCTTGTTGACTATCACACATCCTTTGACGTGCATGTATCCATCTTATTTAAGAACAAATTGCAACCTAGCAAAACATTGTGTGTGTAATTTTTTTTATTAAAAAATATTTTTTCAATTTGAAATTGTTTCAATGGAGGCCCAACGCCAAATGTCGGGATATCTCCTCTTTTTTGGAGAGTTTAGCAAGCGTATTGAGCTTTTTCTAGAAAATTTCAAAATGGTTTGTTATATAAAAGGGATGGTATAGGTGATGAGGAGCGCTTAGGCATGTTTTAGATAGTTCTTAGGAAAGAAGCTAGCACTTGGTTTGCCTCTTTATTTGAGGAATTTAAAAAATGATATATGCATGTTTTATATCAAGCCACGCGATACTTCTTCAACCTCCAAACACTTAAAATCCATGACAAGGTATTGATGCTAGCAAGCAAAAGAACCTAGATGACTATTATACTTACAAGCAAGAGTTTCTATGTCTTTGAGCTGTATGGGTGAGGAATATTGCTAACCATAGGGATGGTGCAATGTTTTTGAAGAAGGATAGGTTCATAGCTGGTCTATTCCCCAAAGATCAAAGCAAAGAAGGCAAAGGAACAAGAGCCACGACCTAGGAAACTTTTGTATTATTGGATTTGTGGAGAATCTAGGCATGGGATGTAAAATTGTCATTGGCCTCATGGGAGCCAGGGAGATCTAACTTGAATTATCAAATGATGAATGCAAGTGAAGGAACTAGTTAATAATCCATGCTTTTACAAATATCAAATAGAACAAGACCACCTCCACAAAGATTGAAAATCATCTTCTACTTGTAAAGGTTTATGTGGAAAATAAGCTTTTAGTATCCTAGATATTATCTTTGTATGCCTTTATGCAAGTCAAAGGTTGAACCAGATAGCTTTCCACATATATAGACACACACACACCCCGTGATTATATTTTCTAAAATATCAAAGCTCATTGTTGAAATATAAGAGTTACCACGTCAATTACAAATGTGATCAATTGGTATCTTGAATTTTTGAGAATGTTGTCGATGATAATCATATACAAATTTCAACTATTTTGAGTGATCCTTATCAATCGACAGCTTTTTACCAATACGAGTGATTCTAAGATTTATATACGGATAACAAAGTTCAGGAATTCCACATTATCCCCGTCGACATGGAAATTAGGAAGGACTTTCCAACAAAGAGAAGTCGCGCTAGTAGAGTTTTGCTTATTCACAGAAGCTGTGAAGATGATTGTGCGCATCGGTGTGGTAACGCGAAATGGCGTGGCTCCTCGAGGCTTGTGGTAGTGAACCACCCAAAGCTCATCACCAGCTGCCATAAGATTTTTGCACTGTGATAAGTCTTGTCGTCCGACCAGACGTTTTATTGGAATACATCCCAAGGACATCCAAGACTTCGTTCCAGCCTCATAGCACAATATTTCCTCATGCCGAAGTGCATACAACTGCCCATTTACCACAGCCACTTTAGGTTTCACATAATCATTGGAGGCTGCACCGAAGATATGAGCTGGCCATAGCTCTGAAACCAGTGTCCACTCTTTGCTTGTCGGGTCCCACATCTCTCCAGAGTTCACGTTACGCACCGTCCTTCCATCTCTTGATGTTGCAAATCCACCCACTACACAAAAGGAGCCATTCAGCACGAATCCTACTGCACCGCCCCGGCGCTGGTGCATGTTTGTAATGTGTTCCCATGCCTTCGGTGATGGGTTATCAAAGTCAGCCAACTTAAGTCGTCTGACACTTTTGAAGCATGAGATTCCACCTTCTCTTTTAATGGATACATACCCTCCTGCCACATATACATAGCCATCAAGTGTTGCTGATGCAAAGCTGCATATGAAGGGATTCTGTACATAAGCTTTTGGTTGCTGCAACATCAGGTTGGCCGGTACCCTGGGCAAAGTTTGCCAGTCCCTGTGCATGTACAAGGCGTCGAACCAGAATCCTCGTCTGGTAGATTGCCAATGCGACAGCGATAGCCTGGTTCGAATAAAGAGAGAGGGATTTACTAGATCGTATGAGTCATCTAGATCGTTATACGACCACCATCCGGAGACACGAAGTGTAGGCGGTAGCACGAGTCGGCTACCGACAGCGATGACATCCAACGGAGGGGTTCTGGTCCTCCTATAGGAAAATTCTGATGGGCACAGAGGAGGTGTGGCGTAGAATCGGAGGCCACAAGCAGGGTTGGCAAAGCTCCATCTGCACTCCTGGATTGAAAAGGAGTCGACATAGACGAGCCACGGCTCCAGGATATCCAGGCTCCTCCGAAGCTGGCTCATGGCCGAGGGCTCCATGGCATCTCTCCATGCGCGGCACACCGCACGTGCCTGCCCTTGTCCTACATGCGGAATTCTGACCAGTATGAGAAGGGCTAGCTCGGTGGGCAGGCCAGGGATTATAACCTGCTTCTCCTCTCTTCTTACGTCCTGCTTACCTTCGCCGATTGCCATTCGAATTCTTGTGCTCTCGTGGATCCACGAGGCTCAATCAAATATAAATAAAGCACGTGCTTTTCAGCGGATTCGCTGAAAAGCACGTGCTTTATTTATGTACATCAGACTTGCTTTTTCGTATAATCGAACCTAAAATCTAAAAACTAGTCTTGCTTGGTGGGCCTGGCTATAGAAGTTAGTCGGGAATGTAATGGTTGATACGATTCGGGATTCTCGAATGACATTAACTTTTAGGAATAAATGAAATATGCACAAAGTACAATTTAAAAAAATAATACATAACTTGCATTTTTCACTGAAAAGCACGTGCTTTCTTTATGCACATCAGACTTGCTTTTGCGTAGACTCTAGATAACAGCATAATCGAACCTCAAAAACTAGTCTTGCTTGGTGGCCCTAGCTATAGAAGTTAGTCGGGAATGTAATGGTTGATACGATTCGGGATTCATGAATGACATTAAAATTTTAGGAATAAATGAAATATGCACAACGTACATTAAAAAAAAAATACATAACTTGCATTGATGAACTGTGAGAAAGTTAGTGTGGGTCTAATTAATAAATTTAGATGACGATCAAGATCGAGTGTACGCAAGTGGAACACGGTGAAAATTGAATCTTTGCTTCACGTTCGCCTGCCACTATAATGGTTTTATAATGGCACAAAGTTACAGTGGACGAGGAGTTCCCAAATAGGGAGGCTATTTTTAAGAAAGGCGGAACAAGCCTTGATGTGTGTGTAGTGTGACTGAGGATGGCAAAGGTTGGTTATAGAAAGGCATGTGCTTGTGTTTGTGTGCGTCCAGTGGGCCAAACAGAAGGATGTTTGTGGCAACATGGGAAGTAATAGACAAAATACAACTCTGAAGAGTGTAATTAGATTTAGAAATAAATGAAATTATGGGAATGGAAGAAGTCACTTTCAAGGGTGGCTGGGATGGCATAAGCTTTCATGAATTCCTTCCTTCATAGACTTAAGGAAATTGATCAAGTTGAGAGGAGTGATTAGGGATGAGAGGTTGGGGATTGGTTATGTGCATTCAATCTATGGGTTGAGCTAGTCTTCTTTCTGCTTAAACAAAAATGGAATACAAGGTCATTCATCCATTATCTACTATTGGGTTGCTAACCACATGGTCAAAATTTCAAGAATGTGTGTGAAATTCGTCAGAGTTATGTAAAATTATCTGGTGAAAGTTATGGGGACACCTCAATAATCTATCAAGGAGAGAGAGAGAGAGAGAGAGAGAGAGAGAGAGAGAGAGAGAGAGAGAGATTCAGAAGAGTAAGAGGAGAGAACTTTTAATGTCAGAACAATCCAAGAGTCCTAAAATATATATCTCACGAGTCTCGAACACGAGAGAGAGAGAGAGAGAGAGAGAGAGAGAGAGAGAGAGAGAGAGAGAGAGAGAGAGAGAGAGGACTCCATCACCAAACAAGAGAACTTCTCTGTATTAAAGTGTTTATAAAATAAAGAAAAAAGGGATGATCCAAAGACGAGAGAATCTCTCTTTCTATGTGTAGTTGTAACCACGTAACTTTTGTTCAGTTTACAAGGTAGACACTCGCAGTGTCCCCACATCCAAGCCTCTTCTCTAACTAGAATACTGCAGGAGGAGCATTGAAATTCTTTTCAAAATACAAGTTTACAAGATAATGAACTCATTAAAGTTTGGCCTTTAATAGTGAAGTTGAGCTTTAAAAGTTTGATTTGATTTTCTTAGTTGTGCATCTTTATGATAATGTAATTGTTTGTCAAGGACATTGAAAATTTTTCTCCGAATGCAAATTTCAAATTTGGAAAGGCTATCTCTATAATGATTTGTTTCACAAAGGAGTGTTAGGTACACAAGATCCATGATCCACCACGAACACGATGATGGGCATAGTCATTAGGAAGAGGATGGGCTCTAGGAGGACCTCTTTAATTGCCATGAGATTATGGAGGTGATTAATACTTTGACGAATAGATGTGTGCAAGAATGGTGGGTGTGTAAGAGAGGTGTAAGGATGATCAAAGGATGCACTTTTCTCCCCCAAAAGGGGGTGGATAACTCTATGATTTTTGGCCTTCCATAACTCCTACAGATGATCTCCAGCTTGAGCGGAGATTATAGATTTGAATCTACACGCCGAGATCTTTCCATAGGTATGCTACATGATATACTTTTACCCGCTAGATTTTAAGTTTCATTTTTGGGGAAAATTTGAATTCAAATAAACTAGCCGTTTTGCCTTTTTGAATTCAAAAACCATCCTTTGGTTGCTTTCTTAATACTAAAGGTTCGACTCCCTTAAACTGCCAAATAAAGAGGCCCTCCTAGACTCTCTTTCTGTCTATCTCTCGCACTCTCTCTCTCTCTCTCTCTCTCTCTCTCTCTCTCTCTCTTGTATTACTTTAATATTTCATTTGGACATGTGTCCTCTTTTTCCTCTTTGAGAGAAAGAACTTAATTATTTATTTTTATGCATATAAATTCTCATTGGACCCCTTTAAAACCTATCCAATAGCATTTAAGCACATCATGAGGGCCACATGTGGAGGATCATTTAAACATGTGTCTTTTATGCATTAGGCAAAATTTGGACTCACAAAGGGACACTTTAAGGAGTTTGACTTTACCTCTCTCTACCAAAACAGACGCATGGATAAATTTTTGCAAACAAACTCCAAAGTTGGCGAAAATTTGACAGTTCGAATGTCCTCTTCAAGCTCTATCTACTGATATATAGCACGCCATGAGATTCCTCATATTTTAGAAGATTCTTTTTTTGATTCACCTATGATGTGACTACTCTGTCGGAATCTAAGTGAATCAAAAAAAGAATCTTCTAAAATATGAGGAGTCTCATGGCGTGCTATATATCAGTAGATAGAGCTTGAAGAGGACATTATAATTGTCAAACCTCCGCCAACTTTGGAGTTTGTTTGCAAAAATTTATCCATGCGTCTGTTTCGGTAGAAAGAGGTAAAGTCAAACTCCTTAAAGGGCCCCTTTGTGAGTCCAAATTTTGCCTAATGCTTATAAAGTCATTAAATTGATTGAATTGAATACTTCAAGGACTTACTCAATCAAGCAAGCATGTGTCTTTTATGCTTCTTAAGTCATTTGTTTTGAATTGAATACTTCAAGCCTTAGTCAATCAAGCATGGAAACTTTCATGCCTCTTGAGAATCTATCTTTGAATTTAACATTTTAAAAACCTTAGTCTTTTAAGCATAAAAATCACCTCAAGCTTTGGACAAGGTTCCCACAACCACTTTAAGCATCTTAGCACCTCATTCTTGGGTAGGATTCCCAGCTCGAGGTTATAACTCGGGGGGTTCACTATGTGTAAAACTACCATATCACGTGCGTTCAAAACATGTTTGTAAAACCCCTTATCTGTGAATTTTGTTAAGAATACAATGTACCCTTTTCTTTTAAAATCTATAAGTTTTTTTCAAATTTGAAAAAATAATGCACTTCTTTATATATATATATATGTAAGTTTCAAGAACTTTCTGTTGAACTCACGTGATAGGTTACCTTTTTATTAGGTGACCTCCCCGGGGGTTATAAGCCCTAGCTTGCGTAAGGTCAAAGGATTTTTTAACACTAACTTTTGGAGGTCTTTAATGAAGATAACCCTAAGGTCTTTTATGCTCCATTAGATGCACGTTTCTCTTTGATAGACTACCTCATTTTGGATCCCTATTGAGATGCAACCATATCTATATCCTAACTCTTGTTCCCCTTTTATCTTACCATATTAAATGATCAGTTTAATATGAGAAAATCATTTGGTAAAGTTAGATATTAAATTATATGAGAGAGAGAGAGAGAGAGAGAGAGAGAGAGAGAGAGAGTTTCAAATAGCAGTACTAGTAGGTCAAAGGCTCCTGTGAGAAGCATGTAAGAGTGGATTGTCAGCAACTTGATGGGGTTTAATAGTGAAGGAGCTTCCTAAATCTTTTGACTGAAAACAATGAGGTTGAGTAGGAGATCAATGCCTTAATTGGGAGGTTGTCTGCTCATGTCATTGCAGGAATTGAGTAGGGAGTTACTAGCTACCAAAATGATCAGTTGTGTTGCTAGATACTGGATGATTGTTCCTCACCAGGCCCTGCCACATTGCGTTTTGAAACGCAACCCAAATGGGGCTAGTGTATTGGTGCCATCATGCATGGTTTATGGGCTGGGTCGATTTGGGAGCATGAGAGTCCCAACAAATAGTGTTCAAGAAAAATGTGTCTCAGCTTAATATCGTGGCTCACCTATGGCGTTTGAGTCTTACTATCCTTTAACAACACTTGCATTCATTACAACTCTAAGGAGCACAGTCAAGGACCATGGGCTGCTCTAATGGCCATGCAGGTGTGCATGACTGCAATACACTTTCAATTGGTAAGCGATTATGAAATTAATGTCTTGGAGTCACCTTGCTAGACCAAATAACAAGCAACTCCCTTTGGATATTATCCTCATCAATTGTCGGATAAATAGGTCTTCATGGTGACTATCTGCATGGATTGACAGGCTTTGACATGATTTTGACCACCCTTGAGCAGTCGCTATCACAAAGGCAATTAGTCACAACACATGACGACGTACATTGTAAAGCTGCTATCTTTTGTTGTTTTCCGACCTACAACAAGGGAGTTGTCTATGCCGATGGAAAAAGAGAGTATCTCTATAGGTGGCATGGGCGGAGGAGGTATGAGAAAGACTGGATTTTCTTGTCTTTTTGGCTTTGTGAGAGAAGGGGTAGATCAAATGAGGCGTCTCTCCTTCGACATAACTGCATGCATGGGACTTTATTATAACAACAGACAATGGCCTTGGAGGTATGTACATGCATGGGATGGGCGCCAGCTGGCTGATGCTCCTCCTTGTGGCGGGCAGCCTCTCTTCGAGCTTATGCATCATGGATGTTGGCCATTGTTGATCCTTCACAAGTTGGCGTGATGGTGTAGGGTTTTTGAGGTTCAGTAGTTAAATATCGGACTACCTCACTACGTGCAGGCAGTCGCGATGACCTGCCCAGCCGATGACGAGCATTGTTGTTCACACTACCTGGAGTTTAATCATAAAGTGGTTTGAACTCTCCAGCTTCAAGAATCACATGCAGGCGACCTGCTTAGAGAGGGTCTCTCACATAGAGCTAGTCTCAAGTTCAAGGTCCCTGCAATTGGCCTACACTAATAACCTTTTGAAATGATCAAACATTTTCATTTCCAATAACCGGGTGACCTGTTGGAGGTGGGCACCCATGCCGGCTCGAAGTTCGGATATCTATCTCAAAATCCTACGGGGCTTCATAAATGTCTCTAGAAGAGGGGGAGGGGGGGGATACATAGGGTCGTAGTCTAAAGTTGTCAAAAAACTATGACACTAAACTGGCAAAAATAGTTGATGAAAAAACTTGTACTCTGGTCTTGAAGTGGATCTGGATGTTCAACATCTTTTGGTGTACCTCTTGGTTCTCGAAGCAAATCTTGTTTGGCCTTAGTGGAACTTTGCCTCTTCTTAATACTTAAGGCTCTAACAAGGTCTGTTACAATAGAACTATCATGATCTTCTACAATTTTCACATCGCTTTTACCATGCCCATGCCCCTCTACGTTCGAAGTGAGCAACATGTTTCTAATAGTTAGATCATCGGTAGGGGGCTCTTGTTGCATATCATCTTTAGGTGGCTTCTCATAACTAGTATGCTCTTCAATATGAGACATGCTACTACTCTGCGCATCATGATCTTCCACATGAGGCATGTTACTACTCTCTACATCATGCTCTTCCACATGAGTCTATGCATTGTAAATTTTTCACAATCTTCAAAAGCCTTGCTAATCCAAGGGGCGTTATCCAATTCCAACAATTGTGGTCCAAGCTGGCTTCTTCCTCTTTAAAAAAACAAGTAAAAGACATAATTGTGTAGATTTTATGAATTATAGGAGGAAATGGATGTATGTAACACAATGTACAAGGCATCAAGGGGCAAGTGCACACTCGCTGTAATATTGAAAGAGAAACCACAAGTTGATCCAAAAGAAATATAATTATATTGCAAAAGGTGTCCCAAAGGATTGTAGATTCCTACAAAATTTTGTGGCGTAATAAAAGAGGCATGGAAGGGCTTGAGTACACAACACTACTCCTAGAAGATTACAATCATCATGCCACATATCTTTTGGTCTTGGTGTTGGGCCTTGGTGTTGACAACACCTTTTTTCTCGGGTACATTAGTCGGTCCACAAAATTTTTTCTTAGCATCGACCTCAACATCCTTATCTTTGGCAACAACTGCACCTAACTCTTTTTTTGCATTCAACCCATTGTGGTAGTGCTCTCTCGCTTCTTATGCAAAATCCTTGAGCATGTGAAATAGATTCTAGTTGCACATTAGTGAACATATTAGCTGGCACCTTAGTATACTTGAGTTGTCTTTGTGCTCATTTTCTTTATTGCCAATGCAATTTCCTATTGAAGACAATAGGGATTTTGTTAAGTGGGTCATCTTGGGTCATTGTTAAGGAGGTCAGAAATTGGAAGGATAAAGGATTTTGGGGGCCATATCTTCTTCATTCATTGGGTTGCACGAGTATGTCATGTACAATGCCCATTACATCATCACCCAACTTTGGCACTTTTGCAATACCAACACAACACATGCTAGATCTCAGCCTTTTATCATCCAAATGACTGATTGGAAGCCTAATTAAAGAAGTGATTCAAAAAATTAAACAACTACTCTTACCTTCCTTATTGTTGTGGCTTGCTTCTATAGCCTCAATTTCATATCATTTGGAGATCACTTTTGTGCCTAGATTTTTTTAGCTAGCATCTAATTTTAGTAAGGATAGAAATTTCACAAAGAAACAAACCATAGAAATACACAAGTAGATATCCCCAAAGAAAGCCTTATCAACACCAATGTCGGACTTTGTTAAATTAAATTTAGCACTTTTTCTTCTTAGAGGTAGAATTTGTAGAAACATGCTTTGGATTAGATTTTAGAAATTACATCTTATAATTAGATATATAACTTCCAAAAAAGTGGTGTCGTGGTACCTAACCTTATAGTGGTAGTGGTAGCCATTTCTTGGTTGTCTATGTTTGCCATAGTGAGTGTCCTTGCTCAAGAAATATCCCCTTAACACTGTGGCTATCTCAATTTACATTGTAAATAGGCATACATGTGTTAGGAGACTTTTCCCATATCTCCTTGGAAACCTCAGCTAGCTAGTCACTTGGCTAGATGAAACAAAAATACATAAACAATAAAGATAAAAATATATAATGCCAATGCCATCTGTGTGCAAATAATTCATCTTATAGAGGGCCTTGTTAATGTTTTTTATCTTGATATTTATTTAAATAGTTATGCCTAGATATGCGTTGTTTTTTGCCTAGATATGTGTTATTTTTTGCCTAAGTATGCCAATGTTGGGGGCAATCATAGAATATCCTAATCGACCCAAGACCAAAAAAATGATCAATCCTAGGATCGGCAACCCAGCTAGGGCATGGAAGCATGAGCATCGGATGTATCGAAAGAGAGGATTCAACAGTATGATCATCCAATGCAATAGAGATTAGTCATTAATCACTAACTCTAATCACATCATCAACCAAGCATCTCCTACACACATTAATCCCACCCGAGTCCGACTTACCATAGATTAGAAACCCAAAGCACACTAATGATAAGCACACACTAATTGCATTGGTGTTGGCCTCTCCAATCACCACATGCCAATCAAGGCACTTCACCAAAAGCTACACACACAAGGTGAATGGTACTAGAGTTTCATAAAAGCTATCCACACACAAGCAAACAATAGGACACATACACTAATTATAAAATTAAGAACCAACTTAATCAATCTAATTAGTGATGTTAAATATCGCAAATCAAATGCTCATAGAAGGATAAGAGTGGTTAATAAGTAAGAAGTCATCACACATACTCAAATCTAGAATAATGAGAAAGGTGAACCTACTTCATGACATAATGGAATAGAAGAATTGAGACTAATGAGACAGTAGAGATTAGATTAAGAAAGCTCCTCTAATTAAAATGGATTAGCATTAGCCTCTTAAGCATGGGAATTAAGCTCAAGGCTAGGCCATCCATAGAGTGAACACTCAAGAGAGAGAGAGCTCCCAAAAGTGGATCCTCAAGAATGGATACTCAAGAATGAAGCCTCCTTGCATAAAGGCTTCCTTATAAAGGCTTTCACCACACAATCCCTTCTACTATGGGTTTAAGTTTGAGCCCTCTAGCTAGCATATACAACTTTGGAACTCCCAATGAACCCAAAACCTTATACAAAGTGAGTGGAAAATATTGTGCACATCCATAGCATATCTCCCGCTTGATGCATAATGGGTGTAGCCTGTGTTAGCCGGTGCTAACATTCCCCCCTTCCTAATTCGGCACACGTCCTCGTGTGCCGTTGAAGTAAAACACAGTGACATGGTAGAAAGCAAGTCCATGGAAGAATGTTGAGCTACAAATCATAAGAACAAGTCTGAGCATCAAAGGGCGCCAACAAGGATAAAAAACATGAAGTACGATGAACAATCATGCAAAGTGATTATTTTCTTCTAAAAGATGGGTGAATCATAGTCAAAAACTAAACAACACAAAGCAAAAAAACACTTAAACTATCATGAAGATTAAACCACTTGAAATTTCAGTTTTATGCATGAAACACAAGCAATCAATTAAGACCCTAGGCTAATGCAAGCACATAAACCTACTAGCCTAAAAATCATGTGACCAATCTTAATAAATCATTCAAGCCTATCATGTCTATGGGCTATAAGAAGCTCATGGAAGTTTTGTTTTTTCATTTCATAGAAAAAAGTAAAACACAATACAAGGCTACCACCCCAAGGCAAGTGTAGGTACGACTCTCGGCTCCTTGAACCCTCAAGAAGGTGTTCCAAAAGTCTACTAGCCTACCAAGGGGACGGCTAACCCCTATCATCCAAGGGCATCGGTTTAGGGCCTTGACCAAGCGAGGCAAGGTGATTCCCCTCGCCAATAAGGCGCTAGGACTCACAAAACACATCATAACATAGAAATTTTATTTTCATGTGTCTAGTAGCATTTTTGCTACTTTTTCTTGACACTTGTTTTGCTTCATTGTTTCATTTTTTAGCACTTTTTTATTGCTTCCAACATGAGATGCTATTGGCAAATGGACTAAGAGACTAAAACCTAATCATAGCCCTAGGTAATGTTAAAAATGAATGGGTATTAAGACTATCACTAAGAGTCTAGGACTAATGAGAAATGAACCTACATTAACCTAAGGTCAATGCCAATTACTTATGATTAGCACACGTAAAACCAAATTTTTATAATGAGTTAATATTCACAAAGCAAAGTGTTGAAACTTTAGGATGCCTAACTTTTGAACATGAAAGAACCATAGCTTAGAAGCAAAATTCCACTTAACCAAGCATGGATAATGGAGAGATAAACAAAAGAGAAAAATCATGGAAGGATTACACCTATTCATGCTCTTTTCAAAATCCTTGAGCAAGCATCCCCTTTGTAGAGAAATCTCTTGATCCTTTTATTCACAATCCAAGCTTCTTGAAGCTAAGTGTAAACATAAGCTCCAAAGGCCTTTTATTGAAAGCCAAAAAAACACAAAAAACCATTAATGAAAACCTGAAGCTAGGGTCTTGCATACCCGAATTTGCCAAAGAGAAAAAACCCAAGGGAAAAAAATGCCTATGGTTATGCACATAGTCCTCTTTGATAGAAATTTTATGCATACACAACAAAATGAGAGAGAATGAGCTTTTACATAAGAAAACTTTGCAATTTAAAGTCCTCTCATGCATGATTCAAAAGTTGATTAATTGTTAGCTCACTTGAAATATGGAATTTAAAACAAGCAAAGAGCTACAAATAATGCAACTTTGATGAAATGAAGTGGCTATCTCTTGAAAGACAAATGTTACAATTTAAAGCTTTCCAAAAAAGTTGGCTAACAACTTGCTCACATGAAATTTTACATTTCTAGAGCAAGGTATGAGCTAGAGATGACTTCAACTTTTAACGAAATGAAAGTAAACGGCTCTCAATAGCCAAATTTTGTACTTGAAAGTTCTCAAAAAAAAACTGAGTAAACACTAGATCCAAATGAAAAAAATCAACTTTTGACCAATCTATGAGCTAGCATGTATACAACTTTTAATCCAAAGAATTGGAATGGTTCTAAATAGCCAATTTTTGCAATTATGACCCTTCTTGGATCAATGAAAGTTCTTGTTGCCCACAACCCTTCAAAATAAAGCTCCATTATTAGTGCATGAAAGCATTTGTCCATCAATACAAGCACTAAAGAACTCAAGATCAATCACAAACCCAAATGTCTCATGCTCTTTCTTGATCATTCATAGAAGCTCAATTTTAGTGATATGCACACTCAATACCGAACTCAAGTTTTAATGTACAAGACTTCTTGACCAAGCATGAATGCAATGAAAATGTAGCTCACAAATGAAGGTCACATGCATATCACCAAGAAAGTGCATCCAAGTTTATCGTCAAAGGTGGCACTAATCCAACGCATAAGGCAAAAATAGTGCAATGAAATTTTTGTTTATGCATAGAAGTGCTCACACAACCAAAGCACACACTTGATGCTCATTCTTTTGATCATTATAGCACTCATGCCTATATGGAAAATGGGGGAGAAAGCATGTAGTGACGTAGTTTTCCAGCTCTCCCAAGTCAATCACAACCAATTATATGGGTTTTTGACAGTCCATTATAATATTATGTTGCTGCTCATGGATATGTCAATGAAAGCGCCAAACTACACCATTGGGAAATAATATTTGCAAAGAGCTAAAGTGTTAGTGTAATGCAATAAGTTTTCGGTCTCATCACCATGCAATTTTTGGACAAATCCTTGAAAAAAATTGTTTGATCATTTCAATGGGATGCACCAAGTTCGAATGCATATGCTCTCCATGCCCTCATGCAACAAGGGTAATGCTCATAGATAGACAGCTAGTGTCATTCATCCCATAAAAAATGATCGATTGAATTTTTAATTTGAGCACTCCCACTGTTTTTCGAGGGAAGGGGTGGGAACAAGCCACAAAATCTTTTTATTTTTACTTTCATACACACACATATATTTATTTATTTATTTATATGTATATGTATATATATTTCTGGTTTGATGCCAATGCGCAGGCGATAGAGAGTGAGCCAGAGGGTTGGGGGAGCTCAAGCCTCAGCTAGGGATCATCTATACGAGGACGTAGGCTTTGCTCTAGCCTCCATTGGTGAGTGGAAGAGTTGTAGACCTGCAGCCAAGAATGATGCGCGGGCGAGGTAGGTGACAAATCAAAGAGAGAAGGTGAAGTAGGCCTTTCTTTTAAAAGAAATCATCCAAACCACATTGGATAAGTCATTTGGGCTTACAAGGCTACACATATTTGATGCTTGGTCTTAATTGACATGCATTTGATGCAAGATTATCACATCCATGCAAATTTTGACATACCATCTAGTGGTAATACACATATATAACCCCCAATTTCATATCATTTGAGCCATCCACACCAATTTCCAAACGATGCAAGCTCAAAAATGTAGCATTGCACACAAAAATGTAGCGTTAGACTTCACCTCAAATGCCTTTCAATCATTGCATTTTTGAATTTCTCATATCCCATTAGTTCAAATTAACCAAATCAACTTGGATTTGTCATTTTTGGTTTGTGATGTCACTCATACTTGAATTTTGACTACAATTTTTCACACACATCAATGTGACATTGCCATGTTCATAACATTACTCAATCATTAGCATGGCAATACACTAAAATTTTCTACAATTGAGCATCAATTGAGAGATATACTTCAATCCTCAAAGGCAATTTGTGTTACACACATCCACTATTTGGCCAAATCATCATCATAATTGGTAAAAAATACCAATTTTTCATTCAAGCACCGGATTGCACATGCCATCGAGTAGGCACACACACCCAAATTTAGGCCAAAATTTTATGCAACTATTCCATCAATTTCACATTGTAATGCTCAAATTGCAAACTCAATCAAGCATAAGTGAATGCATGCATGCTTAATTTCTAAAAAATTAGTACTATTTTTACCCAATCAAGCAATGCACACACTCAAAAATTAAGCACAAAAGATCAGATTTGGCTCAATTGGCAACGCATTTAGGCTTATACCTAATGGTTGCATACACTTTTCATGCACATTTGACAATTTTGGTGTCCCAATTGACCATCAAACATTAAAAATCAAGTGGCCTTGGATGGGCACACACTCAAATTTTGCCCAATTCTTTGGCATTTAGGATTATCCAATGATTGAATTAGCCTCACATACACATCAATTACATGATCGCACCTTCATATACCATCAGTTTTATCAATTTATATGCATGCACACACTCAAGATTAGGTGCACACACACTTGAATTTTTTGACATTTTTTTTCCTCTTTGGTGTATTACACACTCAATGATTTTTATGCACACACATGAATTCTTGATGAGAATTAAGCATTATCTTGACACACACAAAGTTCATTAGTCAAAATTTGACCATCAATTTCATTCCAAGTGAATCAAACTATGTGCAAAGTGTAGGTCAATTGATTTACACACTTTATTTTAGCAAATAGTTAGCACACATTGAACCACATTAATCAATCAAGAATGGACATGAGCAAGTGAGTGTACTTACATCGTAATCACACTCCAAGCTACTCCTTTGCTCCACGCAAAGATTAATCATTGCACACACAAGTGTGTGAACCATCAAATCGGCTCCAAAATTGACCATTGTAAGCCAAAACTCAAACACTCAAATCATCAAATTAGGCATAAATTAGCATAGTTAACTTGATTAAAGTGATGATTCCACCTCTTACAAGGGGATTGAACATACATTAAACTTCAATGTTAGCGGTTAGGTGAACAAAGTTAGTCAAAAGTTAGTAAAAATTAGCATAAAATTAGTATAATTAGCATGGAAATGAAGCGAAATTAGCAGTGGTCAGTGGGAAGTTAGTGAAATTGGGGGTGGAATTGGGAGTTTGGGGTATTCATAACTCAACAATTATCTTCAATTACTTGCACAACATCATCAAATCAAACCAGAATTGAGTTACACACACTCAAAAACCAATGAAATTAGTAATGAAATTACTCTATTCTAAACATCCTATACTCACTGGCTTAGGTTATCGATCCCCGACAACAGCGCCAAATGTTGGGGGCAATCGTAGCATAGCCTAATCGACCCAAGACCGACAAAATTATTGATCCTAGGATCGAAAACCCGGCTAGGGCATGGAAGCACGAGCATCGGATGTATTGAATGAGAGGATTCAGAGTATGCTCATCCAATGCAATAGAGATTAGTCATTAATCACTAACTCTAATCACATTAAGCCCACCGAAGTCCGAAATACCATAAACTAAAAACCCAAAGCACACTAATGATAAGCACACACTAATTGCATTGGTGTTGGCCTCTCCAATCACCACATGCCAATCAAGGCACTTTATCAAAAGCTACACACACAAGGTGAATGGTGCTAGAGTTTCCTAAAACCTATGCATAGATAAGTAAACAATAGGGCACATACACTAATTACAAGATTAATAATCAACTTAATTAGTGATGTTAAATATCACAAATCGAATGCTTATAGAAGGATAAGTGTAGTTAATAAGTAAGAAGTCATCACACATACTCAAATCTAGAATAATGAGAAAGGTGGAACTACTTCATGACATAATGGAATAGAAGAATTGAGACTAATGAGAAAGTAGAGATTAGATTAAGAAATCTCCTCTAATTACAATGGATTAGCACTAGCCTCTTAAGCGTGGGCATTAAGCTCAAAGGCTAGGCCATCCATAGAGTGAACACTCAAGAGAGAGAGCTCCCAAAAGTGGATCCTCAAGAGTGGATACTCAAGAATGAAGCCTCCTTGCATAAAGGCTTCCTTATAAAGGCTTTCACCACAATCCCTTCTACTATGGATTTAGGTTTGAGCCCTCTAGCTAGCATATACAAATTTGGAACTCCCAGTGAGCCCAAAACCTTATACAAAGTGATTGGGAAGTATTGTACACATCCATAGCATATCTCCCGCTTGATGCATAATCCGTGTAGCCTGTGTTAGCCGCTGCTGCTAACAGCCAATTGCATTGGCTCACCACTGGCATAGTTTTCCTTACCATTGTACATAGCCCCTATATTATATTAAACCTATTTATGCAAGTCCCTCTAATTTATATATGAATTCGATCTAAGAGAAATGCAAAAAAGTATTTTTCACTGAGTCATTCATTTTTTGCTAGCTGACTATTTTCTTTATGTATTTTCACTTTACATCAAATAAATAAAAATTGCATCATTCTATTAATAAAAAAATGAGGGTCCTCTCACTTTATTCTCCCATATTTTTCATGTAATTAATTTTCTATATTTTTTGAAACTCCATATATATAGAGCGATGCCATCATTTTAGATTTTATGAATATTCTATGTACTAACTTATTTTTTCTCATCATATATATATTTTAAATTTGAGAAACAATTTTCTCCATACATGTTTTTAGGATCACTCAAGTGTCCTATTTCATGTTTTCATTCATGGGAGGGGCCTCACTCTTGGAGGGAAAGTAACTACAACCAAAAGGGACCCGCAAAAAGACTTTGGTGGTAGAAAATGACACATGTTTTGGAGGAACTTTTTACATTCTTTACTTATTTTAATTTGAAGAAGTTGTCAACATTGAAAAGGTAGCTAATGAGCTCTACAATATGCTCAAATTTGTTTTATTGTTATAAGACTGGGCACCCTCCTATTGTAGTGGTTAGCTACAATTGGGATAGTTGGCGTAATGGTTAATTATGTGCTGTCTATTTATTTTACTAATTGAGTTGATGATGATTTTGTAGAGTGGAATGCGGGGAGTTGATGAAGAAGCGATGGCAATTACTCTTGGCCATTTTATATTGGCACAGTATCTTAGAACATCATTGCAATAAGCCACTATGGTTCTGTAAATAGTTATAGTGGGAACTCCCCTTATGGGTCATGCAAGAACTAATGAGCTTCACTCATTTGCAAAAGTAACGTGGTTGTAAAAAGAGGGGCCTCAATTTTTGGCACATTAAACTCTAAATAATATATTAAATACCAACTCCACAAGAGAGGTGCCGTGGAGTTTGGGGCTAGATTTTAGGCCTTTCTCTTGCAGATTCTCTTCTCTACTCTCTTATGCTATGGTTATTTGTTGTGTACTCTCTAATATAGTCTCCATCTCTTACACATATCTTACACTCTCTTACAAGCATGTCTATGTCAATTCTATGTTTACTATGTGTGTGTCATAGTTTAGGTGAGTGTGTGTGCTTGGAAATTGGAAGAAGAGGTGGACAGGTTGATGGTGATTGCTTGAAAGCTTGTGTTGAATATTTTAAGCGGTCGATCTCCCCCTCTTCTCCCAATGGTGATAGCAGAGCGAGGTGTTCGAGGATAAATCGGCACCAGATTTCAATTTTAAGAAGGAGTTCCTCTAATCGACAAAATCCGAATTGCAATTCATCGACCTTGCAATTCAAGGATTCAAGGACTCGTGGAAATTCGAAGTATAATTGATCGAATTTGCAGAAGAAAACTCGACTATTAATTGGTGGCTATTCAGCGATTGATTTCCAATTCGGCTTCATAACGACCCAAAATATTGTATGTCGAGTGTTCACCTTCAATTCTAATGCATAATCATTGCGGATTGTGAAGGCAAGAAGAAAGCATAAAAGCTTGGAGAGTCGGAAGATTTTTTACTTCGAGCGAGCAATTGTTTTGTCATGATGAACGATATCGGAAAGCTTAATTAAAGAGGAAGGAAAGAAGGATCGAAGAAGAGAGGAATTCAAGCTTGTCACAAAAAATTCAAAGATTGAAGATAGAAGGAAGGATGGAAAGAGGCATCGAAGCCCTTGGAGACAATTCTTGCCATCCGGCTCACCCCTACTGTGGGAAGGGCTGCTTAGCAGTGATTCCAACTCAAACTCCGGCCGTGGGAAGGACCTCCAACCCATGCTATCCACCTGCACGAAAATGCCCGCAGCTGCCACCAATACTTTCGCCTAGGCCGCCTGGGTAAAAGTCGACCCTCCCTCGCGGTTCGAAGCTCACCCTGCACGGCAATCTGAGCCTCTCTGTGTACTTGTGCGCTGCCCGCAGCTTTCTAGCATGCCATGCAAGGCTTTTAATAGCCTTTACACACTTTTTGTAAAAACAAAAGGTGGCTTCAAAATTTTGGCTAGCCGCCCACTGCAAAAACTTACAAACCCTCTACAATTCAAACCTTGGCCGCCCATTGTTCCTACTCGGTCGCCCACTGCAATCTACCTTTTACTTTGGCCACCCCCGGAAATACCCAATTCATTTGGCTTCCCCACTACAGCATACAGTCCTATTTTAAAGTAAACCTTCATTTCCATTTAACCCAAACCTCTAAAGGCTTTCCAATTCCATTGTGGCCATTCAACTTAAGCATTAAGTTGGCCCCTTTTATTAAGGACTCGGGTACCCTTCTATAATCGCTTGGTCGGTCTCCAATTCCAATTCGATTGACTCCCTTGGCCGCACAAGCTTTCTATTTCGCTGTTCAAAGCGGAATATTGGCCGTTCATTCTTCGCCGAACATCTTTGACAACCTTTGGGGTGAAAGTTAAAAATTATCACTATTTTTTTGGGATAAGGAGACCGCACGCTACAAAATTCAACCGGCTCGGTGACACACTGTCGGACCGTCTACTTCTCTAGCAATTTCCTAGCGCATCGCCATTCCGGACTGGACGCCACCGCTATTTCTCATCTAAGTACACTACATTTCTGTTATTTATTTTATTTTATTTCGCATATTGCATCTGTGAATATCACCAAATAGCCTCTTTAAGCATTACCATTTAAGTATTTATTAAAAAAATAAAGCACGCAATCATGGCACACCTTCCTCAGGCACCCATGATTGCAGAGCAACTTCAAAATTTGCAGCAGTCACTCACATATGAACGCATGCGAAGGCAAGAACTTTAGATAAATTATTGCATTCTGCACGCACCAAATCTGCACCGGCACCCAAGAAAAACAAAAGTAGCAAAAAAGCCTTCACTTTCAAAGATTTTGATGGCACTAAAGATGCTAGCACGGTTCTAGCATGGGTTAGTCAACTAGATGACTATTTTCATGATGAAAACAGCGTGAAATGGTAAAGTGTGCATCCAATCATCTCACTAGCAGCACTGCATTATGGTGGAACGCCACCAAACAACATGGAAGAAGACCACGCACCTGGAATGTATTTAAAAAAGTGTTTTTACACAATTTTTGCCCACACAGTACAAAGCTAAAGCACGACGTCAATGGGATTTAATTCGACAGGGTAGAAATGAAGACGCACAGGGTTACACTGACCGTTTTTGGAATTGTCTAATTCAATTGCAAGCTATTGAACATGTTAGTCGCAGGAAATTGAAGCGAAAGTACATATGAGGCTTGGCACTATAAATTAGTGCTGAGGTAGATATGTTCGAACCAGATTCTCTGTCAAAGGCCATTAATTTGGCTCTCAACGCAAAAAAGAAGAAAGGTGGACATTCCTCTCACACTGATCAACCTACTAACACTAACCGCAACAAGAGACCTCCTTTCTCTCCTAACTTTGACAGAATCAAACACCAAAGCTGTACTTTTTTCAAAAGACGTAGATTTGACAATCCTCCTACAACTGCTCAACCTCATACGAGCAACAACAACAACAACACTCAGCAACGAGGCAACCAACATCCTTTCAACCAGCGTTCTCTCCAAATTCTAATGGTAACAAAAAGGTGAAGTGTTTTAAATGCTTTCAGTATGGTCACTATGCAGATAAGTGCGCAAATGGTCATGCTAAGGGCAATGGTCAATCCAATGGCCATTCAAATGGAGTCAACAGCTGGAATTCAAGTCAAAAACCCTTCAACAACAACCGCCCCAACGGAGCTACTCTTAACCTCATCGAAGATGCTACACCCGACGACAATGAAGTGGAAGTTAACTACGGTGAGGGATATGATCCTGATTATGATAACGATGACAACCCATCCTCAGGTACTTCTATATCGAAAAACGTAGGATCAAAAGCATTGATACTAATGTGTGTGTGTGTGTGTGTGTGTGTGTGTGTGTAGTGAACGCCAATCACGGGAGCAGGCCAAGAATGATGCGCGGGCGAGGTAGGTGACAAATCAAAGAGAGAAGGTGAAGTAGGCCTTTCTTTTAAAAGAAATCATCCAAACCACATTGGATAAGTCATTTGGGCTTACAAGGCTACACATATTTGATGCTTGGTCTTAATTGACATGCATTTGATGCAAGATTATCACATCCATGCAAATTTTGACATACCATCTAGTGGTAATACACATATATAACCCCCAATTTCATATCATTTGAGCCATCCACACCAATTTCCAAACGATGCAAGCTCAAAAATGTAGCATTGCACACAAAAATGTAGCGTTAGACTTCACCTCAAATGCCTTTCAATCATTGCATTTTTGAATTTCTCATATCCCATTAGTTCAAATTAACCAAACCAACTTGTTTTACTTCGCATCGAAAAACGTAGGATCAAAAGCATTGATACTAATGTCTTTGTTAAGCTTGCTCCTCGTTTTTATGGACCTTTCACAATTTCAGATGTCATTAATGATGTTTCTTTTCATTTAGAACTACCTGCACATTGGCACATTCACAATGCCTTTCACATTAGTCTTTTACGTCCATTCCGAGGACCCCTACCTACACACCACATTTATGAAGACCCGCCTTCACTTGTAGACCAAGAAGAGCAACTCATCCTTGATAAAATAGTTGACCATGAGACCACCACTACACGCACTGGAATGGTTTATAACCATTACCTTTTGACTTTCAAGGGCCACCCTAGAGAGGATGCCAACTGGATGCCTGAAAAGTTTTTTCGCAACTTTCCCGACCTTCTCCACACTTTCCATCACTCACAGTCCAGTTGATTTCACTATTGAGAAACTGAGGATAGTTGCTATCCCTGGTGGAAGGGATGTTACGAGACTGGGCACCCTCCTGTTGTAGTGGTTAGTTGCAATTGGGATAGCTGGCGTAATAGTTAATTATGTGCTGTCTATTTATTTTACTAATTGAGTTGATGATGATTTTGTAGAGTGGAATGCGGGGAGTTGATGAAGAGGCGATGGAAATTACTCCTGGCCATTTTATATTTGCACAGTATCTTAGAACATCATTGCAATAAGCCACTATGGTTCTATAAATAGTTGTAGTAGGAACTCCCCTTATGGGTCATGCAAGAACTAATGAGCTTCACTCATTTGCAAAAGTAAAGTGGTTGTAAAAAGAGGGGCCTCAATTTTTGGCACATTAAACTCAAAATAATATATTAAATACCAACTCCACAAGAGAGGTTCCGTGGAGTTTGGGGCTAGATTTTAGGCCTTTCTCTTGCAGATTCTCTTCTCTACTCTCTTATGCTATGGTTATTTGCTGTGTACTCTCTAATCTAGTCTCCATCTCTTACACATCTCTTACACTCTCTTACAAGCATGTCTATGTCAATTCTATGTTTACTGTGTGTGTGTGTGTCATAGTCTAGGTGAGTGTGTGTGCTTGGAAATTGGAAGAAGAGCTGGACAGGTTGATGGTGATTGCTTGAAAGCTTGTGTTGAATATTTTAAGCGGTCGATGTCCCCCTCTTCTCCCAACATTTATAATTTTTGGACCTCATGGCACCGAGATACAATGTTTTAAGTGGACCCTAGTCTACCCACACTTTCACACAAAGACACCTAGTCTTCTCTCTACCCCTTCCACACTTCCACTCACGCATACACATCATTCTCTCCATCCCTCACCAAAACTTGAGATTCAATTCTTTCTCTCACCTTATTCTCCATTCTCCCTCTCTCCTTATTTCCATAGCTTCAAAATCATGTTTCTACACACATCTACACTCCCATATCTCTCTATAATCACTTCCATCTTACCACTCCCTCTTCAACATTTCCAAACTCATTGAAAATCACCAAAAACTTTCAAGGTTAACCTCTACAAATGGGACCTTTTCAACATCAAAATTCTCAATGTTTCTACTTAAGTGTGACTTCACTGATAACTTCAAGCTACGTGGAGGACTATATTTAATAAACTCTTCATCTAGCGGCATTCGTAGGTGAAATCTCCCATTTTTTCTAGCTTTCAAATACTCCATGGATTTCTCATACCTCTCAAATAATTTCACCATGCTATGCATTTTGTGTGCATATCTTAATCAATTCTTCCTTCAAGTTACAAATATGAATAGCCATTGACCTAATCATAAAAGACCGCTCACCTCAGTAGATGTACAAAGTGAAATGCATCTCTCTCTCTCTCTCTCTGTCTATAATTTCATCTGCTCCTACCATCAATAATGCCCTTCTCTTAAGCCCATATCCATGATTCAAGTCAACAAGGGAGACCATCCATATTTTGATATTCAAAAAATCATAATCTAGTTTTGTTAGCTTGTAAGATAACATTATCAATAACCTAAAGAGGGATCTCCAACCTTTAAATAGGCCCTTCTCTTTCCTTGTAAAGTGTCTCTCACAAAACACCACGACAGTATGCATGAGGTGAGATTTATGTGTACTTACCACTTTGTGAGCTTCACACTTGGTGTGGGAGTAGCTTTGATACTACACATTTCAAGTGAGAGAGTGTGAGCTCCATATGTAAAGATCACCATTTGTGTTTGTATGTGTTTTTTTGTGCCTCTTCTCACTCGTGGGACGAAAATCCTCTTACGTCCTAGTTTGCATCCAAAATTAGGTGGTGGCCTTTTTCTTGTTTGGGTTTTTTTGTGGGTTTTTGTTGTGCATGTGGTTGCCCCAATCCCAATTGAGCAACACAAGAGCATTGAGAAGTGTTTAGAGGTCGTTTCTCTTGCCACTTCCCCTAGACTACCTCAGTTTTGGTTCCCTCACCATGGATGAGGGCTTTGTGTATTATTTCTATTTCATATTATATGAATTCTTAGCCTGTAAATAGTCAAGTAGTTGCATGAATCACAAAATTTTTAAGATTCTTTCATTCTTATTGCAGGGCAAAGGGTGCATGTCATTGTTAGTGCCAAGTTACAATTTTAACATGTAATTTGTAGGATTTTAGGTCCTCCTATGCTAGCCAAAATAAATGCATAGGTCAATCCTTTCATCTTACCTCTTATTGGGTACAACCTTAGTTTGGATGTGTACATGTTTGTTTTATTTTAAGCATTAGATCATGTGTGCACCAAGGATAATGATCCTGGAATAGAGATTTATCCCTTTCATGTATCACACATTAGGATAAATATTTTTAATTAGTTGAAAGATCCATTTCAATAATGTATGGTGTTCATATTTGGTGTGAAAAGAGTAAGGAAAAACTCTTGCATAACAAAACCCTGTCATCCTACCTCTTGTTGACTATCACACATCCTTTGACGTGCATGTATACATCTTATTTAAGAACAAATTGCAACCTAGCAAAACATTGTGTGTGTAATTTTTTTTATTAAAAAATATTTTTTCAATTTGAAATTGTTTCAATGGAGGCCCAACGCCAAATGTCGGGATATCTCCTCTTTTTTGGAGAGTTTAGCAAGCGTATTGAGCTTTTTCTAGAAAATTTCAAAATGGTTTGTTGTATAAAAGGGGTGGTATAGGTGATGAGGAGCGCTTAGGCATGTTTTAGATAGTTCTTAGGAAAGAAGCTAGCACTTGGTTTGCCTCTTTATTTGAGGAATTTAAAAAATGATATAGGCATGTTTTATATCAAGCCACGCGATACTTCTTCAACCTCCAAACACTTAAAATCCATGACAAGGTATTGATGCTAGCAAGCAAAAGAACCTAGATGACTATTATACTTACAAGCAAGAGTTCCTATGTCTTTGAGCTGTATGGGTGAGGAATATTGCTAACCATAGGGATGGTGCAATGTTTTTGAAGAAGGATAGGTTCATAGCTGGTCTATTCCCCAAAGATCAAAGCAAAGAAGGCAAAGGAACAAGAGCCACGACCTAGGAAACTTTTGTATTATTGGATTTGTGGAGAATCTAGGCATGGGATGTAAAATTGTCATTGGCCTCATGGGAGCCAGGGAGATCTAACTTGAATTATCAAATGATGAATGCAAGTGAAGGAACTAGTTAATAATCCATGCTTTTACAAATATCAAATAGAACAAGACCACCTCCACAAAGATTGAAAATCATCTTCTACTTGTAAAGGTTTATGTGGAAAATAAGCTTTTAGTATCCTAGATATTATCTTTGTATGCCTTTATGCAAGTCAAAGGTTGAACCAGATAGCTTTCCACATATATAGACACACACACACCCCGTGATTATATTTTCTAAAATATCAAAGCTCATTGTTGAAATATAAGAGTTACCACGTCAATTACAAATGTGATCAATTGGTATCTTGAATTTTTGAGAATGTTGTCGATGATAATCATATACAAATTTCAACTATTTTGAGTGATCCTTATCAATCGACAGCTTTTTACCAATACGAGTGATTCTAAGATTTATATACGGATAACAAAGTTCAGGAATTCCACATTATCCCCGTCGACATGGAAATTAGGAAGGACTTTCCAACAAAGAGAAGTCGCGCTAGTAGAGTTTTGCTTATTCACAGAAGCTGTGAAGATGATTGTGCGCATCGGTGTGGTAACGCGAAATGGCGTGGCTCCTCGAGGCTTGTGGTAGTGAACCACCCAAAGCTCATCACCAGCTGCCATAAGATTTTTGCACTGTGATAAGTCTTGTCGTCCGACCAGACGTTTTATTGGAATACATCCCAAGGACATCCAAGACTTCGTTCCAGCCTCATAGCACAATATTTCCTCATGCCGAAGTGCATACAACTGCCCATTTACCACAGCCACTTTAGGTTTCACATAATCATTGGAGGCTGCACCGAAGATATGAGCTGGCCATAGCTCTGAAACCAGTGTCCACTCTTTGCTTGTCGGGTCCCACATCTCTCCAGAGTTCACGTTACGCACCGTCCTTCCATCTCTTGATGTTGCAAATCCACCCACTACACAAAAGGAGCCATTCAGCACGAATCCTACTGCACCGCCCCGGCGCTGGTGCATGTTTGTAATGTGTTCCCATGCCTTCGGTGATGGGTTATCAAAGTCAGCCAACTTAAGTCGTCTGACACTTTTGAAGCATGAGATTCCACCTTCTCTTTTAATGGATACATACCCTCCTGCCACATATACATAGCCATCAAGTGTTGCTGATGCAAAGCTGCATATGAAGGGATTCTGTACATAAGCTTTTGGTTGCTGCAACATCAGGTTGGCCGGTACCCTGGGCAAAGTTTGCCAGTCCCTGTGCATGTACAAGGCGTCAAACCAGAATCCTCGTCTGGTAGATTGCCAATGCGACAGCGATAGCCTGGTTCGAATAAAGAGAGAGGGATTTACTAGATCGTATGAGTCATCTAGATCGTTATACGACCACCATCCGGAGACACGAAGTGTAGGCGGTAGCACGAGTCGGCTACCGACAGCGATGACATCCAACGGAGGGGTTCTGGTCCACCTATAGGAAAATTCTGATGGGCACAGAGGAGGTGTGGCGTAGAATCGGAGGCCACAAGCAGGGTTGGCAAAGCTCCATCTGCACTCCTGGATTGAAAAGGAGTCGACATAGACGAGCCACGGCTCCAGGATATCCAGGCTCCTCCGAAGCTGGCTCATGGCCGAGGGCTCCATGGCATCTCTCCATGCGCGGCACACCGCACGTGCCTGCCCTTGTCCTACATGCGGAATTCTGACCAGTATGAGAAGGGCTAGCTCGGTGGGCAGGCCAGGGATTATAACCTGCTTCTCCTCTCTTCTTACGTCCTGCTTACCTTCGCCGATTGCCATTCGAATTCTTGTGCTCTCGTGGATCCACGAGGCTCAATCAAATATAAATAAAGCACGTGCTTTTCAGCGGATTCGCTGAAAAGCACGTGCTTTATTTATGTACATCAGACTTGCTTTTTCGTATAATCGAACCTAAAATCTAAAAACTAGTCTTGCTTGGTGGGCCTGGCTATAGAAGTTAGTCGGGAATGTAATGGTTGATACGATTCGGGATTCTCGAATGACATTAACTTTTAGGAATAAATGAAATATGCACAAAGTACAATTTAAAAAAATAATACATAACTTGCATTTTTCACTGAAAAGCACGTGCTTTCTTTATGCACATCAGACTTGCTTTTGCGTAGACTCTAGATAACAGCATAATCGAACCTCAAAAACTAGTCTTGCTTGGTGGCCCTAGCTATAGAAGTTAGTCGGGAATGTAATGGTTGATACGATTCGGGATTCATGAATGACATTAAAATTTTAGGAATAAATGAAATATGCACAACGTACATTTAAAAAAAAATACATAACTTGCATTGATGAACTGTGAGAAAGTTAGTGTGGGTCTAATTAATAAATTTAGATGACGATCAAGATCGAGTGTACGCAAGTGGAACACGGTGAAAATTGAATCTTTGCTTCACGTTCGCCTGCCACTCTAATGGTTTTATAATGGCACAAGGTTACAGTGGACGAGGAGTTCCCAAATAGGGAGGCTATTTTTAAGAAAGGCGGAACAAACCTTGATGTGTGTGTAGTGTGACTGAGGATGGCAAAGGTTGGTTATAGAAAGGCATGTGCTTGTGTTTGTGTGCGTCCAGTGGGCCAAACAGAAGGATGTTTGTGGCAACATGGGAAGTAATAGACAAAATACAACTTTGAAGAGTGTAATTAGATTTAGAAATAAATGAAATTATGGGAATGGAAGAAGTCACTTTCAAGGGTGGCTGGGATGGCATAAGCTTTCATGAATTCCTTCCTGCATAGACTTAAGGAAATTGATCAAGTTGAGAGGAGTGATTAGGGATGAGAGGTTGGGGATTGGTTATGTGCATTCAATCTATGGGTTGAGCTAGTCTTCTTTCTGCTTAAACGAAAATGGAATACAAGGTCATTCATCCATTATCTACTATTGGGTTGCTAACCACATGGTCAAAATTTCAAGAATGTGTGTGAAATTCGTCAAAGTTATGTAAAATTATCTGGTGAAAGTTATGGGGACACCTCAATAATCTATCAAGGAGAGAGAGAGAGAGAGAGAGAGAGAGAGAGAGAGAGAGAGAGAGAGATTCAGAAGAGTAAGAGGAGAGAACTTTTAATGTCAGAACAATCCAAGAGTCCTAAAATATATATCTCACGAGTCTCGAACACGAGAGAGAGAGAGAGAGAGAGAGAGAGAGAGAGAGAGAGAGAGAGAGAGAGAGAGGACTCCATCACCAAACAAGAGAACTTCTCTGTATTAAAGTGTTTATAAAATAAAGAAAAAAGGGATGATCCAAAGACGAGAGAATCTCTCTTTCTATGTGTAGTTGTAACCACGTAACTTTTGTTCAGTTTACAAGGTAGACACTCGCAGTGTCCCCACATCCAAGCCTCTTCTCTAACTAGAATACTGCAGGAGGAGCATTGAAATTCTTTTCAAAATACAAGTTTACAAGATAATGAACTCATTAAAGTTTGGCCTTTAATAGTGAAGTTGAGCTTTAAAAGTTTGATTTGATTTTCTTAGTTGTGCATCTTTATGATAATGTAATTGTTTGTCAAGGACATTGAAAATTTTTCTCCGAATGCAAATTTCAAATTTGGAAAGGCTATCTCTATAATGATTTGTTTCACAAAGGAGTATTAGGTACACAAGATCCATGATCCACCACGAACACGATGATGGGCATAGTCATTAGGAAGAGGATGGGCTCTAGGAGGGCCTCTTTAATTGCCATGAGATTATGGAGGTGATTAATACTTTGACGAATAGATGTGTGCAAGAATGGTGGGTGTGTAAGAGAGGTGTAAGGATGATCAAAGGATGCACTTTTCTCCCCCAAAAGGGGGTGGATAACTCTATGATTTTTGGCCTTCCATAACTCCTACAGATGATCTCCAGCTTGAGCGGAGATTATAGATTTGAATCTACACGCCGAGATCTTTCCATAGGTATGCTACATGATATACTTTTACCCGCTAGATTTTAAGTTTCATTTTTGGGGGAAAATTTGAATTCAAATAAACTAGCCGTTTTGCCTTTTTGAATTCAAAACCCATCCTTTGGTTGCTTTCTTAATACTAAAGGTTCGACTCCCTTAAACTGCCAAATAAAGAGGCCCTCCTAGACTCTCTTTCTGTCTATCTCTCGCACTCTCTCTCTCTCTCTCTCTCTCTTGTATTACTTTAATATTTCATTTGGACATGTGTCCTCTTTTTCCTCTTTGAGAGAAAGAACTTAATTATTTATTTTTATGCATATAAATTCTCATTGGACCCCTTTAAAACCTATCCAATAGCATTTAAGCACATCATGAGGGCCACATGTGCAGGATCATTTAAACATGTGTCTTTTATGCATTAGGCAAAATTTGGACTCACAAAGGGACACTTTAAGGAGTTTGACTTTACCTCTCTCTACCAAAACGGACGCATGGATAAATTTTTGCAAAAAAACTCCAAAGTTGGCAAAAATTTGACAGTTAGAATGTCCTCTTCAAGCTCTATCTACTGATATATAGCACGCCATGAGATTCCTCATATTTTAGAAGATTCTTTTTTTGATTCACCTATGATGTGACTACTCTGTCGGAATCTAAGTGAATCAAAAAAAGAATCTTCTAAAATATGAGGAGTCTCATGGCGTGCTATATATCAGTAGATAGAGCTTGAAGAGGACATTATAATTGTCAAACCTCCGCCAACTTTGGAGTTTGTTTGCAACAATTTATCCATGCGTCCCTTTCGGTAGAAAGAGGTAAAGTCAAACTCCTTAAAGGGCCCCTTTGTGAGTCCAAATTTTGTCTAATGCTTATAAAGTCATTAAATTGATTGAATTGAATACTTCAAGGAATTACTCAATCAAGCAAGCATGTGTCTTTTATGCTTCTTAAGTCATTTGTTTTGAATTGAATACTTCAAGCCTTAGTCAATCAAGCATGGAAACTTTCATGCCTCTTGAGAATCTATCTTTGAATTTAACATTTTAAAAACCTTAGTCATTTAAGCATAAAAATCACCTCAAGCTTTGGACAAGGTTCCCACAACCACTTTAAGCATCTTAGCACCTCATGCTTGGGTAGGATTCCCAGCTCGATGTTATAACTCGGGGGGTTCACTATGTGTAAAACTACCATATCACGTGCGTTCAAGACATGTTTGTAAAACCCCTTATCTGTGAATTTTGTTAAGAATACAATGTACCCTTTTCTTTTAAAATCTATAATTTTTTTTCAAATTTGAAAAAATAATGCACTTCTTTATATATATTTATGTAAGTTTCAAGAACTTTAAATACCCTTCTGTTGAACTCACGTGATAGGTTACCTTTTTATTAGGTGACCTCCCCGGGGGTTATAAGCCCTAGCTTGCGTAAGGTCAAAGGATTTTTTAACACTAACTTTTGGAGGTGTTTAATGAAGATAACCCTAAGGTCTTTTATGCTCCATTAGATGCACGTTTCTCTTTGATAGACTACCTCATTTTGGACCCCTATTGAGATGCAACCATATCTATATCCTAACTCTTGTTCCCCTTTTATCTTACCATATTAAATGATCAGTTTAATATGAGAAAATCATTTGGTAAAGTTAGATATTAAATTATATGAGAGAGAGAGAGAGAGAGAGAGAGAGAGAGAGAGTTTCAAATAGCAGTACTAGTAGGTCAAAGGCTCCTGTGAGAAGCATGTAAGAGTGGATTGTCAGCAACTTGATGGGGTTTAATAGTGAAGGAGCTTCCTAAATCTTTTGACTGAAAACAATGAGGTTGAGTAGGAGATCAATGCCTTAATTGGGAGGTTGTTTGCTCATGTCATTGCAGGAATTGAGTAGGGAGTTACTAGCTACCAAAATGATCAGTTGTGTTGCTAGATACTGGATGATTGTTTCTCACTAGGCCCTGCCACATTGCGTTTTGAAACGCAACCCAAATGGGGCTAGTGTATTGGTGCCATCATGCATGGTTTATGGGCTGGGTCGATTTGGGAGCATGAGAGTCCCAACAAATAGTGTTCAAGAAAAATGTGTCTCAGCTTAATATCGTGGCTCACCTATGGCGTTTGAGTCTTACTATCCTTTAACAACACTTGCATTCATTACAACTCTAAGGAGCACAGTCAAGGACCATGGGCTGCTCTAATGGCCATGCAGGTGTGCATGACTGCAATACACTTTCAATTGGTAAGCGATTATGAAATTAATGTCTTGGAGTCACCTTGCTAGACCAAATAACAAGCAACTCCCTTTGGATATTATCCTCATCAATTGTCGGATAAATAGGTCTTCATGGTGACTATCTGCATGGATTGACAGGCTTTGACATGATTTTGACCACCCTTGAGCAGTCGCTATCACAAAGGCAATTAGTCACAACACATGACGACGTACATTGTAAAGCTGCTATCTTTTGTTGTTTGCCGACCTACAACAAGGGAGTTGTCTATGCCGATGGGAAAAGAGAGTATCTCTATAGGTGGCATGGGCGGAGGAGGTATGAGAAAGACTGGATTTTCTTGTCTTTTTGGCTTTGTGAGAGAAGGGGTAGATCAAATGAGGCGTCTCTCCTTCGACATAACTGCATGCATGGGACTTTATTATAACAACAGACAATGGCCTTGGACGTATGTACATGCATGGGATGGGCGCCAGCTAGCTGATGCTCCTCCTTGTGGCGAGCAGCCTCTCTTCGAGCTTATGCATCATGGATGTTGGCCATTGTTGATCCTTCACAAGTTGGCGTGATGGTGTAGGGTTTTTGAGGTTCAGTAGTTAAATATCGGACTGCCTCACTACGTGCAGGCAGTCGCGATGACCTGCCCAGCCGATGACGAGCATTGTTGTTCACACTACCTGGAGTTTAATCATAAAGTGGTTTGAACTCTCCAGCTTCAAGAATCACATGCAGGCGACCTCCTTAGAGAGGGTCTCTCACATAGAGCTAGTCTCAAGTTCAAGGTCCCTGCAATTGGCCTACACTAATAACCTTTTGAAATGATCAAACATTTTCATTTCCAATAACCGGGTGACCTGTTGGAGGTGGGCAACCATGCCGGCTGGAAGTTCGGATATCTATCTCAAAATCCTAGGGGGCTTCATAAATGTCTCTAGAAGAGGGGGAGGGGGGGGATACATAGGGTCGTAGTCTAGAATGGGGAGATGGAGAGAAGGGGGGGGAGGGGGGGGGGGGATGAGGGACACCTTGTTCTCACCTAGTGTTCATGTTGTTAGGACTCTTGCCCTTGGACACTCAAGTGCATCCTCCTCCTTGGGTGGGTCACCCGAGGAGTGTTGGAAAGAAGGCTATGGAGGGTGTCGTCTGAGAGGATTCATGGCGAGCTTGGAGATGGATGCAGCTGCAAAGAACGAGAGAAAGAGAGAGAGCGAGAGCAGGAGACGGCAAAAAACACCACGCTATGTTTTTGTTTATTCAATAACCTTTTACATATAAAGCCTCATAGCCATGCAAATTTCTAAATATAAGTGAAGTCCATCTGCATGCTTTTAGGAGATGCTCCCACATGCTGGCACACTAAATCCGGGCTTGAACCCAACAATGCCCCCCTCAAGCCCGAACTAGACAAGCAACTCATGATACCTTGAGTTTTTGGTATACTCGTCAACCGTGAGTTTTAGGTTCTCTCACAACCAAGGATTTTTGGTTTATCCATAACCTGGTGCTAGTTCAGTAACCCCCCCTTGAACAGATAGGGTGTGGGCCAAAATATTTAGCTACCAAAAATGGAGTTTTTGGTTCACTGCCAAACCTTGAGTTCAAGGTGTACCCAGTAACCTCATGAGAGTGCAACAAGAAAGGGCTGAGAACTGATAAAAACTGGGAGGTCTTACCACTTATATGTGGCAGTGTCTATATTAACCCGTACAAAATGTGTATCATGACATGGCTGACAACAGATAATGTAAAAGGAGGCTTTGACTGAAAGTTTATGACGGTTTTGACAATAGAAAAAAGTTGTCAAAAAACTATGACACTAAACTGGCAAAAATAGTTGATGAAAAAACTTGTACTGTGGTCTTGAAGCGGATCTGGATGTTCAGCATCTTTTGATGTACCTCTTGGTTCTCGAAGCAAATCTTGTTTGGCCTTAGTGGAACTTTGCATATAAAAAACTTGTTTGCCTCTTCCTTGCCGACTTGAGCTTTTGAAGCGTTTTGATATACTGTGAGAAAAGCTTGTCTTGAAGCTTTCTTGCACCACTTCATTGTTTTGAGAAGCTGTAGTAAGAGAACCAAGGCTTTGTTCTGTGATAGAAAATTCTCCAAAGGGCAAGGTGATGTCGTCAACTGCAAGATAACACAAGTTGATGTAGGTCGTAATCATGTAGAACCACTTCTGTAGCAATCCAATAGCTTGGCTAAACAAGGCTGTGCATGCCATGCCTACAACCTGGTATTGCCACCTAGAGTTTTTAATGTTTTGTCCACCTTAGCTGGCTTTACTTTTATTGCAGCCTTTATAGGTGTGAAGGCCCTCTTGATTAGAGGCCTAATGATCAAATAAGGTTAAAAGTAAAAAAAAAACCAAAAATGGCGCGTTCTATAGCAATCAAACCAATAGAACAGCGCGATGGCATTGAGCTAACTTTCTGCGCAACGTTTTGATATGCGAAGCTTATGACTGCTAACTCCACGCGGTCCTGTCCGCAGTTGCCTGCGTCTTGAGAAGCTAGCCCGCCATCTGATGCTCCCTTTCTGCGCAGCGTTTTAAAACTCTTTCGGTGGCCTTGACCTAGCGCTTTGGTCACGTGAAGAATTGCCGCCTTGCCTAGGGCAGGCTTTGCAGAGTTTCAAGATGCTGTGTGCAGAGGTTCCTTCAAGAGAGCATCAGCTGCCGATTTTTGTCTTGATATGCTTGCCTGGGCTCCGATGCTTCCCACCACCTGCTGCAGCGAGCACCGAACTGCCGAGGAGCTACCGCGCTCTGATAGCAGTTGTTGGAAAGAGGTCTATGGAGGATGTCGTCTGAGAGGAGTCATGGCGAGCTTGGAGATGGATGCAGCTGCAAAGAACGAGAGAAAGAGAGAGAGCGAGAGCAGGAGACGGCAAAAAACACCACGCTATGTTTTTGTTTATTCAATAACCTTTTACATATAAAGCCTCATAGGCATGCAAATTTCTAAATATAAGTGAAGTCCATCTGCATGCTTTTAGGAGATGCTCCCACGGGCTGGCACACTAAATCCGGGCTTGAACCCAACAAGGAGGAGGTTCCCATCTAGTTGCTACAAGTTCTCTCCATTGTTCCCAGCACGTGGTGCATCAATTAGGTGGCCATGATGATGGCTACACATGGATCTTGCTTGATGGTATGCGGCCCTTGCCCGACCATGTAACACGGCTAATATTTGGAAGGGATAAGAACCTCCCCCTGTGGGCCTCTGGTGTGTCGAAAAAACAATCTTTCACTTTTTCATGCACACATAGTCTCATTTCATTTTGTAGCTGGGTGTCCACAATTGTAGGAAGTGGAATACTCTCTCTATCTCTCTCAAAAGAGAGACACTTACAGCTTTAAGTGAGCTCAAAGAAACATTCAAATCTATGCAACGAGGTCTAGAGTTCAAGGATAGATCTAGAGTTGCATTTGATCAGCTCATTTTGGTTTATCGTAGCCTTCCATAGTCTTCCATCAGCTATGCGTTGACTACATTTTTGGCACGTTACTTGACTTCTATCCCTCGCTCATGTTTATCCGCTCATTCTCTACTGGTTAAATGATAGCACCCTTCAAATTACTAAGCTTAAGGGAGGGGATTGGTCAACAAGGGAAATAGTCTTAAGCAAAGAGACTTGTCTGCCTATCATCATCCTTCTGCTAGGTGCAATCTCCTTAGAATTATTTTTAAAGAAATTTCAAGCCTTCTAACTTTTCTTGATGGACACATCCCATGCATTATATGCACTCTTATGATGAGCAATACACTTTAAAAACTTGTCTGAACTATAGATTTAACTGAAGCCATCTTAAACACAGAACCGTCTAGCTGAGGCCATCTTGCTTTAAAGGTTTTTTCTCCTTTATGAAGTTCAAAAATCAGAGGTTTGTGATCAAAACCCTATTGGTTATTTGACCAAGTAAAACCAAAGATTTTAGAAGTATCCACCAATGTATGTATTCCTACTAGCTCTTTACAACTTTTCTTTTCCTTGCCTTGGATGACTTGTCCCGATGCATTAATCCTATCATTCAAAGAGGTAACCATGTTGAAGTCACCTAGGATCAAGAGAGGATCAATAAGTTCACTGAGGCTCACCCAAATGGAAATCTTTTTTGAGATAGAATTAGAAGCATACAAGCTAACAAAAATGTAGTTAAAAAGTTCCTTGAGATTCAAAACAATCCAATGGCCCTCCTATCCGTTGTGCACTTTAATGATCAAATGTTCATGTTTTAGATCAGCCACAATCACAACACCTCCTTTTCCTACGGTATGGTCAGTGTAAAACCATATATAAGATCTCCTAATTTTTTGGAGATTAGCATCCAAAGAAAATCCCTTGAATTTGACCTCCTTTAGGAAATAAGTCAACCTGCAAATGTACATCAAGCATCCATTTCTTAATACTTAAGGCTCTAACAAGGTCTGTTACAATAGAACTATCATGATCTTCTACAATTTTCACATCGCTTTTACCATGCCCATGCCCCTCTACGTTCGAAGTGAGCAACATGTTTCTAATAGTTAGATCATCGGTAGGGGGCTCTTGTTGCATATCATCTTTAGGTGGCTTCTCATAACTAGTATGCTCTTCAATATGAGACATGCTACTACTCTGCGCATCATGATCTTCCACATGAGGCATGTTACTACTCTCTACATCATGCTCTTCCACATGAGTCTATGCATTGTAAATTTTTCACAATCTTCAAAAGCCTTTCTAATCCAAGGGGCGTTATCCAATTCCAACAATTGTGGTCCAAGCTGGCTTCTTCCTCTTTAAAAAAACAAGTTAAAGGCATAATTGTGTAGATTTTATAAATTATAGGAGGAAATGGATGTATGTAACACAATGTACAAGGCATCAAGGGGCAAGTGCACACTCGCTGTAATATTGAAAGAGAAACCACAAGTTGATCCAAAAGAAATATAATTATATTGCAAAAGGTGTCCCAAAGGATTGTAGATTCCTACAAAATTTTGTGGCGTAATAAAAGAGGCATGGAAGGGCTTGAGTACACAACACTACTCCTAGAAGATTACAATCATCATGCCACATATCTTTTGGTCTTGGTGTTGGGCCTTGGTGTTGACAACACCTTTTTTCTCGGGTACATTAGTCGGTCCACAAAATTTTTTCTTAGCATCGACCTCAACATCCTTATCTTTGGCAACAACTGCACCTAACTCTTTTTTTGCATTCAACCCATTGTGGTAGTGCTCTCTCGCTTCTTATGCAAAATCCTTGAGCATGTGAAATAGATTCTAGTTGCACATTAGTGAACATATTAGCTGGCACCTTAGTATACTTGAGTTGTATTTGTGCTCATTTTCTTTATTGCCAATGCAATTTCCTATTGAAGACAATAGGGATTTTGTAAAGTGGGTCATCTTGGGTCATTGTTAAGGAGGTCAGAAATTGGAAGGATAAAGGATTTTGGGGGCCATATCTTCTTCATTCATTGGGTTGCACGAGTATGTCATGTACAATGCCCATTACATCATCACCTAACTTTGGCACTTTTGCAATACCAACACAACACATGCTAGATCTCAGCCTTTTATCATCCAAATGACTGATTGGAAGCCTAATTAAAGAAGTGATTCAAAAAATTAAACAACTACTCTTACCTTCCTTATTGTTGTGGCTTGCTTCTATAGCCTCAATTTCATATCATTTGGAGATCACTTTTGTGCCTAGATTTTTGTAGCTAGCATCTAATTTTAGTAAGGATAGAAATTGCACAAAGAAACAAACCATAGAAATACACAAGTAGATATCCCCAAAGAAAGCCTTATCAACACCAATGTCGGACTTTGTTAAATTAAATTTAGCACTTTTTCTTCTTAGAGGTAGAATTTGTAGAAACATGCTTTGGATTAGATTTTAGAAATTACATCTTATAATTAGATATATAACTTCCAACAAAATGGTGTCGTGGTACCTAACCTTATAGTGGTAGTGATAGCCATTTCTTGGTTGTCTATGTTTGCCATAGTGAGTGTCCTTGCTCAAGAAATATCCCCTTAACACTGTGGCTATCTCAATTTACATTGTAAATAGGCATACATGTGTTAGGAGACTTTTCCCATATCTCCTTGGAAACCTCAGCTAGCTAGTCACTTGGCTAGATGAAACAAAAATACATAAACAATAAAGATAAAAATATATAATGCCAATGCCATCTGTGTGCAAATAATTCATCTTATAGAGGGCCTTGTTAATGTTTTTTATCTTGATATTTATTTAAATAGTTATGCCTAGATATGCGTTGTTTTTTGCCTAGATAGGTGTTATTTTTTGCCTAAGTATGCCAATGTTGGGGGCAATCATAGCATAGCCTAATCGACCCAAGACCAAAAAAATGATCAATCCTAGGATCGGCAACCCAGCTAGGGCATGGAAGCATGAGCATCGGATGTATCGAATGAGAGGATTCAACAGTATGATCATCCAATGCAATAGAGATTAGTCATTAATCACTAACTCTAATCACATCATCAACCAAGCATCTCCTACACACATTAATCCCACCCGAGTCCGACTTACCATAGATTAGAAACCCAAAGCACACTAATGATAAGCACACACTAATTGCATTGGTGTTGGCCTCTCCAATCACCACATGCCAATCAAGGCACTTCACCAAAAGCTACACACACAAGGTGAATGGTACTAGAGTTTCATAAAAGCTATCCACACACAAGCAAACAATAGGACACATACACTAATTATAAAATTAAGAACCAACTTAATCAATCTAATTAGTGATGTTAAATATCGCAAATCGAATGCTCATAGAAGGATAAGAGTGGTTAATAAGTAAGAAGTCATCACACATACTCAAATCTAGAATAATGAGAAAGGTGAAACTACTTCATGACATAATGGAATAAAAGAATTGAGACTAATGAGACAGTAGAGATTAGATTAAGAAAGCTCCTCTAATTAAAATGGATTAGCATTAGCCTCTTAAGCATGGGAATTAAGCTCAAGGCTAGGCCATCCATAGAGTGAACACTCAAGAGAGAGAGAGCTTCCAAAAGTGGATCCTCAAGAATGGATACTCAAGAATGAAGCCTCCTTGCATAAAGGCTTCCTTATAAAGGCTTTCACCACACAATCCCTTCTACTATGGGTTTAAGTTTGAGCCCTCTAGCTAGCATATACAACTTTGGAACTCCCAATGAACCCAAAACCTTATACAAAGTGAGTGGAAAATATTGTGCACATCCATAGCATATCTCCCGCTTGATGCATAATGGGTGTAGCCTGTGTTAGCCGGTGCTAACATTCCCCCCTTCCTAATTCGGCACACTTCCTCGTGTGCCGTTGAAGTAAAACACAGTGACATGGTAGAAAGCAAGTCCATGGAAGAATGTTGAGCTACAAATCATAAGAACAAGTCTGAGCATCAAGGGGCGCCAACAAGGATAAAAAACATGAAGTACGATGAACAATCATGCAAAGTGATTATTTTCTTCTAAAAGATGGGTGAATCATAGTCAAAAACTAAACAACACAAAGCAAAAAAACACTTAAACTATCATGAAGATTAAACCACTTGAAATTTCAGTTTTATGCATGAAACACAAGCAATCAATTAAGACCCTAGGCTAATGCAAGCACATAAACCCACTAGCCTAAAAATCATGTGACCAATCTTAATAAATCATTCAAGCCTATCATGTCTATGGGCTATAAAAAGCTCATAATCTATTAGTACATTGTCACAACCTTTTGAGGCTCATGGAAGTTTTGTTTTGTCATTTCATAGAAAAAAGTAAAACACAATACAAGGCTACCACCCCAAGGCAAGTGTAGGTACGACTCTCGGCTCCTTGAACCCTCAAGAAGGTGTTCCAAAAGTCTACTAGCCTACCAAGGGGACGGCTAACCCCTATCATCCAAGGGCATCGGTTTAGGGCCTTGACCAAGCGAGGCAAGGTGATTCCCCTCGCCAATAAGGCGCTAGGACTCACAAAACACATCATAACATAGAAATTTTATTTTCATGTGTCTAGTAGCATTTTTGCTACTTTTTCTTGACACTTGTTTTGCTTCATTGTTTCATTTTTTAGCACTTTTTTATTGCTTCCAACATGAGATGCTATTGGCAAATGGACTAAGAGACTAAAACCTAATCATAGCCCTAGGTAATGTTAAAAATGAATGGGTATTAAGACTATCACTAAGAGTCTAGGACTAATGAGAAATGAACCTACATTAACCTAAGGTCAATGCCAATTACTTATGATTAGCACACGTAAAACCAAATTTTTATAATGAGTTAATATTCACAAAGCAAAGTGTTGAAACTTTAGGATGCCTAACTTTTGAACATGAAAGAACCATAGCTTAGAAGCAAAATTCCACTTAACCAAGCATGGATAATGGAGAGATAAACAAAAGAGAAAAATCATGGAAGGATTACACCTATTCATGCTCTTTTCAAAATCCTTGAGCAAGCATCCCCTTTGTAGAGAAATCTCTTGATCCTTTTATTCACAATCCAAGCTTCTTGAAGCTAAGTGTAAACACAAGCTCCAAAGGCCTTTTATTGAAAGCCAAAAAAACACAAAAAAACATTAATGAAAACCTGAAGCTAGGGTCTTGCATACCCGAATTTGCCAAAGAGAAAAAACCCAAGGGAAAAAAATGCCTATGGTTATGCACATAGTCCTCTTTGATAGAAATTTTATGCATACACAACAAAATGAGAGAGAATGAGCTTTTACATAAGAAAACTTTGCAATTTAAAGTCCTCTCATGCATGATTCAAAAGTTGATTAATTGTTAGCTCACTTGAAATATGGAATTTAAAACAAGCAAAGAGCTACAAATAATGCAACTTTGATGAAATGAAGTGGCTATCTCTTGAAAGACAAATGTTACAATTTAAAGCTTTCCAAAAAAGTTGGCTAACAACTAGCTCACATGAAATTTTACATTTCTAGAGCAAGGTATGAGCTAGAGATGACTTCAACTTTTAACGAAATGAAAGTAAACGGCTCTCAATAGCCAAATTTTGTACTTGAAAGTTCTCAAAAAAAAACTGAGTAAACACTAGATCCAAATGAAAAAAATCAACTTTTGACCAATCTATGAGCTAGCATGTATACAACTTTTAATCCAAAGAATTGGAATGGTTCTAAATAGCCAATTTTTGCAATTATGACCCTTCTTGGATCAATGAAAGTTCTTGTTGCCCACAACCCTTCAAAATAAAGCTCCATTATTAGTGCATGAAAGCATTTGTCAATCAATACAAGCACTAAAGAACTCAAGATCAATCACAAACCCAAATGTCTCATGCTCTTTCTTGATCATTCATAGAAGCTCAATTTTAGTGATATGCACACTCAATACCGAACTCAAGTTTTAATGTACAAGACTTCTTGACCAAGCATGAATGCAATGAAAATGTAGCTCACAAATGAAGGTCACATGCATATCACCAAGAAAGTGCATCCAAGTTTATCGTCAAAGGTGGCACTAATCCAACGCATAAGGCAAAAATGGTGCAATGAAATTTTTGTTTATGCATAGAAGTGCTCACACAACCAAAGCACACACTTGATGCTCATGCTTTTGATCATTATAGCACTCATGCATATATGGAAAATGGGGGAGAAAGCATGTAGTGACGTAGATTTCCAGCTCTCCCAAGTCAATCACAACCAATTATATGGGTTTTTGACAGTCCATTATAATATTATGTTGCTGCTCATGGATATGTCAATGAAAGCGCCAAACTACACCATTGGGAAATAATATTTGCAAAGAGCTAAAGTGTTAGTGTAATGCAATAAGTTTTCGGTCTCATCACCATGCAATTTTTGGACAAATCCTTGAAAAAAATTGTTTGATCATTTCAATGGGATGCACCAAGTTCGAATGCATATGCTCTCCATGCCCTCATGCAACAAGGGTAATGCTCATAGATAGACAGCTAGTGTCATTCATCCCATAAAAAATGATCGATTGAATTTTTAATTTGAGCACTCCCACTGTTTTTCGAGGGAAGGGGTGGGAACAAGCCACAAAATCTTTTTATTTTTACTTTCATACACACACATATATATATATTTATTTATATATATATGTATATATATTTCTGGTTTGATGCCAATGCGCAGGCGATAGAGAGTGAGCCAGAGGGTTGGGGGAGCTCAAGCCTCAGCTGGGGATCATCTATAAGAGGACGTAGGCTTTGCTCTAGCCTCCATTGGTGAGTGGAAGAGTTGTAGACCTGCAGCAGAGAGAGAGTGTGTCGTGGGAGGTCAAGCCAGACAGGATAGCCTCGCGGACCGCCAACCATTAAGTGTGTGGCTGGGCGTGTGGTCCTCATATTGTGATGAGAGGGCCCTGTAGAAAAACGGGCTCCAGAGAGCTTGTGTGTGTGTGTTTTTGTGTTGTGCCATAATTGGCAGAGCAGTAGGCAGGTAGTGTGTGTGTGTGTGTGTGTGTGTGTGTAGTGAACGCCAATCACGGGAGCAGGCCAAGAATGATGCGCGGGCGAGGTAGGTGACAAATCAAAGAGAGAAGGTGAAGTAGGCCTTTCTTTTAAAAGAAATCATCCAAACCACATTGGATAAGTCATTTGGGCTTACAAGGCTACACATATTTGATGCTTGGTCTTAATTGACATGCATTTGATGCACACATCCATGCAAATTTTGACATACCATCTAGTGGTAATACACATATATAACCCCCAATTGCATATCATTTGAGCCATCCACACCAATTTCCAAACGATGCAAGCTCAAAAATGTAGCATTGCACACAAAAATGTAGCGTTAGACTTCACCTCAAATGCCTTTCAATCATTGCATTTTTGAATTTCTCATATCCCATTAGTTCAAATTAACCAAACCAACTTGGATTTGTCATTTTTGGTTTGTGATGTCACTCATACTTGAATTTTGACTACAATTTTTCACACACATCAATGTGACATTGCCATGTTCATAACATTACTCAATCATTAGCATGGCAATACACTAAAATTTTCTACAATTGAGCATCAATTGAGAGATATACTTCAATCCTCAAAGGCAATTTGTGTTACACACATCCACTATTTGGCCAAATCATCATCATAATTGGTAAAAAATACCAATTTTTCATTCAAGCACCGGATTGCACATGCCATCGAGTAGGCACACACACCCAAATTTAGGCCAAAATTTTATGCAACTATTCCATCAATTTCACATTGTAATGCTCAAATTGCAAACTCAATCAAGCATAAGTGAATGCATGCATGCTTAATTTCTAAAAAATTAGTACTATTTTTACCCAATCAAGCAATGCACACACTCAAAAATTAAGCACAAAAGATCAGATTTGGCTCAATTGGCAACGCATTTAGGCTTATACCTAATGGTTGCATACACTTTTCATGCACATTTGACAATTTTGGTGTCCCAATTGACCATCAACCATTAAAAATCAAGTGGCCTTGGATGGGCACACACTCAAATTTTGCCCAATTCTTTGGCATTTAGGATTATCCAATGATTGAATTAGCCTCACATACACATCAATTACATGATCGCACCTTCATATACCATCAGTTTTATCAATTTATATGCATGCACACACTCAAGATTAGGTGCACACACACTTGAATTTTTTGACATTTTTTTTCCTCTTTGGTGCATTACACACTCAATGATTTTTATGCACACACATGAATTCTTGATGAGAATTAAGCATTATCTTAACACACACAAAGTTCATTAGTCAAAATTTGACCATCAATTTCATTCCAAGTGAATCAAACTATGTGCAAAGTGTAGGTCAATTGATTTACACACCTTATTTTAGCAAATAGTTAGCACACATTGAACCACATTAATCAATCAAGAATGGACATGAGCAAGTGAGTGTACTTACATCATAATCACACTCCAAGCTACTCCTTTGCTCCACGCAAAGATTAATCATTGCACACACAAGTGTGTGAACCATCAAATCGGCTCCAAAATTGACCATTGTAGGCCAAAACTCAAACACTCAAATCATCAAATTAGGCATAAATTAGCATAGTTAACTTGATTAAAGTGATGATTCCACCTCTTACAAGGGGATTGAACATACATTAAACTTCAATGTTAGCGGTTAGGTGAACAAAGTTAGTCAAAAGTTAGTAAAAATTAGCATAAAATTAGTATAATTAGCATGGAAATGAAGCGAAATTAGCAGTGGTCAGTGGGAAGTTAGTGAAATTGGGGGTGGAATTGGGAGTTTGGGGTATTCATAACTCAACAATTATCTTCAATTACTTGCACAACATCATCAAATCAAACCAGAATTGAGTTACACACACTCAAAAACCAATGAAATTAGTAATGAAATTACTCTATTCTAAACATCCTATACTCACTGGCTTAGGTTATCGATCCCCGACAACAGCGCCAAATGTTGGGGGCAATCGTAGCATAGCCTAATCGACCCAAGACCGACAAAATTATTGATCCTAGGATCGAAAACCCGGCTAGGGCATGGAAGCACGAGCATCGGATGTATTGAATGAGAGGATTCAGAGTATGCTCATCCAATGCAATAGAGATTAGTCATTAATCACTAACTCTAATCACATTAAGCCCACCGAAGTCCGACATACCATAAACTAAAAACCCAAAGCACACTAATGATAAGCACACACTAATTGCATTGGTGTTGGCCTCTCCAATCACCACATGCCAATCAAGGCACTTTATCAAAAGCTACACACACAAGGTGAATGGTGCTAGAGTTTCCTAAAACCTATGCATAGATAAGTAAACAATAGGGCACATACACTAATTACAAGATTAATAATCAACTTAATTAACTTAATTAGTGATGTTAAATATCACAAATCGAATGCTTATAGAAGGATAAGTGCGGTTAATAAGTAAGAAGTCATCACACATACTCAAATCTAGAATAATGAGAAAGGTGGAACTACTTCATGACATAATGGAATAGAAGAATTGAGACTAATGAGAAAGTAGAGATTAGATTAAGAAATCTCCTCTAATTACAATGGATTAGCACTAGCCTCTTAAGCGTGGGCATTAAGCTCAAAGGCTAGGCCATCCATAGAGTGAACACTCAAGAGAGAGAGCTCCCAAAAGTGGATCCTCAAGAGTGGATACTCAAGAATGAAGCCTCCTTGCATAAAGGCTTCCTTATAAAGGCTTTCACCACAATCCCTTCTACTATGGATTTAGGTTTGAGCCCTCTAGCTAGCATATACAAATTTGGAACTCCCAGTGAGCCCAAAACCTTATACAAAGTGAGTGGGAAGTATTGTACACATCCATAGCATATCTCCCGCTTGATGCATAATCGGTGTAGCCTGTGTTAGCCGCTGCTGCTAACAGCCAATTGCATTGGCTCACCACTGGCATAGTTTTCCTTACCATTGTACATAGCCCCTATATTATATTAAACCTATTTATGCAAGTCCCTCTAATTTATATATGAATTCGATCTAAGAGAAATGCAAAAAAGTATTTTTCACTGAGTCATTCATTTTTTGCTAGCTGACTATTTTCTTTATGTATTTTCACTTTACATCAAATAAATAAAAATTGCATCATTCTATTAATAAAAAAATGAGGGTCCTCTCACTTTATTCTCCCATATTTTTCATGTAATTAATTTTCTATATTTTTTGAAACTCCATATATATAGAGCGATGCCATCATTTTAGATTTTATGAATATTCTATGTACTAACTTATTTTTTCTCATCATATATATATTTTAAATTTGAGAAACAATTTTCTCCATACATGTTTTTAGGATCACTCAAGTGTCCTATTTCATGTTTTCATTCATGGGAGGGGCCTCACTCTTGGAGGGAAAGTAACTACAACCAAAAGGGACCCGCAAAAAGACTTTGGTGGTAGAAAATGACACATGTTTTGGAGGAACTTTTTACATTCTTTACTTATTTTAATTTGAAGAAGTTGTCAACATTGAAAAGGTAGCTAATGAGCTCTACAATATGCTCAAATTTGTTTTATTGTTATGAGACTGGGCACCCTCCTATTGTAGTGGTTAGCTACAATTGGGATAGTTGGCGTAATGGTTAATTATGTGCTGTCTATTTATTTTACTAATTGAGTTGATGATGATTTTGTAGAGTGGAATGCAGGGAGTTGATGAAGAAGTGATGGCAATTACTCTTGGCCATTTTATATTGGCACAGTATCTTAGAACATCATTGCAATAAGCCACTATGGTTCTGTAAATAGTTATAGTGGGAACTCCCCTTATGGGTCATGCAAGAACTAATGAGCTTCACTCATTTGCAAAAGTAACCTGGTTGTAAAAAGAGGGGCCTCAATTTCTGGCACATTAAACTCTAAATAATATATTAAATACCAACTCCACAAGAGAGGTGCCGTGGAGTTTGGGGCTAGATTTTAGGCCTTTCTCTTGCAGATTCTCTTCTCTACTCTCTTATGCTATGGTTATTTGTTGTGTACTCTCTAATATAGTCTCCATCTCTTACACATATCTTACACTCTCTTACAAGCATGTCTATGTCAATTCTATGTTTACTATGTGTGTGTCATAGTCTAGGTGAGTGTGTGTGCTTGGAAATTGGAAGAAGAGGTGGACAGGTTGATGGTGATTGCTTGAAAGCTTGTGTTGAATATTTTAAGCGGTCGATCTCCCCCTCTTCTCCCAATGGTGGTAGCAGAGCGAGGTGTTCGAGGATAAATCGGCACCAGATTTCAATTTTAAGAAGGAGTTCCTCTAATCAACAAAATCCGAATTGCAATTCATCGACCTTGCGATTCAAGGATTCAAGGACTCGTGGAAATTCGAAGTATAATTGATCGAATTTGCAGAAGAAAACTCGACTATTAATTGGTGGCTATTCAGCGATTGATTTCCAATTCGGCTTCATAACGACCCAAAATATTGTATGTCGAGTGTTCACCTTCAATTCTAATGCATAATCATTGCGGATTGTGAAGGCAAGAAGAAAGCATAAAATCTTGGAGAGTCGGAAGATTTTTTACTTCGAGCGAGCAATTGTTTTGTCATGATGAACGATATCGGAAAGCTTAATTAAAGATGAAGGAAAGAAGGATCGAAGAAGAGAGGAATTCAAGCTTGTCACAAAAAATTCAAAGATTGAAGATAGAAGGAAGGATGGAAAGAGCCATCGAAGCCCTCGGAGACAATTCTTGCCATCCGGCTCACCCCTACTGTGGGAAGGGCTGCTTAGCAGTGATTCCAACTCAAACTCCGGCCGTGGGAAGGACCTCCAACCCATGCTATCCACCTGCACGAAAATGCCCGCAGCTGCCACCAATACTTTCGCCTAGGCCGCCTGGGTAAAAGTCGACCCTCCCTCGCGGTTCGAAGCTCACCCTGCACGGCAATCTGAGCCTCTCTGTGTACTTGCGCGCTGCCCGCAGCTTTCCAGCATGCCATGCAAGGCTTTTAATAGCCTTTACACACTTTTTGTAAAAACAAAAGGTGGCTTCAAAATTTTGGCTAGCCGCCCACTGCAAAAACTTACAAACCCTCTACAATTCAAACCTTGGCCGCCCATTGTTCCTACTCGGTCGCCCACTGCAATCTACCTTTTACTTTGGCCACCCCCGGCAATACCCAATTCATTTGGCTTCCCCACTGCAGCATACAGTCCTATTTTAAAGTAAACCTTCATTTCCATTTAACCCAAACCTCTAAAGGCTTTCCAATTCCATTGTGGCCATTCAACTTAAGCATTAAGTTGGCCCCTTTTATTAAGGACTCGGGTACCCTTCTATAATCGCTTGGTCGGTCTCCAATTCCAATTCGATTGACTCCCTTGGCCGCACAAGCTTTCTATTTCGCTGTTCAAAGCGGAATATTGGCCGTTCATTCTTCGCCGAACATCTTTGACAACCTTTGGGGTGAAAGTTAAAAATTATCACTATTTTTTTGGGATAAGGAGACCGCACGCTACAAAATTCAACCGGCTCGGTGACACACTGTCGGACCGTCTACTTCTCTAGCAATTTCCTAGCGCATCGCCATTCCGGACTGGACGCCACCGCTATTTCTCAGCTAAGTACACTACATTTCTGTTATTTATTTTATTTTATTTCGCATATTGCATCTGTGAATATCACCAAATAGCCTCTTTAAGCATTACCATTTAAGTATTTATTAAAAAAATAAAGCACGCAATCATGGCACACCTTCCTCAGGCACCCATGATTGCAGAGCAACTTCAAAATTTGCAGCAGTCACTCACATATGAACGCATGCGAAGGCAAGAACTTTAGATAAATTATTGCATTCTGCACGCACCAAATCTGCACCGGCACCCAAGAAAAACAAAAGTAGCAAAAAAGCCTTCACTTTCAAAGATTTTGATGGCACTAAAGATGCTAGCACGGTTCTAGCATGGGTTAGTCAACTAGATGACTATTTTCATGATGAAGACTTTCCTGAGCGTGAAATGGTAAAGTGTGCATCCAATCATCTCACTAGCAGCACTGCATTATGGTGGAACGCCACCAAACAACATGGAAGAAGACCACGCACCTGGAATGTATTTAAAAAAGTGTTTTTACACAATTTTTGCCCACACAGTACAAAGCTAAAGCACGACGTCAATGGGATTTAATTCGACAGGGTAGAAATGAAGACGCACAGGGTTACACTGACCGTTTTTGGAATTGTCTAATTCAATTGCAAGCTATTGAACATGTTAGTCACAGGAAATTGAAGCGAAAGTACATATGAGGCTTGGCACTATAAATTAGTGCTGAGGTAGATATGTTCGAACCAGATTCTCTGTCAAAGGCCATTAATTTGGCTCTCAACGCAAAAAAGAAGAAAGGTGGACATTCCTCTCACACTGATCAACCTACTAACACTAACCGCAACAAGAGACCTCCTTTCTCTCCTAACTTTGACAGAATCAAACACCAAAGCTGTACTTTTTTCAAAAGACGTAGATTTGACAATCCTCCTACAACTGCTCAACCTCATACGAGCAACAACAACAACAACACTCAGCAACGAGGCAACCAACATCCTTTCAACCAGCGTTCTCTCCAAATTCTAATGGTAACAAAAAGGTGAAGTGTTTTAAATGCTTTCAGTATGGTCACTATGCAGATAAGTGCCCAAATGGTCATGCTAAGGGCAATGGTCAATCCAATGGCCATTCAAATGGAGTCAACAGCTGGAATTCAAGTCAAAAACCCTTCAACAACAACCGCCCCAACGGAGCTACTCTTAACCTCATCGAAGATGCTACACCCGACGACAATGAAGTGGAAGTTAACTACGGTGAGGGATATGATCCTGATTATGATAACGATGACAACCCATCCTCAGGTACTCCTATATCTCCTCACACTTTGTTTAAAGTGCAAGGCACTATTAAGGGTGAAAATGTCACCATTTTATTAGATGATGGTAGTAGCCATGATTTCATTTCCGCACGATTGGCACAGGAACTATCACTCTCTGAAATCTCATCACCTCACAAGGTCAAAACTTTTTTTAATAATCAACGTTTTAATTGTAAAACTCAAGTCACTGTTGAAGTTTGTATTGGTGAATTCACACAACCACGTACATTTTTGGTAGCACCATTGCATGGCCTTGACATGATTTTGGGAATGCCATTTCGTCATGAATTTGACCCGTTGATTAATTATAAAACACGTACAATGTCTCTCACTCATAATAATAAAAATTTCTCCATCCAAGAAACACTGGCACATGAAGAATTTCCACTCCTCTCTCACACTCAAGCCAAACGAGCAATTCGAAAATAGGGGAAAACATATCTAGTCTTGGTAAATCAAATTTCTGCTGAAACGGAAACTTCATATAACTCCACCCATGATGAATTTCTCTCAAAATTTAAAGATTGTTTCATGCATGATTTGCCACGTGGAATTCCACCATCACGCCAAGAAGACCACAAAATTGACATCATACCGGGTAGTGAACCTCCTTGTAGAGCACCTTATCGTGTAAATCCTACCGCACACAGGGAAATACAAACTCAAATCACTAATTTACTTGACCGAGGCCTAATCCGACCTAGTAGTTCACTATACGGAGCTCCAATACTTCTTGTCAAGAAGAAAAATGGAACCTTTCGTATGTGTATCGACTACAGAGCTTTAAACAAGATCACCATTAAGAATAGGTTTCCTATTCCTAGAGTGGATGATCTATTAGACAAACTGAAAGGGGCAAACATCTTTAGCAAAATTGACCTTAAATCAGGGTATCACCAAGTCAAAATGTTTGAACATGATGTCTACAAAACTGCTTTCAGAACACAAACTGGACACTATGAATTTCTTGTCATGCCATTTGGTTTGACAAATGCACCAGCTACATTCACACGCATGATGAATCGAATTTTCATTGACCATCAAGATTTTTTGATTGTATTTTTTGATGATATTTTGGTATTCAGTAAATCTGAAGAAGAGCATAAACAACACTTAACACGTGTATTTGATCTCCTTGCACAAAATCACTTGTATTTGAATCCTGAAAAGAGTTCATTTTTCCAATCTGAAATTGAATATTTGGGACACATTGTATCGGGTAAGGGAATACATGTTGATCCAAAGAAAATTGAAGCCATTCAATCATGGCCTAGACCCAAAAACTTGCATGAGCTACGATCTTTTATTGGTCTTTGTAGCTATTATAGGAAATTTGTTCGTAATTTTGCTTACAAAGCACATTATTTGACTCTCTTGTTGAAGAAAAACATGCCTTATGAATGGACTGATTTGCAAGAAATCTCATTTAATGCACTTGAACATGCTTTGACTAATGCACCTGTATTGCAATTGCCTGATTTTAAAAGACCATTCTTTGTGGTAGTCACTGATACTAGTGGAAAAGGTATCGGTGCAGTCCTCATGCAAAGATAACCATCCAATTGCTTTCAAATGTCATAAATTCAAACCGTCTGAAACAAAGTTCAGTACTTATGATAAAGAGTTGACTGTTGTGGTACATGCATTGAAAATTTGGAAACACTATGTAATGGGTACTGACTTGATCATTAAAACTGATCAACAAAGTATCAAATATTTACTTTTTCAGCCCTTAATAGATGATAGACATATTAAGTGGGCCGCTTTTATTCAAAGTTTTCAGCCGAACATTCAATACCAACCTGGTAAAGAAGACGTTAATGTAGCTGATGCTTTAAGTAGAAGACCCTCACTTAATCATCTATCAACCATTACGGGAACTTCATTTGACACTTATGCACATGATGATGACTTCAAAATGACATGGTTGCACATGCTTGATAATTCTGTACACACATTTCTCGAATACACTATTCAAGAAAACTTCCTTTATTTCAAACAAAAATTGTGTGTGACTAAACCTTTCCGTACATTAATTATTGAAGAATTGCACAAACCACCTTATGCTGGACATAGAGGATTTGCTGCAACTTTTCAAAATTTATGTCGTGATTTCTATTGGCCTACTATGAGAATGGATGTTAAACAGTATGTTTCAACTTGTTTGATTTGTCAAAAAATCAAAGCAGCTATAGGTAAGAAATTGGGACTTTTACACCCTCTTCCCATTCCTGAAAGACCTTGGGAACATATTTCAATGGATTTTGTTACTGGTTTCTCACTCACAACGCACAAACATGACATGATATGGACTATTATTGACCGTTTCTCGAAACAAGTGTACTTTGTTCCGTGTAAGAAAACACTCACAACACATCCGGCTGCACTTTTGTTTCTTAAGACTGTTTTCATCATGGTTTGCCTAAAGTGATTATTTCTGATCGAGACTCAAAATTTTGTAGTGCTTTTTGGACTACTGTGTTTGACAATCTTGGCACTACACTTGACTTCACTTCTGCATTTCATCCTGAATCTAATGGTCAAACAGAAGTCACCAACCGCACTATTATTGACTTGGTAAAGGCTTATGTTTCTTCTCAACCTAAGAAATGGGATGATTACCTACATATTTTGCAATTTTCATACAACAACACCACTCACACTGCCACGGGTAAGTCTCCATTTGAAAATGTATATGGTCACTCTCTTCCTACTCCTGCTTCACGTCTTTCTAATGTTGTGCCTGCCGCTGATGATTTCACTACTGACTTTCATGATATTTATGCAAGTGTGCATTCTGCCATTAAACACTCACAAGAACTTTACACCAAGCATGCTAACAAGCACCGCAAGGCACACCAATTCAAAGAAGGTGATCATGTTTTACTTCGCATCGAAAAACGTAGGATCAAAAGCATTGATACTAATGTCTTTGTTAAGCTTGCTCCTCGTTTTTATGGACCTTTCAAAATTTCAGATGTCATTAATATGTTTCTTTTCATTTAGAACTACCTGCACATTGGCACATTCACAATGCCTTTCACATTAGTCTTTTACGTCCATTCCGAGGACCCCTACCTACACACCACATTTATGAAGACCCGCCTTCACTTGTAGACCAAGAAGAGCAACTCATCCTTGATAAAATAGTTGACCATGAGACCACCACTACACGCACTGGAATGGTTTATAACCATTACCTTTTGACTTTCAAGGGCCACCCTAGAGAGGATGCCAACTGGATGCCTGAAAAGTTTTTTCGCAACTTTCCCGACCTTCTCCACACTTTCCATCACTCACAGTCCAGTTGATTTCACTATTGAGAAACTGAGGATAGTTGCTATCCCTGGTGGAAGGGATGTTACGAGACTGGGCACCCTCCTGTTGTAGTGGTTAGTTGCAATTGGGATAGCTGGCGTAATAGTTAATTATGTGCTGTCTATTTATTTTACTAATTGAGTTGATGATGATTTTGTAGAGTGGAATGCGGGGAGTTGATGAAGAGGCGATGGAAATTACTCCTAGCCATTTTATATTTGCACAGTATCTTAGAACATCATTGCAATAAGCCACTATGGTTCTATAAATAGTTGTAGTAGGAACTCCCCTTATGGGTCATGCAAGAACTAATGAGCTTCACTCATTTGCAAAAGTAAAGTGGTTGTAAAAAGAGGGGCCTCAATTTTTGGCACATTAAACTCAAAATAATATATTAAATACCAATTCCACAAGAGATTCTCTTCTCTACTCTCTTATGTTATGGTTATTTGCTGTGTACTCTCTAATCTAGTCTCCATCTCTTACACATCTCTTACACTCTCTTACAAGCATGTCTATGTCAATTCTATGTTTACTGTGAGTGTGTGTGTCATAGTCTAGGTGAGTGTGTGTGCTTGGAAATTGGAAGAAGAGCTGGACAGGTTGATGGTGATTGCTTGAAAGCTTGTGTTGAATATTTTAAGCGGTCGATGTCCCCCTCTTCTCCCAACATTTATAATTTTTGGACCTCATGGCACCGAGATACAATGTTTTAAGTGGACCCCAGTCTACCCACACTTTCACACAAAGACACCTAGTCTTCTCTCTACCCCTTCCACACTTCCACTCACGCATACACATCATTCTCTCCATCCCTCACCAAAACTTGAGATTCAATTCTTTCTCTCACCTTATTCTCCATTCTCCCTCTCTCCTTATTTCCATAGCTTCAAAATCATGTTTCTACACACATCTACACTCCCATATCTCTCTATAATCACTTCCATCTTACCACTCCCTCTTCAACATTTCCAAACTCATTGAAAATCACCAAAAACTTTCAAGGTTAACCTCTACAAATGGGACCTTTTCAACATCAAAATTCTCAATGTTTCTACTTAAGTGTGACTTCACTGATAACTACAAGCTACGTGGAGGACTATATTTAATAAACTCTTCATCTAGCGGCATTCGTAGGTGAAATCTCCCATTTTTTCTAGCTTTCAAATACTCCATGGATTTCTCATACCTCTCAAATAATTTCACCATGCTATGCATTTTGTGTGCATATCTTAATCAATTCTTCCTTCAAGTTACAAATATGAATAGCCATTGACCTAATCATAAAAGACCGCTCACCTCAGTAGATGTACAAAGTGAAATGCATCTCTCTCTCTCTCTGTCTATAATTTCATCTGCTCCTACCATCAATAATGCCCTTCTCTTAAGCCCATATCCATGATTCAAGTCAACAAGGGAGACCATCCATATTTTGATATTCAAAAAATCATAATCTAGTTTTGTCAGCTTGTAAGATAACATTATCAATAACCTAAAGAGGGATCTCCAACCTTTAAATAGGCCCTTCTCTTTCCTTGTAAAGTGTCTATCACAAAACACCACGACAGTATGCATGAGGTGAGATTTATGTGTACTTACCACTTTGTGAGCTTCACACTTGGTGTGGGAGTAGCTTTGATACTACACATTTCAAGTGAGAGTGTGTGAGCTCCATATGTAAAGATCACCATTTGTGTTTGTATGTGTTTTTTTGTGCCTCTTCTCACTCGTGGGACGAAAATCCTCTTACGTCCTAGTTTGCATCCAAAATTAGGTGGTGGCCTTTTTCTTGTTTGGGTTTTTTTGTGGGTTTTTTTTGTGCTTGTGGTTGCCCCAATCCCAATTGAGCAACACAAGAGCGTTGAGAAGTGTTTAGAGGTCGTTTCTCTTGCCACTTCCCCTAGACTACCTCAGTTTTGGTTCCCTCACCATGGATGAGGGCTTTGTGTATTATTTCTATTTTATATTATATGAATTCTTAGCCTGTAAATAGTCAAGTAGTTGCATGAATCACAAAATTTTTAAGATTCTTTCATTCTTATTGCAGGGCAAAGGGTGCATGTCATTGTTAGTGCCAAGTTACAATTTTAACATGTAATTTGTAGGATTTTAGGTCCTCCTATGCTAGCCAAAATAAATGCATAGGTCAATCCTTTCATCTTACCTCTTATTGGGTACAACCTTAGTTTGGATGTGTACATGTTTGTTTTATTTTAAGCATTAGATCATGTGTGCACCAAGGATAATGATCCTGGAATAGAGATTTATCCCTTTCATGTATCACACATTAGGATAAATATTTTTAATTAGTTGAAAGATCCATTTCAATAATGTATGGTGTTCATATTTGGTGTGAAAAGAGTAAGGAAAAACTCTTGCATAACAAAACCCTGTCATCCTACCTCTTGTTGACTATCACACATCCTTTGACGTGCATGTATCCATCTTATTTAAGAACAAATTGCAACCTAGCAAAACATTGTGTGTGTAATTTTTTTTATTAAAAAATATTTTTTCAATTTGAAATTGTTTCAATGGAGGCCCAACGCCAAATGTCGGGATATCTCCTCTTTTTTGGAGAGTTTAGCAAGCGTATTGAGCTTTTTCTAGAAAATTTTAAAATGGTTTGTTGTATAAAAGGGGTGGTATAGGTGATGAGGAGCGCTTAGGCATGTTTTAGATAGTTCTTAGGAAAGAAGCTAGCACTTGGTTTGCCTCTTTATTTGAGGAATTTAAAAAATGATATAGGCATGTTTTATATCAAGCCACGCGATACTTCTTCAACCTCCAAACACTTAAAATCCATGACAAGGTATTGATGCTAGCAAGCAAAAGAACCTAGATGACTATTATACTTACAAGCAAGAGTTCCTATGTCTTTGAGCTGTATGGGTGAGGAATATTGCTAACCATAGGGATGGTGCAATGTTTTTGAAGAAGGATAGGTTCATAGCTGGTCTATTCCCCAAAGATCAAAGCAAAGAAGGCAAAGGAACAAGAGCCACGACCTAGGAAACTTTTGTATTATTGGATTTGTGGAGAATCTAGGCATGGGATGTAAAATTGTCATTGGCCTCATGGGAGCCAGGGAGATCTAACTTGAATTATCAAATGATGAATGCAAGTGAAGGAACTAGTTAATAATCCATGCTTTTACAAATATCAAATAGAACAAGACCACCTCCACAAAGATTGAAAATCATCTTCTACTTGTAAAGGTTTATGTGGAAAATAAGCTTTTAGTATCCTAGATATTATCTTTGTATGCCTTTATGCAAGTCAAAGGTTGAACCAGATAGCTTTCCACATATATAGACACACACACACCCCGTGATTATATTTTCTAAAATATCAAAGCTCATTGTTGAAATATAAGAGTTACCACGTCAATTACAAATGTGATCAATTGGTATCTTGAATTTTTGAGAATGTTGTCGATGATAATCATATACAAATTTCAACTATTTTGAGTGATCCTTATCAATCGACAGCTTTTTACCAATACGAGTGATTCTAAGATTTATATACGGATAACAAAGTTCAGGAATTCCACATTATCCCCGTCGACATGGAAATTAGGAAGGACTTTCCAACAAAGAGAAGTCGCGCTAGTAGAGTTTTGCTTATTCACAGAAGCAGTGAAGATGATTGTGCGCATCGGTGTGGTAACGCGAAATGGCGTGGCTCCTCGAGGCTTGTGGTAGTGAACCACCCAAAGCTCATCACCAGCTGCCATAAGATTTTTGCACTGTGATAAGTCTTGTCGTCCGACCAGACGTTTTATTGGAATACATCCCAAGGACATCCAAGACTTCGTTCCAGCCTCATAGCACAATATTTCCTCATGCCGAAGTGCATACAACTGCCCATTTACCACAGCCACTTTAGGTTTCACATAATCATTGGAGGCTGCACCGAAGATATGAGCTGGCCATAGCTCTGAAACCAGTGTCCACTCTTTGCTTGTCGGGTCCCACATCTCTCCAGAGTTCACGTTACGCACCGTCCTTCCATCTCTTGATGTTGCAAATCCACCCACTACACAAAAGGAGCCATTCAGCACGAATCCTACTGCACCGCCCCGGCGCTGGTGCATGTTTGTAATGTGTTCCCATGCCTTCGGTGATGGGTTATCAAAGTCAGCCAACTTAAGTCGTCTGACACTTTTGAAGCATGAGATTCCACCTTCTCTTTTAATGGATACATACCCTCCTGCCACATATACATAGCCATCAAGTGTTGCTGATGCAAAGCTGCATATGAAGGGATTCTGTACATAAGCTTTTGGTTGCTGCAACATCAGGTTGGCCGGTACCCTGGGCAAAGTTTGCCAGTCCCTGTGCATGTACAAGGCGTCGAACCAGAATCCTCGTCTGGTAGATTGCCATTGCGACAGCGATAGCCTGGTTCGAATAAAGAGAGAGGGATTTACTAGATCGTATGAGTCATCTAGATCGTTATACGACCACCATCCGGAGACACGAAGTGTAGGCGGTAGCACGAGTCGGCTACCGACAGCGATGACATCCAACGGAGGGGTTCTGGTCCTCCTATAGGAAAATTCTGATGGGCACAGAGGAGGTGTGGCGTAGAATCGGAGGCCACAAGCAGGGTTGGCAAAGCTCCATCTGCACTCCTGGATTGAAAAGGAGTCGACATAGACGAGCCACGGCTCCAGGATATCCAGGCTCCTCCGAAGCTGGCTCATGGCCGAGGGCTCCATGGCATCTCTCCATGCGCGGCACACCGCACGTGCCTGCCCTTGTCCTACATGCGGAATTCTGACCAGTATGAGAAGGGCTAGCTCGGTGGGCAGGCCAGGGATTATAACCTGCTTCTCCTCTCTTCTTACGTCCTGCTTACCTTCGCCGATTGCCATTCGAATTCTTGTGCTCTCGTGGATCCACGAGGCTCAATCAAATATAAATAAAGCACGTGCTTTTCAGCGGATTCGCTGAAAAGCACGTGCTTTATTTATGTACATCGGACTTGCTTTTTCGTATAATCGAACCTAAAATCTAAAAACTAGTCTTGCTTGGTGGGCCTGGCTATAGAAGTTAGTCGGGAATGTAATGGTTGATACGATTCGGGATTCTCGAATGACATTAACTTTTAGGAATAAATGAAATATGCACAAAGTACAATTAAAAAAAATAATACATAACTTGCATCTTTCACTGAAAAGCACGTGCTTTCTTTATGCACATCAGACTTGCTTTTGCGTAGACTCTAGATAACAGCATAATCGAACCTCAAAAACTAGTCTTGCTTGGTGGCCCTAGCTATAGAAGTTAGTCGGGAATGTAATGGTTGATACGATTCGGGATTCAGGAATGACATTAAAATTTTAGGAATAAATGAAATATGCACAACGTACATTTAAAAAAAAATACATAACTTGCATTGATGAACTGTGAGAAAGTTAGTGTGGGTCTAATTAATAAATTTAGATGACGATCAAGATCGAGTGTACGCAAGTGGAACACGTTGAAAATTGAATCTTTGCTTCACGTTCGCCTGCCACTCTAATGGTTTTATAATGGCACAAGGTTACAGTGGACGAGGAGTTCCCAAATAGGGAGGCTATTTTTAAGAAAGGCGGAACAAGCCTTGATGTGTGTGTAGTGTGACTGAGGATGGCAAAGGTTGGTTATAGAAAGGCATGTGCTTGTGTTTGTGTGCGTCCAGTGGGCCAAACAGAAGGATGTTTGTGGCAACATGGGAAGTAATAGACAAAATACAACTTTGAAGAGTGTAATTAGATTTAGAAATAAATGAAATTATGGGAATGGAAGAAGTCACTTTCAAGGGTGGCTGGGATGGCATAAGCTTTCATGAATTCCTTCCTGCATAGACTTAAGGAAATTGATCAAGTTGAGAGGAGTGATTAGGGATGAGAGGTTGGGGATTGGTTATGTGCATTCAATCTATGGGTTGAGCTAGTCTTCTTTCTGCTTAAACGAAAATGGAATACAAGGTCATTCATCCATTATCTACTATTGGGTTGCTAACCACATGGTCAAAATTTCAAGAATGTGTGTGAAATTCGTCAAAGTTATGTAAAATTATCTGGTGAAAGTTATGGGGACACCTCAATAATCTATCAAGGAGAGAGAGAGAGAGAGAGAGAGAGAGAGAGAGAGAGAGAGAGAGAGAGAGAGAGAGAGAGAGAGAGAGAGAGATTCAGAAGAGTAAGAGGAGAGAACTTTTAATGTCAGAACAATCCAAGAGTCCTAAAATATATATCTCACGAGTCTCGAACACGAGAGAGAGAGAGAGAGAGAGAGAGAGAGAGAGAGAGAGAGAGAGAGAGAGAGAGAGAGAGAGAGAGAGAGAGAGAGGACTCCATCACCAAACAAGAGAACTTCTCTGTATTAAAGTGTTTATAAAATAAAGAAAAAAGGGATGATCCAAAGACGAGAGAATCTCTCTTTCTATGTGTAGTTGTAACCACGTAACTTTTGTTCAATTTACAAGGTAGACACTCGCAGTGTCCCCACATCCAAGCCTCTTCTCTAACTAGAATACTGCAGGAGGAGCATTGAAATTCTTTTCAAAATACAAGTTTACAAGATAATGAACTCATTAAAGTTTGGCCTTTAATAGTGAAGTTGAGCTTTAAAAGTTTGATTTGATTTTCTTAGTTGTGCATCTTTATTATAATGTAATTGTTTGTCAAGGACATTGAAAATTTTTCTCCGAATGCAAATTTCAAATTTGGAAAGGCGATCTCTATAATGATTTGTTTCACAAAGGAGTATTAGGTACACAAGATCCATGATCCACCACGAACACGATGATGGGCATAGTCATTAGGAAGAGGATGGGCTCTAGGAGGGCCTCTTTAATTGCCATGAGATTATGGAGGTGATTAATACTTTGACGAATAGATGTGTGCAAGAATGGTGGGTGTGTAAGAGAGGTGTAAGGATGATCAAAGGATGCACTTTTCTTTCCCAAAAGGGGGTGGATAACTCTATGATTTTTGGCCTTCCATAACTCCTACAGATGATCTCCAGCTTGAGCGGAGATTATAGATTTGAATCTACACGCCGAGATCTTTCCATAGGTATGCTACATGATATACTTTTACCCGCTAGATTTTAAGTTTCATTTTTGGGGGAAAACTTGAATTCAAATAAACTAGCCGTTTTGCCTTTTTGAATTCAAAACCCATCCTTTGGTTGCTTTCTTAATACTAAAGGTTCGACTCCCTTAAACTGCCAAATAAAGAGGCCCTCCTAGACTCTCTTTCTGTCTATCTCTCGCACTCTCTCTCTCTCTCTCTCTCTCTTGTATTACTTTAATATTTCATTTGGACATGTGTCCTCTTTTTCCTCTTTGAGAGAAAGAACTTAATTATTTATTTTTATGCATATAAATTCTCATTGGATCCCTTTAAAACCTATCCAATAGCATTTAAGCACATCATGAGGGCCACATGTGGAGGATCATTTAAACATGTGTCTTTTATGCATTAGGCAAAATTTGGACTCACAAAGGGACACTTTAAGGAGTTTGACTTTACCTCTCTCTACCAAAACGGACGCATGGATAAATTTTTGCAAACAAACTCCAAAGTTGGCGAAAATTTGACAGTTAGAATGTCCTCTTCAAGCTCTATCTGCTGATATATAGCACGCCATGAGATTCCTCATATTTTAGAAGATTCTTTTTTTGATTCACCTATGATGTGACTACTCTGTCGGAATCTAAGTGAATCAAAAAAAGAATCTTCTAAAACATGAGGAGTCTCATGGCGTGCTATATATCAGTAGATAGAGCTTGAAGAGGACATTATAATTGTCAAACCTCCGCCAACTTTGGAGTTTGTTTGCAAAAATTTATCCATGCGTCTGTTTCGGTAGAAAGAGGTAAAGTCAAACTCCTTAAAGGGCCCCTTTGTGAGTCCAAATTTTGCCTAATGCTTATAAAGTCATTAAATTGATTGAATTGAATACTTCAAGGACTTACTCAATCAAGCAAGCATGTGTCTTTTATGCTTCTTAAGTCATTTGTTTTGAATTGAATACTTCAAGCCTTAGTCAATCAAGCATGGAAACTTTCATGCCTCTTGAGAATCTATCTTTGAATTTAACATTTTAAAAACCTTAGTCATTTAAGCATAAAAATCACCTCAAGCTTTGGACAAGGTTCCCACAACCACTTTAAGCATCTTAGCACCTCATGCTTGGGTAGGATTCCCAGCTCGAGGTTATAACTCGGGGGGTTCACTATGTGTAAAACTACCATATCACGTGCGTTCAAGACATGTTTGTAAAACCCCTTATCTGTGAATTTTGTTAAGAATACAATGTACCCTTTTCTTTTAAAATCTATAAGTTTTTTTCAAATTTGAAAAAATAATGCACTTCTTTATATATATATATGTAAGTTTCAAGAACTTTAAATACCCTTCTGTTGAACTCACGTGATAGGTTACCTTTTTATTAGGTGACCTCCCCGGGGGTTATAAGCCCTAGCTTGCGTAAGGTCAAAGGATTTTTTAACACTAACTTTTGGAGGTCTTTAATGAAGATAACCCTAAGGTCTTTTATGCTCCATTAGATGCACGTTTCTCTTTGATAGACTACCTCATTTTGGATCCCTATTGAGATGCAACCATATCTATATCCTAACTCTTGTTCCCCTTTTATCTTACCATATTAAATGATCAGTTTAATATGAGAAAATCATTTGGTAAAGTTAGATATTAAATTATATGAGAGAGAGAGAGAGAGAGAGAGAGAGAGAGAGAGAGAGAGAGTTTCAAATAGCAGTACTAGTAGGTCAAAGGCTCCTGTGAGAAGCATGTAAGAGTGGATTGTCAGCAACTTGATGGGGTTTAATAGTGAAGGAGCTTCCTAAATCTTTTGACTGAAAACAATGAGGTTGAGTAGGAGATCAATGCCTTAATTGGGAGGTTGTCTGCTCATGTCATTGCAGGAATTGAGTAGGGAGTTACTAGCTACCAAAATGATCAGTTGTGTTGCTAGATACTGGATGATTGTTCCTCACCAGGCCCTGCCACATTGCGTTTTGAAACGCAACCCAAATGGGGCTAGTGTATTGGTGCCATCATGCATGGTTTATGGGCTGGGTCGATTTGGGAGCATGAGAGTCCCAACAAATAGTGTTCAAGAAAAATGTGTCTCAGCTTAATATCGTGGCTCACCTATGGCGTTTGAGTCTTACTATCCTTTAACAACACTTGCATTCATTACAACTCTAAGGAGCACAGTCAAGGACCATGGGCTGCTCTAATGGCCATGCAGGTGTGCATGACTGCAATACACTTTCAATTGGTAAGCGATTATGAAATTAATGTCTTGGAGTCACCTTGCTAGACCAAATAACAAGCAACTCCCTTTGGATATTATCCTCATCAATTGTCGGATAAATAGGTCTTCATGGTGACTATCTGCATGGATTGACAGGCTTTGACATGATTTTGACTACCCTTGAGCAGTCGCTATCACAAAGGCAATTAGTCACAACACATGACGACGTACATTGTAAAGCTGCTATCTTTTGTTGTTTGCCGACCTACAACAAGGGAGTTGTCTATGCCGATGGAAAAAGAGAGTATCTCTATAGGTGGCATGGGCGGAGGAGGTATGAGAAAGACTGGATTTTCTTGTCTTTTTGGCTTTGTGATAGAAGGGGTAGATCAAATGAGGCGTCTCTCCTTCGACATAACTGCATGCATGGGACTTTATTATAACAACAGACAATGGCCTTGGACGTATGTACATGCATGGGATGGGCGCCAGCTGGCCGATGCTCCTCCTTGTGGCGGGCAGCCTCTCTTCGAGCTTATGCATCATGGATGTTGGCCATTGTTGATCCTTCACAAGTTGGCGTGATGGTGTAGGGTTTTTGAGGTTCAATAGTTAAATATCGGACTGCCTCACTACGTGCAGGCAGTCGCGATGACCTGCCCAGCCGATGACGAGCATTGTTGTTCACACTACCTGGAGTTTAATCATAAAGTGGTTTGAACTCTCCAGCTTCAAGAATCACATGCAGGCGACCTGCTTAGAGAGGGTCTCTCACATAGAGCTAGTCTCAAGTTCAAGGTCCCTGCAATTGGCCTACACTAATAACCTTTTGAAATGATCAAACATTTTCATTTCCAATAACCGGGTGACCTGTTGGAGGTGGGCAACCATGCCAGCTCGAAGTTCGGATATCTATCTCAAAATCCTAGGGGGCTTCATAAATGTCTCTAGAAGAGGGGGAGGGGGGCGATACATAGGGTCGTAGTCTAGAATGGGGAGATGGAGAGAAGGGGGGGGAGGGGGGGGGGATGAGGGACACCTTGTGCTCACCTAGTGTTCATGTTGTTAGGACTCTTGCCCTTGGACACTCAAGTGCATCCTCCTCCTTGGGTGGGTCACCCGAGGAGTGTTGGAAAGAGGGCTATGGAGGGTGTCGTCTGAGAGGAGTCATGGCGAGCTTGGAGATGGACGCAGCTGCAAAGAACGAGAGAAAGAGAGAGAGCGAGAGCAGGAGACGGCAAAAAACACCACGCTATGTTTTTGTTTATTCAATAACCAATGAAAAAAACCTTGGGGAGTTCTATTAGGAAAAATTTGGACTCTCAAAGGGGCCCTATAAGGAGATTTGACTTTGCCTCTCTTGTCCAAAGTGGGCGACCTGTTGAAGTACATAAATGCTTCATCAAAACCCTATCAACCATCATATCATTGGAAAGATCTTAGAAAGTAGGTTGTAAATCCTCAAACTTCGACAACTTTGGAGCTGATTTGTAGAAGTTATGGCCTCCCCACTGAAGCTCAAATGTGGGGAGAGATTCCACTTATAGGACGGAGTTGTCACATAAAAAAAGGGAATCTTCTAAAATATAAGGAATCTGATGGCATGCTATATATCAATGGATAGATCTTGGTGAGTACATTCTAAATCCAAAAGGTCCGATAAGTTTTTATTTCATTTGCTAAAAAATTACCATGCGCCCATTTCAGACAAGAGGGAGAAAGTCAAAGTCCTTATCGGGCCCATTTGAGAGTCCAAAATTTCCCTAATGAAGGGAAAAACCCAAGCCCCTATACAATGTGAAAATATGAACCAGTCACGATGATGTGAAAGTGAATTGTGTATCTATGTACAAATATACAAGTGACTCAAAGATCACAGTGTGCAAGTGTGGATTGTGCATAGTGCATTGTACCTATATGATTATAATGTCAATATACAAAGCTATCATAATAGCATAGAAGCTAATCTAAAAAGAGTGAGGATGAAGCAACTCCAAGCTCCGAGTGCAAGAGGATGAAATGTGACTCGCTAAGGCCTTTGGTAAGAATGTCTGCAATCATCTAGTCACTTGGACAGTGTTCAACCATTATGGTGCCTTTGCGTACTTCATACCTGACATAATGATAATGGAAAACAATATGCTTTGACTTATTATGTTGAACATCGTCTTTTGCAAGACTAATAGCACTCTGGTTGTCACACCGCAAGGGTGTGCTAGAAAGAGGAGAGTGACCAATATATACGATGTAAGGTCTCTACCTGCCCTAGAAGAGGGTTACCTATGTAAACTTTTAAGCCTAAATATCAGTTTGGAATGAGATGCTATTTTTAGTAGGTTTTAGTGATCAGATGTCATTTTTGTGTTGGGATCCTTGTAGAACTTTTAATTTTGGACAAATTCAATTTTTGTGAAAATTTTCTAAAAATAGAAAGTTTTTGATCCCCGTATGGTCTAGGATTGACCGGCTCGTGAAATTGTGCATTGACCCAGGTTTACTTAAAAATAGGGTCCAGACGTTGAAGGCTGCTATTTATGGCAGGTAGTCATATCTGTTACATGCAAGTCTGTCTCGAGTTAGCAAGTTTCAGAATTGAAATTGGGTTAGTATAAGTCTAGCTAGCCTAAGGTTAGCATTTTCTAAGGTGTGTATGGCATGGATGTGGATGTACATGCATGGTCATGGGTATGCATGGTCATGTGCCCATCATGTATGGCCATGGGTCATAAGCATAGCTAGTCTTGTGACAAGTGTTAGGACAGGCATGGAGAATGTAGCATGGCCTAGATAAGGTAGCAAATGGGTCAAGAGTGAGGTGTGGCCTACTATGGGCAATGGAGCATGGGCTTAGGACATCACACCCCCTCAATATAGTAAAACCCTAGCACCACCTCCCCTTATGGAATTCGATTTTTCAAGTGTGTGTGTGTGTGTGTGTGTGTGTGTGTGTGTGTGTGTGTGTGTGTGTGTGTGAGAGAGAGAGAGAGAGAGAGAGAGAGAGAGAGAGAGAGAGAGAGAGAGAAAGAGTATAGGCAAGTGAGATGGGCAAGTGAGGACACCTCACTAGGGAAACTCCCACGCCTAGCATGGCACTTGGAGGTGTGTGTGTGTGTGTGTGTGTGTGTGTGTGTGTGTGTGTAGACTCTCCATTTCCAATTTTAGCAAGTCAAGTTGACCCTCCTTGAGGGGGATGCCTATATAAGTGTAGCTCACCCCTCTCTAGTGTACACACAACCCCCAAGTCTTACAAGAAGGTGCTACTATCGGAGTTTCCATTGGAGGAGCTTACCTACATCAATTAGCACACACAAGGAGTCTTAATCGAGGTGAGTAATTCCAGTTATGTTACTCTAATTGCTCCATAGCCTCTTCTCTCTGGAGGACTGTTGGAGGGGTACGCCGCGACGGACGTCAGCACAGCGAGAACTCACCTAACAAGTAATGTCAGCTAAGGACGAAGATCGACCCGCAGGCGCGTGGAAGCAAGCATAAGGTGTCAACCTACACTCGACCGACTCCTAACTAATTCCTACAAAGGCCCCTACCAATTGTCTAAGTCACAGTCTTCAAGAGAACAAAAGAGGATGCTTCCTACAACGCTTGCTAACACCTATCAAACACTTCTGAAACACCATAGAACTTGAAGGAGACCCTACTAATACCTATAGGCCACTCTCCCTAAGGTCTATGACGACCCAAAACACACGGTGCAAAAACACGTAGGATGTCTGGCCGAAATCTGCAGGTCTTCGTTTCCGAAATCTGAAGTGCCTAATGTGTATCTCTACTCAATGTGAACGCATGGATATGGTGCAATGCAAAATCAGATAACGTATGCTCACCCAAACAACCGATGAAGCTCGTAGAAGGAGCTCCCAACACCGGATCGTACGCGCGCAATGTTGGTATCGGCTCGTAGCTCTAGTCGGGGGCAACACGCTGCACTTCTCCGCACTCAATTCCGACCACCGTAGCACACGTAGCGTCAAGACAAAGCTCACACTCTCTCTCACGTACACAGTGTGCTCACTCCCAAACTTAAACTTGTTTAAAATGACAAAAGGTTTTTTCATTAAGGTCAAAAAGTGCTATATATACCTTACAACTTCTCAAACCCTAAAGTTCCAAAATCATCCATCTACTCCATCTAACTATCAAAACTGGGATACAATCTGGAAACTTCTGTAAGTCCCAATATTTACAAGGTGAAAATTCGGGTTTTCCTCAATGAATGACTAATTACAAAAAATAATAATCTGCCGAGTAGTTAGATGCCGTGGGGTGTGTCCAGCTTCTAACATCCCCCCCCTCCTTGTTCATGTCGTCCCCGACATGGCCTTGATCTTTTGCTTCACCTTATGGTCTCCCGCATCTTTAGCAGTGATTCATACCGTGCATGTAGATTTAGCATTGTTGGTCCAAAGATATCTGTATGCATGGTGAAGAATCCCGTGTAGAATGCTTCTTCAAACGCCTGGAGGTGATAGGATGGGAGAAACATAATTCTTTGATACAACGCATGTATCACCTCCTTGGAAGGCTGACCTGACATATCATAAGCACATCTGTATGTGTCCTGGAAGAAGAATATGCTGTTAGTCACCTGTCCTGGCTTGAAGGTTTCAAACACTTTTAAGATGGTTATGCAGATCTTTCTCATCATAATGCATGTAAGGTCAGGTGAGCCAGTGAACAACTTTATGGCGCCCGTTAGGGTTTTCACCATGTATTGTACACTTATTCTCTCACCTGCCTTCACGCCTGGCAGCTTTCGGTAGTTCAGCCAAGTGGGTTGGCTTCTCTGTAAGATTTCTTGTGCTTTCCATGTCGTGACCCTTAGTAGAGGACAGAAGCTGAGGTTGTCTCTGATGTGTTTAGGTGCTTCTACCAAGTGTATTAGGTACTGCGGGTACTTGGTAAGCCAAGCCTTCCTCCACTTGGGCTGAGAGTCCACTATCAGCTTTACTCCTTCTGGCCTCGAGGTGTCTGCGTTGTAGAGAGGGACCGTTGGCTCTTCTTTGATTCGCTTATTTATTGTTTCTGCCTCATACTTCAGTAATGGATATGGGAGAGAGGATTGAAGCCATTCACGCCTGAGATTGCTGGCGTCGATTTTCTGAATTGTCATTGATTTGAAAACCCTCTGTTCCCATTCCAAGGCTTCCTTTGTGCTTTCTCTGAGCTCTGCCTCTATTGCTTTACGCAATTTTTCCTCCTCTTCTTGTGTTAGATCCTGGGGCTCTTGAGAGGAGCCTGCTATGCTTTCCTCTGGCATGGGTGTATCCACAGGATCTGCCACATTGTCGAGGTCAATTCCCTCATTGGCAGCTGGCCCTGAGCTCTCTACTTCCGCTTGTTGCCGGCTCTTCAACTCCTCAATTTGCTTGAGGAGTGTCTGCTTTTCCGCTTCGGCTTCTCCGCCCATAGTCACGAGGAGGTCATTGAGTTCAACATTTACCTTTTCAGCCTCCTCAAGATTTATCTTTATGATCTCCAACTCTTCTTATAGGGCCTTTTGGCTGTCCTCCATTCTGGTTTGCATTGCGATAGAACCTTCAGCCATGATCAACCTTTGCTTCTTCTCGAGAGTCAACTCCTTCTGGAGTTCTTGCATCTGCTCCTCATATATTTGACTCTCGGAAATGATTTGAGGCGAGCTTGTAGCTCTAACTCTAGCAGGTGATGCTCGCAGCCTCTGGATGGTTTGATCTTTGACTTTTAATTGGTCCTTGAGCTCAAGGACTTCATCCAGGCTTGCTTCTTGTTCTATCTCTGCCTTTTCCTTAGCATTCCTCAAGGCCTCTACTTCTTTAGTTTCCTCTGCTAGCTGGAGTGTCAGATTATCCCATTCTTTTTTTGCATCTCGCAAAGACTTGCTGAGTTGCAGGCACTCTTCTTCAGCTACTTGCAATCTTTTTTCCGCTGCCTCATTTGCTTCTTCCTTTGCTTGGCAGTTTTGTAGAGCAGTGGCCAAGCTGGCGTGGAGGTCAGCTTCTCTTTCTTTTTGACCTTGGCTTTGTGCCTGCAGTATATCTCTTTCCATCTTGGTCTTTACTTCAGTGGCCTTTAGAGTTATCAATTCTTCGTCTGATGCCACAGATTGTCCCTTTATTCTAGCTAGCATTGTCATCACCACGTCCCAATCATTCGAGGGTGGGTGCAGGCCTACCGTGTTGGTAGCAATTTCCTTCAACTCAATTAGCCGGATGCCTGGCATCTGTTCTTTATGTCCTATCCTCGCCAAGTCGAATGCGACTGTGGCGGATTCTTCCCTTGTATAGCCTGCAGCTAGCAGATCCAAAAATGCATAATATGCTTTCTCAAGCTCTTTTTGCTCAGATGCATGGTTGGCCTCTTCTTTGGGCTCACGTTCTGGCTTTTTCTCTTGCTCTTCAGCCTGGTGTTCTTCTTGATTGTCTCCAACCTCCTTATCTTCTGGTGGAGGGCTGCTAGGAGGTGGTGATGGTGGTGGTGATGGCTGTGGGCTAGGTTTAGGGCTATCTGGTAAAGCTGTAGGTTTGCCCTTAAAATCTCTATCTACTTTCGTCTTTCTTTCCCTTTCCTGGTTTTCTTGTTCATCTAGCAATTTCTGCCGTATCTGCTCCACTTCTTCCTCGGTGAAAGGGATGTGGGGAATGTTTTTCGCTCCAGCATCAAGAATCTCAAAATTCTTGATGTAGTCTTCAAAGCGGTCCCTCTGCACTCTTCTTGAGGATCCAGACATAGACTCGAGGGATGGCTTCCATAATTCGTTTAAACCGCCCTTGAGGGCTCTTTCTTCTCGAAAACTCTCCATCAGCCTCTCGAGTCTAGCCGCTTTTTGTGATCGCGTCTCTTTGGCCGGCACTTGAGCAGATTCTTTTTTTCCTTTCTTCTGCTCAGGTTTCTCCTCTACCACTGGCTCTAGTCGTCTCTTCAACCTTGTAGCCACCCTTGGTGCTCTTTGTGGCTCGTCTTCTTTGTCTTCCTTTACCCTTAGCCAGTCATTCTGAGATGGGGGGTCAGGCCACCTTCCCTTGGTGTGTAGTGCTGCATAAACTACCTTGGTTATCATCTCTCCTGGCACTATGTAGGTTGGCTTTTTGTTTCCCATTTTCACCAAGCTGTCATGTATGTATGCCACATAGTTGATTATCTTTGGGGTGCCTTTCGTCATTGCCCAAGTAAATGTTGTGGCAATTGCACCTGGCGGCATCCTGTACTTCTGCGGCCTCTTTGTGCACATGTGGAAGTACTGGTTTTACAATTGGCTCATGATCGCCACCTTTGGGTTTGCGATGTCTTCAAAAGTGTAATTAGCCTTTTTCTCTTTGTACACCTTTACTTCATCCCTTCTCTTTGTCACACTGTCTCCCTGATTGGAGAGATCTAGTGCATGGGCTACAACCCGTTCCGTGATAATGATCTTTGTATCGGGTCTGTCGTGCAAATCTGTCACCTTGGCCACTCCATCCTCTTTGATGCTGGTTACAAACTCCCATACTCTTTTGACGTCCACCCTTGCTAGGATTGCTTCGAAATAGTTATGGAGGTCAATTTTCTCCAAGTAGCCGGCCATTTTGCTTCGGACAAATTCATTGAGCTCTCTTGGTAGCATTGGCAGCTCTATTACATTGCTGTCATTGTCTTTGAACACTCCCTGGTAGATCTTTAGGTCGTTTGACTCTAGCAGATCTTCCTGTATCCAGGTGCTGGTGGGCTTTAGTGTTCCCTCTGGAATGACAAAAAGTTCCACCTCATCGAGATAGTCTTTGATTGTCATTCTCTTCTTCTTTGCCGGTGACTTCGAGGCTGCCATAGATCCTGTTGCACTCAGCAATCCAAATTTAGCGTTTTTTCCATATCAGTTGCTAAACTGAGTTTTACTTATCCAAATGACTTGAAAATTGAAATTTTAGCTTGAAAGGAACTTGTGAAGCTGTGCATGTGCTCACAGTGCAAATTTGACAAAAAAAATTCCATCTAGACATCCTATGCGTAGGATGTCTTTTGCTTCAGAATTGGTTCATACTTGACATGTAGGTAGTGTAAGGCTCATGGAACATGGTTATAAGCTTGGATTTGAATTTGGATGTCAAAAAGTGGATTTTTGGGCTGATTTAGGCTTTAGGTCACAATTTGGGTAGATTGTCCATCATGGGTAGCAATTGATGTCCAAATGGGTTGTAACTTGGTATATGGGCTCAATGCATCATGGTATTAGCTCCTATGATGTCATTTCTTGCACAGAAGGCTAAATCTAAACTTAAGACATCCTACATGTAGGATGTCTTTTTCATAAGAATTGCATGAAACTTGATCTGTGGGTTGTCCTTGGTCTATGGTACATGGCCATGTTCTTGGATTTGAATTTGGATGTCATTTGATGCCTGTAGGGCTCTGTGAGGTGTTTTTGGGCTCAAAAAATGTGTCTTGAAGGTGTTGGGGGTCAAAAGTGATCAGAAGGGCTTCAAACTTGACATATAAGATTTTGTTGATGAGGTAATTAATTCTGGAATGACAAAACCCCTCCTCCATGCCAAGAAGGTGAATTAGACATCCTACGCGTAGGATGTCTAATTCTTCATTTTTACTCTTTGACCACACAGAAAGTTAGTTGATGTGTATGTGAATGTGTTGTGCAAGTTTCATGAGATTTAGACAAGATTTGGTAGGTCAATGGCCCATTAGTGCCTTTATGCCCTAACTTTGCGTTTTTCCATGCATATGAGGTCCAATTTGATCCAATGTGATGAAACTTGGTGTAGGGCTTGTAAATGTCATTCAAAACATGTGCATGACAAGAATTGTTGGGTTTTTTGCCAAAATGTGCCCTTGAGACATGCTACACGTAGGATGTCTCCTGGTGATTTTTCCTTTGTTAGTGCTCCCAATGCTTTCCCTTTGCCCCCCTAAGTCCCTTTTAAGCCTAATTTCAACAAAAAAATCAAATGGATAGAGTATAACTCCCTGTGTGGACTTCAGAGCCTCCGAGCCGTTTTCTGACTTTTGGAGTGCTTTTTGGCGATGAAATTCCTTGATGTTGGTCTCCATAGCTTCCCAATCCCTTGGGGATCCTTGCCGTATGGTTTTTGTCAACTTTGGCTTCACCGGAGCTTCATTTGGCAATTTGTCGCTCTAGAAGCATCCGTGGCTGTGTTTACATACCTTTGATGATTTGTGGTGGTCCACCACCATAGGAATTGGTTGTTGATGGTCTAGGAAAGCCGCTCGTGAAGTTTGGTGGCAAACGGACTTGCGGTTTGGCCACAAGTGCATTTTGACGCTTTGTTTGTCTGATGCCGTTTCTGAGGTTTAGTGGCGCTTCCGGTCACTTTTTGGTCATGCGGGTCATATGGTCTTGTCAAGCATGTTGATATGCTCCTACCCATAAATTTTGGTAGCATTTGGTCGCCGTTTCGCCGATTTCCCATTTGGTGGCCTCTTGCGGGTTTCTGGGAATTAGGGTTTTTCTCGATGGTTTTGCACTACCTCTGGCTATCCAGGAAGGGTCTCCTAGACTAGGGTAAGCTGCCAATGAAGTCTTGTTGCTTTCGGGTTAGCCGTTAGGCCGCCGTTTCTACTTGCAGGTCTCTACCGCTCGCTTTGTGTGTGACCTCTACGCTAGTTTTCACGATAGAATGACAAACATGCGCGAAAAGCTCAAGGTGGTGAGCCTACCTCTCATGTTTGGAGCTGGTCGGGTAGACATACGCGTCGTAGAAGCTGCTGGAAGGTCGATCCTCTCTAGGTGGCAGAAGCTCTCTCCACAAGGTCAATAGTGAGAATGAGCTAAAAATGGGGTGAAAATTTCTTATAATGGAGGTCCCCAAACCATTTTTCATGAAATTTGACATGTGCTCCTATCTTTTTGCAAGATGCAGTTTAGGCTCAAAAATTTGTTGATTTGGACCCAAAAAATCCCCAAAATTCATAATAGATCACAAACATCACTACAACACATTATATACACTCACATGCAAAGTTTATGGCCGGATTTCTCCGTTTTACCAATATTTTGCCTGAAAAATGGCTATTTCTACTTACATACACACACCTAGGGGATTAATTTGGCGTTTGGCCCCATATACCTGTAGCTTCATGCTGTATAAGGGCATATATACTTGGGTTCCTCCAAAAAATTTCGCAATCAAACGTCAACCCTTAAAATAGTCAAAAATCATGCCCTTTTTTGCTATTTCTGTTATTGGTTCCGCATTGAGAATGCCTCCCCCCCCTCCTAGTCGAAGTCCTCCCGGACAACAAGGTTTCGCCTCGGAATATGTGCCGTGCATAGGTTGAAAAATTTGTGCTAATGCCTGGCCAATTAAGGTGGCCCTATTTTATGCATACTCGATCAATGCATGGAAAAATTAATGTTGTGCAAGAGAAGGAAATAAGCAAGATGCTTATTGGCATTCGCCGTCGAGGCTTCCTATTTTCTTTGCAAGTAGCAGCTGTAACTCTACTACTCTTTGTTTAATGGTCTTTTTGGCCAGAGGCAACTGCTTTGCCGACACTGTTGATGTAGTCGTAGTTGTTCCTGAGGGTGGAATTGGCTGGGATGTGATAGCTATGGTCCTTATGGCCTTGGCTTTCCATTGGTAGTTTGGTGCTGCCAACCTTTGTAGATGGTTTGGCACTATCTTGTTTGCCACTTGTTTTTCTGTCTTCTTCATCCACATATATCAGTTCTTCTTGTTGACCTGCAGATGTTTGCTTTCCATTGTTGCTTGTATTACAGCTATGTCCTTTGTCTTTTGCTTTGGTATCCAAATGTGAGTGACATTTGGGTTTTGGCTAAGCATTTTCTTTGGGATCCATATCTACTTGGTTACCTTGGTTTTGGGTTGCAGCATCTACTTTGTTGGAATCCGGTTGTGACATTGTGTTTTTCCCGCCATGGCCTTTCTATCCTTCTGCATCCATACTTCTTTAGCTTGTTTTGGTAGCCTAGTTTTTTGCAGTGTAGCCGGTGATTTCAGCTGTCTGTGATTAGCATGGTTGGCCTTTACCTGGTTGTTGGTCTCAAGTTTCATGTTGATCTTTGATGGTCTTTGTTCTTTTGTCTTTGTTGCCAGTGATTGCATGGCTTGCATTTGATCCTGATGGTCCTTTTGAGCAAAAGCTATCACCTGTTGTTCGTGTTCGTGCTGGATTTTGACCGCCTATGCTTTCCAGTCTATTTGGACATTGTATGCTTTTTGCCAAGGTTGCCCTAGCATCATTGGTTGTTGTGTGCTTTCATCTTTCACCACATAGAATTTTTGTGGGTAAATATATTGATGTAGATGTATATGCAATATAATCCATCCTAATGTTTTCAATGGGTGTGATGTACTACTTTCCAGCACTTGGGGAGTAGGATGAAGTTGATCTGTGACTTGGAGTTGTTGGTATAATCCGTAAGAGATCAAATTTTCTTGAGCGCCCGAATCGAGCAAGGTTGTTGATTCAACTTGATTGTTGCCGACCTTGACTATAATTATGGGCTCTACTGTTTCCTCCTCCAAGTTCATCAATCGAATGGCATTAATTCTCAATGGTGGTTTAGTTTGTTGTTGTTGTCGCACAGGCCGTCTTTTTGCAATGCGTTCTTGTGCTTTGGTTTGAGCTTCCTCCCGTACTCTCTCTTTTTCCTTCATTCTTTGCTTTCCTTGATGAATTTGTTGGAGCATCTCCTGTGTGAGTGGTAGGTGATATTTCCTTAGTCGACACCCACTAATCCAGTTTGGCATTTCTTCACATGCTAATGTAGCAAGCTTGACAACCCCACTTTGTGATAGATCATGAATCACAAATGGTCCCATCCCTCGCTTTTTAAGTTTCTTGGCATGTTGCTTCAAGGTATAAACAAGTACGTAATCACCTGTTTTAAACTCTTTGGTACGTACATGTTTGTCAAAAAATTCCTTTGTCTTCTCTTTTTAGCATAGATCGAAGCGACAGCTCGTAAGCGGAGTTCATCTAGCTTTTCAAGATTGTTAATTCTTGAAGAGAGTTCATGCCCTGTCCATTCCAAGCTTGTTGCTACTTGTAGAGTTGGGATTAAAAAGTCTATGGGTAGTATAGCATTTAGCCCAAACACCATGTTGTATGGTGTTGTTCCTATTGAGGTCTTGTAAGCTACCTTGTATGCCCATAGTGTTGAGTGTAGCTTTGATCCCAATCGGTTCTTGATTCTGACACTATTTTAGTGAGAACCGTGCATAGTGTTTTATTCGTGGCCTCCGCTTGCCCATTGGCCTGTGGATGGTATGGTGCTGATTTCCTATGTATGACCATGAAATCCTCTAGTAGATATTCAATGACTTCATTGAGGAAGTGTGTTCCACGGTCACTGACAATTTCGATTGGTAACCCGTAACGTACAAAAACATTCTCATACAAAAATTGAGCCGTGGTGCGTGAATCAGATTTTTGTGTTGCTTTGGCTTCGACCCATTTTGTGAGATAGTCCGTAGCCACAATGATATATTGGTTATGGGTGTGATATGCAGGGGGTGATATAGGTCCCACAAAATCAATGCCCCATTTTGCAAATGCCCTTGCCCCCATCATTGGCCTTAATGGCATCTCATCTCTTTTGATTGGTACCTTGGTGCGTTGACATGCATCACAATGCTTTACAAACTCTTCGGCATCCATGTGCAATGTAGGCCACCAAATTCCTGCGGTTAAGACAATTTTTGTCGTCTTATCGCCCGAAAAATGGCCTCCTATTACTCCGCTATGTGCATGTTCTAGAATCAGCAGGTATTCGCTTTCACTTGCACAGATTCTAAGTTGATTGTCCTTTCCCCGCTTATAGAGTCGATTTCCAATTAACTGAAAGTCACGAGCTTCCAGCTCTATAGCTTTCTTCCGTGCTCTTGTAGTGTTCTCAGGGAACGTTCTGGTGGTTAGGAAGTCAATGATATATTGACTCCATGAGGGTGCTATGTTCACCCGCAACAAAGTTGCGTGATCCACTGGTTGTTTGGCACTACATACTGTACAATTGGTAACATAAGAATGTGTATCCTCATACATAGTTGGCCAATAAACCCCTAATTGTTTCAGTCTCTGGTGTGTTTTCACTGTCGAACAATGAAATGCACAACCCTGGACATGTGCCTCTTCCAGGTAGCACTCGAATTATTCCGGATTTATACATAATCGTAGGATTAGGTCAGATTCAAGATGATACAGCCGTCCTGCTGTCAACTGGAAGTTTTTTGTTTGTCGAATTGTTCGCTGTTTGGATCTATATCCCGTATTATCAAACTCACTTCCAAAGGAGAGAATGCTAACTATTTCTTGAGACCATTTGGGTACCATTTCAATGTTGAAAAGATAAGCATCTGGTATGTCATCATCTACCCCTTGAGGAGCTTCCCCGTTGTGTATTCTTGAAAGATGATCAGCTCGCAGATGGGTTTTCCCCTTTTTGACCACCACTGTGAAGTCAAATTCTAGCAATATAATAAACCAGCGTACGATTATCCCTGTATTGCAAGGTTTATTTACTAGGTATAAAAGAGCTTGATGATCCGTGAAGAACACAAATTTGTTTGCAAGCCAATAATGCCGAAATTTCTTTACATCATAAATCATTCCTAACCCTTCCCTCTCGGTGGTTGTGTAGTTCTTTTCTGCACTGTTTAACTGTCGGCTCGCATAGCAAACTGGAAAATCCATTGTTCCGTCTCCAGGTTGAGCTAGCTTGCTTCCAATGGCATATGCTGAAGCATCAATGTGCACATGGAATATCTTGTCCCAATCTGGTGCCTTTAGCACAGGTGCGGATATAAGGTTTTCCTTCAGCCTTTGGAATGAAGTTTCACACTCATTGGTCCATTCGAAATTGACTAGCAAACGATAGAGAGGTTGTGCGATGACCGCATACATGTAGATGAATCTTTGATAATATCCACAGTGCCCCATGAAGGATTTCACTTGTTTCGCATTAGTAGGCCTGGGCAGGTCTACAATGACTTTGACTTTGTCCAGGTCTGTGGTTATGCCGTCTCTTGAGACAATGTTTCCTAAGATTCGTCCTTGCTTAACCATAAATACACACTTTTTCGGGTTTAGACAGATTCGATATGTTCTGCACGTTTCAAAGACCTTTTGCAAATGGTCAATATGTTCCTCTCGCAGAAGAGAGTGCACACACATGTCATCCATGTAAATTTCTAAAAATATCCTTAGGTATTCCTTGAAAGCGTGAGTCATTAACCTCTGGAAAGTGGTTGGTGCATTTGTTAAGCCAAATGGCATAACTCGATATGCATAAATCCCCCATTCTATGGCAAAAGCTGTTTTGTGTTGATCCTCCCTTGCTATTGCCAATTGGTTGTATCCTGAAAACCCATCCAAAAAGGAATAAGCCCGTTTCCCGGCCACTCGCTCAAGGACATGTTCTGTAATTGGCAAGGGATAATTATCCCTTGTGGTTGCCACATTCACCTTTTTGAGGTTTACACACACTCACAATTTTCCATTCTTCTTGGGAACTACCACAATGGGTGAAACCCAATCTGTATGTTCAATTTCATAGATGAACTCTGCTTCCATCAGCTTATCAATCTCTTCTTTGATTCGTTTGGCAAATGTGTCATTATATGTATAAGGTTGTTGTTTGCTGGGTTTTGCATCCGATTTTAAAGAAATTGTATGTTGGCATATCAATGGATCAACTCCTTTGAGGTCTTTATAGGACCAAGCAAACACATCTTTATACTTCGTGAGAAGTTGCGTTAGCTGCACTTCCTCCTCAGGCTCTAAGTCGTTAGCTATATAGACCGGCTGAGGCTTTTCACCTGGTTCTGCGAGGTCTATTCTTTTTGCATTTTCAGGCCCATCGTAAGATTCTTGGTTGGTTTTCTCCCGGATTGGTGGTGTCATGATGCTTTTTCTATCCTGGATAGTAAATTTCCTATAGTGTGGTGGTACGTTCATGTTACCCTTTTCTAACTCCCCTTTACCATCACTATCCTCTTCAGTAGTCCATATCTCCCTCAAAGATCGTTTCAGTTCTTGGTATTTCTGTTTACGCTCCAGTTTGGTCCACTCTTGGTCTTTTGTTGGTTCTTTTTTTGATTTTTCAGATTTTTGTGATTTTGTTTCAGTCCTAGCTTTTCTTTCCCTTTTTTATTTCTTCTCGCGTTCGTTTTTTTCGACTTTCTGAGAATTTCCCTGATATTAGATCTTTCACACAATCCTCTGCTTTTACAAGCATCAAATAGTGAGTTTTACCTTTTATCCTGGGCATCAGGTTCTCTCTCGCTTTATTTCCGACTCTTTTCCTCCTATAGCGTTCTTGGCGTCTAGGGTGTTGATTAGAAAAATCATAAAACTTGATATTCTCGGCTTCATTCCCACGCTCACTGGAGGTGTCCGAACACTCATTATCTGCCTCATCATTTACTTCCAATTGCTCAGTGGAGTTGTAAAACTCTTCTTGTTCTGGAGGTTCTACCGTCTCTTTTTCTGGCACCACGCTTACCATGTAATAGGGTAGCACATCGTAACCATCCTTATCGCAAAATTTTGTTGTTGGACTATCGGTAATGGTACAGACATCTAATGTTGCCAATATGTGCTCCCATTCTAGAGGCTCCAAGGCATCTTCAAGAAAGGGTTCCGGAATATATTCTTTGTCCTCAATTTCTCTTTCTAAGATGCATTCCTCTTTTCTTAAGCTTCCACAATGTGAAGCTCCGCACATCCATAGCTCTTTTGGTTGCCCTAACCATGCTGGTAGTTCTGATCCTGCTATTGTAGCCGAATCAAACTCTTCCATAGGTGTTTGGTTTACATCTTTGTAACTATGGTCTTTCAGGTGTATTTTAGTTGTCGTCTCGCCATGTCTGAGGTATATGTGGTCATAACCCCAATCTTGGACCATCTTTAGTTATCGCATGAATGGTCGTCCCAAGATTATCTCATAATTGTTCTTTTTGTCAAAATCGACTATTGCAAATGTGTGCTCATACTCGATCCTGCACGAAGTGACAATTACTTTTTCCAAGAGTCCGAGAGGCTTCTCCATGAAACCATCTGCCAACTGCAGCTTCATTCTGGTAGCCCTCAGAGCTTGTTTTCCCCATTTTTTTCAGATTTCCTTTGTGGCGATAGCAACTCCCGCTCCACTATCAAGAATAGCTTTGGAAACTACTCCTTGGAATTCTACTGGTAGCGTCGTGTTTCCGTCTTCTCCCTCGCAATATTCTCCAACCTTATTCAATGGTACCGGCCTAGTGTTTAGGTTAGGCCTATCCAACTCCCTGATTCCTTCTTGTAGCTTCAAGGTGGGGTCTTTCACTCCAAATTTTTCTAGGCATTTTCCTACTGTGGTCCACATGTTTGGCCTTAGCCTTAGGAGTTCTGCTAACGTGATTGTGCATGCCACCGGGGTGGATAACAGCTCAATCAATCCTTGTGAATCCATCACCTTGTTAGAAGAAAGTCTTTGATATGGGATTGCTCTCACTTCCGACTTAGCTTCATATTCTCCTAGGTAAGAGGGTAAAGTTCTCAAAGAGTCTGGTTGGCTGTGCCTCGAACTAATAGATCCTTGGTCTCCCCCTTGTGAATGTATCTCAAAGTTCATTTGTGATCTTGCCTCAAATTCTTCAATAGGAGGTAAGATCAAGTTCGTTTCCATTCTCGTACTATTCATGTGGTCATTCATCCTACTAGTCTTGTTGGCCTCTCAAATTTGCTTCCACAGATCATCTAGACCATTACCGTCCTTTCCCAATTCTGCCAATATTCTAGGATGGACCCCGTCACTTGCCTCATCGGTGGTATTTGGCACTATGATAGTCTCTCCTCTGGACTCATATTCATTAGTGAGTCTTTCCTTTGTTTCCTCATGTTTCTCTAATGTTGGTTGGATAGGGGTTGGAACTGGCGCATCATGGCAATTTTCCAGTTTTCCCAACGGGTCTTCCATCAATGATTGAGCCGTCTCGATCATCTTTTTACACATGTCCAACCTTTGTTTTTCTATTTCCACATATGGATATGTCATCCACCTTTGCTCCTGGGTCTGGTTCTTTTTGAGTCGAGCTTCATAAGCTTTTAGAAGCGCATCCAGCTGCTCGTTTACCTTGTCTGCCAGTACAGATCCTCCTGATCTTGCACTTTTGGGCTCTGCTATTTCCTTAGGGGCTATGGCTGCTGTGGTGTGTGAGCTTAGGCTAGCTAGGTCTTCTAACCGCTCCAATCTGTTCTTTGTATGTTTCAACTCATCGGATAGGGCTGTTTGCTCTCGTTCTTTCTTGGCTTTCCTACGCGCCTTTCTTGCCTTCCAAGTGCTTCTCGGATTTTGTGTTTCTGAACTTTGGGCATCTGTTTTTGGTTCTTCTATTATGGGTTCGTTCGTCCTTCTTTGGGCTTGGGCCCGTGTTACCGCCTGAACAGGTATGATTGTTTCACTTTCCGATAGTCCACTGGAAGGTACTGTTTCCAACAGTGTTTCCAACAGGTTCAAGGTGGTTTTTGCTCCTTTACTCGGGTTTTTAGGGCAATCGGGAATCAAATGGTTAATTCCACATTCTAGTCAATACGCGTTGACTCTAATGATTTCATCATGAGGACAGTCTCTCAGCCAATGGTCTCTGCCACACTTGTAACAGGGGCCCTTGGGTTATTGAGGTGCTCCTTGAGCTCCTCATTGCTAGTAAGCCTGTCTCTATCCGCCCATGCCTCCATTGGCTATGAACAACAATGTTCGTTCATCTAAGCTATATCTTCCTTCTCCTGCGGTCTGTGCAGCAGTTGGAGGTCCTTGATTCCCTATCATGATCCATGGTTCTGGTGTCGAGGGTTCTTCCGGTGGATAATAGACAGGGTTTGCCGCATATCCATTGGGATCCTCATAATACGCATGCATAGGCACCAAAGACTTTTCTTCTGATTCAGTTACCGTTGGTGTGTATCTTACACCAACTGGTCGTAATCCTGGTAGGGGTGGTTGTTGCCCCAACACCGGTTGTGGTCTCTCTACACCTAGAGGTCCTGGTAAGTTGCTTGCTTGATATCTAGGCATAGGTGGAACTTGAGGGGAAGTTATAGGGGCTTGGGGAGCATAAGGTCTCTCTCTCACATATCCCTTGTTATAGTAACATTCCTCGGTCCCATGGTTTGTCCATTTTTGTTCAATAGCACACGACTTGGGCTGCTTAGCCTGGGGTTTGGCGTACAAGTTGATCTTTTTTAGCACTTCATCTACGAGCTGCTCCTAGTTTACCGTCATTTCTTCTTTCAGTGTTGTCTTGGAGGACTTGCTCCCACTTTGCTGTGAAGATGAATCGTCATCAAGGTCCTTGAACTCCCCTTCTTTGTAGACCGCACAATTGTCCACAAGGTACAGAGCTTCCTTGGTCAACTCATTCAACGTCGTGCTCCTCTTCATATGTAAGTCTTTCTGGAGATCTGCATTCCTTAGTCCTTGGATGAATATCAGCATAAGTCTGGACTGAGTTGGCAGTTCTTCAACAGGACAAAACTTAACATATCTTTTTAGTCTTAGGGCTGCCTTCCGTACAGATTCTCCATCTTTTTGTTTGAATTTATGAATTTGTGAGACGGTATTATGAGCTATTCCCCTTTGATAGAATTCCTCAATAAACTCGTCAAACACTTCCTCCATCGACTCAAAGTCTCTACGCTCCACAGAGTCAAACCAAGTTGCAACATCATCCTTTAGGGTTAGTTCAAACCCTGCAAATTGGGTAGGAAAGTCTAACACCTCTTCAGCTCTAATCACACACACAAAGACTGCTACATGATCTCTTGGGTCTCTGTTTCCTGTGTATTTCTTGTTTACCCATTTTTGCACTTGAGAAGGTATAATTCTGCGATGGTCTACAAACCTCATCATTGGATCACCCCGTCCAAGTCTATACCCCTCCTCAAGCCTTCTGTAATAGGCTAGTTCCTCGCCCAACGGTGCTCCTAAGCCATAATTTCTAACGGTTCTCGCTGAAGGTGGTCCTTCTCTTCGAACTTGTTCCATGGATGGTCCTCCAAGCTCGGTCGACCCTTGTGTCTTTGGCTTACTCTCTGCTTGATACCTTGAATAGTGTGGGAGTTCTTGCAAATCCCTGAGCCCTCGTGCGGCTAAATAATCGTCTTGATTTTGGTATGGTTCCATTGTTGCACTTTGTCAAAGCCATGCCTGCAATGATGGCTGGTTTGCTGGTTGGTCTTGGTTGTTGAATTCTTGCGGTCTGGTGGAATGTGATGTAGCGTCATACTCATCTGAAAATGGATTCGTTGACTTGCTTGGGGTGTGGGCAGCTCTCGACATTTCCTCAGGGGCATATGCTGATGCTCCTGGACCTGTAGCTCTTTCTACTTCCTCTGAGAGAATACATTGGTATTCTTGCCCGTATTTATCAACAAAAACTATGCCCTTCCCCGTAGCAGTTTCATAAGAGAATAAGTAAAGAACCTTGTCTTTGCTTAGTTCATCTACGTATGGTTCTTTAGTGCAAAAGTAAGAGACAATACCCTCGCTCTCGTGTTTGTAGATTCCCACATTCTCATTATAAGTTGGAACCTTGATTGTTTTCTTATCGTACATAAAAATAGCTCCGTGCCGATCAATGTTTGGTGGCGGCTCTTGAGTTTCTGAAACCATTTTCCCTTTATCCACATTGTCTCCATATCTGTTGTAATCTTTAGGGTTGCTAACTATTAAATAGTGGTTCCTCTTTTCGTCTCGGAATCTATCTCCATCATCATACACGTGGATTATCTCTAATCTTTGTGCTGGCCTCTCTTCAATGCAAATGCACTTGCGGCCTCAACAGTCAGAATAGACTAGGGCTCCTCTTAAGTTTGTTCCCTCTAAGAAGATCACCGTAAGCCTGGAATCATTCAAAGGATTTTGGGAGGTGATTCCCCCTCGCATAGGTCCATCATAGGTGAAACCTCCTGGCTGTTGGCTACCCATCATGAAGAAAGATTTTTCTGACGAAGTGTCAGTATCACTACCTTCCTTAATAATCGGTGCTAGTGGATCTAACCTTGCCTAAGTTACACTCTCTTCGGTGGACACTAGGCTACCTTCGTCACCTGCCACCTTCTGGTCTCAAATTCATCAAACTTATCAATGCAACTTATCACAAGTTCAACCACTAACCTGGCAACGGATCGATTTCTGCACAACCTCTTGCTTTGTTGCTGAATATACCTGTACACAAGAGTTTTAATTTCGGCAATTGAATCAATGCATTTATCTTCTAGAGGTTATCTTAGTAATGATTGGTATAACTGGAGAGTTAATCTCAACCACTACTGTATTCTATACACTGCTGATGTTCCGGATTAGGTTGCTAATCTGAAATAGTACTTTTCTCTGATGTGGGCCAATTTACGTGAAAAAGCTTGAATTCAGTCTTTGCTTTTTCAAATGGGTAAACAAGGTCCAAATTTACTTCTGAAAGAAGTTCTAGAACCCTGAAGCCAAATAGAACCTCCCTGTCTAGGCTGGGTCAAATTTTCCCTGCAGTATGTCCCAATAGACATCCTACGCGTAGGATATCTCCTACTGGATTTTGCCTGCATTTTTGCACTGTTGTTTCCCCTTGTTGTGCTGAGCTTATAGCTGTTTTTTTCTTTTTGATTTGGACTTCTAGAAGCTGGTCAATGAGTCAGAAATCTGTTTCGACGGCCTGTGGATGGTATTGATCAGTCTAATAAACTCCAAATTGGACCAAAATTGACTAGCAGGCTTGCCTTAGGCTATATAAAACCTTACAATGCTCAAAGTCAAATTCTGGCTTCATTTTCTTGCATTAGACATCCTACGCGTAGGATGTATTTTTCTTCAGAATGGCTTCAAACTAAAGGCTTAAGCTCCCCTTGAGTTGCTGATCACCTTGGTATACTCATATTTCAATTTGGAGTCCCAAATCACTCAGAAGACATCCTACGCGTAGGATGTCTTTTTGGCCTGTTTGACCCCAGATTTGTTCCACAACTTCCCCTTGATGTAAGTATCCCAGTGGTATGCTTAGATCTTGATTTGGATGTCAAAAAGTCCCAAACTTCAGCTGTTTTTGCTTTTTCAATCAAAAGTGCTAAAGTCCACTTTGCACCCAATTTTCTTACCCGAATAAGGTGAAACCCCTTTCAGTCACTCAATATATCATGAAAGACACACTCATGCAGCCATCTTATGGTTTTGGTTTCAAGTTGATGTTTTGGCACTAATTGGGTAGGATGTCTACAATTTCAGTCTATCTGGCCTTATCCTGTCAAGAGATGGCCAAATTTCCACTTTCCAGTTGAAATTAGGGTAAACCCTACCTTCAGAACACACTGGTCAACTCAAAATCCCAAAATTCCTCCCACATTGGCCTGTAGACATCCTACGCGTAGGATGTCTCCTGGCTTAAAATTAAAGTTTTTTCTGACAGGAATGCTCTTGATGCTCTGTAGGCCTATCAGAAACACTCACAGTAACTTTTGGACTTCAATTAGGCTTTCAATCACACTTTTGCGTCTTTTACAAACTTGTAATGATTCTACCAAGCAAGTATACATGCATGAAATGCTCTAGATCTGAATCATGATGTTCTACTTACTCTACTCCTACCTACCATGAAGAAATGGTGATAATGGTGTTTTTGGTTGATTTTTTGGCCTCTCCGGACTCTCAAGCTCTCTTCTCACCGCTTCTCCCACTCCCACTCCTACTCTAGAACTCGACTACTACCTAAAAACTTCCTAAGTCTACCTCCTCTACCTAAGTCAAAGGATCTAGGCCAGACACACGCTTCCTAGACTCTCTCTAAGACCTAGAGAGTCCTCCACCCTATGATCCTATCTAAATGTAAAGCGAGACTCTTGGCAAGCCAAAAATCCCAATCCTCAAGGATTAGTCTCCGTCACCTACCTAAGGTTTTCGTCCCCGACAGCGGCACCAATGTTGGACTGGTACGCCGCAACGGACGTCAGCACAGCGAGAACTCACCTAACAAGTAATGTCATCTAGGACGAAGTTCGACCCGCAGGCGCGTGGAAGCAAGCATAAGGTGTCAACCTACACTCGACCGACCCCTAACTAATTCCTACAGAGGCCCCTACCAATTGTCTATGTCACAGTCTTCAAGAGAACAAAAGAGGATGCTTCCTACAACGCTTGCTAGAGCCGAACACCTATCAAACACTTCCAAAACACCATAGAACTTGAAGGAGACCCTACTAATACCTATAGGCTACTCTCCCTAAGGTCTATGAACCAAAATCACGACCCAAAACACCCGGTGCAGAAACACGTAGGATGTCTGGCCGAAATCTGCAGGTCTTTGTTTTCGAAATCTGAAGTGCCTAATGTGTAGCTCTACTCAATGTGAACGCGTGGATATGCTGCAATGCAAAATCAGATAGCGTATGCTCACCCAAATAACCGATGAAGCTCGTAGAAGGAGCTCCCAACGCCGGACCGTACGCGCGCAATGTTGGTATCGGCTCGTAGCTCTAGTCGGGGGCAACACGCTGCACTTCTCGGCACTCAATTTCGACCACCGTAGCACACGTAGCGTCAAGACAAAGCTCACACTCTCTCTCATGTACACAGTACGCTCACTCCCAAACTTAAACTTGTTTAAAATGACAAAAGGTTTTTTCATTAAGGTCAAAAAGTGATATATATACCTTACAACTTCTCAAACCCTAAAGTTCCAAAATCATCTATCTACTCCATCTAACTATCAAAACTGTGATACAATGTGGAAACTTCTGTAAGTCCCGATATTTACAAGGTGAAAATTCGGGTTTTCCTCAATGAATGACTAATTACAAAAAATAATAATCCGCCGAGTAGTTAGATGTCGTGGGGTGTGTCCAGCTTCTAGCAAGGACTTATGTTGAGCGTACCCTATTCTATTACTTTTGCTAGCTGGTTACATCATAAATTCTACTTCCTAGTGTCTATTAATGCGGGTGATTATCAATAGACTCTTACTTATTGATCATTCCCTTCCTTGCCGGATTAAGGAGCACTAAAGCTACCCTAATCTCTCGAGGAGATCTAAATTTTCTTAATTGTGCATAATTAATGTTTAATTGTCGCTACCCACTTATGTGATTTTAGGACATGATTAAGAAGCAATTAATCTTCCCTCTTATGCTCTGGTTAATACATGATTAAGGGGTGAAATGAATCTCTCTTTGTGCAATGAATTTCTGCATGATTATGTTTCCTTGTGCATTAAAGATTATGTATGATTGGAGTTATATTTGCACTAATCTAATTGCACATATTTATGCATGGTAAAGTATATTTTGATCCTCTCTTTTACCCAAGTCTTGCATGGTTATAGGCATACATTGTGCATAATATTGATGAGTCAAAAGTGATGCATGGATATTATTCCTATATTGCATATGGTGGATGTAGTTATGGTAATATTATGGTAAAGATTATGCATATGTGTTTAGGTAAGCTTGTTTTCTTCATTTATGGTCAAGTGACTAGATTAGGGAAGAATTACCCTCCTTGCTATGTAGCATTAGAGACCTAATTAGAGAAAGAATTCTTTTACTCTAAATCACTTGTGTGTAACAGCATGTCAATTAATCCTAGCTAGTTTCCCCCCTTGTCAATGATTTCTTTACAAAGTTTATGTGTGATTAACCATAACTCAAATCAACTTTTACTTGAGGAATTATATGGCTTAAAAGCATTTCATTGCTCTCTCCTAGATGTGGAGTATTGTTATGAGTAAGATTAGGTACTCTTTTTCCTAATCCTTGTGGATGCCTAATCATTGTTGATATGGAACTACTTGATACCATATTTTAGCCCTTATTTCTTTGAAGTTTTTCTAACCCAAAGTAGTGAGATATGGCCCCCAAGTGGACACGTTTTGGTGGTGCTAACGACCGCGAGGCGGAAACTAGCAACATGGCAAACAACAATAAACACCGATGAGAGAAGAAAATTTGGCCATCTCACGAGGCATCGAGGAGGAAATTCATGAGGTAGGATGGATTTTATTTTGTAACTTACATAAGCATTGCATTACGGTAACTTTAGGAATGCCTAAACTCCCCGAAATATGTTGGAAATCCAACTAGGACAACACAACTTATCTCAACCAAATTTGATTCATTATTCCAATGTCAACTTAGTCTGAACCCCCTATTGATCAGAGGGTGGTAGCTCACGAAGTTATCGCAAAAGCTAAATCCACGAGTTGCTTTTTATGTGATGGATATGTCCATGGCTTGCTTTTGATGCGGTGGATACATGTTTTTTACCCGGAGAGTTACTCCATGAATTGGGTGGATCATGGACTGGTTGTACGGGTGGCCAATTGACAACGGGTGGAGTTAACACTCGTTGGAGGTCCTCACAACTCCAAGACATTGGAATTTTTAATTAAGTATTGTTTGTTGAGTACTTTTTCCTAGGAAAGATATGTTTTGGTGTCGATTTTTCTTGATTGAAGGGAATTGTCTTAAGGAACTTGTGTCGAGGAAATATAAAGAAGGAACCTTAAGTGTTGAACAACAATGTGTTAGTAATTAGGCCACACAAAGACTATGTGTGAGTGCAGGGTGGAAAGTGGGGGCTTGGCTCGGGTTGCCAAAGCCTACGAGACATGTGGTACCGATCAATTGGGAACTCTCTCGGGGGGTTCACTATGTGTAAAACTACCATATCACGTGCGTTCAAGACATGTTTGTAAAACCCCTTATCTGTGAATTTTTTTAGAAATATAATATACCCTTTTCTTTTGAAATCTGTAAGTTTTTTTCAGATTTGAAAAAATAATGCCCTTCTGTTTATATATTTTTGTAAGTTTCAAGAACTTTAAATACCCTTCTGTTGAACTCACATGATAGTTACATTTTTATTAGGTGGCCTCCCCGGGGGAACTCTCTGCCCTATGTAATAGAGTATGAATTTAGATATCTTATTACGCCAGAGCGATAGGAACTCGATGCACGTGCCTCTGAAAGCTACAAGGAAAAAGGCAGCGAGGTCTCTTCTCCTCCTGGAAGATGAGATTTAGGACCAATAGTACGAAGTTATGCTTCCCCTGTGGGGTGGAGCTAGATTCCTCTCACTGGTGGCTTGGACTCAACTCAGTAAGTGATGAGAGACCATCCATTGGTTTTCTTCTTAGGCAATTTTTGTTTGCTCCCACATAGGATCTAGCAACCATCAGGTGTCCTCTAGATCCATCAAGGTGAGATGGGGAGGGGACCTCACAACTGGTAACAAAGCCTAGGGTTCAAAGCCTAGGTTAGTTTGGAAAAATTCATATAGTCTGAAAATTTTAAAAAATAAAATAAAAATGGAAAGGTAATCCAGGGCTTATGCATCGATATTTTAGGAGGATCCTATGGTTGAATATTGCAAATTCCAAGTCTTCAAGCTTACTTATGAGAGTGCCTATCCTTCCCCGAACTATCTTTTGTGTCGGAGCGTGATGGAGCTGTTGATGAAGGCTTACACTCCTCATTAGACTTGGAGAGATAAAGGCTAGGAGCTCGACTGCAGCAATGAAGGTGGGATTTATTACATCAATGCTTGGAACTTGGGATGTCTTACCACGGACTTAAAGAAACTACGTTGGGCAGAGGAAATGAGAGTAGTTCAGTTGTACTACTTCTTGGGTACAAACTCGACTATCACCGTTCCCACTTATCCAAAAGGCACGGAGAAACATTTGAACGAATGGCTACGGGAGAAAGTGGTAGAGATAATTCCATATTGAAGACTCAAAACTTTTTCTATTGCTCTAAATACCCCTAAGAATATGGATCTTGTAATTTACTTCCCGATTTCCAATGAGTATAGGAACTACAATACCAATCAGTTAGAAGATTGTAGAAATGTGACTACAAACACCCATCATTTGTATCACCATATTTCAAGTCAGCTAGCTATGTGGATTCTTTAGATGCCACAGAAATTTGCAATAATGTAGGATGAGATACCCTAAGCCTCTTTTGTAAGGCTATCCTTGTAAATATTCACTTTATGAATAAAGAACCAAGTCTTTTGAATCGAGTGTCTTGATCTTGTGTCTATTCTGAAGATAAATTTAAATCTTAGTCGTGTGATAAGTCTTTAAATTCATCAGTCTACCGATCTTATGAAATCATGTAGGTACCTCCTTCTGCTCTCTATACCGCAGTTCATGAGAAAAAACTTCTTCTCAAGCAAGCGCAACCCTCCAACTTCAAAGGTGAAGGGGTTAACATGGAACGAGATGCATAGGTTTGGATAGAGGCCATGGAGGATTACTTTGAAGCTGTGGGAACTCATTTGCAGAATCAAACTATGCTTGCCATGTTTCGACTTACCGAAGATGCCAAAATATGGTGGAAACAACATTCACTACAAGATGTTGTATGCACTTGTGACGATGTTAGACGGAAATACATTGGGTTTTTATACTCCCTGGTGCCGCTAAGACCGTCGCTAATAGCATCAATACGGGAACGTTGCTATGAGCGTCGCTATAACGATCACTATGATCGTCGCTATAGGAGTTTCTATATAGCAACGACTATAGCGACGGCTATAGCGACGGCTATAGCAATGATCATAGCGACATTTATAGGCCACCTATAGCGACGTTTATAGCGATGCTGCAGAGCCTTATATAGCAACGGTCATAGCGACACCCGAGAGAAAAAAAATTTGGTGGCAGGGCATTCACCCATCAACCATATTGAATGTTTCAATAATTGAGTAAACCTAAATGAATCCAAGATAAGCCCAGATTCACCTTTGAAAGAAAGTGCAAGCGTAGATATAGACCCAAAGTAGTCACCCACAAGACAATATAACCATTAACTCCATCATCCATAGTATTGTTTGCAGAATAAAGATACAAAATTGACAAAAGTAAATTGATGAAAGTAAATCAATGACAATTGTACACATCGTAGGAAAAATCACTTGATTGTTAAACTTTGTAAATGTAATAGTCACAACACCATTGTCATTATTGAAAAAATATACATGGTTTTCAAAAAGACGTATAAACTTCATCTCATGATACATATGCTATGACAAAATGAAACTAGTGCTATCTAGCTATGGCTAGACTGACGTCGTCTAATCAGACGTCTCATCACGTCCAAGCGGTGTATCTGTCGGATTCTATTAAAAAAACAATAAGATAGCTTTCTGTAAGTATAAACATATAATTTATAAAACAATACAACAAATATAAAAGAGTAAACCCTAATACTAACCATGCCGCCGTGAGAACTCAAGATGTCTATCAGGGCGTTTAAGCCCTTCTTGCCTGCGTACTCGCGCTCGTACGGTGTGGGGTCACGTCCTGTCATCAACCACTGTCAAAACATACAAAGAATCCATATGTTAGAATTTAAAAACACCTAAACCCTAAACTATCAAATCTAAAGAGCCATGCAAAAACACTTACAAAATCGGCCTCAAATGATGCCCACCCACCACCCCCCAAGTGGTGTGAGCTCCCTACCTCTACTCGCGCTTTGGCTGCCTCCTTTTGTTGCTTCCACTTGTCGGGATTCTTGCATGCTACTTTCTTCGCATTCTTCCAATCTTCTTTTGCCAACCAGTCTGGTCTGTTCCACCCATGCTTAATTTCTTTTTTCACTTTGGAACGCTTGTGCTTACAGTATTCACGCATTCGAACCTTCATGAGGTCATCATTGAAGAGGTCATCCCCTGTTGAAACGGGAAACTTGTCATGCAACATGCTGATGACTTTTTCTTTTAAATCACTTGGTACTTCACTCCAGGTGTTTAGTATGTAGTGTCTAAACACCTGAGAGCAAAGATTAGCATGCACGAGATCACCTTCTTGCCATCATCATCCAAGATGATGCCGTTGAAGTCAACGGAGTAAGGGAAGCCCTCTCGCCAGTGATGCATGAACCTGAGTGTCCCGACAGGGGTCTCTAGTGGCGTTCCTGGATTGGTCATCCTCTCCTCCTTGATACCCCTCCACTCCTCTCTTTCAAGCCAGTCAAGTCTGACATCTGTGCATCTGACCTCCGATGCTTCATGTAGTCACGCATGCATCTCCTCATCCAAGCATCGTTAAATGTATTCTCCAGAGAGGAAATTGGAAACTCCCAATGCAGCGTAGGAATAAGATAATCCTTGGAGGCTTTATCTTGAGCCCTCCAGGAGACCATGACATACAACAGTGTGTCAGAAAACTTGTCTACACAACTGTCGTATGCGGCCCATCACCTGCTTCCCCTCAGGGGTCATAATGATCTCATTGGACATACGATTGATGAGGTAGGCGTATACCTTTGGAATGTCCCTCCCGTGAACTATAGCAACCCTGTCTGGTGAATGCTCATTGTCCAGGCCTCTAAAAGACCCCGATGCAGTGTTCGAGTCACTCCTCGGCATCTCTGACATAGTGGCCGGGACACCACTCTCAAACGCGTAGGCAGTATAATCCTTTGGTGTAGTTTGAGTAGTCTCACAAGCAGGGACACTCCTCGGTGTGTCCTAGGGGACTCTGCAACACATGAGCTCCAGAAACGACGTGCTCCTCGCCACAACCACCACCACCGCTAGAGTGTCATGGAATTGTTGGTCCGCATGGTCCATCCAACATAAATATATATCTAATTTTAATCTTAAACTCAAAATAAACCTAAATTTAATTTAATCTAACGTAAATCTAAATCTAACGTGCATAAATAAACCTAAACTAATCTAACGTAAATCTAACTCAAAATAAACATAAATCTAATTTAATCTAACCTAGATAAACCTAAATCTAATCTAGCATAAATCTAAATCTAACATAATCTTAAACTCAACATAAACATAAATCTAAATGTAATCTAACATAATCTAATGTAAATTTTAACATAATCTCTTTCTCTCTTTGTTTTCTCCCCTTACCTCTCTTTCGTCTTCTCCCCCAATAAGTCTTAAGATCTTTAAGGTCTCTTGGGATAGTTTCCTACGACGTTAAAACTTTCTTCTTCTCGGGTGTGTGTGTGTGTGCGCGCGCCAATAAAAAGAGGAAAATGCTATAACCTTTCTATCACCCAAGTGTGGTAGATTGGTTATGCCATTTCCCTCTTGAATAACAGGTCTTGAGTTCAACTCCTCATCGGCTAGATCTTTAAGGTCTCTTGGGATAGTTTCCTACGCCGTTAAAACTTTCTTCTTCTCGGGTGTGTGTGTGTGTGGGTATGTGTGTGCGCCAATAAAAAGAGGGAAATGGTATAACATTTCTATCACCCAAGTGTGGTAGATTGGTTATGCAATTTCCCTCTTGAATAACAGGTCTTGAGCTCAACTCCTCATCGGCTAGATCTTTAAGGTCTCTTGGGATAGTTTCCTACGACGTTAAAACTCTCTTCTTCTCGGGTGTGTGTGTGTGTGTGCCCCAAGAAAAAGAGGAAAATGGTATAACCTTTCTATCACCCAAGTGTGGTAGATTGGTTATGCCATTTCCCTCTTGAATAACATGTGTTGAGTTCAACTCCTCGTCGGCTACATCTTTAAGGTCTCTTGGGATAGTCTCCTATGATGTTAAAACTCTCTTCTTCTTCTTATCTCTTCTCTCTCTCTCTCTCTCTCTCTCTCTCTCTCTCTCTCTCTCTCTCTCTCTCTCTCTCTCTCTCTCTCTCTCTCTCTCTCTCTCTCTCTCTCTCTCTCTCTCTCTCTCTTTTCCTCTCTCAATGTGTGTGTATGCATTCTTTGATTATGCTTGTGTGTGTGTGTTTTTTGTTTATGCATGTGCCTCTCTCTCTCTCTCTCTCTCTCTCTCTCTCTCTCTCTCTCTCTTAAAAACACAATGTGTGTGTGTGTGAGAGAGAGAGAGAGAGGGAGAGAGAGAGAAAGATGGGAAGGGAACATGAGAGAGAGGAGAGGGAAGGAGCATACCTGGCTCTCCTTCCTCTCCTCATGTATGTGTGTGTGTGTGTGGAGAAGTAAGAGAGAGAGGGAGAGCGTGGGTTACCTTTGCTTGCTTGAGCGCCAAAAACTCAGATCTGAGATCTGAGTTTTTGGGCGCTCTCGGTTTATTTTTTACGCCTGTCGGCGTCGCTATGACAAATAACTTAACGACGACCATAGCAGCGACCATAGAGACACCGTGGGTTTTGAGTTTTGAGCGTCGCACTACGAGCGTCGCTAATGTGAAGTACCTGTTTTAGTGATTGCCGAGACTCTGAGATTGTTGGATCTTCTTAGTCATGGAAGAAATTAAGACTGTGATGATCAAACACTACTTACCACTGCCAGCTCATAGAGCCATCAAAATGAACGAGTTTTTCTCACTCAAGCAGCTATCCTTGACTGTAGAAGAGTATTACTCCAAGTTCGTACTTTAAAGAGATATGCACCAAAGATGACCTTGGAATAGCAAGTGACCAAGTTGAAAGCTCTTAGACCAACAACACTGCAAGATGCTTTGTTAAGAGCCAAGCCGTTAGCTGTGGAAATCATGAAAGAAGAAATTACTTAGCAAAGAGGGCCAGACCAAATAATTGGGATAACATACCGACAAACCTTGCTTATCAGAATCGTTCCGTGGTAGCTACTTTAACTGCTACCAAATTTCCCTATGTGTGCTTCTATGAATGCCAAGAGTACGGTCATTACAGAAACAAATGGCCCAAGAAGACTCATGCATTTGGTGCAAATGCAGTACCTCTCAATGCCAATGGAAGAGGTCAACCAAATAATCACGGAGGAAAAGGAAGAGGAGATAGAGGATGAGGACGTGGTGCAGTTGCTAGGAAAATGCTACAGTTGGACGACCGACTGTAGGAGATGAAGCAGATGAAAGGTTAGTGCTGCATACTGCCATAGATAATCCTGCCATAGATAATCCTGGTGCTCGCCAGTAGTACACTGTAATTCAAGCTCTAGGAACGCGGCAAGGTGATAAAGTTGAATTCCTCATAGACTGTGGAAGTACGCATTCATTTCGATCTCCTAGATGCATGAGAAAGTGAAAGCTAAGCCAGGATCCTGCAAGTAGACTAGTAGAAGAATTAGCTAATGGGAAGGAAGTATTATCTCAACATTCCGCAAGCTTGATAGATTTTGAATTAGGGGGTTCTGCTACTTCTGTGCAGTTTCGTACTTTACCTTCAGGAATTTATGACGGAATTTTAGGAATGGGCTGGTTGAAAAAGAACGAAGCCCTTATTCATTGTGCTCAGGGAAACTTTACGTTCATAGATAACCTCGGGAATGATGTTCTAGTTCAAGGGAAAAATGGGATGCCCAAGGCTCATTTAGTTAAAGCAAGTAGACTTATAAAAGGACTTAAGAAGGGACAACAGATTTACGTTGTGAAGCTTAACAAGGTGGAACAATCAGATTCAAACTTTCACCCAGAATGGTTGAAAGGTTATGCCGATGTTTTCCCAGAAGATTTGACCAATTTGCCAGCGTATCCTGAGGTAGATCATGAAATAGAAACTATAGGTTAGCGTGTGAACCTATTTCTAAGAGACCGTACAAGATGTCGTTACCAGAAGCTATAGAACTTAAGGAGCAGCTTAGGCAACTCATCGAGCAAGGGTTCATTAGACCTAGTACTTCTCCTAGGGGTGCACTGGTTCTTTTTCAAAAGAAAAAGGATGGATCTTTGTGGCTATGCATAGATCATCGTGGGCTTAACCAAGTAACTGTCAAGAACAAGTATCTGATTCCAAGAATTGGTGAATGGTGGATAGACTCCATGGATCCAAGATCTTTTCAAAGATTGATCTTTGATCAGGATATTATCAGATCAGAATCAAAGAATCAAACATACCCAAGGCAGTTTTTAATACTAGGTATGGGAATTATGAGCTCACAGTTATGTCCTTTCGTCTTACAAATGCACCCGCAAGCTTCAATTGACTAATGCATGATATCTTTAGACCTTACTTGGATGACTTTGTCCTAGTCTTTTTGATGATATTTTGGTTTAATCTAAAGACGAAGCAGAACATCAAGAACATGTCCAAAAAGTGCTAGAAATTCTATGTCAGCATCAGCTTTATGCTAAGGAAAGCAAGTGTACTTTCTGTACTCCCCAAGTTAGTTATTTAGGTTTCATCATATCTACCGATGGAATCTCAGTTGACCCTTAGAAGATCAAGGATACAGTGGATTGGCCTCAACCTTCTTCTGTCAGTGAAGTCAAAGGATTTCTTGGAATTACAGGGTGGTACAGAATTTTTGTCAGAGATTATGTTCTTATTGCAGCACCTTTGACAGGACTTCTGAAGAAAGGAATGTGAATCAATTGAAAAGCAGAGCACGAAGCTATTTTTGCAGAGTTAAAGAGATGTTTAGTGTCTTCTCCTATTTTAAAGCTCCCAGATTTTAGTAAGGATTTTAAGTTGTGACCAACGCTAGCAGTCTTGCCTTAGGAGGAGTTCTTACTCGAGAAGGGAGACCAGTAGCTTTTACCTCTCACAAGCTCAGAGATCATGAGAAGAATTATCCGACTCATGATCTAGAACTTCTCACTGTCATCATGCACTGAAACTATGGAGACATTATCTTTTGAGTCGCAAATTTCAGCTAGTTACCGACCACAAGAGCTTAAAGTGGATCTTTACGCAACTCAACCTCAACATGAGACAAAGGAGGTGGATTGAACTTCTTCAAGAATACAATTTTGATATCAAGTATCGACCTGGGAAGGACAATGTAGTTGCAGATGGACTCAGCCATAAGTCTTTCCTCAATGCTATCTCTATACCTAATAATCCTATTCTGGAAAGGATTAGAGAAGCTTCTTCAAATGACCCAGAGTACTAGTGACTGTTAGTGCAGATTCAACAAGGCCAAGGATCTAAAGTAGCTTCTAGACCGCCGGCTAAAGACTATTCTCTTCAAGGGGAATTTCTTTATCTTGGTCAAAGACTTTATGTACCTAAGGATCCAGCACTAAAGAAAGCCCGACTTTTGGACATCCAGGAATTCAGAGACCTTGAATGCAATTAGAAGAAGTTATTTTTTGTCCATCCATGAAAGGTGATGTTCTTCGTTACGTAAAGTAGTGTTTATCTTGTCAGCAAATTAAAGCCGAATGAATCAAGATTCACGGGCAACTCAAACCTCTTGACATACCTCAAATGAAATGGGAGTGTATTAATATGGATTTTGTCACTGGATTACCTTCTCTTAGAGGGTACGATTCTGTATTTGTGGTTGTCGATATGCTCACTAAGGTGGCTCATTTGATACCTGTCAAGACAACTTAGAGTGCTTCTGACATCAGTAGGGTTTTCATCAAGAAAATCTTTAGACTTCACGGGTTACCAAGAAGAATCGTCAGTGATAGAGATGCGAAGTTTACTTTGACACTTTGGACTTCTCTTTTTCAAGCAATTGGAACTCAACTATGCTTCAGTACAACATATCATTCTCAGACCAGCAGGTAGACTGAAAGGGTAAACAAAGTAATCGAGGATATTCTTAGAGCTTACTGCTCACAAGAGCCAAGGAAATGCATTCAAGATCTTCCTTTAGTAGAGTATGCTTATAATTCTTTCGATCATAGAAGCATAGGAATGTCACCATTCAAGGAACTCTATGGACAAGAGTGTACAGCTCCACTGAACTTTTCTGATCCAACTATTAAAGTGGAGGCCTCAAAGCAAATGTTAGAAGACATGGAAGCACACACTAAAGCAATTTGCAAGGATATTCAAGCAGCTCAGGACAGACAGAAGCATTATGCAGACAAGAAGAGACTTGAAATAACTTTTAAGTTAGGGGATAAGGTATTTCTCAGAGTTAAACCCAAGCGAAGTAATCTATCCTTGGGAAAATTCAAAAACCTTAGCCCAAGATACTCTGGACCTTATGAGATTGTAAAGGCTGTAAGTGACCAAGCTTATAAGTTGCAGCTACCCTCAAACCTTAAAGTTCATGACATTTTTCATGTGAGTGTGCTACAAACAGGAAATTGACATTGCAATATCTACGATGTAAGGTCTCTACCTGCCCTAGAAGAGGGTTACCTATGTAAAATTTTAAGCCTAAATATCAATTTGGCAAAAGATGTTATTTTTAGCAGGTTTCAGTGATCAAATGTCTTTTTTGTGTTGGCATCCTTTTAGAACTTTTAATTCTGTTCAAATTCAATTTTTGTGAAAAATTTCCAAAAATAGAAAGTTTTTGACCCCCCGTATGGTCTAGGATTGACCGGCTTGTCAAATTTTGCACCGACCCAAGTTTCCTTAAAAATAGGGTCCGGATACCGGAGGCTCCTATTTATGGCAGGTAGTCGTATCTTATACTTGCAGGTCTATCTCGAGTTAGCAAGTTTCAGAATTGAAATTGGGTTAGTATAAGTCTAGTTAGCCTAAGGTTAGCATTTTCTAAGGTATGTATGGCATGGATGTGGATGTGCATGCATGGGTATGCATGGGCATGGATGTGCATGCATGGGCATGTGTCCCCATCATGTATGGCCATGGGTCATAAGCATAGCTAGTCTTGTGACAAGTGTTAGGATAGGCATGGAGAATGTAGCATGGCCTAGATAAGGTAGCACATGGGTGAAGAGTGAGGTGTGCCCTAGTATGGGCAATGGACCATGGGCTTAAGACACCACACCCCCTCAATATAGTAAAAACTAGCGCTAGGTCGCCTTGTGGAATTCCATTTTTGCATGTGTGTGTGTGTGTGTGTGTGTGTGTGTGTGTGTGTGTGTGTGTGTGAGAGAGAGAGAGAGAGAGAGAGAGAGAGAGAGAGAGAGAGAGAGAGAGAGAGAAAGAGAGAGAGAGAGAGAGAGAGAGAGAGAGAGAGAGAGAGAGAGAGAGAGAGAGAGAGTATAGGCAAGTGAGATGGGCAAGTGAGGATACCTCACTAGGGAAACTCCCACACCTAGCATGGCACTTGGAGGTGTGTGTGTGTGTGTGTGTCTGTATGGGCTCTCCAGTTCCAATTTTAGAAAGCCAAATCGACCCTCCTTGAGGGGGATGCCTATATAAGTGTAGCCCACCACTCTCTAGTGAACACACAACTCCCAAGTCTTACAAAAGGTTTTGCTGCCAGAGTTTCCATTGGAGGAGCTTACCTACATCAATTACCACACACAAGGAGGCTTAATCAAGGTGATTAATTGAAGTTATGTTACTCTAATTGCTCCATAGTCTCTTCTCTCTGGAGGACCTATGTTGAGCCTACCCTATTCTATTATTTTTGCTAGCTGGTTACCACATAAATTCTACTCCCTAGTGTGTATTAATGTGGGTGATTATGAATAGACTCTTACCTATTGATCATTCCCTTCCTTGTCGGATTAAGGAGCACTAAAGATACCCTAATCTCTCGAGGAGATCCAAATTCTCTTAATTATGCATAATTAATATTTAATTGGTCCTACCCACTTATGTGATTTTAGTACATGATTAAGAAGGAATTAATCTTCCCTCTTATGCTCTAGTTAATACATGATTAAAGGGTGAAATCAATCTCTCTTTGTGCATTAAATTTTTGCATGATTATGTTTCCTTGTGCATTAAAGATTATGTATGATTGGAGTTATATTTGCACTAATTTAATTGCACATACTTATGCATGGTAAAGTATATTTTGATCCTCTCTTTTACCCAAGTCTATGCATGGTTATAGGAATACATTGTTCATAGTATTGATGAGTCAAAAGTGATGCATGGATATGATTCCTATATTGCATATGGTGGATGTAGTTATGGTAATATTATGGTAAAGATTATTCATGTGTGTTTATGGTAAGCTTTTTTTCTTCATTTATGGTCAAAGTGACTAGATTAGGGAAGAATCACCCTCCTTGCTATGTAACATTAGATACGTAATAGAGAAAGTATTCTTTTACTCTAAATCACTTGTGCGTAACAGTATGTGGATTAATCTTAGCTAGTTTCCCCCCTTGTCAATGATTTCTTTACACAAGTTTATGTGTGATTAATCATAACTCAAATCGACTTCTACTTGAGGAAAGCTATGGCTTAAAAGCATTTCATTGCAATCTCCTAGATGTAGAGTATTGTTATGAGTAAGTACGAATTTAGATATCTTAATATGCCAGAGCGGTAGGAACTAGGTGTACGTGCCTTTGAAATCTATGGAGAAAAAGGCATCGAGGTTTCTTCTCCTCCTAGAAGATGAGATTTAGGACCGATAGTACGTAGTTATGCTTTTCTTGTGGGGTGGAGCTAGATTCTTCTCACTAGGGGCTTGGACTCAACTCACTAAGTGATGAGAGACCATCCACTGGTTTTCTTTTTAGCCAATTTTTGTTTGCTTCCACATAGGATCTAGCGACCATCAGGTGTCCTCTAGATCTGTCAAGGTGAGACGGAGAGGGGACCTCGCATACGAGCATTTGTTGAAGCCAGATTAGCTCACGAGCTACAAGTGATGCCGCAACATATTATGACTCAATGTAGAAACTGCAACACATTGTTGTTTCTTGCTGGTCCAAGAAACAAGACAACCATTTATAAAGAAGCAATTTCCACTAGTAGATCGCATAGATAAATGTGAGCTTGCCCAATCTGCATCTGTGTAACCCAAAAGGGAAAAAGATTGCACAGAATCCGATTTCAATTGATACACCAAACCAAAATCTCTAGTGCCTTTTAAGTATTTCAATTCACGCTTTGCTGCAGACCAATGCTTAAGAGAAGGACGTGCAAGATGTTGTCCAAGATAATTAGCAACAAACAAAATGTCAGGGCAAGTATTCATGCCAACAAACTGAAGACATCCAATCAAGTTAGCATGCAATTGATTTGTGAGAAGTTGACCACCATTGTGAAAAGTGTTCTTCGTAGAACTCACAAGACAAGGTGTGTTGGCCGACTTTGCTGATTCAATACCAATTTTTTGAATCGTATCTGTAATAAACTTTGATTGTCGAAGGAATAAAATACCTTTTGTGCGGCTCCTTTTGAATCTGAATGCCAAGACACGAGTGAATCTCTCCCAGATCCACCATAGCAAATGCATAAGACAATAACTTTTTAACTTGCTGAAGAAATCCCAAATCATTGAAAACAAGGATGGTATCATCCACATAAAGAGCAAGAATCACAAAACTGCTACATTGGTGCTTTATGTATAATTATACGCCCACTTACACTTAATAGTTGTACAACCAGGAGGTAGTTCAGTTAGTATCCATGTACCTTAGCCTCTTGCCATTGATCATTTTGTGGTGAAGAGATAACTTCATTATAAGTAACGAGATCTTCAGAAGTAGAGAAAGTATTATCAACAATATTGTCATCATAAACATGACATGAGCCATGTTCAAAATCAATAGACAGATCAACAAAAATATCAATATCATCATTGAAAACATTTGGAATGGATGGTTGTGAAGAGGAAAGAGGCTCTATAGGAAAAGTTTCATCGTCTGAAAGAAATGGAAAAGCCTGAAGCAACGATTTAGTATCATCAAAATCATCCATGGACCATGCCAGCCTCCCATTAGCTGTTCGTTAAAAGTAGCATCACTATTTACAATTACTTTCTTAGAGGAAGGGTCATAGAATTTGTAGCCTTTGGAAGTGTTAGAATATCCAATAAAAAAAACTTTAAGACCAGGAGCATGAATCTTTGTTCGTGTTTCTTTGGGAACACGAATATAAGCAATACATCCAAAGGTTCGAAAATGAAATACAGAAGGAATGTCACATGTCCATGCTGTGATAGGTATCTTACCAGAGGGTGTAGTAGTAGGAAGATGATTTTGAATAAATATTGTTGTCAAAGTAGCTTCAGCCCAGAAAACACGAGATAACCCAGAATGAATCAGTATACATTATATAACATTGAGAATAGTGTGATTCTTTCGTTCAGCAATGCCGTTCTGTTGAGGTGAATATGGAATAGTGTGTTCATGATGAATTTCATTGTCAGCATAGTAACTCACAAACTCTTGAGAAACATATTCGCCTCCATTGTCACTATGAAGCTTCTTGAGGCAACGACCAGTTTGAAGTTTTGCAGCCTTGTGGAATGTTTGAAAATAGATAAGGCCTCAGATTTTTGTCTAAGTAGAAATACAATCGTATACCGTGAGAAAGCATCAATGAAGGTAATAAAGTAGCGATATTGTGATCTTGAAGAAGGTAAAGGTCCACATATATCAATATGAAGAAGATCCAATATGTTATGAGAATAAGCTGTATTTGAGAGAGGAAAGGGTTTAGGATTGTGTTTCCCAAGAGCACAAAACTCACAAATTCCCATCTAGGGATGAGATTTAAGATCCATGCCATGAACAAGATCAAGACGCTGAAGATCAAGGAGTTTTGAGAAATCAGCATGAACAAATCGGTGATGCCATACTTTGCAATCATGATCATCTGGAGCAGTGACAACATTTGCTACAGCGTCATTGAGAGAGAGTTCAAACAAATTACCATTTCAAGAAGCAGTGGCTATAGTTTATCTATCTTTCTCAATTCGGCATTTGGTATGATCAAATCCAACAAAGAGACCAAGATCAACAAGTCTAGCAACTGAAAGAAGATTACATTGAAGATCTGGAACATGTAATACTCCTCACAAAATTTGAGTGGAAGAAGATAAGGTACCAATATATAAATCTTCAATACCCTTTACTTGACAAGTCATATCATCAGCAGGATAAACCACACGTTGAACTGGTAGTGGATGGTAGTTATGGAACCACTTAGACTGATATGTCATATTTCTTATAGCACCAAAATTGACAATAAAATGTGATCCATCACGTACATGAAGTACTCTGTCTGGAGCAACTGAACATAGGATGCAACTTGTTTCTGGTACGATATTGTTTTGATGTTCAGTAGTATATGCTCTATGATAATCTATGTCAAATTGACGCTTATAGCACATATGAGTGGGATGATCAGATCATCCGTGCAATATTCACAAGAAGAAGAGAAGAATATCTAGATAAACGTGGTTGTTTAGTGTTAATATTGTGTTCTTCAATATATTGACGTACCCAACAATCATCATCAGTATGGCCATTTCTATTGCAATAAGAACATTGCTTATTAGGGAATTTGAAACGAGAGAAAATACTACCGTGACAGCCACCTCTACAATTTTCTCGTTGAAATGGACGTCTTCAGCATAAAAAGCAAGTTCCATCTGTTGTGACTCATTCTCCTCTTGTGAAATCATGGCTGTATCATGACCAACATTACGTCATTCTTGACGTTGAGAGTATTCATCAAAGACATGCATGCTTGGTCAAAATTGAGATCATCTTTGTTAGAGTGAAATAGGATCACCGACAGCAGTAAGTTAATTAATAACAGATTTGAAAAACTCAATATGTCCCGTCACGGTAGTACCAACTTCATATTGTAACTTGTTAATTTCAAACCTCTCAAATATAGTATTTCAGTAACAATTTTTTTCTAAAATTTTGCAATAAGGTACTTCCATACGTCATGGGAATTAGGTATTTCATACACATCAAGCAAAATGGAATCACAAAGAGCAGAAAGAATATACCGATGAGCTGCTTTATCATGTCGTTGCCAATTTGTATACGCAACATGCCAATCTTCAAATATAGGTCCTTCAGTGATAAGCACGTTGTCATGATCCATATCAATAGGTTGAGATGGGCATACACAATTTCCAAGGACAATATCAAAAATCCTTGTCCTTGGAAAGGAGGAACAAAACACTGGCCAGAAGGAAAGCCGTTGACGAGAATAGTCATAGCCATATCCGGTTGTGAGAAGACGTATAAGATAAGATCACAAAATTTGCACACCATATATGGTGAATGCTACAATTGAGGACGTAAGATATGATAATTATGTTCTGTCAATGATAAACGCAAGAAGGATGCTCAATAAATGTCAAAATATGTGAGCGACGTCACCCCAAAAATCAGGGAAAAAGAGACGTCAATAATAAAACAGTCCTCACAATAGAGTGATGTGAGACGCGACGTGAGACTCAAGATTGACGTCCACAATATGAATAGGAAAAAGCTAAATTTGCTAAAAGAAGTACCGCCAAAATTATAAAAATGATCACGGACGCTTCACAAAGACGCACGAGGACGAAAGCTGCATCAAGCTCGAATATAATAACAACAACATAACTTTCTATTGTGAACTCCGATTGATGCAAACCTAGAACTCAAATCAAAGAGCTTGAGGAGATGAACAAGTTTTGGATGAAAAATTCCCTTACCCTTTTCCCCTTTCTCCAAATTTTGAGCAAAAGGCCCCCAAAAATTGAGACGAAGATCAGTGTGTCAAAAGACAAATCAACAAGGATACATAATTAACGATTCACCATATCAATAGCAATAAACACCTCACAAAGCACTAATCATATTCTTATTAACACAAAATAATCACAATTAACAAGAATCAATCCTAAAAAATAAAATTGTAGCAATTTTGAATCACACATGCGAATCGCATACACATACTATGTTTTGTTACCATGAATTGAATCGGCGCGTGATCGTTACCGCTCTGATACCATGTTGAGATGTAGAGAGAATGAGAAAGAGACGAGAAAAGAGACACACCATGTACGCTCTCAAAGACTGATTCATATTGAAGACAAGATACAAATATAAAGGTGAGAACAAGCTGAGTAGAGTGAGCCATATATAGCTCCAACAAAAGAGGCTAAGAAGAAAGAGTTTGGTTGCACTACAAATGTAGCTATTGTTGATCCTTCTATGAAAGGAGACTGTGATGTTGATGTTGATACAGAATGGCTTTAGTGCAGAGTGCACTTACAATCTTGCTATCCATGATGCATGCATGTCAGTTTCTACAGATTCACATGTGTGGTATTTTGAGAGTGGTGCTACAAAGCACATTACCTCACATCGCAAATTGTTCACCTCTCTCAAGTTTGTCCCTCATGCAAATTCAGTCACTTGTGCCAACAATGCCTCTTATCCGGTTCATGGAGTTGAAAAGATTGTGCTTACTGCTGTAAATGGCAATTCTTTCAGACTTGTTGATGCACTTTATGTACTTGGGATCAAGAAGAATCTTCTGTCTGTATCTGCACTTGCTAGACTTGGTCTTGTGTTCAAATTTGTGGATGACAAATGTACTGTACATGATCTCAGTTTCGATGATGAAATTGTTGCATCTGGCATTTTATGCCGTGGGCTTTATAAGCTCACTTTGTATGACAAGTGTGGGTAGAATTTTGCAATTGTAGTTGTGGATTCAAAGACTATTTTAGATAAAAAACTTTGGCATGTACATTTTGGCCATCTGAATTTTTTTAGTTTGCTACGTTTGTAGAAATCTGATGTGGTTGCTTCTTTACCGCCTCTTGAAGCACCTCTCAAACATGTTTGTGAAGGATGTGTTTTGGGTAAGATGCAACGTTCTAAGTTTCCAAAGGATGGTTCAGTTAGGGCCAATGCAGGTTGCAGCTTGTGCATAGTGATGTTTGTGGACCCAGGCAAACTCCATCCTTGGTAAATTACCTTTACTTCGTGACTTTCATTGATGATTAATCCAGGCATGCACAGGTATTTCCACTTAAAGGGAAGTCTAAAGTTTTTATGTGCTTCAAACAATTTCTAGCTATGGCTAAAAATGCATTAGGTGAAATTTGGACTCACAAAGGGGCCCTTTAAGTAGTTTGACTTTACCTCTCTCTACCAAAACGGGCGCATGCATAATTTTTTGCAAACAAACTCCAAGTTGGTGGAGGTTTGACAGCTAGAATGTCCTCTTCAAGCTCTATCTACTGATATATAACACGCCATGAGATCCCTCATATTTTAGAAGATTCTTTTTTGATTCACTTAGATTCCGATAGAGTTGTCACATCATAGGTGAATCAAAAAAATAATCTTCTAAAATATGAGGAATCTCATGGCATGCTATATATCAGTAGATAGAGCTTGAAGAGGACATTTGAGTGTCAAACCTCCTCCAACTTTGGAGTTTGTTTGCAAAAACTTATCCATGTACCCATATTGGTAGAGAGAGGTAAAGTCAAACTCCTTAAAGGGCCCCTTTGTGAGTTCAAATTTCACCTAATGTCTCAAAATGTACTATGGGCACCCTCCGTTTCGATCGAGGGAGGAAGTATATGTCTCATGAACCTAATGCATTTTTGGCTAGTTGTGGGATTAAACACCAATGTACAGTGCCTTATATGCCTCATCATAATGGTGTGTTGCTGAGAGGAAAAACAGGTCACTTACGGAAATGACATGATGTATGATCAGAAGTCAAGCTTCATCGCATTCTTTTTGTCTTGAGGCCATCATGTGTGCCACTTATGTACTAAACAGGTGTCCTACAAAAGATTTTCAATCTATTACTCCATATGAAGCATAGCATTATAGAAAGCCTTGTATTGAGCACATGCGTGTTTTTGGTTGTTTGGCACATGCTTTGGTGCCACAAATACAACACAAAAAATTGGATGATAAGCTTGTTAAATGTAATTGTTTTGGTCATAATGTTGGAAGCAAAGGTTACACGTTGTATCATCCACAAACAAAGCATATTCTAGTTTCACGAGATATTGTGTTTGTGGAAGATTCTATTCAGCCATTGATGTCATGTACTAGAGACAGTAATGTAAGCTCACATGACATTTATGACACTTTGTTGCCTCTTTTCAATGGTGGAAGTACGAATGTAGATTCCAATGAGACAAATGTACAGCCTATGGGGGTTTCTAAAAATGTTACAGATTAGCCTATTACTGATGTCGATGTACATGATGTACTTGATGAGAAAAGGGTTGAAAATGAGCAGGCTAGAGGTATGACTAAATGGTTGGTGCCAATACTTTGCGTGACAGTAAATTTGGATGCACCTTTATCTAATTGCACTTGCTCAAGCTCTCACCATGCATCTTATGCATCAGATTGTTATGCTTTGGCTGTGTCTAGCCTACATGATGTTGAGGAACCTCTATCTTTTGATGAAGCATAGAATTTAGAAAATTGGATGGCTGCCATGCAATCAAAATATGATGCACTCATAGTAAATGACACATGGACTTTATGTGATTTGCCTCCTGGCAAAAAGGCCATTTGTACAAAGTGGGTTTACAAGTTGAAACACAAGCCAGATGGGGAGATTGATCGCTATAAGGCTCGACTTGTTGCAAAGGGATATGCACAGCAAAAAGGCATAGATTATGAAGAGACTTTTTCTCCCACTTGTTGTATGACTATTGTGCATTTTCTATGTGCATTGGCAACTCATTTTGGTTGGGATGTACATCAGTCAAGCATTGTTACTTCTTTCTTGAATGGTGACATATTTGAGGAAGTTTATGTAATGCAACCTCGCAGTTTTGTCAAAAAAGGACAAGAGGATAAGGTGTGCAAATGTAACAAAGTTTTGTATGGGTTGAAGCAATCTCCTTGTGCTTGGTATGAGAAGGCTAACACTCATTTGGTCAAACGAGGCTTTTGTAACAGTCCAACAGAAAGCACATTGTATGTAAAGTGTGAGGGTGATACACTTCTCATTGTGGTTCTTTATGTAGATGATTTACTTGATCACTAGACCAAATGAGAGACATATTACTGAATTTAAGGCTGATTTGAATGCTTCTTTGAAGATGAAATATTTGGGGTTGTTCCATCATTACTTGGGTATACAATTTAAGCAGTGTGATGGTGGTATCGCCTTGTATCAAAAAAGTTACATAGAGACTATTGCCAGTCCCATGCAAACAGGTTTGAGATTGAGTCTTCATGATGCTAGTGATCCTGCAGCTGTCACTCTTTACCAAATTGATGTTGGATGCCTCTTTATGTATGCAACATGAGGCCGGATATTCAGTTTGTAGTCTCACAGGTTAGCAGATTTATGCATAGCCCAGGGTCTAAGCATTGACAAGCTGTCAAGAGGATTTTCTGTTACTTGATTGGAGCTTTAGATCTTGGCTTGTTTTATCCCAAGGGGGAATCGTTGCCACCAAACTTACATGATTTTTCGGACTCAGATTGGGCTGGTCATTTTTCCACGTGAGTGTCCACAAGTGGGTTTTGTTTCATGCTTGGCAGTACATGTATATCATGATTGAGCAAGAAGAAACCTACCGTAGCCACTTCTATTGTGAGGCTGAGTACGTAGCAATCTTCACACTTACAATTGAGTGTGTATGGCTCAGACGCCTTATGGTTGATTTGCGTATTGGACAGGACACTGCCAACACTATCTACAGTGACAGTCAGAGTGCATTGGCAGTTGCAAGGAACCCAATTTTGTATGCTCGCACAAAGCAGATTGAGTTGCATTACCACTATGTGAGGTAGAACCTCTCAGCAAGAGAGATCAGCTTGGCTTATGTGCCAGCACAGGACAACCTTGCAGGTCTTTTCATAAAGGCATTGTCTTGTGAGAAGTTCAAAGCTTTGGGCTTACTCCCCTTTGTGGAATGATCATGTCTTCAGGGCATGGAACTTCCCTTTACCCATGTGCCACCTCTTGTTCAGTGCATCACTCCAGGGGATTTGTTACCATATACATGTGGTAGTGATGTATGTGAACACAGTTAGGACCGTTGAGGCATTTTTTCCCTCTTTAGGAGGATTTCCCCTCCGTGCATTGTATATATGCCCATTCATTCTAGGGCTATCTATATTTCCACTGCACACTAAGTAATACACTCTCTGTTGTGTGCCTTGAGCTTCCTTTGTCTTCTCCAAGCTGTGTGTGTTTTTCGGCAACCCTAATTCCAATATTTCGTTCATCAAAGGGCTCGCCCGGAGGATAGCATGGCTAAAGGATGGCTTGTGCAAGAGTCTCTTGTTCTCATCAGAGAATTTTTGGGCTCAATTGATCCAAAGATGCCCTGATCATGGAATACTGAGGTCAACGTCAAGGTGACAGGGAACGAACTGCAAGGACAAGGCATCATTAGAAAGATGGATATCACAATCCAAGAAAAAGTTATGAGATTATGTCTTCTCAACTCAGAAAGTCATGCAAAAATGATTAGACAGGTACAAAGGGGAAAAGAAACAAAGCTTGACAAATTGCTTGCAATTCAAGCGCAATTGCGCCACTAGAAACCTTCCTTTTCCAGATCATCTTAGAAATTGTTTGACTTCCCTATGGGACGATGGCTAGATGCAACAATCTCCGAGGCAAAGAGGAACAGAGTGTTGATTATTGAAGAAGAAGAGGAGATGTCAAGGGGCTACTATTGGCATGTAGATATTCTCACAACTTCTTTTTGCAAATCCACATGATCACATTACTTTAGTGACTATAAGTTTGTTTCATTTTTGTGGCTCAGTATCACAAATATAGAGCTTTGTGCTCGCATAGGAGACACTTTAGAGTGTAGGAAAAAGGGTCACCTTTGATAGTGGGGTTAGGGAAAGCTTCATCCAAGAAAGTAGGAGTAGCGAGGTGTGAGAACACAAAGACTATCCAGCTTCAACACTTTGGCTACATCCAAGACATCTGAAGATTAGCTTTACTGTAAGGTCTCCAAACCCGCCGACACCAAAAGCGGGATGGAACCGTTGACAGGTCTCTAGGCCTACTAAAGTCGAAGTCTTTAAACAAGAAAAATTCCAGGGAATTCACCCCTTACCATTGGCAATGGTTTAGGTTTATAGCCCTAGAAGAGACCTAGTCCTGTCTCGCAGTGGAAACGGGGCCCAAAACAAAAATTCCGGCCCTAAATCTTCATCCTTTAGATTAAGGTCTCCTTAGCCAACGCTTTTTTCCCTCTAACATATGTGAGGGCACGGCCGCTGGTGGATTCCTCATCCAAGTGAAGCTTCTACACGTTTTAGTGCGCGGGAATGGATAGTTACCTGACTAATCAGGTCCACCCGTCCATGATTGACAACCCGAGTCAATCCCCACTTACCACCCCGCACTCACACATGATTTTTTATATATATATATTTTTGTTTACTTACTACCACATTCTTTCCACACTTAAAATAATGATTCCTTTTTAAATTTTTTTTTTCAACTGCATTTTCTTAAATCAACCTTTTAAAACAGCATTGAAGACATTCTTTCAGAAAACAGACATCTTTATACTTAATACAAGGTACTATCATTTTAAGGTATCACTGACCAGTACTAACTTGTCTCAAGACCACCTATACAAGGGTGAAAAAACGGCACCCATTCCTTATTTATATAGCCGGGGTGGAAAAAGTCTTCACCCAAAGTCCGGGCGCCCATACGCCAAAACCAGTTTCCCATACAACCGGGCGGTTCCTCTGGGATAAACTTAAAAGTACTATCCATAAACATAAACAAGCACGGGGTAAAGACTCCACACGTGCAGAGGTAACCGACTCCTCCATGATGGTATCTCCATCATTACTCATTACCTGGAGTAAAAATATTTCCAAGGAATTAGAGGTGTCTTGAGACAAGCTGTCTTAAGGATGGTCAAACATTTCTTTCCTATTTCAACCAGTAATAACCCAATCATTCCTTTCCTAATTACAATCATTGATTGTGGGTTTCGTGGAAGTTACCTTCCTTTTTCAGCGAGTGTTTTCCTTCTTAAACCTTCGTATGCAATGCTTAACTTAAAATGAAATCTAAAAGCTTATTAATGGCATAATTGAAAACCACCTGGGACTGGTCGTCCATCTGCTGTGGGCAAAGTGCCCGTAAACTCTCCTCTGTTGGCCTATGGCTAGGCCCTACTTCATGGTCGTTAGTTGCTTTGTTGTGTTTGTTACTAGCCTCTTCATCTTCCGTCAAAGGGTTTCCCCTGGTTCTCTTGGGGGCCATTTTGGCAGCCGTTAGGATTAATCAATTAGAGGTTTAACTCTAATGATTTCTACGTAGTGTTTCTCCCTAGATGAGAGAGAAATTCTCCCTATTTATAGGTTTTTCTGAGCATCTCCCAGCTTTTGGCAGCTTTCCACTAGTCCAAGCAGCCCCCCAGCTTGAAAATGGCGCATTTTTCAGCCATCACTGCTTCTGGCCAGTTTCCACAGCTTCCACACTCACCCCATACCTTCCAGAATTTACCTGTTTGATTTTTGCAGATTTTCCATGATGAAATTTGGAATTTCCTATTTAACTCTAGAACCTTAGTGTAAAGAAGTCTTTGCTAATGATTAAAATGAAACCATTCAATTTTTGTTATTAATTAAATTTCCATGGTAATTTTCCAGGTCCCGTAACTGTTCCCGTTTTTATCGGAATTAGATTCTGAAAATTTCTAGACATAGTAAAGCTCTGCTTATAAATCCAAAAATACCAAAAAAATTGGTGTTTGGAGTCCTGCAATAGCATTTTCCATTAAGTTTTTCAAGCTTAGTACAGTTTTGAGGGTTTCGAAAACTGGAAATCTTACAATCACCCCAACTTAAGGATTTGAGATGTCCTCATCTCAACTGAAATTGGGAAAATCCTTGTGAAGGGATACTTCATCCTCCCAAGTGGCATCCTCTGTAGGGTAGTCCTTCCATTTGACCAAATATTCTTTGATAACCCTGTTTCTTAAACTCCTTTCCCTGGTATCGAGAATACAATCTGGTTGGAGTTCAAGAGTTCCTTGGTTCTGCATCACAATTTGTTCGTCATCTAGGGTATGATTTGGATTTGGGATGTAAGGTTTTAGAAGACTGATATGGAAGACATTATGGACCTTGAGATGCTCAGGCAATTTTAGTTTATAAGCTTGATCACTGATTACTTTAATCACTTCATACGGTTCACAATATCTGGGGCTTAGTTTTTTGTATTTTCCCAAGGATAGAGTGCTTCTTTTTGGCCGAACCCTTAGAAACACTTTATCTCCTTGTTTGAAAACCCGATCAGACCGTTTTTTATCAGCACATTGTTTCTGGCGATCTTTGGCTGCCTGAATGTCTTGCCTTATGGCTTTACTTTGGGCATCCATTTCCTCTAACATCTGTTTTGAAGCTTCTACCCTTGTAGTAGGGTCAAAAAAATTTAGGGGTGATATGCACTCATGCCCATAAAGAGCATTGAGTGGGGACATCCCAATGATTTGATGAAAAGAAGAGTTATAGGAAAATTCCACCAAAGGAAGAAATTGGATCCATTTCTCGGGGTTCTCTACCACAATAGGCTCTAAGGATGTCTTCAATGACTTGGTTTACTCTTTCTGTCTGGCCATCTGTCTGGGGGTGATAGGATGTACTAAAACATAACTGAGTTCCTAAGGATTCAAATAAAGCTTTCCAGAATTTTGAGGTGAATTTTGCATCTCTGTCACTGACTATTCTCTTAGGAAGCCCGTGCAATCTGAAGATTTCTTTGATAAAGAGACGGCTTATGTCTGATGCAGTATAAGTTGTTTTTACAGGCATCAAGTGGGAGACTTTAGTGAACATATCTACTACCACCATAATGGAGTCGTAACCCCCTTGAACAGTGGGAACTCCTGTTACAAAATCCATGCTTATGAGTTCCCACTTCATCTGAGGAATGTCCAAAGGTTGAAGTTTTCCTGGCATCATGACTCGTTCAGCCTTAATCCTTTGACAGGAAAGACATTGTCTGATGTAGCGAAGTATATCTCCTTTCATTCCTGGCCAGAAATAGCTTTTCCTTATGGCATTAAGGGTCTTTGCATAGCCGGGATGGCCGGCAACTGGAGAATTATGTCCTTCATAAAGGATTAACTCCTTTAACGTCAGATTTTTAGGAATGTAAAGCCGATACTTATAATAGAGAAGCCCCTCTTGAAGTGAATAATCCTTGATTTTGTCTTTCTCTTTTTCTTTTAGATCCGGTTGCTTGATAACCTGTAAAAGTTTTTGATAATCCTTATCTTCCAGGGAAGCTTCTTTAACCTTGTAGAGGATGGGATTGTCAACTGTGGAAATAGCCCCAAGAAAAACCTTACGGCTAAGAGCGTCAGCAACCACATTCTCTTTCCCTGGTTTATACTTTATCTCAAAGTCATATTCCTGTAACAGTTCAATCCATATTCTCTGCCTCATGTTGAGTGTTGCTTGTGAGAAAATCCATTTTAAACTCTGATGATCGGTGATCAATTGAAATTTTCCTCCTAGAAGGTAATGCCTCCATAGTTTTAGAGCATGGATGACAACTAGAAGTTCCAAATCATGAGTTGGATAGTTCAACTCGTGGATTCTTAATTTTCGTGAAGTAAAGGCAATTGGTCTACCTTCTTGGTTTAAGACTCCTCCTATAGCAAGACCGCTGGCATCTGTTATTACTTCAAACTCTTGAGTGAAGTCAGGAAGTTTGAGTACGGGAGCTGATGTGAGATTTTGTTTTAGCTTGAAGAAACAATCTTCCTGTTCTTTCCCCCATGTAAGTTTGGCTGACTTTTTAAGTAGCTGCGTCAGGGGAGCGGCGATAACTGCATAATCTTTGACAAAGATTCTATACCATCCTGTAATGCCCAAAAATCCTCTAATCTCACTGACTGTTTTGGGTTGTGGCCAGTCTATTATATCTTTAACCTTTGTGGGGTCTACTGAAATTCCTTCAGGATTGATTATAAAACCAAGATAACTAACTTCTGGTGTGGAGAACACACATTTACTCATCTTGGCGTATAACTGATGTTGGCGTAGAAGATGGAGTACTTTACGTACATGGTCTTCATGATCTTTTTCATCCTTAGAATATACCAGGATATCTTCGAAAAACACCGGCACAAAGTCATCCAGATATTCTCTGAATATATCTTGCATGAGACGGTTAAAAGTGGCTGGAGCATTCGTAAGGCCAAAAGGCATCACTATGAATTCGTAATGCCCATACCGGGTGTTGAAAGCAGTTTTGTAAATATCTGCCTCCTTAATCCGGATTTGGTGGTAACCTGATCTGAGATCAATTTTTGTGAATACCTTGGCTCCATGTAACCTATCAAGCAATTCATCGATGCGAGGAATGGGGTACTTATTCTTTACTGATACCTAGTTAAGCCCCCTATAATCAATGCAGAGACGTAAGGATCCGTCCTTCTTCTTTTGGAATAGAACAGGTGCTCCCCAAGGTGAAATGCTTGGTCTTATGAATCCCTGCTCAATAAGCTGACGAAGCTATTCTTTTAATTCAATGGCTCCAGGGAGGGACATTTTGTAGGGTCTTCTTGAAATTGGTTCACTACCTGGGAAGGTTTCAATTTCGTGGTCTATATCTCTGGGAGGAGGTAAATTCGAAGATCTTCCGGAAATATATCCGAAAATTCTTTAAGCCATTCTGGAGTTGGGTTGTCCATTGAATCATCTACCTTGTTAAGTTTTACTACAAAGATCTGTTGCCCTTTTCGTAACCCCTTCAGAAGTCGGCTAGCCTTGACTAAATGAGCCTTAGGTTTCCCATTTAATCCCTGCACTAATGTTTCTTCACCTAAGTGATTTTTGAAGGTTAAGTTCCCTTGAGCACAGTGAATTTGGGCTTGATTTTTGATTAGCCAATCCATTCCTAGGATGCCATCATAGATTCCTACTGGAAGAGTTCGGAAGTAGGATGAAGTCAGGGTTCCCCCTAGTTCAAACTCAACTTTCCCAGCTGTAAATTGAGATAGAACCTCTTTCCCATTTTCTAATTCTACTACTAATTTCTTGGTAGGATATTGATTTAATTTAAGTTTTCTTAAACATTTTGGAGAGAGAAAAGAGTGTGTGCTGCCACAATCTATAAGTAGTTCAAATTTTTCACCTTCTCTATTTGCAGTGGTTTGGATGACAGCGTATTGTTGCCGAGCTCCAGGATTATCAATGGCGGCAAAAAGAGTAGCTCTTTCATCTTCCTCATCCTGCAATGTAGGCTCTCCTAATGTAGCATAAGTTCTGGCTCCTCTACCTCTTCCTCTACCTCGTCCTCTATTGCCTCTACCTCTTTGATTATTCCCTTGTCCTGTTTGAGTCTGAGAAGGGGTTCCAGTAGCAGTTTGAGGATTTTGGCCCTCAGGACATTGCCTCCTGTAGTGTCCCATTCTATTGCATCCATAGCATCTGATGTTGGGAAAAGTCTGCTCTATATTGGCTGCAGCTGACATTGCCCTTCGCTGACTTCCTTGATTATAATTCCCCCTTGCTCTTCCTCTAGAGTTATTGTGGTTGTAATAGTTCCTCGCAAGGGGGTTTCCTTCCGCTGCAAGTGGTTTAGCTCTTAGAAGAGCATCTTGAATAGAGGTGGGTCTCATAGCTTCCAGCCGGTTACTCAAGGGTTTGTTTAAGCCCTGACAAAAACGAGCAATCTGTTGTTCCATAGTCATTGGTGGGGCGTAACGTCGTAAAGACACATATTTGGTATAATACTCTTCTAAAGTAAGCCCTAACTGTTTGAGGGCGAAGAACTCATTCATCTTGATAGCTTGGTGAGCTGGAGGAAGATATCTTTCTTTCACTGCCTGCTTCATTCTTTCCCAAGAGGGACTAATGGAAGGATTATCTCTACAGTATTGTTTCCACCAGAGTTTGGCGTCTCCGGTGAGTCTGAACATTCCTAACATTGCTTGATTCTCTGAAGCAGTTCCTGCTGCAAAGAAATAATCATCCATGGTGTCGAGACATGCTTCGGCATCACGTTCTACATTGGTTCCTTCTCCCTTGAAAGTTGGGAGTTGAACTTGTTTTAACAGTAGTTTCTTTTCCTGGGTGGGAGTGTAGAGACTTTTGGCAATTCCCTGGGTTTGTAATTAATGAAGATGTTTTAGTGTTTATACTATGTTTGTTTTGTCATGCAGTTCTCTAGTTTTCATACTTTTTAACATACTAAAAACAGAAATCTGACAATCATTAACACCATTTCAATTTAACTACACAAACATGTCATAAAACCATGGTATATACTAAGGTTGATACAACACTGACTCATACTATGTACAAGATGGACTCATACTATATACAAGATGGAATCATGCTATATACAATGTGTGATTCCCTAAATCAACAACCTCTTTACCACTGGTGGGTCTGACAGGGGATCAAAAAAGATGACGTCTTTTGGTCCCCTAAACCTTGGGCCTACCCTCATGGGCCTGATCCTACCTGGGTATATTACTCTGGCTACCTGATCATAGACCCACTGATTTTGTAACACTTCTACCCCATCTATCACAATGGTTTGATCTGGATCTTCAATCCCACTAAAGAATAAAACTTCGATGGTCCGAAGTGTTTCTGCCCACTTGAGTCTTCTTAGGTTGAGTGTCAACCCTTCTAACTAACCCGCATCAATCAGGAAAATTCCGCCAAACTGTGACCAGCTGATTCCCCATGTAGGAGGAGGGGAAAACATTAAATCTAGCAATTGCATGATGCTCTTGCGAAGTACAAAGTTGTTGGAGCTGCAAGCAGCCTCGAACATGATGTTGAAAACCACAAACTTTTGGTAAGCTTGGCGGATATTTTCCTGTATTGATAGGGAAATTCTCAATTCTCAATATACTATAATTAAAAATGAAATACAACTTATGCCTATTTCCCAACTTTTACCCTTCTAAGGTCAGGACCTTATTAAACCATGCTCTGATACCACTTGTAAGGTCTCCAAACCCGCCGACACCAAAAGCGGGATGGAACCGTTGACAGGTCTCTAGGCCTACTAAAGTCGAAATCTTTAAACAAGAAAAATTCCAGGGAATTCACCCCTTACCATTGGCAATGGTTTAGGTTTATAGCCCTAGAAGAGACCTAGTCCTGTCTCGCAGTGGAAACGGGGCCCAAAACAAAATTTCCGGCCCTAAATCTTCATCCTTTAGATTAAGGTCTCCTTAGCCAACGCTTTTTTCCCTCTAACATATGTGAGGGCACAGCCCCTGGTGGATTCCTCATCCAAGTGAAGTTTCTACACGTTTTAGTGCGCGGGAATGGATAGTTACCTGACTAATCAGGTCCACCCGTCCATGATTGACAACCCGAGTCAATCCCCACTTACCACCCCGCACTCACACATGATTTTTTTTTTTTTTGTTTACTTACTACCACATTCTTTCCACACTTAAAATAATGATTCCTTTTTAAATTATTTTTTTTCAACTGCATTTCCTTAAATCAACCTTTTAAAACAGCATTGAAGACATTCTTTCAGAAAACAGACATCTTTATACTTAAGACAAGGTACTGTCATTTTAAGGTATCAATGACCAGTACTAACTTGTCTCAAGACCACCTATACAAGGGTGGAAAAACGGCACCCATTCCTTATTTATATAGCCGGGGTGGAAAAAGTCTTCACCCAAAGTCCGGGCGCCCATACGCCAAAACCAGTTGCCCATACAACCGGGCGGTTCCTCTAGGATAAACTTAAAAGTACTATCCGTAAACATAAACAAGCACGGGGTAAAGACTCCACACGTGCAGAGGTAACAGAATCCTCCATGATGGTATCTCCATCATTACTCATTACCTGGAGTAAAAATATTTCCAAGGAATCAGAGGTGTCTTGAGACAAGTTGTCTTAAGGATGGTCAAACATTTCTTTCCTATTTCAACCAGTAATAACCCAATCATTCCTTTCCTAATTACAATCATTGAAAGTGGGTTTCGTGGAAGTTACCTTCCTTTTTCAGCCAATGTTTTCCTTCTTAAACCTTCGTATGCAATGCTTAACTTAAAATGAAATTTAAAAGCTTATTAATGGCATAATTGAAAACCACCTGGGACTAGTCGTCCATCTGCTGTGGGCCACGTGCCCGTAAACTCTCCTCTGTTGGCCTATGGCTAGGCTCTGCTTCATGGTCGTTAGTTGCTTTGTTGCGTTTGTTACTAGCCTCTTCATCTTCCGTCAAAGGGTTTCCCCTGGTTCTCTTGGGGGCCATTTCGGCAGCAGTTAGGATTAATCAATTAGAGGTTTAACTCTAATGATTTCTACGTAGTGTTTCTCCCTAGATGAGAGAGAAATTCTCAAGGCTCCGAGTCTAACATTAAGATATGAAGAGAATGGTCCTATTTATAGGTTTTTCTGAGCATCTGGCAGCTTTTCGCAGCTTTCCACTAGTCCAAGGAGCCCCCCAGCTTGAAAATGGCGCATTTTTCAGCCATCACTGCTTCTGGCCAGTTTCCACAGCTTCCACACTCACCCCATACCCTCTATAATTTGCCTGTTTGATTTTTGCAGATTTTCCATGATGAAATTTGGAATTTCCTATTTAACTCTAGAACCTTAGTGTAAAGAAGTCTTTGGTAATGATTAAAATGAAACCATTCAATTTTTGTATTAATTAAATTTCCATGGTAATTTTCCAGGTCCTGTAACTGCTCCCGTTCTTATCGGAATCAGATTCTGAAAATTTCTAGACATAGTAAAGATCTGCTTATAAATCCAAAAATACCAAAATAATTAGTGTTTGGAGTCCTGCAATAGCATTTTCCAATAAGTTTTTCAAGCTTAGTACAATTTTGAGGGTTTCGGAAACTGGAAACCTTACATTTAGGAAGTTTGATATTCTTATAATTTATCTTTGATGTCAAGTAGTTCAAAGTTGTCACTAGCAGTTCTAATGTGAGGGTGTTGGATGGGAATGACTCACACACCGATGAAGTGCATGCAAACACTACTTAGATCAACATAATGTCAATCAAGGACACAGATGACACGATAGGCACACGGAGGAAATCTCTTTAGCTTGTCAGGATGAGACCATCCTACACATACAACACTCTGGAAGGCCAACTATATCACAATCAAGAAGCTCACTGCTCTCAACTACACTACCTAGCCACATACACACATACGGAAGGTAACTCACCTAATCATGCCAGATTTGTAAGAAACTTAAGGAACACCATCCCCTCACTAGGATACACCTATCCCTACGCTTCTACACTCAAAACCCTCACTCTAAACACATCTGCAGAAAACGCGTAGGATGACAGAGTAGAATTTTGAAAGTTCCCGAAACGGAAATTTATGAGTACCTATGTGTAGCTTATGTCGCCACAATTCTATAGACTACTAGCACGTAGAAAACAGACATCGTTTGATACACTTACGGCCACAAATAGCTCGTAGATGCGTCGGCGTGTGCGCTTCATCTCACGTGGAATGGTTGGCGTTGTCGCGTAGCTCTCCTCGAGCCTATAGAAAAGGTGCAGTCGGATCTCCAATGTGTTGATCGAGCCGGGTGTAGCTAGAGGATAAAGCTCACACTCACTCTCTTTCTCTCTCACACACAGTAGACGGCAGCGCTAAAGTTTTGATTATGATTAAAAGTCTCCTTTACAAAATGACCTGGGTACCTTATATAGTAAGGCTACCTTAGGTTTAACCAAAAATGGGGTTGAAAGGGTCAAATGGCTTTGTATTTACAATCTAGAAGTGCCATTGCACCCTGGCTTCTGAAACTAGAATAACTACTCATTACAAATGACATTTATAGCCATATTTCGCAGCATTTCATAACTCGCAAAAGATAAGACTTTGGTACTAAACTTGAGTTATGTTGTGTTGTTGACCCAACGGTCAACACTCCCCCCTTCTGCATTCATGTCGTCCCCGACATGACCTGATTGTCGATGGCGATGTGGTCTTTGCTGTCGTTTTGGCCTTATCTGTTGCACTGCTTGTAACTTTGTCGAACCACAACAAGAACTATGATCCATTAGAGCGGACATCTATCATCATAACCATTCATCTTTTGAGATCCTCTGATTACTTTTATGTATGCTCTTCTTCATTGGGGACTTCTTTGTTTCTGTGCAATCATGTTGTTAGTGTTGTCTGCAGCTTTGTCATTGTAGGCCATTCTTCGACTCGCCATTGAGGAGAAGTATGCTATGATCTGAAATTGGTGCTCCAATTAATTTGTCAGTTGATTTGAGTAGCATTTCTTTATTGTTGATGTATAAGGAATATGTACAAGAGGATGGTGATAGGTGTCTTTAGATTAGGGTCTAAAACCTGGATGACCAAAGGGAAAAAACACGATGGGAAAAAAAATGCCTTGGTATACGCTCTTATTGGAGTTGAGCAGTTGAATGTGAAGTACATGTTCATGAACGGTGAGTGCTTGGGTGAAACACGGAAAGAGTGCCTGATGCAAGTGCCAATTATGGGACACTCTATATGCATATGAGAAATTTGTCAACAAAAGCATGCAATGTGAAAGAAGGAGATGATGGGTGTTTTGAGGAATAAATGTAGCACATGTGACATCAAAAGATGTCTCAATAGCTTCCACCTTTCCAAGAAGGGTTGTTGATGTAGAAGTTTCTCCACTCATATCTCACTGTGCTCAGTAGGTGAGTGTCTTTTGGACCTTCTCCTTCACTTCACCAGACTTAAGTACTTAGACTTCGACTATTTTGCTCACCTATACCAGCATGAGCGACACTACGTAAATATGCTCAACTCTTCTAGCTCGAGCAGTACCTAGAATAGCTAAGACGCTTAGACAACAGAGAATATTACTTGAATCTTTGGGACTAACACCTCACTCATTTTGTGGCTTAGCTACTCGACTCTGACTTGTATGAATTGTCGGTTGCATGTTGACACTGCTTTGTGACAAGTTCTTTGGCTATTGTAGTGGCTGCTGAGACATACTTCGTGAAGTTTCATCGTTTTCCTGTACCTTCTTCTCTTTGTAGTGCTCAGGCCTCTTGTCCATCTTTTCTTCATGTGGATTATGGATTTTTTAATTTTTTCTTAATAATAAACAAAGAAAATCTTAAAACAACTCAACAAAAGAAAAATCATTCAAATAGAAATCTAAATGCTATGTACACTATACACATGTCCCTAGGGGCTCATATATGGATTTTGTCCCCATACTCCTCTGTAACACTACGATGAGGGCATATACTCTAAATTTTGTCAAAAAATTATCACAATAAAATGCAAAAATTCAATGCATCTCACAAAACATTGCCCTCTAATAGTCATAATGTTAGGTCCGCATTTAGAATGCCTCCCCCCTTCCTATTTGGAGCCATCCTTTACGACAGGGTATCGCAAAGGGTATGTGTTGTGATTGGGCAATTAAAAGTTGTGCCTATGCAAGCCTTGTAATGTAGCTCTATTATGCATACACAATCAATGCATGGAAAAGATTTATGTTGTGCAAGATGTGGATATAAGCAATTTCTTATAGGAATTTGTTGGCGAGGCTTCCTATTCTAAGCAATGTAATGGTCTTTGAAGCTCCTATATCGTTGCTTGATTGAAGCGACTTGCTCTCTTCAAACTATACTGTAATTGTAGGAAGAATTGTAAGAATTCAAGCGGCGATGCACTCACAGCAGTTTTGTTGTTCTTCTTTGGGACCCATTTCTTTGCGATTATTGGCTGTTTTGTTGCTGACGCTCGTTTGGGAACCCATACTTTCCCGTGCTTCGTTTGTGTTTGAAGAGACTTCTTTGGGATCCACCTTTTTGTTGTGTGAGTCGACAGTGGTCTTTGCTTCAGCCCTTGTACGCTTGGTTGGGGACGGGATTCAGGCTTTGAAAGTTGATATTGTGGTTGTTTTGGAATCCAAATGAATTCCTGACTTTTTTGTGCTTGAATCAACGTCGTTGGAGCCCAAACCCGAGTTGTGAAAGCTTGCGACTTTGTGATATTCTTACCCGTTCGTGCACGCTTTCCTTGTTTTTGTTTTGGTGTTGGATCTTGTGATTTGTCATTAGAGATCTTTGTCTTCTTGATCCATATCTGTTTTTGGCCGATCTGGCTTTTTGGTATCCAGATTTGTCGAGCTTTTTGGCTTTGAGTTGTTGTCCTGTTCTTTTGACCTGTCATGGTTGTTGCTGAAGGGGTTGGTGATAGTGATGGCCTGAGTTGATGATAGGGGATGTCGTAAGATTCATCACTATTGCTACTATCCTCAGCAAGGTTGACTTCTTGTACTTTCCCTTGATCTTTTGGCTGGTAGTGGAAAGTTACTGTCTATTTGCTCGTGGGTGGTAGTTTCTTGGAGGACTTTTCTAGCCCATTGATTAGAGCATTGTTAGCTCGTTGCTCTGGTCGTATTCCTCCTAGTCGAGTCTTTGCATCCTTACTAGGAGCCATGTATGAGGATGCTTGTGGTGGCTGTGTCTTCACCGAGGACTTTGGAATCCACTTTTGATGCACTTTATTCATGTAGAGATGACATTGATTCCCGGGTCGTTCATCTTCTTGAAGCTCTAAGTGTTCTACAGAGTCATAGAACTCGTTGTCTTCTTCATCTTTTGATTCTCCACATTTCTTTGTTTGCTCCTTATTTCGAGAGCTTGTTGATGTCTGGATCTCTTCATTCTCCTAGATTACACTCACTGCAAAATAAGGAACGACATCATAGCCATTTTCATCACAAAACTTTTTTGTGGGAGCATCCTCCACGGCGCACACCTCCAGAGTAGCCAAGATGTGTTCCCATCCAAAAGGCTCTAACTCTTCTTCAGGAAATGGTTCTGGGATATAGTCCCTATCCTCTATAACCTGCTCTAGGATACATTCCTCACGTTTCAAGCTACCACATTGTGAAGCTCCACACATCCACAGTTCTTTAGGCTTACCTAACCAAGCTAGAAGTTCTGATCCTGCTACTGTGGCGGAATCAAACTCCTCAACCGGTGTTCTCATCACATCCCTATAGCTATGGTCCCTCAAGTTTATCTTTGTTATGGTTTCCATATGTCTCAGGTATATATGGTCATAACCCCAATCTTGGACCATTTTCAATTGTCGCATGAATGGTCTTCCCAGAATGATGTCATAGTTGTTCTTCTTGCCAAAGTCAACAACAACAAAAGTGTGTTCATATTCAATGCCACAAGAAGTAGCAAGTACTTTTTCTAGCAGTCCTAGGGGCTTTTCCTTATGTCCGTCTGCAATCTACAGGGTCATTCGTGTGGATATCAAGGCAGGTTTTCCCCATTTTTTCCAAACCTCTTTGGTTGCAATGGCCACACCAGCTCCACTGTCAAGGATTGCCATGGTTTTTACATTATTGAAATCCATAGGAAGGGTGATGTTTCCATCTTCTCCCTCGTAATACTCGCCTACCTTGTTTAATGGCATTGGCCTAGTATTTAGTTGAGGCATTTCAAGCTCTTTGATGCCTTCCTCGATTTGAGTCATTGGGGTTTTTACACCAAATTTCTCTAGACATTTATCCACATTAGCCCACATGTTTGGTCTTATTCTGAGCAACTCGGCTAACATTATTGTACAGGTGACTGGGGTAGATAGAATACCTACTAGCCCCTTTGAATAGATGGCCTTGTTGGGAGACAGTCTCTATGATGGGACTGCAACCACATCTGACTTGGTGTCGTACTCTCCCATGTAGGACGGTAGTGTTCTTAGCGAATGGGGTTGACTATCCATAGATTGTACAGATCCTTTGTCGCCCCAATAAGATCGCACGTCTAGATTCATTTGAGATACAGTCTCAAATTCCTCTATTGGTGGTAGAAACACTCCTCGTTCATCACCAGTCTTGTCTACTAGTCTTCTTAGGTCATCGGCTTCATTGGCCTCTCTGACTTGTTTCCACAATTCGTCAAGACCATCTATCTCTTTACAATCCTCAGGTATAGCTTGGTGAACTCCCTCGGAAGAGTTATCCGTGGTATTCAGTACTATCCTTGGTTCTAATGCTGGGTCTTTGAGGTTTGGTCTATGCTCATGACTAGAATCTGGCTCTTTTAGTTCCTGGTTTGGTGGGATTACTTGTGTAGGAAGGACACGGATCACATCCTCAGGTTTTGCAAATGGTGGTTCTAGTAAAGCTTGGGCTGTTTGAATCATTTTCTGGCACATTTCAAACCTTTGCTTTTCTAGTTCCACATAGGGATATGTCATCCACCTGTGTTCTTGGGTTTGGTTGTTTTTGAGCCTCACATCATAGGCTTTCAAGAGGGCATCTAATGTCTCATTAACCTTCTCTGCCAACACAGATCCTCCTGAACTAGCACTTCTTGGTTTCTCATCCATGGATGGTTCTTCTAGAGGTTTAACCATCTGTGTAAGAGAAGGTGCCTCCTTTTCCTCATGTTGTTTTATCTTCTCCTCAGCTTCAGTAAGCTTCTGATCTAAGGATTTTTGCTCTCGTTCCTTGCGTGCTTTCATCGTAGTCTTTCTAGCTTTCCAACTATTTCGTTTGCTCTTGGTTTTCTGACTAGGTGCGTTTGTCTTTGGTCCATTATCTGTCTTTGGACTCATGTCACTTTTCGTGTTCTTTGTCTCTGGATTCTCATCAGATTTCTTTTGAGCTTGTGCTCTCGTAACTACTTGAACTGGTACAACATTTCTACTTTCTGAGCTACTAGGGAGCTGAACAATCCCTAATACATTTGTCGTGATTTTCCTCATTTGGTTTGGTTTTTTTGTGCAATCGGGGATCAAGGAGTGATGCCACACTCAAGACAATAGGCATTTACTTCAGTGATCTCCGTATGAGGACATTGTTTGTCCAAGTGGTTGTCACGACTTTTGTGACAATCTGTCTCTGGTTGAGGAGATTCTTTTAGCATTTCCTCTTGGCTATAAGCAAGCTTTGACCTAGATAAGCCGCTATTTGCAATGAATCGCAATGTCCTTTCGTCCATTTCATACCTTATTTCTTTCGACTGAAACCCACGAGGTGGAGGTTGTACCGGCCTCACCACTCCATGTGTTTCTCTCACATTTTGTTGCTCCGAAGGGTAGTGCTCACTTTGGTTGCTATACCACATTGTAGCTGGTACTAGCATTGGTTTATTTGATGCTTCCATCATTGGCATGTATCTCATGTCTACCGGCATTCTAGGACATGGCAGCGGAGGTTGTTGTCCTAAGACAAGCTGTGGCCTTAAAACTCCTACTGGTCCTGGCGCATTCCCTGTAATGTATCTAGGTGGAGTAGGTGCTTCTGGAACAGGTTGTACATACCTCTCTCTAGCATTTTCCATGCTATAATAGCACTCTTCCTCCGTATGGTTCGTCCATTTTATCTCAATTGCACACCACTTCGGCTCTCCCGAATTAGACCTTACAAGAGGAATCAACCTCTTGACCAAGTCGTCGATAAGCTTTTCTTGATCAATAGGTGCCGTTGGCTTGGCAATGGACTCACTTATCTGTGCAACACTTTGCTGAGAAGATGTGTCATCTCCTTGACTCTCTAAGTCCTTTTCTTTGTATGCCGTTGGCTTGGCAATGGACTCACTTATCTGTGCAACACTTTGCTGAGAAGATGTGTCATCTCCTTGACTCTCTAAGTCCTTTTCTTTGTATGCCTCACAGTTATCCACTAGATAAAGAGCTTCTTTGATCAACTCGTTTAGCGTCATCCTCCTTATCATATGCAAATCCTTCTGAAGGCCCGCATGTCTCATTCCCTTGATAAAGATCAGCATCAGTCGTGCTTGTGTAGGTAATTCCGCTCTCGGATAGAGCTTAACATATCTCTTGAGCCGTAATGATGCTTTGTGTACTGATTCATCCTCTTTTTGTTTGAATCTATGGATTTGCAAGACCGTGTTGTGAGCAATGCCTTTTGGCAAGAATTCTTCAATAAACTCCTCAAACAGCTCATCTAGGGTCTCAAAATCCCATTTTTCCACCGAGTCGAACCATGTAGCTGCATCATCTTCTAGAGTCAATCCAAATCCCGCAAACTGTGTCGCAAAATTTGAAACTTCCTCTGCTCTAATCACTCTTCTAAAAGCCGTTACGTGATCTCTCGGATCTTTATCTCCGGAGTATTTTATGTTTACCCATTTCTGGACTTGGGATGGTCTAACTTGTCGATTGTCTACAAGTCTAACCAGAGACTCTCCCAATCCTTCTCTCGTTATCGCTCTTGAAGGGAATCCTGGTGGCTCTCTTCTTGGAATTCCTATAGGAATTCTCGTGTTTGGCGGAGGCATTTGTGGTCCTTCATTGACCAAATATCCACCTCTTTCTAGAACAGTACTCTGTGGATTTGTGCTTTCTACAACTCTGTATTCTCGTCCATACTTGTCGACAACTATAGATCTCCATTGACAGTCGACTCCGTATGTGTAGACATATAAGAGCTTGTAATCCGTTATCTCTTCTAGGTATGGATCTGAGCGCCTATAAAGATTGACCTCATTGTCGTCAATGTATCTATATAGTCCTTCACTCTCATGACCAATCATCCAAACTCTCTCAACAAGATGGATCTTTATCAATTGCAAGTTTGGAAGATCCATTGTGGGAGAATATTCCTCTATCGTCGGGATCTCCAAGCTTGTGTAAGCTGCGTTTGAATCTAAGGTAGACATGATTTCTGGGCTTAAGAGATTTTTCTTGGTTCAAGTAGGCTTAGTCCACTGTGTTCAAGTGCTTTGGTTAGGGAAAAGTCGAAACTATGTCCAAAACCGCAACCGTTTCGTCACAATTCTTGCAAATTGTCGCTTTCAGACACCCCCTAACTTTCGGATGCATTTTGAGGCCTTAAACAATGTTTTTTTCAAAGTTGAACTAAATGGTTGCCGCTCTTAGATCTGTAGAGCCGCTCTTAGGCTACGTTTTGATATAAAAACTTTTCCGATCCGATACCGTTTGTGAAAGTTATGGCCAAAATAGTGAAATGCAATTTAGACTAGTCAAAATGAGTCCAAATTCAATTTTAAAAGAAGATTTGGGATCTCTCTGACACTGTGAACACTTCTATATGGTCAAAATTACAGTTGGACCCTAAAACTGGCCTAGAGACATCCTACGCGTAGGATGTCTATATGCTCAGAATTTAACAAAATTTGGTCCAGAGACTCCCCTTAAGTCCAGCAACACAATGGTATGCTCAGAATTTCATTTGGACCTAAAAATGGCCTTGAGACATCCTACGTGTAGGATGTCTTTTTGCTCAGAATGACTTGAAATTTTCACCCTAGATTCTCCTTGATGTGCTGATCACAGTGGTGTGCTCATAGGTTGGTTTGGAGTCCTAAATCAAGTGTTATCATATACATGTGGTAGTGATGTGTGTGAGCACACTAGGATCGCCGGGGCATTTTTTCCCTATTTAGGAGGTTTTTTCCCCCCGTGCATTGTATATACGCCCATCACTCTAGGGCTATCTATCTTTCCATTGCACACTAAGTAACACAATCTCTATTGTGTGCCTTGAGCTTCCTTCGTCTTCTCCAAGCTGTGTGTGTTTCTCTGCAACCCTAATTCCAATAATTGGTATCAGAGCAGGTCACGTCCTCCCGGGCTTAGTCACCAGCTGCTCCAGCACATGCCTGCTCACTTCCTCTGATTTCAGTGAGCTTTGATTTGGGCTCATTTCGGCCTCCATTTCCACTACAGGCAATACTGCACAGGCTATTTTGTCATTTTGTGCAAAATTTTTGTCAGTGCCGTTTTTTGCATAACAGGTGCCTTATAGTCCTCTATGGTTTGTGCTATATATATAGCACAGGTTGTTCCCGCTCCGTTTCTCCTATTTTCGGGCAGTTTTCACATCAGGTGTAGCATTTACCATGGCTGACAACAACAACACAGATGTGTTCAAGATGTTTGCTGCTGAGGACAGGTTGAATGGGGACAACTACCCTATGTGGCCTTATATGATGCAACATGTTCTTGTGTCAAAGGGTGTCTGGAACATTGTGCAGGGCATTGATGTACGTCCTGGTTCTAAGGATGTCGGCGATATTGAGGATGTTGCAGGTCTTGCTACAAGGATTGCAGTTGTTAGAGTTGTTTTGCCTACGGCAGAACAAGCTCGTTGGGATGTTAAGGATGCGTAGGCTCATGCATTGATTGCGTTGTCTGTGAAGCGCACCATTGTTCCTCACATACGTTCAGCAAAATCTGCAAAACAGGCTTGGGATATTCTAGCAGGTCTTTATGCAAGCCGCAATGAGGCTAAAATGGCTTTGCTACGTAAAGAGCTGGAATCGAAGATTATGCATGAGGAAGATGATATGGACACTTTCCTTGCTAGTGTCAAGGATATCAATGAGCAGCTTATTTCTGCAGGTGAAGTCATTTCAGACAGTGGGCCTTGTGCAGACTGTTCTTGATGCCTTACCAGATTCTTACCAGACTTTTGCTAGTACTTGGAGACTTATGACCCAAGGAAATCCTGAAGTTGTCAAGTTTGATGCATTATGCACATTGCTGTTGCAAGAGTCACTTTCTAGAAAAAACAGGACTAGGCAGCGTGCAGTTGAACAGGCTTTTATTGCTTCTCAAAGAAAGGGTGGTAACAGTAATGCAGCCACTTCTTATGGTTCTGCTTCAAGTGGCAAAAATTATGTTCCTAATGCTTCTGGTGCAGCACTTCGTCTGGAAATTCTGGTGATAAGGGCAAAAAGAAGATGCGTTGCCATTATTGTAAAGCAAATGATCACTTGATCAAGTCGTGTCCTAAGTTGAAGGCCAAAGAGGCTAAGAAGAAAGAGGGTGGTTCCACTGCAAATGCTGGTTCCACTACAAATGCAGCCATTGTTGAGTCTTCTGTGAAAGGAGATTGTGATGCTGATGTTGATGCAGAATGGGATTTTAGTGCAGAGTGCACTTACAATCCTGCTGTCCATAATGCATGCTTGTCAGTTGCTGCAGATTCACATGTGTGGTATTTCGACAGTGGTGCTACAAAGCACATTACCTCACATTGTGAATTGTTTACCTCTCTCGAGTCAGTCCCTCATGGGAATTCAGTGACTTGTGCCAACAACGCCTCTTATCCAGTTCAAGGAGTTGGAAAGATTGTGCTCACTGCTGCTAATGGCAGTTCCTTCACACTTGTTGATGCACTTTATGTACCTGGGATCAAGAAGAATCTCTTGTCTGTATGCGCACTTGCTAGACTTGGACTTGTAGTCAAATTTGTGGATGACAGATGTACAGTTCATGATCTCAGTTTTGGTGATGAAATTGTTGCATCTGGGCTTTTGTGCCATGGGCTGTATAAGCTCACTTTGTATGACAAGTGTGGACAAAATTTTGCAAATGCTGTTGCAGATTCAAGGGCTATTTCGGATGCAAAACTTTGGCATGCACGTTTTGGTCATCTGAATTTAGCCAGTTTGCTGCGTTTGCAGAAATCTGATATGGTTGCTTCTTTGCCGCCTCTTGAAGCACCTGTCAAACATGTTTGTGAAGGCTGTATTTTGGGTAAGATGTAGCGTTCTAAATTTCCAAAGGATGGTTCAGTTCGGGCCACATGCAGGTTGCAGCTTGTGCATAGTGATGTTTGTGGGCCCATGCAAACTCCCTCCTTGGGCAATTACCTGTACTTCGTGACTTTCATTGATGACTACTCCAGGCATGCATGGGTATTTCCGCTTAAAGCGAAGTCCGAAGTTTTTATGTGCTTCAAACAATTTCTGGATATGGCTGAAAATGTCTCAAAATGTACTATGGGCACCCTCCGTTCCGATCGAGGGGGGGAGTATATGTCTCATGAATTTAATGCATTTCTGGCTAGTCGTGGGATAAAACACCAATGTACAGTGCCTTATACACCTCAGCAAAATGGTGTTGCTGAGAGGAAAAACAGGTCACTAACGGAAATGGCACGATGTATGGTCAAAAGTCAAGCTTTGCCGCATTCTTTTTGGCTTGAGGCCATCATGTGTGCCACTTATGTACTTAACAGGTGTCCTACGAAAGCTTTGCAGTCTATTACTCCATATGAAGGATGGCATGATAGAAAGCCTTCTATTGAGCACATGCGTGTTTTGGGCTGTTTGGCATATGCTTTGGTGCCACAAGTGCAGCGCAAAAAATTGGGTGATAAGGCTGTCAAATGTATTTTTGTTGGTTATAGTGCTGAAAGCAAAGGTTACAGGTTGTATCATCTACAAACAAAACGTATTCTGGTTTCTCGGGATGTAGTGTTTGTGGAAGAGTCTTTTCAGCCCTTGCTGTCATGTACTAGAGACAATAATGTAAGCTCACAGGACATTTATGACACTTTGTTGCCTCTTTTCAGTGGTGGAAATACGAATGTAAGATCCAATGAGGCAAATGTACAGCCTATGGGGGTTTCTGAAAATGTTTTAGATCAGCCTATTACTGATGCATATGTACATGATGTACTTGATGAGGAAAGGGCTGAAAATGAGCAAGCTAGAGGTATGCCAAAATGGTTGATGCACACTTTGCGTGACAGTAAATTGGATGCACCTTTATCTAGTCATACTCGTTGAGGCTCTCACCATGCATATTATGCATCAGATTGTTATCCTTTGGCTGTGTCTAGTTTACATGATGTTGAGGAGCCTCTATCTTTTGATGAAGCACAGAATTCAGAAAATTGGATGGCTGCCATGCAATCAGAATATGATGCACTTATAGAGAATGACACATGGACTTTATGTGATTTGCCTCCTGGCAAAAAGGCCATTGGTACGAAGTGGTTTACAGCAAGAAACGCAAGTGGTGAGATCGATCGCCATAAGGCTCGACTTGTTGCAAAGGGTTATGCATAGCCAAAAGTCATAGATTATGAAGAGACTTTTCCTCCCACTTGTCGTATGACTACATGCGTTTTCTATGTGCATTGCAGATCATTTTGTTTGGGATGTACATCAATCAGACATTGTTACTGCTTTCTTGAATGGTGACATATTTGAGGAAGTTTATGTAACGCAGCCTCGCGGTTTTGTCATAAAAGGACAAGAGGACAAAGTGTGCAGATGTAAGAAGGCTTTGTATGGGTTGAAGCAATCTCCTTCGTGCCTGGTATGAGAAAGCTACACTCATTTGGTTAAACAAGGCTTTCGTAACAGTCCAACAGAAAGCACATTGTATGTAAAGCGTGAGGATGATGTATTTCTCATTGTGGTTCTTTATGTTGATGATTTGCTGATCACTGGACCAAATGAGAGACATATTGATGAATTTAAGGCTGATTTGAATGCTACTTTCAAGATGAAAGATTTGGGGCTGTTGCATCATTACTTGGGTATACAGTTTAAGCAGTGTGATGGTGGTATTGCCTTGTGTCAGAAAAGTTACATAGAGACATTGCTATGTAAGTTTGGACTTGAGGATTCCAAACCTATTGCCACTCCCATGGAAACAGGTTTGAAGTTGAGTCTACATGATGCTGGCGATCCTATGGATGTTACTCTTTACCAAACTGCTGTTGGCTGCCTCATTTATGTATGCAACACGATGCCGGATATTCAGTTGCAGTCTCACAGGTCAGCAGATTTATGCATAGCCCAGGGTCTAAGCATTGGCAGGCTGTCAAGAGGATTTTCCGCTACCTTAGTGGCACTTTACATCTTGGCTTGTTTTATCCCAAGGGGGGATCATTGCCGCCAGACTTACATGCTTTTTCGGACTCAGATTGGGCTGGTTGTTTTGACACGTGAGTGTCCACAAGTGGTTTTTGTTTCATGCTTGGCAGTTCATGTATATCATGGTTGAGCAAGAAACAACCTACTGTGGCCACTTCGAGTTGTGAGGCTGAGTATAGGGCAGTCTTCACAGCTACGGTTGAGTGTGTATGGCTCAGACGCCTTATGGCTATTTGGGTGTTGGACAGGACACTACCAACACTATCTACACTAACAGTCAGAGCGCATTGGCAGTTGCGAGGAACCCAGTTTTTCATGCTTGCACAAAGCACATTGAGGTGCATTACCACTATGTCAAGGAGAGGCTCTCAGCAGGAGAGATCAGCTTGGCTTATGTGCCAACACAGGACAACCTTGCAGATCTTTTCAAAAGGCATTGTCTCGTGAGAAGCTTGAAGCTTTCTGCAAAGCTTTGGGTTTACTCCCCTTTGTGGACTGATACCGTCCTCAGGGCATGGCACTTCCCTTTACTCATGTGCCAGTTTCTCGTTCACCACATCACTCCAGGGGGGATTTGTTACCATATACATGTGGTAGTGATGTGTGTGAACACACTAGGATCGCCGGGGCATTTTTTCCCTCTTTAGGAGGTTTTCTTCCCCGTGCATTGTATATACGCCCATCACTCTAGGGCTATACCATCTTTCCATTGCGCACTAAGTAACACACTCTCTATTGTGTGCCTTGAGCTTCCTTCGTCTTCTCCAAGCTGTTGCAGATTCAAGGGCTAAATTCAATGCAAAACTTGGCATGCACGGTTTTGGTCATCTGAATTTTGCCAGTTTGCTGCTTGCAGAAATCTGATATGGTTGCTATCTTAAAGCCTCTTGAAGCACCTATCAAACATGTTTGTGAAGGCTGTATTCTAGTAAAAAAGCAGCGTTCTAAGTTTCCAAAGGATGTCAGCTAGGGCCACATGCAGGTTGCAGCTTGTGCATAGTGGATGTTTGTGGGCCCATGCAAACTCCGTCTTTGGGCAATTACCTGTACTTCGTGACTTTCATTGATGATTACTCCAGCATGCATGGGGTATTTTCACTTAAAGCGAAGTCCGAAGTTTTTATGTGCTTCAAACAATTTTGGCTATGGCTGAAAATGTCTCAAAATGTACTATGGGCACCCTCCGTTCCGATCGAGGGGGGAGTATATGTCTCATGAATTTAATGCATTTCTGGCTAGTCGTGGGATAAAACACCAATGTACAGTGCCTTATACACCTCAGCAAAATGGTGTTGCTGAGAGGAAAAACAGGTCACTAACGAAATGGCACGATGTATGGTCAAAAGTCAAGCTTTGCCGCATTCTTTTTGGCTTGAGGCCATCATGTGTGCCACTTATGTACTTAACAAGTGTCCTACTGAAAAGCTTTGCAGTCTATTACTCCATATGAAGCATGGCATGATAGAAAGCCTTCAATTGAGCAATGCGAGTTTTTGGCTGTTTGGCATATGCTTTGAGGCCACAAGTGCAGCGCTAAAAATTGATGATAAGGCTGTTCAAATGTAATTTTGTTGGTTATAGTGCTGAAAGCAAAGGTTACAGGTTTGTATCATCCGCAAACAAAACGTATTCTGGTTTCACGGATGTAGTGTTTGTGGAAGACCCTGTTCAGCCCTTGCTGTCATGTACTAGAGACAGTAATGTAAGCTCACAGGACATTTATGACACTTTGTTGCCTCTTTTGGTGGTGGAAATACGAATCTAAGTTCCAATGAGGCAAATGTACAGCCTATGGGGTTTCTGAAAATTTTTTAGAACAGCCTATTACTGCTGCAGATGTACATGATGTACTTGATGAGAAAGGGCTGAAATGAGCAGGCTAGAGAGTATGCCAAAAATGGCTGGTGCACACTTTTGCGTGAGAGTAAATTGGATGCACCTTTATCTAGTCGTACTCGTTCAGGCTCTCGCCATGCATCTTATGCATCAGATTGTATCCTTGGCTGTGTCTAGTTTTTATTGATGTTGAGGAGCCTCTATCTTTTGATGAAGCACAGAATTCAGAAAATTGGATGGCTGCCATGTCAATCAGAATATGATGCACTTATAGAGAATGACACATGGACTTTATGTGATTTGCCTCCTGGCAAAAATGCCATTGTTACGAAGTGGGTTATACAAGTTGAAACGCAAGCAGGATGGTGAGATCGATCGCCATAAAGCTCGACTTGTATTCAAATGGTTACTGTCAATAGCAAAAAAGTCATAGATTATGAAGAGACTTTGTCCTCCCACTTTTACGTATGACTACAATGCTTTTTCTATGTGCATCCAGAATCATTTTGGTTGGGATGTACATCAATCAACATAGTATACTGCTTTCTTTAATGGTGATCATATTTGAGGAAGTTTTATGTTAACGCAGCCTCGCGGTTTTGTCATAAAAGGACAAGAGGACAAAGTGTGCAGATGTAAGAAGGCTTTGTATGGGTTGAAGCAATCTCCTCGTGCCTGGTATGAGAAAGCTGACACTCATTTGGTTAAACAAGGCTTTCGTAACAGTCCAACAGAAAGCACATTGTATGTAAAGCGTGAGGATGATGTATTTCTCATTGTGGTTCTTTATGTTGATGATTTGCTGATCACTGGACCAAATGAGAGACATATTGATGAATTTAAGGCTGATTTGAATGCTACTTTCAAGATGAAAGATTTGGGGCTGTTGCATCATTACTTGGGTATACAGTTTAAGCAGTGTGATGGTGGTATTGCCTTGTGTCAGAAAAGTTACATAGAGACATTGCTATGTAAGTTTGGACTTGAGGATTCCAAACCTATTGCCACTCCCATGGAAACAGGTTTGAAGTTGAGTCTACATGATGCTGGCGATCCTATGGATGTTACTCTTTACCAAACTGCTGTTGGCTGCCTCATTTATGTATGCAACACGATGCCGGATATTCAGTTTGCAGTCTCACAGGTCAGCAGATTTATGCATAGCCCAGGGTCTAAGCATTGGCAGGCTGTCAAGAGAATTTTCCGCTACCTTAGTGGCACTTTACATCTTGGCTTGTTTTATCCCAAGGGGGGATCATTGCCGCCAGACTTACATGCTTTTTCGGACTCAGATTGGGCTGGTTGTTTTGACACGTGAGTGTCCACAAGTGGTTTTTGTTTCATGCTTGGCAGTTCATGTATATCATGGTTGAGCAAGAAACAACCTACTGTGGCCACTTCGAGTTGTGAGGCTGAGTATAGGGCAGTCTTCACAGCTACGGTTGAGTGTGTATGGCTCAGACGCCTTATGGCTATTTTGGGTGTTGGACAGGACACTACCAACACTATCTACACTAACAGTCAGAGCGCATTGGCAGTTGCGAGGAACCCAGTTTTTCATGCTTGCACAAAGCACATTGAGGTGCATTACCACTATGTCAAGGAGAGGCTCTCAGCAGGAGAGATCAGCTTGGCTTATGTGCCAACACAGGACAACCTTGCAGATCTTTTCAGAAAGGCATTGTCTCGTGAGAAGCTTGAAGCTTTCTGCAAAGCTTTGGGTTTACTCCCCTTTGTGGACTGATACCGTCCTCAGGGCATGGCACTTCCCTTTACTCATGTGCCAGTTCTCGTTCACCACATCACTCCAGGGGGGATTTGTTACCATATACATGTGGTAGTGATGTGTGTGAACACACTAGGATCGCCGGGGCATTTTTTCCCTCTTTAGGAGGTTTTCTTCCCCCGTGCATTGTATATACGCCCATCACTCTAGGGATTACCATCTTTCCATTGCGCACTAAGTAACACACTCTCTATTGTGTGCCTTGAGCTTCCTTCGTCTTCTCCAAGCTGTTGCAGATTCAAGGGCTATTTCAGATGCAAAACTTTGGCATGCACGTTTTGGTCATCTGAATTTTGACAGTTTGCTGCGTTTGCAGAAATCTGATATGGTTGCTTCTTTGCCGCCTCTTGAAGCACCTATCAAACATGTTTGTGAAGGCTGTATTCTAGGTAAAATGCAGCGTTCTAAGTTTCCAAAGGATGGTTCAGCTAGGGCCACATGCAGGTTGCAGCTTGTGCATAGTGATGTTTGTGGGCCCATGCAAACTCCGTCTTTGGGCAATTACCTGTACTTCGTGACTTTCATTGATGATTACTCCAGGCATGCATGGGTATTTTCACTTAAAGCGAAGTCCGAAGTTTTTATGTGCTTCAAACAATTTTTGGCTATGGCTGAAAATGTCTCAAAATGTACTATGGGCACCCTCCGTTCCGATCGAGGGGGGGAGTATATGTCTCATGAATTTAATGCATTTCTGGCTAGTCGTGGGATAAAACACCAATGTACAGTGCCTTATACACCTCAGCAAAATGGTGTTGCTGAGAGGAAAAACAGGTCACTAACGGAAATGGCACGATGTATGGTCAAAAGTCAAGCTTTGCCGCATTCTTTTTGGCTTGAGGCCATCATGTGTGCCACTTATGTACTTAACAAGTGTCCTACGAAAGCTTTGCAGTCTATTACTCCATATGAAGCATGGCATGATAGAAAGCCTTCTATTGAGCACATGCGTGTTTTTGGCTGTTTGGCATATGCTTTGAGGCCACAAGTGCAGCGCTAAAAATTGGATGATAAGGCTGTCAAATGTATTTTTGTTGGTTATAGTGCTGAAAGCAAAGGTTACAGGTTGTATCATCCGCAAACAAAACGTATTCTGGTTTCACGGGATGTAGTGTTTGTGGAAGACCCTGTTCAGCCCTTGCTGTCATGTACTAGAGACAGTAATGTAAGCTCACAGGACATTTATGACACTTTGTTGCCTCTTTTCGGTGGTGGAAATACGAATCTAAGTTCCAATGAGGCAAATGTACAGCCTATGGGGGTTTCTGAAAATGTTTTAGAACAGCCTATTACTGCTGCAGATGTACATGATGTACTTGATGAGGAAAGGGCTGAAAATGAGCAGGCTAGAGGTATGCCAAAATGGCTGGTGCACACTTTGCGTGAGAGTAAATTGGATGCACCTTTATCTAGTCGTACTCGTTCAGGCTCTCGCCATGCATCTTATGCATCAGATTGTTATGCTTTGGCTGTGTCTAGTTTACATGATGTTGAGGAGCCTCTGTCTTTTGATGAAGCACAAAATTCAGAAAATTGGATTGCTGCCATGAAATCAGAATATGATGCACTTATAGAGAATGACACATGGACCTTATGTGATTTGCCTCCTGGCAAAAAGGCCATTGGTACAAAGTGGGTTTACAAGTTGAAACGCAAGCCGGATGGTGAGATCGATCGCCATAAGGCTCGACTTGTTGCAAAGGGTTATGCACAACAAAAAGGCATAGATTATGAAGAGACTTTTGCTCCCACTTGTCGTATGACTACTGTGCGTTTTCTATGTGCATTGGCAGCTCATTTTGGTTGGGATGTACATCAATCAGACATTGTTACTGCTTTCTTGAATGGTGACATATTTGAGGAAGTTTATGTAACGCAGCCTCGCGGTTTTGTCATAAAAGGACAAGAGGACAAAGTGTGCAAATGTAAGAAGGCTTTGTATGGGTTGAAGCAATCTCCTCGTTCTTGGTATGAGAAAGCTGACACTCATTTGGTTAAACGAGGCTTTCGTAACAGTCCAACAGAAAGCACATTGTATGTAAAGCGTGAGGATGATGTATTTCTCATTGTGGTTCTTTATGTTGATGATTTGCTGATCACTGGACCAAATGAGAGACATATTGCTGAATTTAAGGCTGATTTGAATGCTACTTTCAAGATGAAAGATTTGGGGCTGTTGCATCATTACTTGGGTATACAGTTTAAGTAGTGTGATGGTGGTATTGCCTTGTGTCAGAAAAGTTACATAGAGACATTGCTATGTAAGTTTGGACTTGAGGATTGCAAACCTATTGCCACTCCCATGGAAACAGGTTTGAAGTTGAGTTTACATGATGCTGGCGATCCTGCTGATGTCACTCTTTACCAAACTGCTATTGGCTGCCTCATTTATGTATGCAACACGAGGCCAGATATTCAGTTTGTAGTCTCGCAGGTCAGCAGATTTATGCATAGCCCAGGGTCTAAGCATTGGCAGGCTGTCAAGAGGATTTTCCGCTACCTTAGTGGCACTTTACATCTTGGCTTGTTTTATCCCAAGGGGGGATCATTGCCACCAGACTTACATGCTTTTTCGGACTCAGATTGGGTTGGTTGTTTTGACACGCGAGTGTCCACAAGTGGTTTTTGTTTCATGCCTGGCAGTTCATGTATATCATGGTTGAGCAAGAAGCAACCTACTGTGGCCACTTCGAGTTGTGAGGCTGAGTACAGAGCAGTCTTCACAGCTACGATTGAGTGTGTATGGCTCAGACGCCTTATGGCTGACTTGGGTGTTGGACAGGACACTGCCAACACTATCTACACTGACAGTCAGAGCGCATTGGCAGTTGCGAGGAACCCAGTTTTTCATGCTCGCACAAAGCACATTGAGGTGCATTACCACTATGTCAGGGAGAGGCTCTCAGCAGGAGAGATCAGCTTGGCTTATGTGCCAACACAGGACAACCTTGCAGATCTTTTCACAAAGGCATTGTCTCGTGAGAAGCTTGAAGCTTTCCGGAAAGCTTTGGGCTTACTCCCCTTTGTGGACTGATCCTGTCCTCAGGGCATGGCACTTCCCTTTACTCATGTGCCAGCTCTCGTTCAGCGCATCACTCCAGGGGGGATTTGTTACCATATACATGTGGTAGTGATGTGTGTGAACACACTAGGACCGCCGGGGCATTTTTTCCCTCTTTAGGAGGTTTTTCCCCCCGTGCATTGTATATACGCCCATCACTCTAGGGCTTACCATCTTTCCATTGCGCACTAAGTAACACACTCTCTATTGTGTGCCTTGAGCTTCCTTCGTCTTCTCCAAGCTGTGTGTGTTTCTCTGCAACCCTAATTCCAACATCAAGCTGGAGACATCCTATGCGTAGGATGTCTAACTGCTCAAATTTTGTCCAAACTTGATCCCAGGATTCTCCTAGTGCTCAGCAACCCAATGGTATACTCAAAATTGAATTTGGATGCCAATAGGTCAAGATTTGGGCTGCATAAGCTTCTAGTGCACTCCAAGAGTAGGATGTCTGACAATTCTTGTCTTTGCTTGGTAAATAGGCCAAAGTAAAATTTTGACCACTTTATGACCCTGGAGACATCCTACGCGTAGGATGCCTTTTTGCTCTATTTCAGCTCAAACTTGCACTGTAGCTTCCCCTTGATGTGCTAAGCTCACAGCTATTTTTACTTTTTGATTCTGACACCTATAGGTTGGTCAAATGATCAAGAATCTGTTCCAAAAGCCTGATGTCTGTTCTGATGAATTCCCAAGTCAAATGAACTCCAAATTGGACCAAATTTGCCTAGGAGGCTTATCTTAGGCTATATGACAGCATGGTATGGTCACATTAGAATTTTGGTCTCAGAATCATGCAATACAACATTTAGAACATGCCTTTGGAGTCATCCTATGGTTTGGCCTCAAAATTAGGCCTTGGATACAATTTGGATAGGATGTCTGGCAATTCTCGTCTTTTGGCTTTAATGTGTCAAAATTTGGCCAAATTTTCACTTTCCAGGTGAAAATAGGGTAAAACCTACCTTCTGAACACACTGGTAACCTCAGTTTTTCCAAAAAGTGCCTAGATCACCCTGAAGACATCCTACGTGTAGGATGTCTACTGATGAAATTTTTTGGCAGAATTCATCCACAAGCATCCCCAAGTCTTGAGCACTACTTTTCAAGCATTCCTATCAGTTTTTATGCAAAATTGTGCTCAGAATCTTAAGTTTCTTGTTTTCTTTTTTTTGACACTCCGTCTTTGGTCTTTTGGGTGTCGAGAGTTGGTCAAAACTCTAGTTTCAATGTATACTTAGGGTAAAACCCCCTTCTGAACACACTGGTGCAGTCAGAATTTTCAAATTTGGTCTCCAGAACCCCCTTGAGACATCCTACGCGTAGGATGTCTATGTTTACAGAATTGCAGGTTTTCTTCACAGAACCCTTGCAAATGCTCTTTTGTATGCACAACATCAGTCAGTCATACAAAAATATCCACAAAAGCTTTTTTAATGCATTTTTACCCTCAAAAGCACACTTTTCCGTGATTTCAAATGCAATCAAGCACTTTAGCAAATAATTCAGTGCTGAATAGCTCTAGATCAGAATTGGATCACTTACCTAAAGCTACTCCTACAAATCATATGGGATTTTGCATCTATGAGTATAAAAATGCTTCACTGCCACACACGGACTAGTAAACACTTTTATCACCTCACAAATCACTCGGCCACCAACAACTACTCTAATCCATAGATCATAACTAAACCTATCTAATCGCAGACTCTCGGCAAGACACACGCTTCCTGGCTACCCACTCTTATGAAGCTACGTTCTTGGTATATATGCTATGGATCGTGGTCTTCAAGGCAGGCATGATAGCCCAATCAGTTGGTAGTAGGGCCAATGTTTCAATCTCAAGAGCCGCTAGCTAGATGGCAGGGTCAGAAGTGTTGAGAGACAAAGAGAGAGCACAGAAATAGAACCCCAAAGTGTGTAGAATACACACATGAGATGATGTATATATAGAGATTGCGGAATATCCTCTTCCGGATCCACTTAAGAAAAACGCTTTCTTTAGCCGAAACTAAATCAAGCAACCATCACACGAGTGTTAGTAGGAAACCAACTTAGGTCCTTGTGTCCCCGGCAGCGGCGCCAATGTTGGACGGGAACGACTCCCACACCCATGAAGTGCATGCAAACACTACTTAGATCAACATAATGTCAATCGAGGACACAGATGACACGACAAGCACATGGAGGAAATCTCTTTAGCTTATCAGGCTGAGACCATCCTACACATACAACACTCTGGAAGGCCAACTATACCACAATTAAGAACCTCACTGTTCTCAACTACACCACCTAGCCACATACATACATACGGAAGGTAACTCACCTAATCATGCCAGATTCGTATAAAACTTAAGGAACACCATCCCCTCACTAGGATACACCTGTCCCTAAGCTTCTACACTCAAAACCCTCACTCTAAACATATCTACGGAAAATGTGTAGGATGACAGAGCAGAATTTTGAAAGTGCCCGAAACTAAAATTTATGAGTACCTATGTATAGCTTATGTCGCACGATTCTATAGACTACTAGCACGCAGAAAGCAGACATCGTTTGATACACTTACGGCCACAAATAGCTCGTAGATGCGTCGGCGTGTGCGCTTCATCTCGCGTGGAATGCTTGGCGTTGTCGCGTAGCTCTCCTGGAGCCTACAACAATGGTGCAGTCGGATCTCCAATCTGTTGAGCGAGCTGGGCGTAGCTAGAGGATAAAGCTCATGCTCACTCTCTTTCTCTCTCACACACAGTAGAGGGCAGTGCTAGAGTTTTGATTATGATTAAAATTCTCCTTTACAAAATGTCCTAGGTACCTTATATACTAAGGCTACCTTAGGTTTAACAAAAATGGGATTGAAAGGGTCAAATGTCTTTGTATTTACAATCTGGAAGTGCCATTGCACCCCGGCTTCTGAAACTAGAATAACTACTCATTACAAATGACGTTTATAGCCATAATTTGCAGCATTTCATAACTCGCAAAATATAAGACTTTGGTACGAAACTTGAGTTATGTTGTGTTGCTGACCCAGTGGTCAACAGAGGGCCATGCCAGGGGCCGTCGGTTGCACCTTCTCTAAATGGATACACGACAATTCTTGACATCCCTCCCACTTGAGACTGAAAACCAAGACAGGACTCCTTGCGCTCTTTGATGCCAATTCAAGGAGGTAATAACATTCACTTTTCTCTTATAAAAACAACTTAACCCCAAAATGTCTCTCCTTGAATTGGCTTGAAAATTCCAATTGAAGTCATCATACTAAATGTGAACTCAAGCTTTTAGGGTCAACTGGTGGGTGTTCTCTACTTCACCCTTGGTTCAAGATCACTGACACTTTTTCTTGGTTATGACAGATCACAACCATTAGAGCGTTCCCCTAAGATGAGTGTATTTAATAGCTACACAAATCCCTCATTGCCAATTTTGATTCCCTCTCCGTAGATTGGAATCCCTTATCCCATTTTTGACTGGACAACATGAAAATTGGGTTCAACTTTTTGTCCTACAAATTTACCCTCCGGAATCCACACACCCACCGTACCATTTGGTAAATTCACCGTTTCAAGGTAGTACTATGATACTAGAAAATAGTATTCCAAACATGTCAAACCAAGAATCCATTTCAAGCATTTGAAAGCAGCATGAAAATTGTTGCAGACCCTTGCAAGTGTGCATTTATCAAGTCGCTCCCACCTTTTTCCTTTTTAGAATATTTCACTTCCTTTTTCCTTTAGTATTAGTAAACTTATGTAGTTATCTTCTAAGCAATCACATATACTCCTCTAGGTATATCCCTATCCTCGTCCCAAGACTTGGGTATCTTGTCTCCTCTGCCACGTGCAGAGGCGGTACACATGACACAATTTCCAATTCTTATTTTTCTTTATCTTATGTGGGAAAGGATTACAAAAAATAATCTACTCTAGATTATTTTTAAATCAATAATCCGAGAAGCAGAGCAAAGGTCCGGCTGATAAGGAAAATTGTGAAATAGCCCATTTAGGTTCCTAGCCTTTACAAGGTTCCTTTTACCAAAAAACAAGAAGAGATCCTTAATTAAATCACATCCTCCTCCCTTATCATGATCCCTTCATGGATCCGTTTTCCTTCCTCCTTTTCTTCTCGACATCAGGCGTATCCAAACTAGACCAATTTCTAGACGCATCCGTAGGTCCCTATGACCCGTCCGAGACTCACTCCCATTCAATCCCATTTCTAGGGCAGTAAATGAACCCGAGCTCAAAACATAGACCAGCGGTTATGAGTCTTAGCGGAAATTGATCATCCCCCATTGTATCCCATAGATGAACGCTTGGGTCGGCCTTTTCCAAGCATGTAAGACAAAGTTCACACTTAAATCTTCTATGTTGTGCTAGGACTATCCCCGTCAAATCTTATCGGTAAAGTTTTAATCCTAGTTTAAATTTAGATTAAGTTCCTTGAGATATAATCTCTTAGTGACTAATTCATTTTATTTTTTAATCAAACAAGACCTTAAGAAATACAACAAGTCTCTTGGGAGTTTAAGATATTGTCTCGACGTAAGTTTCAAGTTAACCTCGACTTTGACGAATCCCATTTTGGTCCCTTTGCATCATTTGCCATCCATGGGGCATATCCATGGAAGTGATGGGAGTTTTTATGTTCAAGCACCACGGTCATGATATCCGTGAAGCTATCCCCTAACTCCCCCCTTTGAATTTGCAAAACAAACTTGAAAGTAGAAAAACTTGAAATGAACAATGCATATGATTGCTACCATGAGTTTTGATTTGGTGTGATCTATGCTAGGTAAACACAAAACTTCAGAATGCACCAACTTGAAATCTTGAGACAAATAGTTAAGAAACTTCCTTTGAGTGCTTATGCAAGAGTGAAGCCCTTCCCTGCATGATAGTGTAAGCGTAAAAAAATTTGCAAAGTTCCTAAGAGTGGATATGTAAGTGAAGTGAGAAATGCTCATGTAATAGTGTATAAACGATTAAAAAATTCTTCTTTAAGAAGGGATTGAAGAATATCTTTGCTACTGTGGAGACAATTAATTATGTAGCTAGAACTTAGAAGAAGCTTAAGGTTTTGGAAACTTTCAATTGATAAGAGGGGGGGCATAGCCTTAATTGGAAGGAAATTCCCACTTCCAAGGAAAAACTCCTTTGATTAAGATAGAGCTACCTTTCAAAACTTAACTCTCTTTGAGAGAATTGGTATTAACTTATTTGTATCACATTCTCCTTACACACATTCTCTTTTCCTCTTTGAAAGAAGAAAAATCATATTTCTTAAATTTCAAGAAAAACTTGTGAACCTTTCATAAGAGCATTCTTTTTAGAGTAAATTATAATGCCACTTTGAATAGAATGGTTAATTCCAAAAATTTCCAATACTTAATTGCACGTGACTATGTGAAAATTATCTCGTGCATCTTAAAATTTAAAAAAATCTATTTGGCGGGGTTTACGGGTACACATAGATATTCATCATCATCCAGCATGCATGCTATTTTAGTATGATCTCTAGTTACCTATGGTTAAAGAGAGTGCTTTCTACTCTCTCTATGCCATATTGATATGGTAATCCAGAGAATGAAACTTGAAATATAAGTATGATCTCCAATCACCTATGGTTAAAGAGAGTTCTTTCTACTCTCTCTATGCCATATTAGTCTAGTAATTCAGACAACTTGTTGAGCCAGCAGAGGATCACACCCACATTTTTACTCACACTCATCATTTTGTAACCACTGATTGTAATAAATGTCTTTCCGACATTAATTTTGATTTGAGCCATTCATTAAGTAACGGGACTCAATTGAGTTTTCAGCTTGTAATCCCGAAGTAATTTCACTTGCTGATGTAATTAGTTAGAGATGTTCTCACCTCCAAGGCTAAGGCATATAAGCCAAAGTTTTTGTAACCTAAAGAATTCAGATTATTAATCAAAGTGAGTTTTTTGAGCGTCGTGACTGTGTCTGAGAGAGAGTGAGAGAGAGAGAGAGAGAGTCTTATCTACTTGCTACGCGAGCTACGGAGCCGCCATTGGAGAAGCGACACCGCCATTGTGTTAGCAACGACGAGAGCTACGCACAGATACCAAGAGTGCGCGCTATCAGCTTCTATGTGTGGTAAGTTCCTACGAGCTTCGGTATGAGTTTTCTTCCAACTCGTGTGTCGGAATTGAGCGTGCAGCATATCTATAGAACCACAATGAGTAGAGCTACACATTAGTACCATCGGGGTCAAGTTTCGGTCACCTGTATTTTTTGGCCTGTCTTCATACGCGTTTACCGCACGTAGTGGTTATAGGTTGATTTTGCAGTTCAAGTCTTTAGGGGGTGACCTTAGACTAATCCTACGAGGTGAGTCGTATAAACTACTTTGTATACTTTAATTAGAAAAGATCTAGTACTGGTGGACTTCGAAGATCTCGAGAGATACTAGGAAGTGGGGTATTCCGTATTGACAATATTTTTAGTTTAGCTTAGATTTGTTTGCTGTTTTGTTGGTGTTGAGTAGTTGTTGATAGAATAAGAATTTTCTAGTCTGTGAGTGGCAGTGGATCTCTTTAAAATCACAATTACCAAACCCATTTTATGATTAGGAATAGCTTAGGTAGGACTTCATTTGATCCTGATCTAGAGCTAGTAATCATTGGAGTATTTGCTTGATATGGTTGATTGCATGTTAGATCACTAAACCGTTGAGTTAGTAGTGAAACTTGCAATAAACAAAATTCAGAGAAATTTTCTATGTATCTGGGAGTTGCTGAGCACTTGAGAAAGCTTTAGGAAGGATTCTGTGCCAAAAAACTGGAAATCTGCAACTTTAGACATCATAAGCGTATGATGTCTAAATGACCAAACAGAGACCAAAACAGAAATTTTGACTTTACCAGAGTATTCAAAAGGGGGGTTATACCCTAATTTCAACTTAAAACAAGAGCATTAACACTCAAAGAAACCCAAAAAGACAAGTCGGAGTCCAAGAAACGCAAAGAATAGGAAATTTTGGATTCAGATCTTGTTTTTACATTCAAACCTGACAAAAACACTTGAAACTCAATTATAAACATTGGAGAAGGCTTAAAACCAAGAATAGTCAAAATCTGGGACAAAAGACATCATACGCGTATAATGTCTTTTAGCACATCCACTGCTTATTTTTGATATCTGACCTGACAAGATTGTTACAAACACTATAGAAAGCATAAATATCAAGTCTTGACCCAAATTGATGAAAAAGACATCATACGCGTATGATGTCTTTGACCTAATTTTGGACATATTTTGATACTTTGCCAACACAGATCCATTGTAATAGCTGTCTAGAGGTTATATTTCAAGTTTCATCCCATTTGGATCACAATTGACCCAAAACAAGTCAAAAGCGGAAAATTGCCAAGAAAATCCTAAATTAGCCATAACTTGCTCAAACAGAGTTCAAACTGAATTTTGTGAGTGGAAAGAGCATAAGGGGGCTACTGAGAGTGAGCATAACCAAAATAGTCCAAATCTATGAAAAAAGACATCATACGCGTATAATGTCTTTTTCAGCATAACTGCAACAAAATTCTCACTTGATGAAACAGAAGTTGTCCAACTGACAAGATTAAACAATTGACCAAGTATCAATCAGTTTGGATCAATTCGGACCACAAAAACTTGGGAAAACAAATTGCTGAGACGGAAAAGTTAAAGTCCTTTAGGGGAATTGATGAATTTGAGATCGGGCAGGAATCTCCAGGGGAACAAGCAAGTGTCATATCAACCGAGGGAAGTGTAAACCAAAGTTGGGTGCAACCATTAGAGCCGATCTTTGAAGGAAGTGTTTCAGATACTTCTTCGGAGAGATCTTACGAGATTTTCAGCGAACAATTGGAACACTTGAACCTGAACAACAGAGAAAATATGGCAGCAGGACCATCAAACCCTTCCGCCACAATGAAGCTATTGTTCATAAAATACCAGTACGACAATGAGCAAGGTGCCAAGATCTACAAAGATGGAATGGACCGCTATTGTGTAAAGATAGAAGATAGACCTAGTGAGTTCAAGGACTTAGTGCCTATGAGCTATAGCGGAGATAGATATCTAGATGACGAGGGTACCATGTACTTGGTAGTCCTAAACCCTAACATTGTGGACAAGTGGGGATTGATGGGCACCAAAGCCAAAGTAGATGAAGAACTCGAGGAGAAAGCACCAATAATGAACTTCCCTGATGCGAGGTTAAGAAGAGAGAATGAAACTACAAGGATCAACACTGATAACATCTATGTGGGGCTATACAAATATAATAATCGGGAGCAAGATCTCTATTATAGATGTGAAGAACCCTACACCGGAGAGTTGACAGACCAAAAAAGACTTTATGTCTTTACCTACACAGAGGGATCGGAAGTGAAAATTGCCGCTTACGACAAGTATGGGAGGCAATACTCAACAATGGGCAAGAAAGAATTAGAAGGATATACATACTTTGGGGGACCACTACATCAGTATTATGTTACTTCTAGCTCACAAAGACCAGCACCAGCAAATGGAGTGCAAAACCCAATGACAACAGGAGGACAAAGAACTCAGGCTGCTGACTCTTTCAGTCAACCTCAGTACTCGAAGCTCGGACCAATGGGATCATTACATTCCAGAGAGTCAATGGATACGAATCGAGGTGGTGCAGTTCCAATCCCCACATATACCACTCCAGGTCCAAGGTTCGAAGCGGAACCATCACATTTACCTCCTAGTAGTAGACTCAGGGCAGGGGAACCGACAAGGGTAACCCATGAAGTCCATGATGCTAGAGAAAGCTTTAGCCGGGACACAGGAGCAATGAGATTGGTAGCAGACCATAGACGTATGAGACCATCTCAAGTAGCCAAGTGTATGCCAAAGAAGTACGGTGGTTCAGGAGATCTGTATGCACATGTGTCACTCTTTAAGCAAGTCTTAAGAGCTGAGCAGATAACAAATTTCCATACACAATACGAGGGATTTGGTCTTACTCTAGAAGGTACGCCATTGACATGGTTTCAACCACTGAACAGAGGGGGATTCCATGACATTGACCGTTTGCTAAGAGAGTTTGCTGAGGAATTCTCAAAATGAGGGATTAAGCACAATACGGTCTCACAAATATATGCTTTTAAACAGAGAGAACACAAAAAAGTGAAGGAAGCTTCACTTCGCTTCAAACAATACATTGAGAGATGTCCATTACGTGAACGACCACAAGATGACAGACTATCTGTTCTCTTTATTGAAGGATTGAGAAACGACACTCTCAAGAAGGACTTGCACTTGAAAGCTTGTACAAGTTTCGAGCAAGTAACGAGAGAAGCATTGTACTTAGTGGATAACTGTACGGTTTATGGAGAGATGTCAATGGATACAGATTTTGCATCCAGTAGCTCTTCCTCCATAGCGAGCGAGACTACCACTAAAAAGAATGTTCAAACAACAACCATGCCAAATGTAGAGCAAATGATAGAAGATGCTCTAAAAAGGATGGCATCATACCAAAAACCATTGCCAAAACCACTGAAATGGTGTGCTATTGAACAAAAATGGACAAACCATCCAACAAAGGAGTGCTATTACAACAAAGGGTATGTAAGGGAGCGTCAGTATGCACCTCCTGCTCAATTAGCACCACCTCAGGTACATTCAGTACCTCGATATCCAACGGGAAATGTACCAGGACCTATGGGGATAGAAAGACCGCAACCGGTATTGGGACAACAACCACCTTTACCAGGAGCAAGACCAGTGGGCATTAGATATGCACCAACCTTAGAGAATCAGGAAGAACAAGCCTTAGTGCCTATTCAAGCCTATTATGAAGAATCTGGTGCACACGTGTCTCCAACTGTGTATTACCCACCAGAAGAACCCAAACAACCAGAACCATGGGGCATGATTGGGAATGTTGGAACACCAACAGTTACAAGTGCTTCTGATGAAGAGAGATACAATTTGGACGCAAGAACATTGATGTTCATAGCTCATGGAGGGTTAACAGGACAAAGACCATCCTATTCACAAAGGACGAATCAAGTGGGACCAAGACCAGCACTAGGACCCTGTTACAAGTGTGGAGGTGACCATCTGATGAATGTTTTTTCACATACGGAAATCATTAGAATTAACGCTTATTGCACTGAGTGTGGGGTTACTCACTTCATTGAGGATTGTTCAAAGAATCCAAACAAAGTGCAAAAGACAACATTGAATATGCTAGAAACTATTCCTACCAGCAGTGGGTCTGAAAATGAAACTCTGATACCAACGCAAGTTGTTACTAGAGCTCAAGCTAAGAAAACCACTAGAGAACCTGAGAATGGAAAGTTAGCGACTGAAGTGGTTAGTCAAGGACCGCGGAGTCAAAGAAACACATGGAAAGCTAGAAAAGCACGCATGAAGTTGAGAAAAGAACGTGAAGACGCTATTCTAGCTGAGGAACTAAAGCGAACTAACGATAGATTAGAAAAACTTGAGAGTCAAAACGGGAAACGAGAGATGAGCCCGGAAAGAATGAAACAAAAGAGTATCAAAGAAACAACGAGCTTAAGCTCAGGGGGATCAGTGCTAGTCGCCAAAGTACACGAACCATTGGACGCACTGATGAGAGCTTACGAAGCTAGGTTAAAGAACAACCAAACACAAGAACAGAGGTGGATGACATACCCAAACGCGGAATTGGAAAAGCAGAGACTTGAAATGTGCCAGAGAATGATCGAGACGGCACAAGCCTTATTAGAACCACCAAGAGTACCAATGAATTGTGGAACGGAAAACCCAATTCAGCAAGAGACTATCATTTCACGGGTAGCTGAAAAAACTCCTAGTGCACAAAAGCCTAAAAATACACACAAGGATGACCGCATAGTATTGAACACAACCGATCAGGAGATAGAGAGTTTTCATCCAGCCATACAGAGGTCTTACGGAAGAGATGAGGATTACAATGAATTTTGGAAACAAGTGAGAGAGGCAAACTTTGCAAACGAGCTAAGTTGCCAAGCTAATCAGACAAATTGGGAAAAGGACATCAGGAATCCTCCCATAGTGGAATTTGAGGCAGGATCTCAAGTGGACTTGGATCTGCAATCTTACTGGGGAGATGGGGGCTCTGTTAGAACAATGGAGAGAAAACCTCATTCATTGAATACCTTACCTTCATACTTAGGAGAGTATGAAGAAAAATTTGAGATTAGAGCACTTCCCTCACAAAGAATCTCATCAGAAAAAGTCATGACTCGCAAGGATTGATAGAGATCTTGTCAACACCAGTGACATGCACTATCACTCTAGCTGAGCTTTTGAGGCTAAGACCACATATGTGGACCACTGTAGGAAAATGCTTGGAGAAATTTGGGATAAAAGACCCAACATCGAGACTGCAAGAGGGTATACAAGAGCTGAGCAAACCACAAAAGAACGCTAAGCCTGTACCCTTAAACAAGGTCGAAGAGTATTGCGAAGGTGAAGAGGGGAATACAACCTTACCAGTTGAATTCCAAGGAGTGAACACGATGGCAATACTAGACAGCGGAGCTGGGGTAGCCATTGCTACAAAAGAAATCTGGAAAAAATGGGGGAAACCAACAATAAGGAAGACTAGGTTGAAACTCCAATTAGCAGATGGACACATGGAGAAACCTATGGGGTTATTAGAGAAAGTCGTAGTGACTTCTTGCGGCATTGAATACGAACATAGTTTTGCTATTGTCAATTTTGGCAAGGAGAATAACTATGATATCATACTGGGAAGACCATTCATGAGACAGTTGAAAATGGTTAAGGATTGGGGCTACGATCACATATACCTGAGCAATATGGAAACCACTACACGTGTGAACCTGAAAGACCATAGCTACAAAGATGTGAACCGAACACCGGTAGAGGAGTTTGATTTAGCTACTTTGGCGGGATCCGAATTTCCAGCTTGGTTAGGTAAGCCCAAAGAGTTATGGATGTGTGGAGCCTCGAAATGTGGAAGTCTGAGGCAAGAAGAATATGTTTTAGAAAGGGCTATCGAAGACGAAACTTATATAGGAGAACCCTTTCCAGAGGACACTCTTGAACCATTAGAATGGACACACATTCTAGCCACCCTAGATGTTTGTGCAATTCCGGATGGTCCCACAATGAAATTTTGCGACAAGGACGGGTACGACGTGGTTCCGTACTTCATGTTGAGAACTGTACTCGAAAAAGAAACTGAAAAGAACGATACAATGGAAAAGGAAGATGAAGAAGAGGTGTTTCACGACATTCCCGATCATCCAGAGTGGGGAAATGAAGCAGACAACGAGTCAACGGACAATTCAAGCGGAAACGAAGAAACTATAACGGATGCCCGATTTTATGATTTTCCGAACCAAACTAAACAACGCCAGAAACGCTATAGAGCAAAGAGAAAAACAAAGGGGGTTAGAACCAATCCGATGCCTAGAATAAGAGGAAAAAATCAATTCCTAATGCTAGTAAAGGCGGATGATTGTGTCAAGGACAAGATTTCTGGAAGAATGAGAGGCAATGATCAAAAGAGCTTACGAAAAGACAAAAGAAGCTCAAGAAATCAAGTTCAAAGGAATGAAACGAAAACTGAAACAGAAAAATCAGAAAAGAACAAGCGCAACAGAGAACACACGGAGTCCGAGTTAGAACGTAGAAACAAGTACAGAGAGCTCAAGAAAACTCTGAAAGAAGTTTGAACGACAGAAATTGAGAGTGGAGAGGACGAAAACACCAAAATCAAGGAAAACATGGATGTTCCCTCTCACTACAGGAAATTCACAATAGAGGATAGGAAGGTGGTATTAACCCAACCTATTCGAGAGAGAAAGGAGAACGAATCTTATGACGGACCGGAGGATGCAAAAAAAGTTGATTTAGTAGCTCCACGTGAGACACCTAGACCGGTGTACATAGCCACAGATTTGTCTCCAGGCGAGGAAGAGAGACTTTTGAGTCTTCTCAGAGAGTACAGGGATGTGTTTGCATGGTCTTATAAGGACTTAAAGGGAGTTGACCCATCGATATGCCAACACACAATCCCACTAAAACAAGACGCAAAGCCTAGCAGACAGAGACCGTACACATATAATGATACGTTTGCTAAGCGAATCAAAGAAGAGATAGATAAGCTAATGGAAGCTGAATTCATATACGAGATTGAACACACCGATTGGGTATCTCCGATTGTGGTGGTACCCAAGAAGAACGGAAAACTCCGAGTGTGTGTCAACTTAAAGAAAGTGAATGCTGCAACAATCAGGGACAATTATCCCCTGCCGATAACTGATCATGTTCTAGAGCGTGTATCAGGGAAAACAACATACTCCTTTCTTGATGGTTTTTCAGGATATAACCAGCTAGCCATAGCACCGGAAGATCAACATAAAACAGCTTTTGCAACGGAGTGGGAAATTTATGCTTATCGGGTTATGCCTTTTGGTCTAACCAATGCTCCCGCAACCTTCCAGAGGTTGATGACGCATGCTTTCAAAGAATACTTAAGGTTGTTTCTAGAAATATACATGGATGACTTATGTGTACATTCTCTTCTGAGAGATGAGCATCTAGAACACCTAAGAAAAGTGTTTGAGAAATGTACGTAGGACATATCGCATTTGTCTCAATTCTGAGGAATGTGTGTTTATGGTCCGACAGGGCAGAATTCTGGGACATATTGTCTCACAAAACGGAATATCCACGGATTTAGAGAAGATAAAAGTTATAGTGGATATGCCTAGACCAACCAATGCAAAACAAGTACAGAGCTTTATGGGACATTGCGGATATTATAGACGATTCATTTACATGTACGCTATAATAGGCCAACCACTTTACAGGCTAATAGTGAACTTTGAATGGATAGAGGAGTGTGAGGAATCATTCAAGAAATTGAAAGAGGCACTCATTACTGCTCCAGTCTTGAAATCACCAGATTGGGAGAAGATATTCCATGTGCATATAGATGCTTCGACATATGCAATAAGATGCATTCTGGCTCAGCCAGAAGAAGGAAACATGGATTTTCCTATTTTTTACGCCAGTCGACAGCTCAACAATGCAGAGAAGAATTACACCACAACAGAGCGAGAAGGATTAGGAATGATATATGCTGTGAAGAAATTTCGGCATTATCTTCTAGCCAACAAGTTTTTGTTTTTTACGGATCACCAAGCCTTGCTCTACCTAGTGAATAAACCATGCAATACCGGGAGAATAGTGAGATGGTTCATTATCTTACTGGAATTCGACTTCACGGTAGTAGTAAAGAAAGGAAAAACACATCTTAGAGCTGATCATCTTTCGCGATTGACGAATGGAGAAGACCCTATAGGAGTAGATGATGACATGCCAGATGCGTACTTGTTCAACATAGAAATGATACCGAAGTGGTCTCAAAATGTCGTTAGCCTATTAACCTATGGAGGAGAGTTTGATAGAAGAGAATACAACCAGAAACATATTGCTATTCAGCAATCCAAGAATCTTCAATTGGTTGCAGGAAGGTTGTATCAATTGGGAAATGATCATGTTTTACGACTATGCATCAATCCTGAGGAATATAATATATATCTGCGCGAAGCACATGTTCAGGAATGTGCATTTCATTGTTCAAGAAGGAACACATATAGGAATTTGTTACAATTGGGAGTCTATTGGCCAGGAATGAAAGAAAGCGTACATGAATATGTCATTGTATGTATTGTATGTTCATCAAAACCGCTAGCAGAGTATTCGACATTATATCAGATAATTATCGCTCCGGAATGGAGTCAGTATATTGTTGAATATCTCACAAATAGAACTTTCCCAGAAGGAACGTCAAAAGCTCGTCAAAAATCTGTAGAGACAGAAGCTAGAGATTACGCTTTAATAGGAGATCAACTCTATAAGAGAGGTAAAGACAACCAGCTTAGGATTTGCGCATCAGAGTCTGAGTATGTGATAATCCTGGAGCAAGCTCATGGAGGAGTAGGTGGAGGCCATTTCTCAAGTAATAAGAAAGCAAAACTTGTCTTAGCCGCAGGAATAGGGTGGCCAACATTACATATGGACGCTGAGGAATACGTTAAACGGTGACTGTCAGCGGACCAAAGTACCACTTAAAAGAGATGATATGCCGCTTAGACCAATGATGGGGGCAAGAGCTTTTGCAAAATGGGGGATTGATTATGTCAGACCCATTTCACCTCCTGTATATAAGACTCATGCACAATACATCGTTGTGGCTACAGACTATCTAACAAAGTGAGTCGAAGCAAAGGCAACTCAAAAAGCAGATGCCAGGATCACGGCACAATTTCTATATGAATACGTCTTTGTATGATATGGATTGCCAATAGAAATTGTGAGTGATCGAGGCACACATTTTATAAATGAAGTGATAGAGATCCTTCTAGATGAATTCATGGTAATCCATAGGACATCAGCCCCGTATCATCCACAAGCAAATGGACAAGCTGAAGCAACAAACAAAACCATATGCACGGTCCTTACGAAGATTGTATCTGAGTCGATAACTGACTGGGACCAGAAGTTGCATTCAACATTATAGGCATATAGGGTAGCATATAAAACATCAATAGGAACGACCCCATATAACATGGTTTTTGGGCTAAATGCTATCTTACCAATAGAATTCTTGATTTCAACCTTAAGGGTGGCTAAGGATCTAGAGTGGACAGGGCACGAGCTTTCTGATAGAATAGATGACCTGGAAAAGCTAGACGAGCTTCGCCTAAAAGCAGTAGCTTCTATCTACGCTCAAAAAAAGGCGACAAAAGGATTTTTTGATAAGCATGTGCAGACTAAAGAGTTTAAGGTTGGGGACTATGTCCTAGTTTACACTCTGAAATAGCATGCTAAGAAGCTTAAAAAGCAAGGGATGGGACCTCTGGTGATTAAAAATCTATCACCAAGTGGAGCCGTCAAGCTTGCTACATTAGACGGAGAAGAAATGCCCAATTGGATTAGTGGATGCAGAGTGAAAAAGTATCTTTTGCCGCTAACCCAAGACATGCTTCTCAAAATACATCAAGAAAAGTTGCGTGTTTAGAAAAAGAAAAAGATTGTGGAGGAAGCGCAAGCCGAGGCGAAGGAAACAATGGAGAAAAGAAGACTATTGCGTCAGAAACAGCGCAATGAAGGAGCAATACGAATAAACGTAGTCAGTATAACAGAAATGGATAATGACAAAGAAGAACCCATCATTGAATGCAAAGTAGGAACCAACCAAATCAAAGCCAGAGCACTATTGGATTCAGGAGCTCAAACTAACCTACTTTCACTCAGTTTGTATAGACAATTGACAAATGACACTAAATTACAAACTGCCAAGCAAGAGTGTAAGAGTTACTCTGAGAATTCAATCAAAACTGTCGGAGGCACAGTTTTACATATACAGATTAACCAGTATGTGTATCCTCATATGTTTTACGTGGTTGAAGACCAAGCTACACAACATCCATTATTGCTAGGACAACCATGGCAGAAGCAATACAATGCAATGATTGACTGGAGTTCTAAATCAGTGCTTATCAGATACGAAGGTGAAAGTCAATCAGTTAAGTTCACCAAAGGAGCAGAGCCAACTCCAAAGGAAGAATCCAAGAACAAAGGTAAACAACAACCAGAGAAAAAGAAGAAGCACTGGCAACCAAAAGTTTCTATACAACTGGATTGCTCTTCGACGAGGAACTCTCAACATTGTATAAGGAAGACAAGCAATAATATAACAGCTCAACCTTGGGAAAAAACGGAGTCAAAGTTGGTATGGAGACCAAAAAAGGTTGTGCCAGAGAACACAAAGGTGGAAAACAGAGTCTTCAATACCAAACAACAGAGTGATTCCAGACAATCAAGGACAGTGAAACAGATCTGGATTCCAAAGAAGTTCATGATGGCACAAAGCTATAGCAAGAAAATTTGGATCCCAAGGATTTGTAAACAGGAACTCCCTTCAGTACAATCCACAGAAAATCCTAGGTATTTCAAGGCGAGGAAATCAACACAAAGAACAAACCAGGTTTGGGTCGCAAAGAGTTTGTGGCAAGCACAAGCGAAGCGGAAGCAGATTTGGATTGTGAAAAAGAACAACAAGGTAAAGAAGAATCCATCTACTGATTCTACTACCGAAGTGCCAAAACCAACCCAAAACCCGACCACCAATCCTTCAACCAAACAAAGAGCAGCTGCGTAAAGAGCTAGAGTCGAAGATTATGCATGAGGAAGATGATATGGACACTTTCCTTGCTAGTGTCAAGGATATCAATGAGCAACTCATTTTTGCAGGTGAAGTCATTTCGGACAGTTCCCTTGTGCAGACTGTTCTTGATGCCTTACCAAATTCCTACCAGACTTTTGCTAGTACTTGGAGACTGATGACCCAAGGAAATCCTGAAGTTGTCAAGTTTGATGCATTATGCACATTGCTGTTGCAAGAGTCACTTTCTAGAAAAAACAAGACTAGGCAGCGTGCAGTTGAACAGGCTTTTATTGCTTCTCAAAGAAAGGGTGGTAACAGTAATGCAGCCACTTCTTATGGTTCTGCTGCGAGTGGCAAAAATTCTGTTCCTAATGCTTCTGGTGGCAGCACTTCGTCTGGCAATTCTGGTGATAAGGGCAAAAAGAAGATGCGTTGCCATTATTGTAAAGCAAATGATCACTTGATCAAGTCGTGTCCTAAGTTGAAGGCCAAAGAGGCTAAGAAGAAAGAGGGTGGTTCCACTGCAAATGCTGGTTCCACTACAAATGCAGCCATTGTTGAGTCTTCTGTGAAAGGAGATTGTGATGCTGATGTTGATGCAGAATGGGCTTTTAGCGCAGAGTGCACTTACAATCCTGCTGTCCATGATGCATACTTGTCAATTACTGTAGATTCACATGTGTGGTATTTCGACAGTGGTGCTACAAAGCACATTACCTCACATCGTGAATTGTGTACCTCTCTCGAGTCTGTCCCTCATGGGAATTCAGTCACTTGTGCCAACAATGCCTCTTATCCAGTTCAGGAAGTTGGAAAGATTGTGCTCACTGCTGCTAATGGCAGTTCATTCACACTTGTTGATGCACTTTATGTACCTGGGATCAAGAAGAATCTCTTGTCTGTATCCGCACTTGCTAGACTTGGACTTGTAGTCAAATTTGTGGATGACAGATGTACAGTTCATGATCTCAGTTTTGGTAATGAAATTGTTCCATCTGGGCTTTTGTGCCGTGGGCTGTATAAGCTCACTTTGTATGACAAGTGTGGACAAAATTTTTCAAATGCTGTTACAGATTCAAGGGCTATTTCAGATGCAAAACTTTGGCATGCACGTTTTGGTCATCTGAATTTTGCCAGTTTGCTGCGTTTGCAGAAATCTGATATGGTTGCTTCTTTGCCGCCTCTTGAAGCACCTATCAAACATGTTTGTGAAGGCTGTATTCTAGGTAAAATGCAGTGTTCTAAGTTTCCAAAGGATGGTTCAGCTAGGGCCACATGCAGGTTGCAGCTTGTGCATAGTGATGTTTGTGGGCCCATGCAAACTCCGTCTTTGGGCAATTACCTGTACTTCGTGACTTTCATTGATGATTACTCCAGGCATGCATGGGTATTTTCACTTAAAGCGAAGTCCGAAGTTTTTATGTGCTTCAAACAATTTTTGGCTATGGCTGAAAATGTCTCAAAATGTACTATGGGCACCCTCCGTTCCGATCGAGGGGGGGAGTATATGTCTCATGAATTTAATGCATTTCTGGCTAGTCGTGGGATAAAACACCAATGTACAGTGCCTTATACACCTCAGCAAAATGGTGTTGCTGAGAGGAAAAACAGGTCACTAACGGAAATGGCACGATGTATGGTCAAAAGTCAAGCTTTGCCGCATTCTTTTTGGCTTGAGGCCATCATGTGTGCCACTTATGTACTTAACAAGTGTCCTACGAAAGCTTTGCAGTCTATTACTCCATATGAAGCATGGCATGATAGAAAGCCTTCTATTGAGCACATGCGTGTTTTTGGCTGTTTGGCATATGCTTTGAGGCCACAAGTGTAGCGCTAAAAATTGGATGATAAGGCTGTCAAATGTATTTTTGTTGGTTATAGTGCTGAAAGCAAAGGTTACAGGTTGTATCATCCGCAAACAAAACGTATTCTGGTTTCACGGGATGTAGTGTTTGTGGAAGACCCTGTTCAGCCCTTGCTGTCATGTACTAGAGACAGTAATGTAAGCTCACAGGACATTTATGACACTTTGTTGCCTCTTTTCGGTGGTGGAAATACGAATCTAAGTTCCAATGAGGCAAATGTACAGCCTATGGGGGTTTCTGAAAATGTTTTAGAACAGCCTATTACTGCTGCAGATGTACATGATGTACTTGATGAGGAAAGGGCTGAAAATGAGCAGGCTAGAGGTATGCCAAAATGGCTAGTGCACACTTTGCGTGAGAGTAAATTGGATGCACCTTTATCTAGTCGTACTCGTTCAGGCTCTCGCCATGCATCTTATGCATCAGATTGTTATGCTTTGGCTGTGTCTAGTTTACATGATGTTGAGGAGCCTCTGTCTTTTGATGAAGCACAAAATTCAGAAAATTGGATTGCTGCCATGAAATCAGAATATGATGCACTTATAGAGAATGACACATGGACCTTATGTGATTTGCCTCCTGGCAAAAAGGCCATTGGTACAAAGTGGGTTTACAAGTTGAAACGCAAGCCGGATGGTGAGATCGATCGCCATAAGGCTCGACTTGTTGCAAAGGGTTATGCACAACAAAAAGGCATAGATTATGAAGAGACTTTTGCTCCCACTTGTCGTATGACTACTGTGCGTTTTCTATGTGCATTGGCAGCTCATTTTGGTTGGGATGTACATCAATCAGACATTGTTACTGCTTTCTTGAATGGTGACATATTTGAGGAAGTTTATGTAACGCAGCCTCGCGGTTTTGTCATAAAAGGACAAGAGGACAAAGTGTGCAAATGTAAGAAGGCTTTGTATGGGTTGAAGCAATCTCCTCGTTCTTGGTATGAGAAAGCTGACACTCATTTGGTTAAACGAGGCTTTCGTAACAGTCCAACAGAAAGCACATTGTATGTAAAGCGTGAGGATGATGTATTTCTCATTGTGGTTCTTTATGTTGATGATTTGCTGATCACTGGACCAAATGAGAGACATATTGCTGAATTTAAGGCTGATTTGAATGCTACTTTCAAGATGAAAGATTTGGGGCTGTTGCATCATTACTTGGGTATACAGTTTAAGTAGTGTGATGGTGGTATTGCCTTGTGTCAGAAAAGTTACATAGAGACATTGCTATGTAAGTTTGGACTTGAGGATTGCAAACCTATTGCCACTCCCATGGAAACAGGTTTGAAGTTGAGTTTACATGATGCTGGCGATCCTGCTGATGTCACTCTTTACCAAACTGCTATTGGCTGCCTCATTTATGTATGCAACACGAGGCCAGATATTCAGTTTGCAGTCTCGCAGGTCAGCAGATTTATGCATAGCCCAGGGTCTAAGCATTGGCAGGCTGTCAAGAGGATTTTCCGCTACCTTAGTGGCACTTTACATCTTGGCTTGTTTTATCCCAAGGGGGGATCATTGCCGCCAGACTTACATGCTTTTTCGGACTCAGATTGGGTTGGTTGTTTTGACACGCGAGTGTCCACAAGTGGTTTTTGTTTCATGCCTGGCAGTTCATGTATATCATGGTTGAGCAAGAAGCAACCTACTGTGGCCACTTCGAGTTGTGAGGCTGAGTACAGAGCAGTCTTCACAGCTACGATTGAGTGTGTATGGCTCAGACGCCTTATGGCTGACTTGGGTGTTGGACAGGACACTGCCAACACTATCTACACTGACAGTCAGAGCGCATTGGCAGTTGCGAGGAACCCAGTTTTTCATGCTCGCACAAAGCACATTGAGGTGCATTACCACTATGTCAGGGAGAGGCTCTCAGCAGGAGAGATCAGCTTGGCTTATGTGCCAACACAGGACAACCTTGCAGATCTTTTCACAAAGGCATTGTCTCGTGAGAAGCTTGAAGCTTTCCGAAAAGCTTTGGGCTTACTCCCCTTTGTGGACTGATCCTGTCCTCAGGGCATGGCACTTCCCTTTACTCATGTGCCAGCTCTCGTTCAGCGCATCACTCCAGGGGGGATTTGTTACCATATACATGTGGTAGTGATGTGTGTGAACACACTAGGACCGCCGGGGCATTTTTTCCCTCTTTAGGAGGTTTTTCCCCCCGTGCATTGTATATACGCCCATCACTCTAGGGCTTACCATCTTTCCATTGCGCACTAAGTAACACACTCTCTATTGTGTGCCTTGAGCTTCCTTCGTCTTCTCCAAGCTGTGTGTGTTTCTCTGCAACCCTAATTCCAACAGTTACCAGTTATTTATTGTGTATGTTTGGAATTTTTTGGCTTCAATTTGCTATTTTCCTTTATTTTTTATGATTTTCTTAATAAAAGTAAAAGAAAAATAAAAAAAAGCAGGTGAAATGAGATCGGGAAAAAGAAAATAATAGATGGTGATGGTCCTAATGACAAGGGCAACCCATGGTAAAAATTGGGTACAATTCTGAAAAAGTTACGGAATGTCCGAAACGGCAGAATTTTGGCAAGTGGACGGAATTCTAAGAAACAGGTCAAACGGAGTCCGATTTGGGAAATTTCAGATCCTAAAGCGCATCTCACAAGGAGATAGGAGCACATGACAAATTTTGTGGCAAGTGAACCGGGAAGTCCGAAGTTAAGTATTTTTCACATCACTTTCAAGCTCATTTACACTATTACCTTCTTGGAGAAGAGCAGAGAGCCACAGGAGCACAGATCTTCTACGACCTTCTACGACTTCCACGAGAGCTGAGAGGACACCAGACATGAGAGGTAGACTCATTGCCATAAGCTTTTGATGCCTATCATTAACTTTTGTCACGAAAACTGACCAAAACCAAGAAACAAGAGCAGATGGGGAATGGGGTAGAATGCTAGGTAGTGGCACAACCGCCTAACCAAACCTTGCAAGAACTTATAGGTGGGTTACCCTAGTATAGAAGATGGGTTTCTAACACTCAAAGCTCGAGAAAGAACGACTGGAAAAACCCTAGGTCAACAGAGCCTGCAAGAGGCAAACAGGAAAAAGTTGTCGAAACAACACGAAACTTCACAGGAAGTTCAACCACATCAAGGACAATGCAACCATAGAATATCTCCAAGTTTGAATCACAAAAAGTAGGTCGGAACAACCGATTTGACTGCGGACACACAAAGGGTCATTTTGGCATAACGGCTGAAATTGACGACCGAATGAAATGAAACTTCACAAGCAGCTTCAAGTAACTATCGATGACTTATGTTTGCATGCAAAACCCAAAAGAAAGCTGATTCACTTACCGATGGTGAAAAAGACGCTTTCGGGCAACCAAATGGAGAAAGATGGAGAACGGGGAGCCAAAGTCAAGTTCAACCAAATAGATGGCTTCACAACATATCCAATGAGCTGGAAATGCAACTCTCGAGAAGAAAAGTTGAAGAAATTCAACTCCAAGGCAAAAAGACGACTTCGGAGACTGAAATGCCTATAAGGGGGCTTTTTAGCTAAACGGATGACTTCTTAAGTTGAAAACTAGTTAGCAGGGCTTAGGGCACTAGCACAAAGCATTCTTTGCACAAAAAGACCAACATTTCAAGAAAAGACATCATACGCGTATGATGTCTCACAGCATGAATTTCACATCCATTTCAACATTTGAGTGCATAGCCTCATTCCACATGTTAATCACATCCTATGAACCAAGTATCATGAGAATTGGAGTTAGAAAATCCAAGGAAAACCAAAAAGACGCAAAGTAGGCCATAAAATTGATTTTTTGGTCCTAATTTTGTCAAAATAACTCCAAACTCATTGAAACTTTGTAGGATTGTTGTTAAACACATCTACAAGCTATCTGGAACCAAAAAGCACCATTTTGACACAAAAGACATCATACGCGTATGATGTCTATTTGCACTTACAGAGCCAAAACTGCTCATTTGTCATCATACATCCATTATATATATCTAATACATGCTACATATGAAATTTGGAACCATTTGGTCAAGAGGATCACCACATTAGCCCAATTGAGGGAAAATCCTTCACCTAAAGCCTATTTTTGGCCCAAATCCAACATACTCAAGTCCAAACCAAGATTTGAGTAGAAACAGTCCTTCACTAGTACATGGGGAGTCCACAGAACCAATCCCATCTAAAATTGATGAAAAATACATCATACGCGTATGATGTCTCCAGAGCCATTTTTAGCCCCAAATCTATCCAAACTTCATAAACCCACTGAATAAGCCTATCTAAAGCCAAATCCAAGCTTATAGAGAAATTTAATCCAAAAATACACTAAAAGACATCATACGCGTATGATGTCTCACTATGTGATTTTGGCACCTCAGGGCTTCAACCACCAAACAGAAGTGATCTACATGCCATTTGAAAGTGAACCACCAAGTTTTATCCAATTTGGATCATAAAATCCAATTCCCTTTCAAAATTTTGCCAAGAGCCGGAACTGGACTAAATTGGCCAAAACTTGACCAAATGGGATCCAAACTCAAATCTAGGCATATGATAATCATGTATACACTATCAGCTACAAGCACAACCAATATGAAGTCATTTTGACACAAAAGACATCATACGCGTATGATGTCTCCAGCATGATTTTGAGCCCATTTTGCATATTTTTTCACCTACCTTGCATCCTTAGGCCCTGAATAGCTCATGTTTCAATTTTCAAGTCATTTGGATAGTTAAAAGCTTCATTTCGGCTTTCAGTACTAAAAAGACGCTAACTTCTGAAATTGGAGTCACAGGATCCATGGATTCCACCAAGTCATCGGCAACGAAGAGAAAAAGACCGACAATCAAAGATGCTATTGCAGAAGCGGAACCATTTGACATTCCAGCAGAAACCCTCAAGCCAACCAAAGCTTGGGTGGAGGAAGAAGTATTGGAGAAAGAGGGAATAAAGATCTACCAAGGGACTTTCAGAGATCCTCAAGGGCAAGCGGTGGATGTACCGATGATCCCACAGGAATTGGTAGATTATAGCAGGTCAGAAGACATCAGCAGATACCTGGAAAGGGCAGACTTGCACAGTTTCTTCACCTCGAGACCATCAGGTGTGGATACAAGAAGAGTGTACGAGTTGGAAACATCCATTCAGAAGGATGGAAAAGCCACATTGACAGCCATGGATGGAGAGAAGGTAGAAGTACAGATCACTCCACAGCTAATTGTAGACGCATTGAAGCTGCACAACAAAGGGAGCTCGGTCAGGGAAAGAAGGGAGGCCATAGAGGTCTATGGGCCCAAGAAAAAGAATGCAACCTATGGAGATATGGCGGACCCAAGAGCGGCAACCCTTTGCCGACTGTACAACCAATTTCTTCATGTTTGCAGTAAAAGACCGCAAAAGTATACGACACCACCCCATGCCATTGCAACCACCATCACATGGGCATTAAAGAGCAATATGCCAAAAGAGGTGAATTACGCTCAACACATCCACAAGCAAGTAATTGCCATGCACATCGAGAAGCCAAAATACATAGGAGGAGCGGAAATTCTGACAAGAATAGCTTATGAAGCTATTGGAGCTAGAGATCAGTGGCCAAAGGCTCCCTCCCAGAATGAGTGGCTTAGAGAAGCCGACGAGGAGGAAGAACAGCCCGAAGTATCCAAGAGGGCATCCACAAGAGCACGCCGGAAACTAGAAGTAGTTTCAGAACCTGAAGAGGATGTGGACGAGCCACTTAAGAAGAAAGTAAAGAAGAAGGTTGCTCCCAAGCAAACCAAAAGTCAGAAAGCGGAAAGAATGGAAAGATTAGTGGAGCAGTTTAGAGCGGAAAGAGCTCTAAAGGGTGACTTTGAAGAAAAGTGGGTGCCAGACCCCACTAAAGTTGGAACTAGCTCGGCCAGGCCACATATTGATCAATACGATCAATATATTAAAGCTTATGAGGAGTCATAGGCTATTTTGGAGCAGCAACCTGTCGAGCCATATACTGAAGAGGAGGTACAGCAATTAAAAGCTGAGCTGAAAAAAGACGACAAGGGGAAAAGGAAAGTAGATGGGTCTACTAAGCCTCAAGAGAAAGATGGGCAAGCCGACAAAGGGAAAGCCAAGGAAGCTGAGGACAAACATCTCTCTATGACTGATGTACCAAGCCCGAAGAAGACGGAAAAAATTGTGGAAGAGACCACAGTAGAGGTGGACACAGATGTTTTGGAAAAGGCAGAAGCCGAGACCAAAGAAAAGAAGATAGATCCAGTTCAGCAAAAGAGAAATGATTATGAGGATCTGGTAGAGACAGGATACACCGAAGAAGAGGCCCTTGAGGCAGTTTATGGGATCACCCTACAAAAACAAGATGAACGGAGAGGGACGGAGAAAAAGATAAAGAGTAAAAAAGAAAGTGAAGAGAAACTGGACGAACCGAAAGTACTAGAAGAGCCAAAGCCAGTGGAGGTGGTGGCGGAAAGAGCTTTAGAGTTGACAGATGATGATGAAAAAGACATGCACATGGTGCATGAACTGCTTAGCAAGATAAAAGAAAGGTCCAAGGCAAGGGAAGTAGAGATTGAGACAGCCAAAGAAAGGGAAGCGGAGTTGCAGAGAAATTTAGAGAATGCTATGACTGAATCTGAAAGTCATAAAGCATCACTCTATGACGTGGAAAACGAGAGAGACGGCTTGATACTCCAGCTAGCCGAGGCTTCAAGAGAAGTAACAAGTGCACAGGAAGCAAGGGAGCGGATAGAGGATGAGTTGGAGGTGGATAGAGGATGAGTTGGAGGCGGCTAAGGATGAGCTCATTGAGCTAAGGGAAAGAGTCGAGCTCCAAGAAAGAACAATCACTAGACTCGGTCTACCCCTAGAGCTAGCAGAGCAGGAACCGAACCAGAGGGAGCTATCGTACCAGTTTTGGAAGACCAGGTCCGAAGCTTACAAAGAGAGCTAAGATTAGAGCAAGTGCAAAAGTTGCACATTGCGGAGGGATCATTGTCCACAGAGGAGAGGCTCACATTCGAAAATCAAACACTACGGACAGAGAATGAGGCCCTCCGCAAACAGCTCCAAGATCTACAAGAGCAACAAAGAAGAGAGATAGAGACACCACAAGAAGAATCAGGTGGAGCAGCCATAGAGCTACCAGAAACTGGAGAGGCAACCACAATTGAAGATCCAGCCCCAGCTCAAGAGGTGGCCTTGACTTCAAGAATCTCTGAAGAAGAAGAACAAAGGCTCCATGACCAAATAGAAAATTCAACAGAGGGGAGTGCCAAGGCGGAAATGGAATGGGAGAGGAGACTCCTAATCTCCATTAGACTTCAGGGACTAGACACAAAAGTGCTCCATGAACAGTGGATGCAACCCAGCCTACCTTTCCCTTTGATAAAATTTGAAGTGCTAAAGACGAAAAAGAGACTAGAGGAGGAGCAATATGTCGCTCTTTACGAAGGCGACATCACAAAGGAGGAACAATCAAAGAAGATAGTAGATTCACAACCTAGATGGAGGAAAGGTTGGCTGAACAAATACCTAGCCTACCTCATCTACTTGGTGGAGGCACCAAAGGAGATCCGGGAGGATGCAACCTTCTGCCCGGTGCCAAGAGTCAGAAACTGGAAAGAGCATGGCAGGATTGCAGAAAAGAAGCCAAATTGGCTTAATTATCCCAGGATGCCAGGACCAAAGGCAGGAGAGAGAATAGGTAAAGCCTACATGGTGAAAACCCTAATGGGCACCATCAAGCTCTTTACTGGCTCTCCTGACCTTTCATGTCAGATGCTCAAGAAAATTTGCAAGACTCTCTTAGCTTGCATTGAAGTGTTCGCGCCAGATAAAGCCACGACCTCGAGTCTACTATCGACGGTCAACACGGTGTCTGATATGATGTACGATCTTTCATTGCAGCCTTCTCCAAAAGTGTTACACCTCCTATACCAAAGGATTATGTTTTTGCCAAGCTTCCACATGCAAACATTCGAAGAAGCTTTCTACACCGGCTTTTTCACCCACGAAAGCAAAATATTCGGCCCAACCTTGACCATTGGCAACCTACGATACGAATCACATTTGTAGATGCTCAAGACGACAGGACTTTATTGACCAAGCATAAAAGTCATGTCAGGGAAGACATGAACGCGGAGGGGGGGGAGTGTTGAGCCAGCAGAGGATCACACCCACATTTTTGCTCACACTCATCATTTTGTAACCATTGATTGTAATAAATGTCTTTCCGACATTAATTTTGATTTGAGCCATTCATTAAGTAACGGGACTCAATTGAGTTTTCAGCTTGTAATCCCGAAGTAATTTCACTTGCTGATGTAATTAGTTAGAGATGTTCTCACCTCCAAGGCTGAGGTATATAAGCCAAAGTTTTTGTAACCTAAAGAATTCAGATTATTAATCAAAGTGAGTTTTTGAGCGCCGTGACTGTGTCTGAGAGAGAGTGAGAGAGAGAGAGAGAGAGAGAGAGTCTTATCTACTTGCTATGCGAGCTATGGAGACGCCATTGGAGAAGCGACACCGCCATTGTGTTAGCAACGGCGAGAGCTACGCACGGATACCAAGAGTGCGCGCTATCGGCTTCTATGTGTGGTAAGTTCCTACGAGCTTCGGTGTGAGTTTTCTTCCAACTCGTGTGTCAGAATTGAGCGTGCAGCATATCTATAGAACCACAATGAGTGGAGCTACATATTAGTACCATGGGGGTCAAGTTTTGGTCACCTGTATTTTTCGGCCTGTCTTCATACGCGTTTACAGCACGGAGTGGTTATAGGTTGATTTTGCAGTTCAAGTCTTTAGGGTGTTGTTCTTACCTAGTGCATAGACTTCCCCTTGAGTTTGAGATCGATTCAATGATTCTAGATCCTGTTTCGTATAGCATTTGTTCGTAGTACGGATTTCAGTCACTTGCGTATTTTAGAACTTAGATTTGATTTCCTTAGTAGTGATTGTCATTAGAAGGTCGAGTAGGTGATTTGACACCCACCTAGTTGTTTCCATGCGCCTACGGGTCAAGCTCCGTCCTCGTCTGACAAATTCTGTTGTTGGTTGAGTTCTCGCTATTTAGCTTCCGCTAGCGGCGTAACCGCCTTAACACAACTTGAAACAACAGAACTTGAAATAACATCGTATTTAGTGGTTATCAACATTGTTAGTTGACAAGAGAAAATTAGTAATTTGTCCTTCTAAGAAAGAGGAAAGTTTTCTTATGTAAACATGAGAGATTAAGCATGAGTTAATGTAGAATGAAGAGTAATCCAATGTTTAAGGTGTGGAATGGCATGAAGATGACAAGAAAACATTACCTTCTTGTGTTTATGGTAAAAGTCTTCTCCTTGGTTTGGGTGATTAAAGAAACTTGTTGATGTAGTCGACTCTTCCCCTCTTTGAGATCACCAATTGTGCTACTTGGAAGGAGATAATGGAAAGAGGCAAGAGAGATTCAAGCTATGGAAAAATTAGGGGTTATATGTAATGGGAAGAAGAAGATCAAGTTATAGGAAGCATGCTTATGGTTTTTGGCCATGGCTTCTCTTGGAGAGGAGGTGTGTGTATGTGTGTATTGCAAGAAACTTGGCTATGGCTTCCTCAAGCTTCCTAAAAATGGAGGAGAGAAGTGAAAAATGAGAAGAGAAGCCCTATTTTTATGCACATTTTGGATAAGTGCTTTCACTTATCTTGATAGATTATCTTCGTTATCTTGATAAATTATCCTTCTTTGATAACTTATCTTACTTATCAAAACTTTTTCAAAAAGTTACTTACTCACCTTATCCTTATCTTCTCTCTTTTTTTCTTTATCTTTTTCTTTTTTCCTTTCCCTTATCTTATCTTTCCTTTATACTAATTTTCTCAAAATGAAAATCTAATTTCCTATGCATTGGTTATGTCAGTTGGTGACCCTATAAGCTCTTGTTCACAAACCTGTTGCTTGGGGACTTGTGAAGTAAGATCACCGAATGCTTTTTTAGGTGATCCATTTGCTTGTTCTAAATTATCTATCTCGGCTACACTACTGTTTACCACTTCTACATTTGATGTCTGCTCTACCGTAACCTTTTGTTTCCTTGAATTACTTCCCACCTTAAACAACTTTTTGTGCTTGTTTCTAGATATTGGCTCTGGGACAACCGTGGAACCGGTTTTGCATGAATAGCTTGATCCTCAACAGCATCAGGAGCCTAATCCTCCACACAGTAAGGTGGGATACACCACATATTGATTCCTTACCCTGTATGACAATTGGGGTAGATGGTTTAGAGTTTGAGTGGTGCGGTCACTAGTTGTGTCACGTAGTGCAAATACGAGGGAAGGAGAAATAAACACATCGGCTTACTCGTTGTAAATTCTAGAGAGAAAGGCTACCATTTTCCCTAGCTTCTACCGAGATGGGAGGGGTGGGAAAGGGGGAAGGGGGGACTACATAAAATATTGGAGACGCCACAAGTTGTAGCGTGTCCATTTGATAGAGTTCGACATCGCCACAATCAAGAGAGAGAGTGTCTTCCCAAGCGCCAAGGGGCCTGCTATGCTAATGCTTCTTGTAAGAATGCAAGGTTCCCAATTGCTTGAGCTCCTCCCTTTTGATGCGTGTGTGAGCTATTCTTCTTCCTTACCTTCTCTTCTTGTGCTCCCTCCTATCAAGATGCCGTGATTCTTACTCCCCTTCTACGAGCATGCTCGACCATACACACTGAGATGATGTTGCCAATTATTACAATGCCTTAATGGAAACACATGAAATTGTTACAACTCAGAGAAAGATACAAAGAGAGAGAGGAAGACTGCATGCATGCATAACAATTAGTGAACAAAAGGGAGAAAAAAATGAAGAGGTGGGCCCATAACCCACAGGTCCCAGGATCAAAACATGGCTCTGATACCACTGCTACACATGGATGCGCAAAGGGCCCTGCAAAATAGAAAGAAAAAAATATTGCACATGTAGAAACAAAAGTTGCTTGAAATTCTTCTACACACCCTTTTGGTGGTAGTCTTGCCTCGTTTGGTAAAGTTCCTTTAATGCCCTCCTTCCTTGCAAGCCATAATCAACAAACTTATGCACCATAATCGTTCCTATACACGAACGAAGAGGGAAAGGGAGCAGGAGAGAGTAAGAGAGCTCATGTAGATGCACCACCTAGAGTGGAGTGTTACACCAACACCACGAGAAAGAAGAGAGGATAGGATAGAAGAAAGACACAAGAACTAGGTGCAATCTCCCCCCTGTGCAAGAGTGAGCATTTTCCACTTGCATGTATTTATTTATAGATTCTTCAATGCTCCAAAATGAATACACACTGGCCAGCCGAGCATAAATGGCCATAGCTCATAATAATGAGCACTTGAGTAATAAATGTACATATCCCTTATCCATAGCATGTGCTACAAATGGATGTGCAGAGGGCCCTACAAAATGGATAAAATAACATATTGCAAGCCATAATAACCAAAATTCTATACTGATGAATAGCTTGTGCACCATAATCATTGCTATACACAAACAGAGAGGTAAAGAGAGCGAGAGAGAGTAAGAGAGCAAGTGCAGATGAACCTCCTAGAGTGGAGTGCTACACCGACATTGTGAGAAAGAAGAGAGGAGAGGAGAGAAGAAAGACATGATCGATGGGTGCAATCTTCCACCATGCAAGAGTGAGCATTTTCCTCCTGCACATATTTATTTATAGATTCTTCACTACTCAAAAATGAATACGCATTGGTCGATCAGGCATAAATGGCCTCAGCTCGTAATAAGAACTTGAGTAATAAATGTACATATCCCTTATCCATAATATACTCCGGGTTTGTAAAAGCAATTGTCCTCAATTGCAAGGTACATAATTGGTGGGGTCTAGTGCAAGGTACAAGACACTAGGTACATGCCTTGGTCAGAATTGTTGTTCCAAATAGACCACCATCTGTCACCCTTCCACCTTGCCATACCAATTCATCATATTCATTCATATCAATCCATACCAAATGTGGTGGGCCACTTCCACAAACAATGTAACCACGCAGAGGCCTGCATTACCAAGCGTAGGCACTCTAGTACACATGTATCGACATCCATAAATTTCCATACCAATATTTCAATGCGGAGAGTCCTGTCTCACAAGGTGTAGGCACTCTAATACATGTGTCAATAACCATAAGTTTCCATAACAAATTGTGGAGTCGAGATTCCTGCCCTCTTTAGGCATAGGAGCTCTAACATGTGTAGAAATTTTGTCATTCCAATTCAGTTCAACCCAGAAGATCCTTGCCATAGCATGTACAATGTATCAACCAGTGTCCCGGGTAATGTGACCAAGGGTTTAAATAAAAAATTATGAGTATGTTTGAATATGTGTGCACATCACCAATGGAATAGAGAAGGCATAAAAGTTACAAAAGATTTATTACCTGTGTGGTACAAAATTGGAAGCGGTTGGAATGCTAAAGCATGTACCAAATGTTGATGATCATTTTAAATGAACCGAGCTGAGGTGAGTGATAGCTAAGTTTCATGAAAAATCATCTCTGTTTTTTTAATATATAAATGTAAGTACAAGGCATGATTAAAATAATTGATCTTGCAGCTTATAATAGAATGTAAACAAGGAAATAAATATATGTCTTCCACAAAAATATATCTAATGGCAAATGATTTTGCTAGAGGTGTATTATTAGAATGCATTTAAAAAAATTCATACCTGGAGGTTCTTTGACATGAAACCATTGCACATAGCTTTATCTGCAATAGTAATTCTCAAAGACAAAGCAGTAAAAATGACTATTGATAAGACTAATGGAAGCACATACTAAATGCATTAACATTCTAAAAGTTTGTAATGAGAGTTGTTTACAATGTAGGGATGGGAGTCAGAAGAGATTAGTGTTGTGTGATAACAATACGAAGGTCAAATAGTAGCTCTAAATGAAAAAACTTAATGATGGTGATTTAATTTAGACAAGTTTCATAATAAAATCTAAAAGAAAATCCATGCCTAAGATATGACCAAAATTGCATCCAAGAGGCCTACAATATCATCAACACAGACAAAAGAGTCATTCTTAGCAGGATCAGTGTTGCCATCAAGTTGTAGCCTTGAAAGTCGAGGGAGATAGCATGGAACCATCTTAACCTGCATGAATACCAAATCTTGGAAAACCCGTGATGTAGAAGAAACACAGGGCTTGATTCAAGCTCTGCAATGTGCATGTTGATCCCATTTGTACGTTGTCGAGAAGTTTACGGTCTTGCCAAGAATGCATCGGGCTTTTGGATGTGAGAGTTTGTGAGAGAACTCTTGAAACTATATGAAGGAGCTATACCATAGATGCCACAAACTCTAGGTTTTGGAACGAAGTGCAATCAAAGAAGCCCCACTCTTTCTCTCTTGCACTCACACACACAAAGAAAGAACACAAAAGAGCATATCAAAACAACACAAAGATGAAAACATCAAGGCTATGGCCGTATCGTATCATGAGTAATATGAAAGGGTTAATAGATGAGTTAATGGCATTCAATGTTTGCCGAACAAACAGGCTACAAATTGTTCTTTGGAATTATAGTTTTGTGCTTACCATAATATACATGTTTTGTCTAGTGATTTGGTGTGTACAAATCCTCTTGGTTCATAGCAAGATAACTAGACTTACGTCAAAGGAAAAGTTATAGTTTGTAAGGGGTAGTATGATAGGATCCGGTGAAAGAAGTATTTCATTGAGCCTTTTTGGGTCAAAGAGAAACACTATACATTGTTGAAAGTGTATTTTATGGCTAATCCATACATTAATTGTAATAGATCGCATAGAGTGAAAGCGATATAAATTCACATCATGTGGATTATTCATCTAGGATAACTTTAGTATGTGAAAATTGTAGATATGAGAGAAGTGAAGGAAATAGAATTTCCCTCCCAAGCCCTATTTATGCCCATAGGCAATAAGGCTACTGCGGGGAGAGATGTCGTTGTAGCAAGGAGAACTTAGAATTTGTAGGGATAATGACTTTCTAAGAGTAAGAGAGATAGATCTGGTTAGGGAGGGAGATGAAATTAGAGATATATGTTGGATTAAAGATGAAAAAGAAAACAACAAGAAACCAACAAAATATCAAAGTAAAACACATCTTACTTGACAAACTCTTTGAGAGTTATTCACCATTATGATGGAGAGAGCACAAGAGAGGGAAGACTTCAACCTTGATTGATGTACTAAATTGAAGACTTTCTTTGATTGGAGCTGATCTTCCATGGATAGCTTGCAAGATTGGCTAGTCTTCCTCTAAGAGCAAGTGTAGGCTTATGCTTATGTTTATGGCTAAGTACAATTAGGCATCAATCCTATCACTCTCTCATGAATGTTTTTCAAGGAAGAAGAGGTCCCCTTTTATAGGGCCCCCAAGGGTTACACAAAAAAGAAAAGAGCCAGTGTGAACAAGAGCTGGCAAAGTTTGAAATGAGTTTTCCCTACATGATGTGGGCAGACAGGGGTCCACCATTTTGATCATATCTCCTCAACTATGTCTCCAAATAAAGAAAAAATATATGCACAAAAAATTCAGCTCATAAGCTATGACCACCATTTTATATATGTTTTCCAATTTGGATTGGAACCTTGTGTTAAAAAATCATCAAAATAGGGTACATTTTTGGCAAAAAAAAGTCTTCTTGTGGTCCCCTTAGAATAGACTTTCATTTGTTTCCAATGGACACCTCATGCAATATGAAAGCATGACCTTGCTCCTTGAAAAGGTTTTGTAATCAAGCTTGCAATAATGCATTAAAATAGGTGTATCATACAAGCTAGTGTCCCACTAGGATTTGATTCCTTCCTAGTAGCTATTAAAAAAATATATAAGAAACATATGAAAAATACATAGAATATATATATATATATATATTGGAAGTTACCCTAGATATCAGATCTAGCTAGGGTATGAGATGATAATGAGATAGTACTGACATAAGCAAAGCAAATCCCCAACCTCGACGGCCTCTAAAACGCAAGGGGCCAAATGGCGCGCCTCGAGCCTGTCACGGTAAAGCGAACAGGGGCACCACCTAGCTTTGAGCGGCTAAGACGCAAACCACGATGATATGAACACCACAAACTTACACACGGAGAGAGAGAGAGAGAGAGAGAGAGAGAGAGAGAGAGAGAGAGAGAGAGAGAGAGAGAGAGAGAGAGAGAGAGAGAGAGAGAGAGATTGGCAAATGATGAAAACCCTCGGGGGTGTGAGGGAGAATTATTTCTGCAGTATTTACAAATGGCACCCCGTGGTGATAGAGAGATAGGGAGAAGAGGTGGTGCAAACTACTTGGTGCGTTCTCTAAGATGACTCAATGATTGTGAAGCTTGCTATCAAGAGTGTGTATACGTGTGTGCATCAACCATGGATTTGAGATATGGACGTGGATCCCTTCGCATGGTGCAATTCCCGAGGCAAACCCAACACACAAGCCCCCTCCCCGTGATGGTGATAGTGTCAACTCTTCCCACTACACTCTACCAAGTGCTGACTTCTCATGCACTACCCCCCCCCCCCCTGATAGTGACCTCTCAGTGCCAATTTATAGGTGTTGGCTGCTTGGATTATGGTAATCCCGATGTGATTAGGGTAAGCTTCATTGGGGAGACAAAGCAAGTGGTGGGCTTGATGTGGTTGACCCTTGCTTTCTTTTGGGAGGTTATTAAAAGATGGGAATCTCTAGGTGGGCCTTTGTGACCATCACCTAGAGAGAGGAAATTTACAAAGTGGGATTTTACAATGGCTTGGTTGAAAACTGAAGAAATTATCAAAATACTCTATAAATTACTGAAAATGGTGTCGTGGTTGCGTGCTGCCAGCAAATGGTGTGTTGCCGGTGCATTGATGTAGAGCGTACTTCTTTTCGCGGTCGGCCGGGGCATGCCTTCGACGCATTTCCTCTTTTTGTTGTTGGCGGCGCGTGATTTGGGTTCCTTCCTTCTTTTATCGATGACGATGGTGTAGAATCCTCTTTTTTGTATATTTTTTTAAAGTGCGTGCATATACACGTGTCGTGTGTATGTATGGGTGTGTGAAGGTATTTGTACATGTGCGTGCAAGCGTGAGTGTGTTTATATGTACGCGAATGTGTGCATGAGCGTGTGTGGGAACGGGGGAATGTAGGCAATATATATATATATATCTAGATTTCTATTTTTTTGGTTTTTTTGGGTAGTGCAGACGACGCACAGGCGGGGGGGCTGAGGATGGTGAAGGGGTGTGTGGGTGTGTGTATGCACATGCGTAGCAGGTGTGCGTGTGTATGTGTGTGGTGTGTGTATGTGGGGATAGCGTGCGTTTGCGGCAGTGTACAATGCAAGCTTGCGGATGGTGTGGAGGCGGGCAGTAGCGAGCGACGCACAGGGCACGAGAGAGAGTGAGTGTGGGGGGGGGGATAGGGGTTGAGGGGTGCGGATGAGAGTGTGCACGGGCGGCACTGTACAGCGTAAGGCCCGGGAGGGCGGGGGATAGCGACAGCGCGCACGACAAGGAGGGGAGAGGGGGTGGTTATGCTTAGTCAATGGGCGGAAGAGAGAGGGAGAGAGTTAAGGGGGGGGGGGAGTGGTTCCCACCAAGGGAGGAGAAGGGGAAGAGAGAGAGAGGGGTTGGGAAGAGATAGGGTAGAGAGAGGATATAGTGGGGGAGGATCTGGTGAGGGAGAGATAGAGGGGAGGAGAGGTGAACTTGCCCTAAGGCCCGCCGTAGCTAACTCTAAGAGAGAGGGAGATAGGTAGGTGTAGATAAGGGGGGGGGGGGGGGGGGGGGGGGGGTTGTTTTAGGCTAATGGTCCGCCAAAAAGGGGGGGCGGGGGGGAAAGAAAACAGCAGGGGGTGTGTGAGGACGAGAGGAGGTGGGGTACGGCCTGCCGGGGTTGGAGTGTGAGAGAGAGAGAGAGAGAGAGAGAGAGAGAGAGAGAGAGAGAGAGAGAGAGAGAGAGAGAGAGAGAGAGAGAGAGAGAGAGAGAGAGAGAGAGAGAGAGAGAGAGAGAGAGAGAGAGAGAGAGAGAGAGAGAGAGAGAGAGAGAGAGAATATGGGCGGGGCCGGGCAGTAGGAGAGAGAGAGAGAGATCGTCTTGTGGTGATAATGGAGGAGTGTGGCCAATCTGGCGGCGCCCTACCGGAGGTCAACTTTGGGGAAGGGGTATGGTAAGTGGTAAAGACCCTTCTTTGCTTGTTTTTTTTTTCTTTGTTAACAAACCTTCCCTTCCTTAGGGTATGGTTCTCACGGGCATGGTCTCGAAAGCCGGCCATCATTAGCCCTCCCATCTGGCTAGAGGCATTCATGCTTCTAGCCCTTCCTCTGCATCCTTAGCTGTGGAGTTAGAGGGTTCTCCCTCTTCTGGAATGTCTAGCATGAATTTTGGATCAAACCTAAGAAAATATCTTTTCAGTATCCATCCATTGACCCTAGTCTTGTGAATTTTGGACCGATTGCATCTATTTCCCATTTCTCAAATGGACCATATGACATGATAGGAGTTTGTGGCTCGTAGGTTAAGGTGCGATCATTGGCCACCTGACAAGCCTTACATGTTTTACACCAATGATGTACATCCCTGTTCAAGCTAGGCCAAGAGCATCCTGATTGTAGAATCTTCCTACTGGTGATAATGACCGTCGCAGACGCCATCATGGAAACTTGAAATTACCTCTGTGATCTCACTGGAGGTTGGCACCCGCCTGAGAATTTGATCCTTGCCCTTACAATACAAGTGGTCGTTTACAAGGCGGTACCTAGTAGCCTTCCTTACCAACCATTTTTTCTGGCCTTTGGTGTATCCTTTCGGACATTCTCCTGTATCTAAAAAACTAACGATATCAGGCATAGCATCAGTATCTTGAAAGAGAGGTAGCTTTAGTTTGATTGCTCCTACGGGAACGTCTTGTATTCTTTCTTTGGCTAGAGCATCTGCCTCCTGATTTTCTGCTCTGGGAACATGAAATAGCTTCACTGCTTCAAACTTCTTTAGAAGATCCTTAACTTGGCGTAGTTGACCAAGTAAAACCTGATTTTTACAAACCTAGGTGCCATTTATTTTCCTTATCAAAAGCAAAGCATCGCCAAACATATTTAGGCACTGAATTCCTTGTGAAATACATTGCTCCAACCCAAGAATTAGGGCTGCATATTCTGCTTCATTGTTGGAGTGGGAGTGTAATAAATGCCCAATGGAGAACATTTTTTCTTGTTGTTCATTGAAAATGACTATGCCTGCTGCAAACTGATCCATTGTTCACTTGTATGCTCCGTCAAAGAAAAGAGAGTGATCTCTTTCTAGCCTAGGACTCTCTACCATTGGTGTTTCTTCCTTTGCTTCCATGTTGACCTTCAGCTTCTTCTCATAATGGCGATGAGTGAGAATTCCCGCTAAACTAGCCATGGTGGAGTTTTCTACTTGCATGGTGTAGTCAAACTCTTGTAACCTAATCAACCACTTTGAGATCCTAGATGAGACATCCATGTGTCGCATTACATATGGTAAAACCTCTTCCATTGTCAAGATTACAAAGGGTCTAGGCAGGAGATAGGAGCGGAACTTTGTGGTAGCAAACATTAGTGCCACAACCATGTGTTCTACTTCGGTAAATCTCTTTTTTGACGGGGTCATGACCCGACTAGAGAATTAAATAGGACACATGAAATAATTTTGGGGATCCTTTTGCATTAGCACGGCTCCGAGTGTATCACTGCCCACACTAGGGTTCACATAAAATGGCTCTTCCCACTTAGGAGGTGAAATAGTGGGAAGCTTAGCTAGGATTTGCTTTATCTCAGTAAACTGCTGCTCATTCTCTTCACTCCATGAGAAGACATCCCTCTGGGTGAGTTGTTGTAGGGGAAGGACCACTTGAGATAGCAAGTGAATGAACCTGCTTAAGTATCTTACCTTCTGAAGGAAAGAAACCAGCTGCTTAGCAATGGTGGGTAACGACAAAGATACCAAGGCTTGAATCTTGCTAGGACCAGTCTCGATCCCTTTTGCTAAAATTACATGACCAAGGAGGGTGACTTTGCTTTCACCAATGTGACACTTATCCACGTTAAGCTGGCCACCCAAGGTTTGCAGCCTGGTTAATCCATCATAGACTTTGTTTAAATGAAGGGCTTGTGAACTATAAATGCAAAAATCATCTATGAAAACCCGTATTGATGTTCCAAAGTAGGGTTGGAAAATAAAAGTCACATAGCGTTGAAATGTGGCCGGGGCATTATAGTGAGGCCAAATGGCATCACTCTATAGGCAAAGCATCCCCAAGGTGTGATGAAAGTTGTCTTCTTCTGATCTTCTTCCGCAATGCTAATCTGGAAGTATCCTGAGTAGACATCACACACTTTGTATCGCTCGTGACCTACCACTTCATTGAGTATTTCATCCTTGAATGGAAGGGGAAAGTGATCCCTCTTCGTGGCTGCATTGAGAGGTTTATAATCCACACAAACTCTCCACTTTTTTGGTGTGACTACTACTGGGGAGACCCATTCTGAGTCTTCGACAGGGTAGATGAAACCTGCTTGTAGCAAACTTCTTACTTCTTTAAGCAATGCCTCTTGTTGGATGACTCCAAGTGTTCTGAGGTTTTGTACTATGGGTTTACTGCCTTCCTTGAGTTTTATGTGGTGTTGCACTACTGTAATTCCTGTGATCTTATCATAGCTATCAATGAACAAAGTAGTGAAGCTACCTAGCATGGAGACGTACTCCTTCCTTTCTTCACTGGTTAACTCATTTGAGAGAATTTTTTGTAACTTACCTGCATTCTCGAAGGACTGCATACCTGATGATTCCTCTTGGTTTGTCAAGGGTGTTTCCGATTGTGTCAATCTGTTTGGGTCTTTAAGAATGAGCCCCATCACTTCGATGCTACTGTGACTTCCGTCGATGGTGGTCGTCTCTTCTCCTGAGGTGGACGAATAGTCGCTAGTGGACTCATCTTCTCAAGCCTCCAAGATCATGTTGAGCTGCTTTCCAATCCTCATGTCGTAGAATATGGATTTCCCTTTAGCGTCCTTCATCTGAATCATCCCGGTGCTCCAGTCTTGTTTAGCTTCCATAGCCATAAGCCAAGGCCTCCCAAGAATGATGGGGTAGCCCTCCCCTTTGTGTGGCATGACGAAGATGTCTACCTCCACTTCTGTATTGAATGCTTTTACTTTGACCGCATTTACAATGCCCACGCATTTCACTCTTACATTGTTTGCCATCTTGGCTCGGTAGGGTGCCGGCCTACTTACCTCTAGACCTAGATGGTGCATCATATTTTCACTCATGACGCATATTTGCATGCCACCATCTATGTAGACGTTTGAGATTCGTTGCCCCTTGATGTGAGCGTCCATGGTTGGTAGGATGTCATCGAGATCCCTTCCAGAGATAGCCCCAACTATCCTGGGCCTTGATTTCTTGGTACTTACCATTTTTGTCCATTGCCTCCTCATCCTTGGTGCAAGGTGGAGTAATTGGGGCCAAATTATCTTTGGGCCCTGCATTAACACATCCTGAACTAAGTCATAGGGTTTTGCATACTCACCTAGTGAGAAGTCTACGATGTCTATCTTCCACTACGGTTTAGCTGCTTGCTTGCTAGACTCGGCCTTCCCTTTCATCTTCTCTTCTCTTTGAGATGCTTCCTCGTGCCTGGCACGCTTCACTCCCATAGCATCCACTTCTTCTACCTGACTCGTAGGTGGCATATTCCAGCAGACCTCCCTGCTTTAATTCTGTCAGTAGCTGCCATAGCTTCCCTGAGGTTGTGTGCCCACCAAACTCTTTACAAAAGCATCCCTTAGCACATCCCATGCATTCTTGGTAGCCTAGGGCAATGCATTATACCAGGACTTGGCCTCTACTTTCATCAGTAGAGGAAAAATTCTAAGTCGTGAAGCGTCGTCATCTTTGTTGGAGACGACACAAGCAATGTCGAAAAATCATCCAAAAAGTCGGTGGTGAGATCCTCTCCCTTCTTTCCACTGAACATGGGGAAAGAAACACTTGCCATGGTAGTGACTCAGGAAATTACAAACCCTTTTTTTTTCTTTTAGATTAATATATTAACAATAGTAGCAGCTCATAGCGGATTTTTACAGGGGTGGGTGGATAGGTTAAAACAGGATAAAGATAGATACATTAAAGGAATGATGGTAATTTAATATGGGGAGAATGATAGGGTTTGGGGAATTGAGGATTTCTCCTTGTACCGCCGCACCGAATAGGTATACAATCTTCTGTTGGTAGAAGACTTTCCTATCTACATAGATATTCATATGCGTATGCTGCAGGAATCTAAATGGGAATGCCGTCGGCCCGTTTTCCATCATACACAGAGGATGGGATACTTACTTATACTCTTAATATGCCAGTGTTGATGAGTCGGCACATCCACAAGAGGTCATCGCCTTTCATGGGCTCTACCTTTCCCTCGTTGCTCAGCACGTACGGGGTGATGGCAACGCGTCTGACCACTCCCAGCCTCTTAGCTAGTAGCAATTGCAGGTAATTTCCGTAGTCGGCATGTTGCATGAATTCTACTCCATTCAGTTGCAATTCATCCCTAGCCCACTGGGTTTCACCCGTGGTAGAGAGCCTCTTTAGGATAAGTTGTATAGGGAGAGGAGGAAGATCCTCCACTCGCTTTCCAAAACAGTGAGAGCAATAGCCGAACCACTCTTCCCTAGGACATGGGAACCTTCTTACCACTTCTTCTTTAGGATTGTCGAAGTGGATTAGTAGCACTCGCATGCGTCGTGAAAATCAGTAGGAGACCTTCCACCGCTTAGCTTAGGATGATTTCCTCTTTGGCAAGATAGGTACTACCCGGATTTCTGAGCTTGAAGCACTTGCTTGGCCAGATGCTTCTCCCTTCAGGGTCATGTGTTTCCAGACTGGCTTAACTTCTCCTTACCTTTGGCTCGAGCAGCCCCTTTAGGCCACTTTGGAGTTATAACTTTGACTGCAGTTTCTTTAGGAAAAAGGGGCCTCACCATTTTCTTCCCTTGCTTGATGTGAATGACTTCTTTGCGATGAATGTCGATGTAGACGATTTCAACCCTTCCGCTACCTTCGTTGCTAGCACTCATTGACAGTGTGTCTTGGTTGACAACAGTGATGGCACTTCACAGATCTCCTACCTGATGCTCTCAATTTGTGGTTAGAACGAGCAACACGAGATGGAGAATTTACCTCTTGAATACTGACGACACTGCAGCCAGGCAGAAATACTTCAATGAAGGCGGCTAGTGCCTCCTTCGTCTTCTCTTCTTCCGTCCTCCAGTTAGAAAATTCCTTCAGCCATTCGTCCATGATTGATAGTGGGCATCACTTTTAGCATTTTAAACTCAAGGGTCTTAGAAAGCCCTCCTCAGTGGGGGCACCAAATGAAAGGAGCAAAGAAAAACCCCAACCCCGACGACCTCTAAAATGTCGGGGGCCGAATGGCGCACCTCGAGCCTGTCACGATAAAGTGAATAGGGGGAACCACCTAGCTTTGAGCGGCTAGGACGCAAACCACGATGATATGAGCACCGCAAACTTACACACGGAGAGAGAGAGAGACAGAGAGAGAGAGAGAGAGAGAGAGAGAGAAAGAGAGAGAGAGAGAGAGAGAGAGAGAGAGAGAGAGAGAGAGAGAGAGAGAGAGAGAGAGAGAGAGAGAGAGAGAGAGAGAGAGATTGGCAAATGATGAAAACCCTCGAGGGTGTGAGGGAGAATTATTTCTACAGTATTTACAAATGGCACGCCGTGGTGATAGAGAGATAGGGAGAAGAGGTGGTGCAAACTACTTGGTGCGTTCTCTAAGACAGCTCAATGATTGTGAAGCTTGCTATCAAGAGCGTGTATACGTGTGTGCATCGACCATTGGAATAGAGATATGGACGTGGCTCCCTTCACATGGTGAAATTCTCAAGGAAAACCCAACACACAAGCCCCCTCCCCGTGATGGTGATAGTATCAACTCTTCCCACTACACTCTACCAAGTGTTTACTTCTCATGCACTGCCCCCCCCCCCCCCCCCCCCCCGATAATGACCTCTCAGTGCCAATTTATAGGTGTTGGCTGCTTGGATTATGGTAATCCCAGTGTGATTAGGGTAAGCTTAATTGGGGAGACAAAGCAAGTGGTGGGCTCGGTGTGGTTGACTCTTGCTTTGTTTTGGGAGGTTATTAAAAGATGGGAATCTCTAGGTGACCTTTGTGACCATCACCTAGAGAGAGGAAATTTACAAAGTGGGATTTTACAATGGCTTGCTTGAAAATTGAAGAAATGATGAAAATACTCTATAAATTACTGAAAATGGCATCGTGGTTGCGTGTTGCCAGCAAGTGGTGTGTTGTCAGTGGGTTGGTGTAGAGCGTACTTCTTTTCGGGTTCGGACGGGGCATGCCTTCGATGCATTTCCTCTTTTTGTTTATGGCGGTGCGTGATTTGGGTTCCTTCCTTCTTTTGTCGATGATGATGGTGTAGAATCCTCTTTTTTGTATATTTTTTTAAAGTGCGTGCGTAAACACGTGTCGTGTGTATGTATGGGTGCATGAAGGTATTTGTACATGTGCGTGCAAGCGTGAGTGTGTGTATATATGTACGCGAATGTGTGTGCACAAGCATGCGTGCGAACGGGGGAATGTATGCAATATATATATATATATCTATATTTCTTTTTTTTTTGGTTTTTTTTGGCAGTGCAGATGACGCACAGGCGGGGGGGTTGAGGATGGTGAAGGGGTGTATGTATGTGTATGCGCATGTGCAGCGGGTGTGCGTGTGTATGTGTGTGTATGTGGGGATAACATGCATGTGCGGCAATGTACAGCACGATCTTGCAGATGGTGTGGAGCCAGGCAGTAGCGGGTGACGCACAGGGCACGAGAGAGAGTGAGTGTGGGGGGGGGAGATGGTGAGGGGGGGGGGGGAGAGGGTACAGGGGTTGGGGGGTGTGGATGAGAGTGCGCGTGGGTGGCATTGTACAGCACGAGGCCCGGGAGGACGGGGGGTCACGACAGCGGGCACGACAAGGAGGGGAGAGGGTTTAGTCAACGGGCGGAAGAGAGAGGGAGAGAGTTAAGGGGGGGGGGGGGGGGGGGGGTGGCTCCCACCAAGGGAGGAGAGGGGGAAGGGAGAGAGAGGGGTTGGGAAGAGATAGGGTAGAGAGAGGATATAGTGGAGGAGGATGCGGTGAGGGACAGAGGAGGGGAATGAGAGAGATAGAGGGGAGGAGAGGTGATACTTGCCCTAAGGCCCGCCGTAGCTAATTCTAAGAGAGAGGGAGAGAGCTAGGTGTAGATAAGGGAGGGGGGGGGGGGGGGGGTGGGTGTTTAAGGCTAATGGTCCGCCAAAAAGGAGGGGGGTGGGAAAGAAAACAGGGGGGGGGGGGGGTGAGGACAAGAGGAGGTGGGGGTACGGCCTGCCGGGGTTGGAGTGTGGACAGAGAGAGAGATAGAGAATATTTGCAGGGCCGGGCAATAGGAGAGAGGGAGAGAGATCGTCTTGTGGTGATAATGGAGAAGTGTGGCCAATCTGGCGGTGCCCTACTGGAGGTTAACTTTGGGAAAGGGGTATGGTAAGTGGTAAAGACCCTTCTTTGCTTGTTTTTTTTTTCTTTGGTAACAAATCTTCCTTTCCTTAGGGTGTGGTTCTCACGGGCATGGTCTCGAAAGCCGGCCATCAATAGAAAGAAAGAATCAATGCTTTTCGCTCCAAGTTAAAGAGCCGGCGCTATTGACACTTTTTCCCATAGTACTTTCTAATAGTAAAGTAAGGATATGTTACCCTTGAGATAAATAATAGGATGAGATAATAAGCTTATTATTATACTTAGATATGCATATTTACATTATGTAAAATATACTTATGTATCTAAAAAGTTGCAAGATAGATCTTGTAGCATTTTTTCCCACTATGTACGTGTCACAACATGATATCCACCCCCTCTAAACCTGCACATCCTCTGGTATGTGCCACATTTGATCTTTGCAAGATCACTCCTCTTGTAGATCTTTCATGATTTTATTTTCATTGATAGCTTGCAATGCTTCGTCTTCACTTCGATCTTCACCTGTGTTTTTCTCTTTCTCCTCCTGAATATCTTGTGGATCACTGTCTCCTCTTCTCTTAAACGCTTTGATCCTTTTTGTTGCAATGGGAATATTTACTTATGTACCATCTAGTTCAGACAAGCTGTAAGTAGTATTTTTATGCACATACTTTACAACATACGGTCCAAACCATCCTTTTCAGAAATTACGCATGATTGTGTGTTGATTATCAAGGCTACTATCATACACTAAAACCCAGTCACCTTTGTAAATTTCTTTACTCCTGAGCCGATGTCTCTTATCAAAGTAGTCCTTGTTTTTCAACCTTGCATTTTTGAGTCGTTCTTTTGCAGCCTCAATGTCTCCAGGTCTTCTCTCTAGTTGCCTTATGCACAATGCAAGGAGATATTCCCAGTTAAGCCCCTCTTGCCAAGGTAGTACATTCCATGTGGGAATTGTATCTTCAATCGGCATCACTGGCTTTGACCATACGATCAGTCCATAAAGCATATGAAAATAGTTTTGGCCACTTACCAACGCTTCCTTTGCGAGCCTTGGCCAAAGATTTGATGATAGGAGGATGCCCTCTTTCGCTCTTTCCATTGCGTTTAGGGTTGTAAGCTGTAGTAAGAGAAAGCTTGATTCCTAATATGGAAAAAACTTTTTTGCTTCCTCGGCATCTAGTTCTCCTCTGTTTGCAGTGATCTTTCCCACACAACCATAACAGCAAATCACCTCATCAAGAAGGAATTTGCACACAGCTTTCGTGGTTTTTGATCTTAATGCTCGCCCTTCAACCTGATTAGTTAGGTCCTCTCGTGCAAGAACTAAGTATCTCATCTGCCAAAGTCCTAAAGGCATTATGACCAGATCCACAACCCATTTATAGTGCATGGCTAGTGGGTATGTAGGGTGCAATCCATCATGATGTCGGACATTTGAATACATTTGACAAGTTACACATGACTGTAAAAATTGAGATATATTTTTATACATACCGTTCCACCAGTATTTTTTTTTCAACTTGGAGAAGGTTGCCCATGTACCCATGTGTCCAACCCATAAACTCTCATGAAACTCTTGCATGAGAGTATTTTTCTTTCAACTTGGAGAAGGTTATCCATGCACCCCTATGTCCAACCCATAAACTCTCATGAAACTCTTGCATGGCTAGTGGGTATGTAGGGTGCAATCCATCACGATGTCAGACATTTGAATACATTTGCAAAGCCACACATGACTCTACAAATTGAGATACATTTTATGCATACCCTCCACCAATATTTTTCTTTCAACTTGGAGAAGGTTGCCCATGCACCCCTCTGTCTAGCCCATAGACTCTCATGAAACTCTTGCATGAGCTTTACTTGAGTCTCTTTTTTACATATAACCCTTTGTGGTGTAACACTCTTTTGTTTAGGATGCTTCCATAAGTAACCGCCCCTCAAAAAGTAGCCATATGCTTTCCTGTGTATCCTCCTGAATTTTTGTTTAGACCAATCATCCTATTTTGCTAGAGTACTCAAGTAGCTTCCAATAAGAAGCCAATCACCTTCATAAATCTCTTTCAAGAAAAAATGAAGTGGAGTAGTAATGCACACTTTGTTACCTTTGACATGAGAGATAAAATAGAACTTTGTGCCTACTTCATCTCCCTCATCAATCATATGTGACTCATATTCATACCTTGCCCTTGATAGCATATTTACCACTGTATTGTCTTTATTTGCAATGTGCTTAAACTTGGAATTTAAGGACTTAATGTAAGTAATCCACCGCAACATTGCAATGTTTGGCTTTGAGCATCTTGTAATCATCCCAAGAAGTGGTAGACAATCTGTTTCTACAACCACACATGCACCAATTAGGTACTCTTTCCCATTTTTCAAGGTTGTAACCATACCCCATAACTCTCTCTTTATCTGTGGATAGTTTCTTTGGCAAGCACTTAGTACCTTTTCTCCAAATCTCACCACATACCTGTGTCCTTCTTCGTCATCTTGCCCTATTTCCCATCCAATCCCTGTAGGACTTGTGTCTACTGTCACAATTACTGGCCTTTGACAATCATAGACTACCTTTCTCAAAGCTGGTGCTGACTGGAGCAACTACTTTAGCTTTTTCATGGCTTTTACATGTGATTCTGTCCATTTAAACTTTTGATTCTTTCTAAGAAATTGATAAAGAAGATCAGCTACATGTTCATAATGTGGAATCCAAATAACATAAAAGACACATGCTCCCAGAAACCTTTGAACCTCAGTGATGCTAGTGCATATTCTCTTTCATTCTTTGGATGGCATCTACCTTTGTTGGACAAGGTTTCCTACCATATGACCTGCACATGTGCCCAACAATGAGCACTTCATTGACACCAAATATAGAATTTTTCCCTGACAAAGTAAGATTCACTTCTTCGAACCTAGACAAAATTTTATCACAATGATTTGCCACAAACCTGCGACATACCCTAAGATCCAAAGATTCATCTTTCCCACTTTCTTCACATCCTTTGATAGGAAAATCATTCAAAGGCATTGTGATTTGAGGAATAAAGTCATGTAAGACATTATTCATCCCATTCATCATATGTGCAATCGAGTTGGTCGCTCCTTGAGGCAAGGTAAACATCCTTACCAACCCAAAGGTGTCCTCATGGTTGTCAAGTCTCTAATTTCAATCGCAAGATGAAATTGATCATACCCTGAGTAGAGATCCCCCATCGAGTAGATTTCCCTCCCTACAAACTCCTCTGCAAACTCATCCACAATTGGACATGTACATAAATTTCTAATTGTCACCTTGTTCACTGGTTGTATATCTTGGATGAAGCGTAGAGCACCATTCTTCTTTGGAACTGTGAACCACATATTTGAGTATGGAGCACAAGAAGGCTCCAAAATTCCCATTTTGATCTTTTCATTCAACAGCTCTGCTAACTTGGGCAAATGAGCCTTTGGAACCGGAATGGCTGCAGATTCCAAGGCACATGAGGTATTGTAAAAATTATCATAGGAGCTACAATAGAAGGATCAACACATCCTATCTCATGTTGGTCAAATGCAAAAGCCTTACCAAGATTTGAAAGCATTTCTTTAAAGCACTCTGTCTCCTCTTGAAAAGACTCCTTTGTGAAGGTGTGCCCAATATTTTTAGGATTCCTCAAACTTGGTTGCAAAGAAGCCTACTCAATCTTTTCCCTGTTGTGTTGTGTGGTAAGGGTGAAACTACTGGTTTCATCTTCTTTGCTACACTCTTGTATTTTGTTTCAACTGGACTTATGGGCCAACTGTTTGCTTAAAACATTGGTTTTCTTTAAAGAATTCTATGACTTGATACATTTCCATAGAGCATACTTCCACAACTTCATTTTCAAGATACCGACTAGTTTCCATTATAGAATCAAGCTCACCCATAGTATTTACAAAAGAAACTTGTTCACACAAACCCAAAACATTTTCACTAGGCTCTTGCAACCCACTCTCTTTCATGCCTTTTTGTACATTATGTACATATTGCCTCTCACATCTCTTCAAATCTTCAAGTTTTGTAAAACATACTGACCCATTCCTTGTTACCAAGGAGCCCGTTGAGAAAGTTTTACCTATTTTTGGATCAAGCAAGAACCTTTTTCTTTCTGTACCACTCTAATCCCGCTTTACAATGGTACTTGGCCAAAACCCAACATTTTCCTATGATCATGAAACTCTTTGCTCACCTTTGGAAGAGGATGATCTCTGAGGTTGTCACGACCTTCTTTCATGGTTTACACAAACTATGAGAAATTGAACAGCACGTTTACCATCTTTGCTTCGTATCCTGGCATAGGCTAAACCATCATCCATAACCTTTATTTCCATTCGAAGTCCCACAATGTAGGGTTGTCCAAGGATAAGATGATATGAAGATGTGTCCTGTATAAAGAAGTTTTGTTCGGTCTTTACATCACCTATTGCCATCTTTACACTTGGACATGCTGCATACAATTCACCTGATGAATTGTTTCCCACTCTGACCATCCAACCATGTTCTATGTCCATTGTCCATTTACATTTGTTGTAAAGAATTTTTGACATTATATTTATTTCAGAACCATGGTCAATTAAGGAAAAAAATGGTTCTTCAAGATTACCTACCTTGATCAATGTTTCTGTAGTAGCATGTGCCCAATGGCTTCTAGAATAGTGGCTCCTAGGAATACTTTGAGATTCTTTCCCATCATCATCAAGTTTCACTTGCCTTACATTCCAAAAAGATTGGTAGCATTCCACCATACCTTCATCACCTTCTTTAGCATGCACCTGTACTCCTTGTGTCTTCACAGTATCACCTTTAGCTTGTGGAAAAATAGACTCTCCAAGTGTTTGCTTCTTTCTGTTGATGATCTCGATAATTTATTCATGGAATTCACGCTTGGCTATGCCAAGCACCTCCCCCAGAGTAAACTCAACCTTGATATTCAAAATCCTCTCCTCTAGAACTATCTTCAAATATGTAGCAAGATCAATGTCAGATTGTAGTTTGTAAGTTGGTCCTTTTGGCTTACCTTTTGTTGACTACTTTTTCTTCTATGTTGTAGATTCCTCCATGGTCACTTCTGGTGAATGTGCCTCTTGTGTTGGTATTGCTCACAAAGGTGCTGCATCATTCCTCCCTCCACTTCTTGTAGCTCTTTTTGAAGGCCCTTTATCACCATTTTCACGCCTACACTTTTCTTCTATAATGGATTCATGGCTTTGGCAGTTTGTAATGTAGGCATGCACATACATTGAATCCACTAGATCACTCCACCTTGTTTCTAGATGTATGCAATCACCTGCTTCATGTAGAATGTCTTTTGTAAGCTTTCCCTTGTTAGCTAATTCCATGTAGAATGTCTTTTGTAAGCTTTCCCTTGTTAGCTAATTCCATGAAATTTGGCCAAAGTCAACCATGATGATCAATCACCTCTTCATCTCACAAAGATGCTCAATTTTTACTCCATAAGTAGCTGCCTCAATTGAAGAGGAGGCATGGTTAGTTTCCATATCTTCAACTACGGTATGCATTGCCCCCTTCCCAAAGTTAGTTCTCAAGGGTAGATCTGTCTCTCTCAAGTGGATTTTACCATCCTCACAAAAGACAACATCTTTTGTCAAAGCATCACTAAAACTATCACAATCCCTTCTTACATGGTCTATACTATCACATCAAATACATCTATTAAAAAGACCTTCTTTGGGTTGTTGTCTTTGCCTATGAAGTGGCCCTGATGGTTGGCCTTTTTCTTCAAGCTTTGCAAGCTTCACCTTCAAGTCACGCATTCCCTTAACATCTAGCATGGACTCATCAAACTTAGGAGCTATAGAAGTAGGTTTTACCATTTTGTCAGAAGTTGAAGTTGAAGGAGTTGTAGTGTTTACTACCATCTTGTCCCTTCTTCTTTCTCGTTTGGCAAGTAGTGAGACAACACCTTCTACCTCATTCCAGTCAGTCTTTAGTCCTTGCTAAGAATCTTTATTTTCAAGAAGAATCTACAAATTTTCTTGAAACTCTTTACCTGCAGCTTGTAAGAAAAGATTTGTCTTCTCTGCATCTAGTGTGACCTTTTCTCCTGGTGAGTTGTGCATAGCGTCGCTCAAATTCCCTGAGTAGCTCTATTATTGATAGTCCTTCCTTTGGCTAGACTACCCATTCTAAGAATGTCCTTTTGATCACTCTCTTAGAGTTCTTTATGAAATGTTCCTCCTTTGGGTGTATGCAGGATATAGTGTACCCACTTCCCTGCAGTCCACACCCAAGCGTGACCTCCACAATGTGGCTAACTCACCGAGTTTACCCTCGTGCCCAAAGCAGGAACTTTCGACACGTGGCATACTTCTAGAACTCAATGAATTACTGGTAAGAATCTCCATGTAACTAGCCGAGTGACGTGGTCATGCCACAAAGGCAATAAATTATTTCCACGTATATGCACACACGGCATTGCCACACAACTCGCTGAGTAACGTGGCTATGCAAACATAGCCAACCCACGTAACTCGGCGAGTTACGTGGACACGTCTACAATCATTTGCATGCCCATGCAACTCGGTGTGTTACGTGGCACTTGATGAGATTTGCAGAGATTATTGAACATTGATCCACATTAGTGCGCTAAAATGGGTTGTATGAGCCATATATCCCATTTTAGCACATAGTATGGGCCTTAACTGCCCATATCATATTGGATGGTTGTGTAAGATTGCATGGGTGAACTAATGGTTCTCACCCCCACCCGTGAAAAGTATTGTGGTTGGCTTGGGCGGTCCCGAATCATACAATGTGCTAAAATGGACCGTATGTCTCATACGGCCCATTTTAGCACATATTATGGGCCTTGATTGCCTATACCATATCAGATGGCTGTGAAACATTGTAGGGATGGGATAACAGTGTTCACCCACACCTGTGAAAAGTCTTGTGGCAATCCATTATGATTTGGGTAGCCTCGAACCATACTATGCACAAGAATGGGTCGTATGGCTCATACGATGCACTTTAGCGCATAGTATGGGCTTTGACCACCCAAGCCATATCAAATAGTTGTGAGACTTTGCATGAGTGAGTGAATAGTACTCAAATATTCCCATTCAAAGTCTTATGGACATCCAATATGGTTTGAGAGGTCTCGACCCACACTATGTGCTAAAATTTGTTGTATGAGCCACATGTCTCATTTTAGCACATAGTATGGGCCTTGACTACCCATACCATATCAGATGGCTAAGAAAATTTTCAGGGGTGGATAAATTATAATCTACCCCATTCATGCAAAGTCTTGTGGACATCCAATATAGTTTGGGCATTCCCAACCCATACTATGCGCCAAAATGGGACGTAAGGCTCATACGTCCCATTTTAGCCAATAATATGGGTATTGACCGCCCATACCATATCAGATGGTTGTGTAACATTGCACAAGTGAAGGAATGGTGATCACCCCTATCCCTGCAAAGTCTTATGGCCATCCAATATGTTTTAAGAGGTCCCTAACCATATTATGTGCTAAAATGGATCGTATGTCTCACACGGCCCATTTTAGCACATATTATGGGTCCTAATCGCCCATACCATATCGAATGGCTATGAAACTTTGAAAGGATGGATTAATAGTGCTCATATACATCCGTAAAAAGTCTTGTGTCCATCCAATATGGTTTCAATGGTCTCAAAACATACTATGCGCTAGAATGGGTCGTATGGCTCATACGATCCATTTTAGCGCATAGTATGGGCTTTAACCACGCAAACCATATCGAATAGCTGTAAAACTTTGCACGAGTGAGGAAATAGTACTCAACCCTACCCATGCAAAGTCTTATGGCCATTCAAATATGGTTTGAGAGGTCTCAACCTATACTATGTGCTAAAATTTGTTGTATGACCATATGTCTCATTTTAGCACATGTATGGGCCTTGACTGCCAATACCATATCGGATGGCTGAGAAAATTTACAAGGGTGAAAAATATATAATGTTCCCCCCCTTGTGTAAAGTCTTGTGGAAATCCAGTCTACTTTGGGCAATCCCGACCCATACTATGAGCTAAAATGGGTCGTATCGCTCATACGTCCCATTTTAGCGCATAATATGGACCTGTGACCATCCATCCCATATAAAATGGTTGTGTAACATTGTAGGGATGAATTAATGGTGATCACCCCCATCCTTGCAAAGTCTTGTGGCGATCGATTTGTTTTGGCGGCGGTCCCTAACCATACTATGTGCTAAAATGGACCATATGTCTCATACGGCCCATTTGAGTACATATTATGGGTCCTAATCGTCCATACCATATCGGATGGTCTCTGAACATCCAAACCATATCTAATAGTTGTGAGACTTTTCAAGAGTGAAAAAATAGTACTCAATCCCACAATGAAAAGTATTATGGCTGTCCAATATGGTTTGAGAGGTCTCGACCCATACTATATGCTAAAATTTTTTGTATGATCCATATTTCTCATTTTTAGCACATAGTACGGGCCTTGATTGCCCATACCATATTGGATGGTTGGGAGTATTTTAAAGGGTGGGAAAATTATACTCTCCCCTACTTGTGAAAATTCTTGTGGCCATCCAATATAGTTTGGGAAATCCCGACCCATATTATGCGCTAAAATGGGTCGTATGGTTCATACGTCCGGGGGAAGCATGAGGGGGGGGTGGGTGGGGGGAGGGGAGGGGGGGGGTGGAGAGAGAGAGAGAGAGAGAGAGAGAGAGAGAGAGAGAGAGAGAGAGAGAGAGAGGGAGATAGAAAGACAATAAAGGAAGAGAGAGTGGGAGAGAGGGCAAATCTACAACCTTGGAGGATCTGCACTTTTTCCGAAAGAAGCAGCCAAGAATGTTATATAGTAGCACATTAGGATTTTAATTACAATTTATGTTATTAAAAATACTCAAAGGTCATGAACACTCAGGAGTTGCATATGTAAAAGTGTACAAACTTTCCCTTACAACATCCAAATCTCCATGTGCTTCTGTTGGCTGTTTTCTCAAATTTTCAATCTCTTTGTCTTTAGCTTTCTGCAATGCTCTATGCCCTGCAGTCATGATTTTTTTGTCATATTTCTCTTGAGCAAGGGTCTCTTTTAGATCTTGGACCTCTTTGTTGAGCGAGGTTGATCTATCTGTCATGCTTGAGGAGCTCAGTGTCTCCTGTGAGGCTAAAAGTTGGGTCAGAGTCTTGCTGACCACCGCATAGGACTCTTACAGCTTTTCACTCTGCTATCTTTCCCTGACGAGCTCTTCCTCTACTCGTCGTTACTCAACCTGCAGAGTAGTGTTGGCCTCATTAAATTGTTGGACCTCCTTGTAGTAATAGGCGGCGTTCTCTTGTTACCTTTGTAACTCTGATTGGAGTTACAACTGGACTTTTTGCAACTCCTCTATTTTGTTTTGTAGGTGCAATGTGTTTTCAGCTGCTTTAGTTGCCTCTTTCTTAGTGTCCTCCAGCTCTAGTTTGTGCAAGTTGTAGAGAGCTCTTTGGCATTGGAATTGGAGCTTGATGTGGTCTAAAACGGTGCATCAATGTCGAACGACCTGATCATTTCGGCTCCGTCCTCTATCACCGCTTGCGAGCGAGGTGATCTTGGTTTTTTCAAACTTGTTTGACCCTGATTCGAGGTTCCAGCCTCATCCATAGTTCTTTCCTTTGTTTTCTGTACTTCAAACGCAGCCGGAGCTGTAGTGGTTTCTAGTGGCACTGTCTCTTTTTATTGATCTGCCTTCTTTTGTGAGAGCACTTTGTCTGCCACTTGTTCTGGAAGATCTACAACTTCTTCGTTTTTTTATCTTCCAACCTTTGAAGGTGACTCTTTGTCTTTTGGTGATTCAAAATCATATTCTTGCTGGTTAAGTGTGTCCTGCTCACCCTTCTCTTCTTGGTTTTCATCGTTTGCCTTGGCCTTGGTAGATTCGTTGGATGATTCAAGATCATCGACGTGTGGTCGCTTTGCATCCTCTCTTTCTCTTTGCTGCATTTTTTGTTTGAGCTCATTCTAAATCCATTTCTGCATTTTTCTTGCAATGTTCAGGTTCTCCTCTACTTCCTATGTTTTGCATTGCTTGATCCGTTTTAGGGCTTCTGATTTTTTGCTTTGTAAGGGTAAATCTTCTTCTTCTTCTTCTTATTTTTCATCAACCACTTTTGTTCCCTTTCTTCTTTCTTCCTCGTTTTTTTGCTAGCGGATTCTTTCTCTATGCACATTAGGAGAAAGTTGGACTTACTTTTGGGCCTTTCAGTTCTAGAGAGAGTGTGGTGCTCGACCAATGAGGAAGACGCTAACGTTACGTTGAAAATCGACATTTTGGAACCAAGCTCTTTTAAAAAAAAGGGAGAAAATATTATTTTTTTCATCAAATAGCACAATTTCACGCTTTCAAGGCATAAATGCCGTAAGTCGTACTAACTCTGTACCAAGGAATTTCAAAACTTTCAGTGAAGACTTTATCTAGTATCTTTGTTCCCGCCCAAATATGACTTTGAGTAGCTCTAGTTCCTTCTCAAAACTTCTTCCCTTTTTCATATTTGTGCTAACCTTTCTGTGTATTCTAGTGCACACCATGACTACTTCTCGAAGGCCTAGCACTACCATTGACTCTGTTAGCATTTTTAACAGTTATACTACATATGATCAAGCATGGATACCATCTCGAAAAACTATCGGAAGTTGGGTTCTACTGCAAACTAGGAGGAGGAGGAGGAGGCAACGCAATGATTTCATGGAGGCTTTCAAGGGACAAGTTAAAGAGTTTAAAGTGTGTGCACAAGCAAGCGAGTGAAAGAGGTCCTCATACAACATGCTTTCCAGCATGCGGACTTAAGGTTGCGAACATCTCCTCCAAGTTTTTTCAAGGCATCGACCCAACTGTAAGTTATTTTGAGCATCTTGCTTAGTGCATGATTATATTCGAAGGTTAAGTGGTGGATATCATCTTTGGTATGTTTCAGATATTTATCCATCGAATAGTACAGATTGGCAACCAGTTGAGAGCATAGTTGGGATTTTTTATGCTTTTCATGCATTTATTGGTGAGCAAATGTACCGAGGAAGACAACACAAGGAACTTGCAGATAATGGAATATTCTTTTATGATATGTCATATGTGGAACCAAGAACTTCCATTGGTTGGGGTCATGTAGCTCCTTTGTCACTTCCATCCTTTGACAGCAAGGATTGGTCTTTGCCAGCTTCCCAAACTAGTAAAAGCTTTAGGAATAAGTTTTAGGATATACAAAAGTCTCTCATGTATTCAATTGCCACAAAAATAGTTTGGCTCGCACTATTTATGCCTCTTGAAGTGTTTGTAGATTTTTTCTTCAAGGAGCAAATAAGAACTACCACAACAATGTTCATTTGCAAGTCTGAGATCTGTTTGGACTTTTTAGATGATAATTGGGATAGGAAACAATCACGAAGAAAAATCTGTATTTCGCAAAAGAAGTCTATAATTTGTAAGTTCATTAAAAGCTCTCAAAATTTTATAGTGTCGTTTTACTATAATGATATCATCTTCTTAGTGGGCAGCTTATTCCACTCGTCCAAGATACAGAGTATAGCCTCGAGAACAAACCTTTATCAATGGAGCTCTACTTTCGAGACAACCTACTTACTGTGATGGAGACAATGTCAAGCACAACTCTTGCCCAGATCAGGGTAGATCTTACATGTAAAGAACTTCCACTTTTGCCGGAATTGTATGCATTCAGTCTCAACAATAGAAAGGGGCTTACTAAATGGATAAATTTTGATTGTTTTTAATACATTAAGACAGAATCTAACTTTTTCTTCTTTTCAGATTCCAAGACGCAAGGAGAAAACAACATTGTGCAAGGAGTCACTCATAAATACACTTCACTTAATTGCTTCCACAGGAAGCTAGGTCACATACCTTGTGCACGCAAAGAGCATTGATGCCATGCAAACCATGATGTACTCTTCAAAATGACTATTGCAGAGACATTTTGTGGCAATCAAACAATGTTTAAAAAATGTACATTTTCATTGTCTCAAAACTTTACATATTGTTTCTGTCAAGATTTATACAAATTATTGCTCCCTTTTCCTGCTACTGTCCTCTCCCCCGGTTTGTGCCACTGGTCCTCTGTCCTCTCCCCCAATTGCTGCCACTGGTCCCTTGCCCTCTACTCCGGTTGCTCCCCTGTCCTTTGCTCTAGTTGCTGCTACTTCTGCCTCTGGGGACGCTGGTCTAGGGCATCCTTTTGCGTCTCTCGAAATCATGGGCCTCTTCCATGGCTTCCCATGCATCTTGCACCTGTGAAGCTTCCCTCTGTTCTTGCTCTTGCCATCGACATGTAGCCCATTCCTCTACTTCTGTGGCATCCGCATAATATTGATTTATTGCTTCTTGCATATTTTGAACATCTTCTTGAGTCTGATTTTAGCGCTGCGTCATCTCGTTAACACGAGCCTGTTCGAACTCCTCAGCTCTCGCCCCTTCCTCTCTTGTACGTCTGTTTACCGATATTATAATATGCTGGATGGCCAATACGGAAAAATGTCTCACATTGTTGGTGGTGTAGTTATGTAATTGAAGTTCCTGTAGAAGCATGATAAAAGGAGAGTAAGTAAAGATGTTCCTTCATACAAACGTTGCAGCAAACAATGAAACAACATGAGTACTTACGTTCGATACATCCAAAATTTGACTGAGGAGCAATAGGGCATTCAAAAAAGTTCGCCAGCCACAGCTATAGTCATCAATCTGCGCGGGCACGGTTACCCGTTCGTGCCGCATATGGTATTTCCTAGATCATGTTTTAACAAAATATGCTCTACACAGCATACAATTAGTTTTTTTGCGGCACTACATACGTAACCACTTAAGTCAACAACACATTACAAAGAGACACTACTTCCAAATGTACCAGATGGGCCTTACATTCTTACACAATCGTGGAATGCCCTGCTTTGCCTGCAGTTTGCGTAGTAAACAATCCTAGCTTCAATGTCAAATAACATCAAACTCCAAAGATCACAACACCAAAACCATCAAAGATGAGGAGAAAGATTCTAAATGCAACATGGTTTTTACAAGGCAAGAAAAAACTCACGATTGATTGTATGTAGTGATCAGAAAGCACGCTAGATCAAAGTTGACTCTGCTAAACCAACTCATCAGAGCCAAAAAGGAAACTCCGCTGTTCTGCAGCATAGGCGATATCAGCAGATCTATTATGTATACTTTGTCTTGAACCTCAGGGGGTAGAAGCGAGACAGCGTGCCTAACATGAATCAATGGTAGAGATTAGACTTAAGATATTTCAGTGGGCTGTCACTGCCACAAAACCATGAGTCAATACCGAGCAAGTGGGGCAGCTATCAAATTCCATAAGCCACTGAATCGCTTGGTATTGACCCATGTCTTAATGGTAGTGAGCCATTTAATGAATCAAGCGTGACTTATAAAGAAAAAATTGATGATTGTCGGGAAGACATGGATCAATACCGAGCGAGTAGTATCACTATCCAATTCCATAAGCCACTGTGTCGCTTGGTATTGACCCATGTCTCGGTAGAGATCCATTTAATGATCCAACCATGACTTTTAAAAAGCATGAGAATTACCACAAAGCAATGTTGACGACCCCATTTGTTGCATTGGAGTTGGTGAAACTATAATTGGCTACAGGAGATGAAGGATGAAGTGCTTTAGATAGCCAGTAAATATGAGAAAGCCCTGAACTTTGCCAACAAGCTTCAGGAAGAGATAGTTTGGCTGAAAGGAAAAGGATTAACTTCTAACTGGTTATTGCCAGTTGTATCCCCCGAAAATTAGTTGGCCACTTTTTGTAAAGTCTGAAACATGGCCTTTGCGCCTGTCCCTAGTGTTTTCTAACTCAAAACCCCCTACATGGGTGTTAAGTTGTAATTTTGCTTCTCCCTTATAAATTCAAAACGCGTATTTGATAAAAAAAGCCCTAAACCCGCAACAAACAAGGTTTTACCTTCCCCTTATTTGCTTAGTACTGACCTCAGAAAAGTGTAATAGCAAACATCATATATATTTTTCGAGGTCAGTACCAAGGGAACAGGTGCATCGAACAAAGTTTGTCTTCCCGTATTCGCTTGGTACTGACCTCAGAAAAGTGTAATAGTAAACATCCTTAATAAAGACGATGGTCAATACCAAGCGAATAGGTGCAACAAACAGGATTTACTTCCCTTATTTGCTTGGTACTAACTACACAAAATAGAAGTGCACAAAAGTGTAGTAGCATACCTCTTCACTGTGTGTAGAGTTCTGCGTCACTAAAGCGCTGCAGAACAGGAGTAAGAGAAGGATGCGCAAAAAGGAGGAGCACTAGAGAGTAAGAGGAGATGCTAAAAAAGGGCTGGGATGGTTTGCTTACCACGTAGCATCGATGGAGGTAGAGTTAATTAAAATGGTGGGTAGTAGAGGATGCGAAAAGAGGCAGAAGAGCGCTCATCTGGGGCGAGGGTATAATTGAAATGTTTGGTGGGGTTACTGCCTCTAAACTTAGAATGCTTACCTCGGCGAGGTTGACAACTTCACTTATGCGCATGATTACACCTGAGATTGTGGTTCGTAAATCGTACTGCATGGGAATTTGAGACCATTTGTTACTAGTTCTCCTTGTGAGCGCAGCCCATGTGCCTCTTTTGAGTGAACGTTTAGAGTCAGACGCCAATCGCCCTTGCAGTTTCCATGTCCATCTCCAAGTGGAACAAACAGATCGTCGTTGCCTTTGCCTTTTCTGTGCTGTTACCCTTGGTCAGCTCTCGTGATCCTGCGTTTAGAGTCAAATGCCGATCGCCCTTGCAACCACCATCTCCATCTCCAAGTAGAACAAATAGATCGCCGTTGCCTTTTCCTTTTCTACGCTCTTCCCCTTGGCCACCTCTCATGATCCTGCTTTGAGCAACCTCCACTGGGTTGAGTCCTTTGCTACAGCGTCGCCATCACCATCGCCACCTTTTGGTTCTTGCTGTTGGCGGCCTGCAGCATCACCATCCAGCTCGGCGCCATTGGATATTGCAAAGACAGGTTCTTTCTCCCTACCTCTCTACCCTTCCTGTGTGTTGTTAACTGTGTGCGCAACAAAGCCACTGTGTTACGGGATTAGAGCACAATGGGAAGAAAACTCCAAGCGCCAAAGAGTGGTTGTTAGGGTAAGATTAGAAGTCTCGCACCACATGGTTGGAATAATTACTCCTTATGTGACCGTGCCTGAGTTTGGGCATAGTGAGTGAGTAGGCCTATATATCTATCACTGATAACATTAAATGCTCTGTTCTTATCCACCTGTTCCGAATGCTTGGTTCATAACCAAGAGAATAGGGCCCTTCGGAGATTCTTGGGGCCCCTATTCACTTGTTTTTGACTCAAGTGACATCACCTTTTATGACATTAGTACACGAGACAGAACCAAGCAAATAGAGACCTTGAGGGGTACTCGAGGCTCAATATTCGCTTGGTTTTGACTCAAGTGACATCACCTTTTATGACATTAGCACACGAGACAGAACTAAGCGAATAGAGACCTTGAGGGGTACTCGAGGCTCAATATTCGCTTGGTTATGACACCAAATAGTTTTGGCTTGCTTTTTCTTTCAGTCATGGGGACCATAGTCCTGGAGACAGACGTTGTGGGCAAGGATACAAGAAAAACTATTCAAGTTCTCATACAATGCCCGTGCTCATCACCATGCACCAAAACTATCAAGAATGTTTAATGCAGAGTTTTCTATACAGAGGATTATAGATTCCATGACAGTTAATGGCATGAGATATGTGCACCCAACCACCTTGACCCTGACATGAGTGCTTCAAGGAGACTGAATCACTGTCTAGAAAAGTGTCCCTTCAATGCACTACTTGTACAAGACAGGTGTATGAAGCACTTCAAAAAGTGTCGCTTAGTGGAATTCTACCACAGGTTTTTCTGTTACTTATACTTGCAAACGGATGGTGAGTCAGAGACTTCCTAGTCAAAAACTTTCGGTAGTTGTCCATTGGTGCTGGAGGAAGAGGTAGAGGATGTGGAGGTGCAGTTCGACCCAAAAGAAGAGCGGGTAGAGGTATTAAAGGAAACATTTGATGCGGGCTTAACTCTTGCTTCTCTTGCAGATGTAGAAATAGGGTGCAAGCAAGAAAGCCCAAGTAAAGAAGTGACTTTGCCTCTAAATTGTGCTCCCAGCTTTGCTATGGCGGGCAACACCCGCTATGTTCTGCTCACAGTATCATGCATGAGCTCAATATATGGGAGGACTACTGCCTAGCTGTAATTGCAAATTTTTGTGAGGCAGACATGGGTTTGTGGATGATGATGGAGTGGACCAACATCTTATTGCTGACACAGCTGTCCACGACTCACAGTTCACTTCAGGGTGGCAACTGATCAAAGATACATTCAATGAAGCGAAGTCCAGAGAGGCCAATTTCCCAACAGATGAGCACTTTGAATCGACAACAAAACAACTTGGCTTGGAAAACATGGGTAGGCCCGTGGCACCCAGAGCTCAGGTAATGAATAGTCAATCTATTCACTTGTGGGGGAGGTCGATGCTAGAAATGGACGAGAATCAGATGGTAATTTTTTCATGCATTCAGATGGTATTGGAGATGGCCCAGTGATAAAATATCATGATCAATTTTGTTTTGACAGGTGCTAGTGTATGTCGATAGTTTCCTTAGAAGAGCGGGAGGCTCATGGCAAGGGCTTGTCACTGGAGTCCAAGGCAAGGATGCGGCGTTTTCTCACTACATCGGGCGTTTCAACCACAAAAAGGTTTGTAGAAACAATTCAAGTACTTGACAATTGTACTCATCTCACTTATGGCCCATAAATTCATTACAATTTTTATGTAGATCATAGTATACCACAAGGAATACTCTGAGGACAATGCAAAGTTCCCACTGTTTGCAATGAAAGTTATTACAAGATTGTGTGGTGGGCACCCCCTTCCACTAAACTCAGAAAGACCAATGTTGATTGAGAAACAGTTTGCTCTACGCGTGTTTGGCATTGAGTATGGGTGCCAAGCACTCAGAGCCCCCTATTTCATGTCCTACACAGCTCAGGCTCTGGCTGTAGGGGTTGAAGACCCGTAGAGCTTAGATCTGGATACAACAAGCGGTTGTTTCTGAGGGAAAGAATACGCCTGATGCTCATGGGGATGATGCCATCAATAGAGGAACGAGCTCGTCTACAGAGCTTACACATCGAAGAGGTACAAAGTGAGTAAGAAGGAGGTGCATCGAAGAGGATAAAAACGACGGGCTCAGGTCCATCTTCTCCCCCTCCTGACTCGTGATCGTCACCACCTCGCATGGTGCTCCCCCGCATTTGAAGCTCCCAAGCCATCTGTTTCTTCTCTTTGCGGATGTGTTGTAAAGACCGTGTAATTTTTGAACTCTTAAGAAGTTCCTTCTGCCTTGCTCTATGAATTAGTCGTCTATAAGTCCATTGGTGTAACTCTAATAGGCTATTGGCCTTATCCTTTCCTCCCCCATATCTAGTGTGCTTAAAATAACCTGTTCTTTCCATGTAGTGGGTTTTTTCCATGCCTTGTGTGGACCATATTGATAGTGAGCCATATGTCTTGGCAAAATATGGACCATGGTTGAACAGTATGTGCTGCATTGAAATAAAACAAAATGGTTAGTAGAGTACAATTTAAAATTTTGTTTTGTATACGTAGAATGCTAACCCACCATGTAATGTGTGATATGTTGCCCACCCCACCTTGTAAGGTAAGCCTTCTTCCAACCCAGCAAGGCTGCTTGAAATGATGTGAGCTTACTTTGGTCCCAAGAATGCTACTCAACGTAGTGGAAAATTTTATCTAGTGATTTCCACGTGTTCACCTTGTGATTCTGGATTGCCCCACCACTAACATTGTCTTTAACCACTTTATGTAACTTTTTCCATTTTTTGAACAGGTTTCTCCTTTCTTCTCTATCTGAATCTTTGAGGCTAAACCAAAGAAACCTTCTTGCCTTCATGCCACCTATCGATGCTTTCCTAGGTACCTTGTAACGACTTTGAGACATCTTAGGGTCCTCTTCGATTTTGACATTGCCTTCATGCAAACCAATGTCTAAGAGCACTCCCTCTAATGCTTTGATCACTCTTTTTGACTCACTCTCTGACTTTAATGTCCACGAAAAACATATGTACAAATGAACCACCTTTTCAATTATTCGACATAGTGCATGAAGTGTACAAATGTGAACTCTACTTAGAGGAATATCAAGGCCTGGTCTAAAAGTTTTATCTTGAAGATGTCTGTTGGGAGCCCTAGTCCATTGCACACTCTCAAGAGATTGTGCATCAACCATGCAATATAAGCATGGATTTGCCACAGCTGCTCTGTGTGTTATGTTGTACATACACTTAAGAGTCTTTAAGTCACCTGCCATGTGCCATTCCACTGTATAGTCACAGAATCCTTCCACTGAAAGAACGGCTCCGTTTCTTTGTTCACTGATGATAGAAGGAATTTGGGTTTGACTAAAAACCCAATCAAGGATTTCAAAATTTTCCTTATCAACCTGCAGTGCAAAACGAAAACACAAAATCAACATCCAAATAATCAATATTTTTGCTATCATAGAGTGAACGAAGTATACCTGAAATGATCCTAGAGTTAGAATGTTGTTTTTGGATGCACGTTAAAGTATCGTGGATCCTCTTTCATTATTGATGGATCCAGAGCTCTGTTCATGAGGGTAATGGTGACTCTCTCTAGCTTCTTGTTCTTCAGGACCTCGCACTCATCGAGCTTCAAAACAAACTTGAGAACCCCACCGCACTCCTCTCGACTGATGTCAAAGAAGTGAATTGCATAACTTTGCAATGCTTCAAAATCAACGAAGAGGTTGTTGTGCTCGTTAAACTGTACCTCTCTGCCGTCCTTGCCTAAGAACGTTGCTTCAATATGGAATGGTGACCCAAGTTTCTCAAACACCTCATCATTTACGTGCCGGCGAGAAGCCTTTACATGTGATGGCTTTGGCAACAACGATCCTAAATGTAGTTTATTTTGAGACTTTCAAGCTAATTCTTTGAAGAGTGCCCTGTATGCTGCTTGGCCAAAAAGGTACATGGATCGCGATCCATGTTGGGAGGGAGTTTGGGACTGCCTCTTGCACACATGTTCCTATAGGTCTTCCTAGTACACTTGTGACATATTTTCAAATTTGGATTTTTTTTCCCGTGCTTACTCAATTTCCCAATTTATGGCCATGTTTTTCCAGTCTTGACCATAGTGGTCGTTTGGAACAACTTTTGGGTACTTCCTTTGACTAACATTTGATACTGCCTTGATTCTGGATGATTTGTGTTTGAAAAGTGCAGCTTTTCCTATCTCCCCACCAACTTTCATCAGTTTCTGGATCCATCTGAAGGGGGAAACTGATCCAGGAAATCTAGAAAACTTTGTAGGTACTCTTTTGCTTTGCTTTAACCATAATTAGACCTTTAATGAAACATCTCCTTGATGCTTGTGGTTCACCCTCTTCTAGACTACCTTTTGTTTCAATTGGCTTTGGAATAAACCCCCAAGTTGTTTCACTTGCTGCTCTGGCTAGTGGGGTAGCTTTATATTCCTCTCCTAACCCTATTCCATAATGTTTTTGATGGAAACTGATACTTTTACCCTTGATTACTACCAAATGTCCATTTACAGACTGAAGATAACAAACCATTAGGTTTTAATGATTTTAAAACCCTTTTTGTAACTATTTTTGCATGGTTAGTTATGCTTTTGCATCCTCCAGCCAGTGAACATTTCCTGCCCTGATTTTGTCATCAATGTATATGGATTGCAATCCATGTTGCGAAGCATCTTGCAATTTCAACTAGTGGAGGTTGTTTCTAGGCTTATGGAGACTCTACGTGCAATTTTCTCTGGTTTTAGGGTTTGAGGAACATGGATCGCACCCTCTTTTGCAATTGTTTTTGCATACAATGATTCTGTCAATTACTAGGGGTTTGCTGATGCAAAGGTTTTGGTTTTGGGTAAGTTTTCAACTCCCCCATTGGCCTTGAAAACTTGTAGAATTTGTGACTTTGATCTACTCTGATTTGTTGTTTTGGTAATGTTGGGATAGTGTGGAGCATACACAAGTGTTCTGGTAGGGTTAATAATCATACCTGTCGAATCTAGTGGAGTAAGAGCTACTGAGGTAGTCGTAGCAGGTAGAAACAAAGTGGAAAATCCTATGCTTCTGTGTGTGTGTGTGTGTGTGTGTGTGTGTGTGTGTGTGTAAATGAAAATGAGCTTGCCCTATTTGGCAATATGTCCCCAATCTACCTGGAATGCCCCATTCATACTTACCTCCATTGATCATTTCTTGCTGTTCATATCACCTACAGTTTGAACCATTCTTCATTCTGATATTTGGTCGACAAATGGCCTTTAATATGTAGTTTTGATCCTTTAGAAGTTGGCTCAAAATTCATCGTGTGCCAAATCTTTCCATATTTGATATGTTCGAAGCCCTTGCTTTGAAGTTTTGGCGTTTGCTTTCAAAAGTCAATTCTGACTTTCCTGGGTCAACTGATTAACTTTTTTTAATTATTTGGTATTTTTTGCTTTTTAGTTGGCCAAAATGATTATTATTAGTTGGCCAAAATTTTGCCAAAACTAGTCTAATCACTCATACATACATATTCTTAACCCGGCATTTAGACAGTGTCAATATGGCTCATGGTTATGCCTGCTAAGAGTTAAAAAACTTTGAAAAATCCTGTTAAAGGAAAAGAAAAAGAAAAAGGAAAAGAAAAGAAGATAATATATACAAAATGATGAGTAACTTGCTACGTTTTCTCCCCTTCCTAAAGTGAGTCGTCCCAGACAAATATGTGTCAAAGTGCATGGGTACGAAGTATGTGTCTATGCATAGCCTTATATTGTGGCTCTATGATGCGAATAGAGAATATGCATTGGTAACAAAATGCTATGCAAGATATGGGTTCTGAACAATATGTTCAGTGGCTTTTGATGGTGAGGTTAGGTTAAAGCTGCATGGTCCAAACAGAAGTAATTGTAGAAGATGAGCTCTTTGTTTGGCAGTGGCCTCTAGAAGTTGTGACACTGCATTGTCTTGTGATTGAGGGCTCTATTTTGGTCGCCTCTGAAATTGGTTTGATGTGGACTTTAGGGTTGGGGTATCCAGTGAGCGAGTCTTTTTTGGTTTTCATACCCACTTGACTTCTTGTGGTTGTCAACTTTGAGATTGGATTGACCTACGTTGCTTGACAAAAGCCTTGGGTGGTTTGTCGAGCATTGATTTTAGTTGATGCATCATGGGTGGACTTGCATTGCCATGTCGTTTGGGTATCCATAATTTCTTCGGATTGGTTTGCATAATGGACTTTTTTACCCAGATTTTCTTGACCATCGTTTGAGAACATCACTAGATTGGAGCAAGTGTTGCTTGGAGAGGTTCCCATACGTAGTCTGTTTGTACAAATGGTGTGGTGAAATATTTGTCATCTTGCCTTAGCTGCAAGGTATTATCGCACAAATTTGGTGTGGCTTGATAAGTGCGCATCCATGGATCTCCTAGAATAATTACTTTGGTAAGATCCTTATCCTAGACTACATGAAACTGATGAGGATAAACTGTTCCATCAACATTTATTTGCAAATTGACATGTCCTAGACTGTTCATTTTGTCTTTGTTTGCCACTTTGAACCCCATAGTATCTGGCAATAGAGGCTCCTTTGTTAATTTCATGAAGGTGGAGTAGTTGAAAACATTTTCTCTTGGCCCAATGTCCACTAATGCACGCTCGGTGGTGCCATCGGCAAGTTGCAACATATTGCATAATCTATGCCACCTAACCATGTAGACTCTGTTTGTATGGATGCTATTGGAGGGGAATTGCAACAATTGTTCTACTTATTTCTCTGAAGTTTGGCCCGCTCCTTCCTCTTTAATATTTTGATTTTGGATTCTTGTTGTGCCAGTTCCCGAATGTCATTGGCTCAACTTCTACATTGATCTGCGGCATGTATTGTTTAGAATTTGTTTGGTGTCAGCGAAGAAGATATTTATTTAATCTGCATCCACTCATTCAATTAGGCATCTCCTCTCCTGCCAATGTTGTAAGCTTGATGGCACCACTTTGTGATATATCATGTGTTACAAAAGGCACCATCCCTCGCTTTTTGAGTTTTTTGGTTTTTCTTTTTTTTTTTTAATTGACTCGGGTCTCATGTACCTCTTTGATATCCCATCTTTAAGGCAATCGATTTCTTCAACCTACCTTAAGTACTGCATTTTGTCGGTTAACAGAGGTACTGAATATTGTTTCATTTTGTTTTATTTGTTCATGCTTTTATTCGATATCTACACTGTCTTCGAGGATTTTGGTGTGGAAAATCATAGTAGATCACTTGTCGATCCTTTTGTTTGATGTCCTAATCTGAACTACTCAAAAGCTTGTCGTCTGCATTGTCCTCTAACAGCTTATCCTTGGAGTCTTGGAATGCTTCTTCATCAATTTGGTCAAGGTCCCTTATTGAGATCTCATCCACTATGCGTCGGCAATCTGCAACCCCTTCCCTGTCAGGGACTTCCAATTCTGATTTTGGATTTCGGTTGACACTTATCATCTGGAATGGAATGACATCATATCCTTCCTCATCATAGAATTTGGTCAGGGTCACCTCATTCACAGACACATCAAGAGTGGCCAATATTTTCTTTCATCCAAAAGGTTCAAACCTCTCTTCTAGAAACCGCTCAGGTACATATGCCTCGTCTTGTATTGATCTATCATGAATGCAGTCCTCTTTTTTCAAACTACCACCCTCAGAAGATTCACCTGTCCAATTGTGAGATTTGTTTTGTAGCCAAGATAGTATTTCTCCTTCTTGGTCAGTTGTGGAGTTTATGTGACACTCGTGTCACTCAATCCAAACTTTGCTTGCATGTTGAGAAGAACCAATAACGTAATTTGGAACCTCTCAAGATACAGTAGGTGCAATATCATAGACAGAAGCTGGGATGGATCATTTGCTACACACCCGCTTTATGTCTTAATCTGCCATTGGTGTTTACCTCACACCCGAAGCTATCAAACGTGGTCGAAATCTTGGGAAAGGATGCTATGGAGTTGTGTCAGAGTGCACAATCAATGGAGTCACTTGGTTGCCGCCAGCGGTGCAGTATGTGGTCAAAGACTTCAAAGGAGATGCAGTAGAGAGTCGTCAATCTTTCGCTCTAGAGGCGAGCGCGCAATTGTTCCACAGAGGGCATCATTAGATGAATTGCACAAACACACCAAGAGCCATGCTCCCTTGTTTTTCCTTGCTTCAATGGAATGGATCTGGGTGACATGTTAGAGTGTGTTCCACCATCCAAAGGAAAATTCTCTAACATACTGGTGTCTCAAAAAGAAGATCCTAGATGCCCTCACATAGAGCAAGAGTTAGAGATGTGCAAGCATATGCTCAATTGGGTGCCTTCTTTTATGGATGCTTTGGTGAAGTGTGATGTACCCAACATTTTTCAATTAAAGTATTTCATTTACTTTGCAAATATTTAAGGTTCGCATTTTGTTAACACTAGTTCGGTACCAAAAAGGACACTTCAGTGTCCTTTTTTCAAGAATTTAAATAAAATGATACATGAAATCTAGAACACATCTCAAGAAATTCTTTTGCAAACTTAAAAAATTTTATTCAAAGTACTCATAGAAATTATAATCCCTCATTTTTTATCATAACCTCAATAGTAACTACACTCATGAAAAGAACCTACACAAAACAGCATTCAATGTTTCATTAAAACTCGTACTCTATCCTAAGAAAAAAATGAGCAGGATGCATGCAATAATCCGTGGTAGCTACTTATATATGTGTTTGATATTTTTGCAATTGTTATGTGAGAAAAAAAATCCTTTGTGACTAGAATTAAATATAGAAAGTCATGTGGGTCAAATATGAAACGTTCACAAATTCAATTAACAATCACAAAAAAAATTTAGATCATCTAAATTTACAATGTCTTATGATGCATATATACTAGATCTATGACTCCATTACATAAGGTGATAATTTTTAATGGTTATGCAAGCCACATTTGGTGAATTATCGTATATCCAAAAAACTGCGCATGTTGTAATTATGATTTTTTATTTATCAAAGATAAGCCTTAAAATAAAGTCCATTTTTGGATTTTTTCGTTCATCTCACTTATTTGTATACAAGTACCTCATATGGACACAATTGGGAGATTTATATACACTTTCATTAGATTATTATAGCAATGTTTTTTTTGCAAAAAATTACGCACAACAAATTTTTTTAAATGAGCTTAAATTACAAGATATCTGCCTGTGAGTTTGAACCCTTGAAAAATGCTTAGTTGATGGGTATTGACCTATAGATATGTTATACACATTAGGTTTTGTCCCATAACCTCATCATGCTAATGAAAAAGGCCTTGAAAGACCAAAATTTTCCTCTTTGTGAGCATTTTCAAGATTTTGGTATTTTGATTATAACAAAAGTCTAGTCCCATAACTAGGTTATGAAGCTCAATTTCTTGCTATGATAAGTTTTATCCTAACCATACACCTTGAAATGTATGCAAAATCTTATTTTGATGAGAAGTTATATTCAATTTATGAAAATTTTGTTAAAATTGCACTAAATTTCTATGAGTTTTTCATCTTAAAACTTATCATTATAATCTTAATTTGGTATTAATTCTGGTAAAAGTAAAATTTGGCTATGTTCTTCACCTCATAGCTAACCTAACATATGAACATGGCCTATGAATTTTGTTTCTAGATTCACCAAATAATTATGAAAAGTTCCTAGAAAAACAAGACATTTAGTGTCTCAGGACATTTGAGTGTTCGATTACAGAACTAGTATTAAGTCTTAAAGCATTCCAATGGAACGATCGGATCAAACATCAGACTCTTGAACTATGAATTATGACCCTTATTCACTTGAAAACTATAGGTTGATGGGAAAATTAAGCCTCAAGATTGTATCTAATGATAAGAGTTGACCCTTTAGGAAAAGAGAGAGCAATTTTACAAAGAGCAGGGAGTTAAGTTTAGAGTTCTTGCCTTGGAAGCCAAGCTTCTTCTAATATTACAGCATCAAATTCACGCATCGAAATCCTTGTCCACACCAAAAAAAAAATAAAAATATTTTTTATAAAGAAGCCACGAACGTACGCGAACTTATCTCTCCTTGCTTCCCTCTATTCTTAGCTGGCCTTGAGAGCCTATATAGAGACCCCTCCCCCCCTCACTTTCAGACACAGATAGACACTCTCGAAAGCAGAAGCTCTCTTGCCTCAATGTTGGAGTTACCTTCTCTCACTCAAGCTCTCTCCCTCAATATCTTACCTTCAAGCCATCTCCATCTCCAAGTATTTCTCTACCATCTTCGTGTTTCCCTTGGAATTCTTGAGTTCTCTTTCTCTCTTTTCCTTCTCTCTGTATCGATATAATGGCCCTGAAGCGAGTGACTTGAAGCTTGAAGGATGCTCATGTCACTCCACCTCCAAGGAAGGTGCAAAGGAAGGCATTAACTACTCCAAATGTTGCTCAAGTGGAGGTATTGCTTGCGGAAGAAGTCGAAACCATCCAACCTCAAACACGGGAGGTAATCGAGCATGTCGCTAATCCGATAAGACAAATTTATAATTCTGCATTATTATTCATGTTGACTTGGGAAGTCGAGCATAGGGAACCCCTTAAACCGTCCAAGAAACGTGATTCTATCACAAGCGACAAGCATATATTTTCATAGATTAGTGAAAGAATTGTTTGATAAATTAACATTGTTTGCTAAATCGTTATTGCTTGATAAATTGTTATTGTTCAATAAGCTGTTAGTGGTTAATATGAAGAGTTGGTTGATCATGTTTGAAGAATCATTTAAATAGAATAATTATTGAAAGAATATCTTTTGTTTCTCGTGAGTAGCGAGGTGATTCCGCGGTTAGTGGAGATTAAGCTGAGGTTATCGGCTCTCTTTTGTTCCTAGCATTAGCGGGATGCCTCGCGGGTAGCGGGATTCTTGGAGGTTAGCAAGATACCTTGCCGTTAGCGGGATGCTTGGAGGTTAGCAAGATGTCTCGTGGTTAGCGGAATGCCTCACGGGTAGTTGGATACCTGGCGGTTAGCAAGATGCCTTGCGGGTAGCGGGATGCCTCACGGCTAGCTAGATGGGAAGGTTGTACAATTCGTAATTAGTGAATAAATCCTTTGCAAAGGCTCTGTTGGTAGATAGAGGAAGTCCGCGGGTAGCGGTAAACTCATGAGCAATTGGAAAAGTTGTTTTTGTTGAAATATAGGGCTACCTTTATTAGGCCTTGTTTGAATTGTTTTGGTATTGTTTGAAGGGATGTATAAAAGAATCTGTGTTTGTAATTAATTAAGGAACACTATTTGTGTATGTAAAATAGTGTGGTAGTAATTAGAAAACAAGATAAAAAGTGTGAGTGTGGGGTGGAAAGTGGGGGCTGTGGCTCAGGTTGCCAATCAAGGATGGGTGGTCTCGATTAGTCGAGAAACTCTCGACTCCCTCTTATTAAGAGAAGTGAAAATTAGAGACTCATTGTGCCAAGAGTCGAGATGTCCCAAATCTACATGCCCACAAGATTACTAGTTAGTTTAGACTAAGTCTCATATCATATTTATGGTTTATGGATGGCGGCCGTGCTTCTTAAACATAGGAAAAAATGCGTTCTTTATGGATTTTAAATATGTCAATGGGATTTCATGTTTATGTTATGAGACAGCTTCATTAGAATCCTAGATTTATCTACCTGGCTTGTGGTGTATGACCCTTATAACCACGTAAACAATGGATAGAGGACTTCCTCTCTTATGTTGTTCGTATCTCTACTTTGTGGTAACGGAGTAGGGTGTTGTCAACGAAAAAGGAGAATAAAGGAAGTCCATCTATCAAGTCGCCCTAATCTTCTCGTGGTTGGGGACCTCACAATTGGTATCAGAGCGTAGGTTAAAAAGATTTAATTGGCTACTTCAAGCTTCCTTATATGTATGGTTACTATACGCATTATCTGAGTTGTAGAGATATTATGCTATGTCGATTGACGTGTACCATAGTTATGGTTGAAACCTCTATTATGTTTTATCATGGAGATATCTTTTGTAGACCCCTATATGAAATTTTGATGATTTTATGAATAGAAGATTGAGTTGTTTTTCTACAAAGAAATTGTTTGACTAGTTAAGTCATAAAAGTGAGTTTTTTTGGTGGATTGAATGAGCCATGACTGGTTAAGTCATGTGACTATGTTTTGATGGACAGGTTAAGTCAAAATTGGTTAGGTCATGTGATTGAGTTTTAATGAATCGGATAAGTAATGATTGGTTAACACTAGGTTGGTAATGGGACACTTTTATGTCCTGGGACACTTTTATGTCCTGTTAAGTGACCATTTTCCTTGAATTATGTCAAGAGTTTCAAAATGGATTTTGAGGTGCTATCTGTCTAGAAAGTTGTCTCATGAGCTGAAAAAAACTCGACATTTCTTTGGAATATCAATTCCATCTTTAACCTTGTCCTTGCACAACATTTCACAATCTAAATTGTGTGAAAAAACAGGTCCTATTTTTGGCTTTTTCGACTTTTTGCAACTATACCACTCTAGAATTCATGTTTGTGAGGTCTATAATGCTAGAGAACTATCTTTAGTAGTCCTCAACATGTCCTGATGCTTCTAGGGAGAAATAAATGTTAAAGTTGTAAGTTATGACCAAATTACAAAAATTGTCAAATCCTGTTTTTTAGCCAATTTTAGCTCTTCTATGATTTTTTTGGTGGCTTTCATGATATCCAAATGCACTTTTGATTTTCTATGTCGCATATTGTAACATAAAGCTAATATTCCTTGAGTTTTGGGGCACCTAATACCCTATTTTTCATAGTAGACAACGATGGTTGATTTTTTCAATTATAGAAGAAAACGAAACATTCTAGTATATAAAGTATAGCTTTTTCAATATTGTTAGTTTTGTGTGACAACTACATGCATTTTGTAGGTAGTAACCATATCTAGTCATAAGGATCAAATTTGGCTAGATATTGAATAGTTTCTATGGGATTCTACAACTCATAATGTTGAACCCAGTTTTTTCATGTTTGCTATATTTAGCACTTCATCTTTGTCCCCAAGATTCCCCTTGGTAAGAGATGTATTATTCTTTTGACATGCTCCATGGATCCTTATGAGCCTAAAGGACAATAGGGAACTAAGAAAAGATGCATATATTATTTGTATTGAGCGTGGCTATAGAAACTTTGATGATAGGTTTGCAGAATGGTAAAAATTCAACTTTTTTGTACCTATTTCTTTTGGCAAAACAAAAATAGTGAGTGAGAAGCAATCATATGTTCTGATCACCAACCCATTGAAGTTAACTAGGGAATTTATCTCAAGTACGTCCTACAAAAATCCCTAATCTTATTTTTATGCAACAAAAGGTAAGAAATGACTGTTTTGATGAAAATGTACTGGTCCATCAACTTTGAAGGCTTGGGTGTGACCAAAAGATGAGAAATTTTACAAGTTTCTTATTTTTTCCATGTATAGTAGGCCTTGAACTATAACCTCATGAAAGGATTTTACAAAATGAGTGGATCTACTATGGTTTTGAAGGTTTTTTTCAAAACCCTGAAAGGACACTTTTATGTCCTGTTAGGTTACCAACCTAGTGTTAAGTCATACGATTGAGCTTTTAGTGGACTAGATAAGTCTAAGTTTAGAAAGTACCCTATTAATTTGATTTATTATAAACATTGATGTACACTCAGTGGAATCCTCAAATCACTTCTACGTTGAAAAATCCTCAGAATGATGTTATTTATACGGAGATTTAGGAGAAGAAGTTGTTGCTCAAAGAAATGCAACCACCTTCTTTTAAAGGAAAGGGTGTTGATATTGAGAAAGTTGCAAAAGTATGGAGCCTAATTTACCCCTTGTAATTTTCTGTGGTAAAAACGCACATTTGTAAGGCCCCCATTATGAGGAGAACCCATCGTGCGTGAAGAAAAATAACTCGCCGAAAAATAAAACCACTCACCTCAGTATTCCTTTTCGCCGGAAAATTATAGCCGGACGGTGGCCGAAAAGTGGTCGGAAAACGATCGGTCGGTTGGTCGGTTGGCCGATGGCCAGTAGTCAATGGCTGGTGTCCGGTGATCGGAAGTCAATGGCCGGTGGCCGATGGTCAAATTCAATGGCCGGTGGCCGAATTCAAAAGAAAACTTGTCTTCTCAAGGGTAGCCACACATGGGCGGATTGGAGGGTCCGATTTGGACTTATCTACACTCAAACCGTTGTGTATCTTTTTCTTGTCTTTACCTCACCATTGAGCTCTAAATCTGTCTCCATCTCTTCACTGTCTGATGCTAACTTCCTAAAGCTTTGTCCTCTTGTTTTTTGGGTGCCTAGTGCTGATGAAGGACCTGCTACCGACTAGAGTACATGCTTAGATTTTTACAATAGGTCGATTTGAGAGTTGGCCAATGGAAATTGGTCGATCATTTCGAGGGATTGGTAGGCTATCTTGTCTAGCATCAGCCCTGCATTTATACATCTCCTGTTTCTTTCATTGCTCTTTATGTTTGCTTCAACCAATTTTTCAAGAATGTAATTTCCCAAGTCACATCAGACCACCCTTTGTTCAAATAGCCCCATTTCCATGATAACCACAATGTGCAGGTTGGGCTTTGTATACCTTACCGGATTCTTTACTTTGAGGTGCTAAGAGATCAGCCACAATGGTAGCTCTATTTTTAATACACCAGGTCTTTGTATGTGAGCTTATGGCCTTATTGCTTGATGAAGGACTTTTCATTATCAATAGCTTTGGTCTTCAGGAGTAGATTGTGATTACTAGGAGGTAGGTGGAGTGCTTGGTTGATAAGGTCAGTGGCGATCCGAACCTTGACTGTCTCCCTATCTTTGTCAGTTAGTGTAGCCTCACCATTGTACTGGATACAGCTCATTAGCTTGTGGGCTCTCCAGAAGTTTGTACCCATGGCGACAGTCTGAAAATGGGGTGACAATCTGAAAAATATGTCCATCTATAAGAATACGGACCACTTGATGACTTCTCTTTGCTGGTGCAAAGTCCTTAGCTCTTTGGGAAATATGGTCATCTTGGTCTTTGTGCCATGAGCCACTAAAAATATTCCAATACAGATGTTGGCAGGGATCTTTTCTAGCTCCTCCTCCCGAGATGTGAGCCTTTTCATTGGATGAGATCTCCACCACTTGGTAAGGGGGAGCCTCCCACTGCTTTCTTCGTTATTTGCAAGGAATTTTTCCATCAAAGAATCATTTAGTTAGCTCATGAAGTTGGCCAAAATTTTATCGAGAAAGTTAAAAAAACCAAACTTGACCACAAAAAAGAAAAATGAGCATAACTTGATCAAAACAACTTCAAATTTGATCAAGCTTCACTAGTGCATCTAGGAAAACTACTTGCACCGTGTCATATGATTACAGTCAAATTTGGCTGAGGGGGGTCATGGATCACGATCCATGTTGGAACACATCTAGGAATTTTGGTGATACCCTCAGATAAAGCCTACTTTGGGATGCTATGGTTCACTTCTTTTTGAATTTCGATCATTGGCTGGAAATTTGTACCACTTTTTGAAACTTTTCTCAAACTTAGAGAATTTTGGCATTTTGGCAAGGGTTTTGAAGTTCAAATGACTTGAAACTCTAGGATTAGGTCATTCTTGGCATTTGGGATCTAATGGCATGACTTTGGTATGGAAAGCTCACAATGGATCATGGATCGTGATCCATGTTCTACATTCTTTTGGGTCAGACTTAGTACCTGTTTCTATAGAACATCCTAACACATCGATGAAGTTATTTTTGAATTTGGATTTTTTTTTTTCAAGTTTCTCCAATTTCCCAATTTATGACCCAATTTGGTCCGACTTTGCCATATTTGGTTTTGGTTGGCAACTTTGATCCATCATTGTGATCAATCTATTTGGGAATTCCCCTATTTGATGATTTGCAGCAATTGAGGAAGGGCTTAGGCCCTAGCTATTTGTCAAGTTTCATCACAATTGGTGATTGTTTGAATCCTCTAGTCTCCCTAGCAGCTTTGAACTTCCCACGCATTTTCTAGCATTTCTTGAGTTTACACTAGTTCACAAGTTCTCTTGACTTTGCGCTTTGACCAAAAACACAATTCCAGTCGCGCTAAGATTATGACATTGCTGAACTTGACAAATGAAGTAATGTATGTGACCAAAGACTGAATTTTTGGCACATAGCACAATTTTTAGCCTATACACGCACTTTGCAACCAATTTCTAACAAATCTGCATCTGGGGTCATGGATCACAATCCATGCTCTGAACCCAAACTGGAAAAAACTTCAAGAGTAGTTTCTTGGCATGTTCTCTAAGCTATTTGTGCAATTTGTTTTAGGTTTGGATCAATTTTTTCCATATGTGGTTTAAAATGACCATTTGGTGACTGAAATCTCAATTTTTCTTGGTTTTTGGTGGTTCTCATGTCCATTTGACACCAAATTTATAGGGCACACTCTCCAAGGCATGTACAAACTATTGGACCGAAAATTCTCTGCTTGGGAAAGTTGGGGGGCATGGATCGTGATCCATGTTCTACAACAATTTTTAATTGTGATCACTGTAGTGTAAAGGTGCTTTTCTTAGCATCATTGTACACTACTCAATTTTGCAAAATGAGGTGGAGGTTCATGGTCATGGATCACGAGATCCATGTTCCACGCCGCCATTCTCAAATTGTAATGGCATGGCCTAGCTCTACTAGAGATTTGAAGCATTCCTATGGACTTGTTTTTGAATTTGGACTTAGTTAATTCGCCCAAAAGTGCTCTATCAGTTTCCAAATATCTCATTCCGGATTTGATTGATTCGAGTGTTTTTATGCACATTTGACCATACAACAATTGTTCATACACTGATAAGGGTAATATCTATTAAATATTATGTGGTCTGAGGGTCCTGGGTGACTGTAGCAAGCTAAAACGTGGCAAGAAACTCTAGGTCAAAATACTCTCTCTCTCTTTCAGTGTGAAACTATCTTACTACAAATGAGGTTTACCTTGCCCTATTTGCCTATATGTGTCTAGCATGTCCCAAGTGTACTATGCATATTGACATTATTTGCCCACTTTTTCATGCCATATTACCTGTGGCTCAGATGGCTCATCAATTGGACACGTGGTCGTTAATTGCTCGCGATTCTACAATTCTAGTCTATTTTAAGTTGGTCCAAATTTTGACATGTGTCAAATCCTATATTGAACATGCTCAAAGCTATTGCTTTGTAGGTTTAGTGTTTGCTTTCAAAACTTGAAATTGAATTTCTTGGCTCTGTTTATGAATTCTTATCATTATTCAGTAAAAAAGAAAGAAAATTTATGAAAATTATTATTAATTGGCCAAGAAAATTGCCAAAATTCTTCCTCACACTCATGTATACATACGTTCACTCTCGGCATCTTGCTCGTCAAAATTTGTCAATATGGCTCAATACTATGCCTGATAAGCATAAAATTCTGCTAAAAGTTTATAACAAGAAAAAATTTAAGCACCAAAACACACTTTATACATTGTACACATAATCCCTCATCATCTTGTAGCTTATGATCTTGCAATATGATGCTCTAGCTATGGTTACTTCCCCCTTCCCATTCTAAGTCATCCCGAACGAAGGTTTGTGCGATGGGTACAAACAACGTGTCCATGCAAGGTTGTGAAATGTGGCCCTATCATGCTTATGGAAGAGATGCATTGGGTAACATGATGTTGTGCAAGATGTGGATACTAAACCAATTTCTCAATGGTTTTTGTTGGTGAGGTTTCATCTATGTTGCAGTTCCCAAACAAAAGTTGTTGAAGACAAATCGCCCTCTCTTCGATGGTTGGTTTGGTGAGTAGAATGGATTGGTGGTTGATTTGGCTTGTCCTGGATTTAAGTACCCACTTTAAAATTGGGTTTGGAGACTTGAAGGTGTTTGATGGCTTGATGATCTTGGTCTCCATTGCAAAGTCGATGGTTTGGTGGTTGGTTGTCTTTTTTTATTGGAATTTGGGAATCCATTTCTACTGGTTGAAACTCGATGAAGCATTGAGTTGTTATTTGATATTTCTCCACCGTGTTGATTTTGGTTGAGGTTTTTGGGCTACTTGTATATTTTGCTTGGTCAAGTTGGAAGATGGATTGGAAACTAGGGCTTTGGGTATCTATATTGTGGTTTGGTTTCCATAATTGACCTTTTGACCCAAATGTGCTTAACCCTTCTCTCATGAACGCTTGTAGATTGTTGCGATCGAATAGCTGATTTTGGATATGTCGCCATTGTTTCTTTTGACCTATGTTGTATGTCCCAAATCTTATTTGTTTGTGCGGGTGTAACATAAGCTCTGCCCTTGAGATTCTACTTCAAAGTGGATCCTACCACTCAAGAAATTATTTGTAAGTACGCATCCATGAAACTCCAAAGATGATTTACTCATTGAGATCTATATCTGCCATGATGTGAAACTGATGTGGGTAGTGGTTATCATTGATGATGATTGAGACATTGGCTTGTCCCAAACTAACCATTGTCCCTTTATTAGTTGCCTTTAGCTCAATCTTGGTGGGTTCATACATGGAGTTCAAAATTTTGAGTTATATAGGATACCCAATAGCATTGACACTTGCCCCAGTATCTACAAGTTCTCTTTTTGTTGTTCCATTGGCAAGTTGGACATTGATGGGTACATCCATACCTCCAAGCCATCTTTGCTTGATTTGTATTGTTGCAATAGGAGGAGAAGATGCTTCCAATTGTCGTAGGGGAGCACGATTTTGTTCTTGTTTGCACTTTAAAATATGTAATTGAGCTTCCTCCTTTGCTTATTCTTGATTTACTTGAGCCTTCTATTTCCTTTCCTTTGCTTCTTATATCTTTTGCAACATCTCTGCAATGAGAGCTTAATGATACTTTTTCAATCTGCATCCAGTTAGACATTACCTCTCTCTCCAATGTTGCAAGTTGTACATCACCACTTGGTGATATGTCATTGGTCACGAATGGGCTGTTACATTGCTTTTTCAATTTCTTAGAGTTTTGCTTTAAGGTGTAGACTAATACATAGTCTTCCTTTTGAAAATCCTTGTTGATCACATGTTAGTCATGATTTTTTTTCATTTGTCATTTTTGCACGTAAATGGATGCAACCGCTATGAGTCTTAACTCATGAAGCTGGGTTAGTTATTCCATCCTACCAGACAACTCATGTCCCATCCGCCCTAATTCTTGTGCAACGTGTAGTGTAGGAATCAAGAATTCCACAAACAGTATGGCATTTATCTCAAACACCAAATTAAAAGGTGTCATGTTTTGCGGCGTTTTGTATGCTACCTGATATGCCCATAAGCTGAGTGTAATTTTTTATCCCAATTTTCTCTTGATTCACTGACAATTTTCATGAGAACCATGCATAGAATGTTGTTTGTGCTCTTGGCTTGTCTGTTTTATTGAGGGTGACATCACTCTGATTTCAAATGAAGCACCATAAACTTTTGTAATAGATAATCAACTATATCGTTGAGAAAATGAGTCCCTCAATCACTCACTATTTCGATTGGAAGCCCATATCTAGTGAAAATATTCTCATACAAAGAATTTCATTGTAGTTCTTGCATCGTTCTTTTGTGTCACCTTGACTTCTACCCATTTGGTCAAATAATCTATGGCCACTATGATGTATTGATGATACACCGGTGGTGAGATAGATCCAACAAAGTCTATCTCTCATTTGGAAAAAGACCTTGTTCCCATCATTGGTTTTAGCGTAATTTCATCACGTCACATTGATGCTTTTGTTTGTTGGCAATCATCACATCATTTGACCTAATGTTCTACATCCATGTATAGAGTAGGCCACCAGACTCTTGCAAGGAGTAATGCTTTTGCGATTTTGTTGGTCAAAAAGTGACCTCCCCCTTGTCTCGCATGTGCTTGCTCGAGAATTGGTAAGTACATTCTTCATGACACAGATTCTCAAGTTGTCATCTATCCCTCTCTGATAAAATTTTCTTCAATGATGATGTCGTTTTCCGCTTCTCTTTGGATTGACCATAGTTTGGATATGCTCAAGTTCGCTAGCAAAACTCCCTGTTCAATATTATCCACAATGTATTTCCCCCAATTAGTTATCTTGAGTAGTGTAGCATGTTCAATTGGCTTCTGGATGGTGCAAGCATCATATGAACTAACATAGTCATGGTTGCTTTTTTTACATATGAGGGCAATAAAACCCACATCTCATCAGTCTTTGGTATGTCTACATTTTTCCATTATAAAACACCCATTGCTTGTACGTGAGCTTGTCTCAATAACAATTTTTTCTTGGATGGCTCTATACATAGCCTAAGTATATCATTCTTTCCTTGCTTATATAGCTGTCTAGCTATTAGCACTAGTGAGCATGATTGCTCAACCATTGATGGTTGCCTTCCAATTTTTAGAGGACCAATGGTGAGCAATGGTATCACATGTTCACTCCACCTTGGTACAATTGTTAGCATCGGCTAACACAGGCTACACCGAATATGCATCAAACGGGAGATATGCTATGGATGTCACAATATTTCCACTCACTTTGTATAATTCTTGGGCTCACTTGGAGTTCCAAAGTTGTATTTGGTAGTTTGAGGGCTCAAGCTTAAACCCATAGTAGAAGGGATTGTGGTGAAAGCCCTTAAAAATAAGCCTTGAGGCAAGGAAGCTTCATTCTTGAGTATCCACTCTTGAGGATACACTTTTGAGAGCTCCCTCTCTCTTGACTATTAACTCTATGGCCTAGCCTTGAGCTTAATGTCTATGCTTGAGAGGCTAGTGTTAACCATTGTAATTAGTGTAAGCTTTTCTTGATTAATCTAATTCTTATTTTCTCATTACTCTACTTCTTCTCTATATTTCATCTTGTCATGAAGTAGTATTACACTTTCATTATTCTAGATTTGAGAGATGTATGTACTTCTTGCTGGTAACCACTCTTATCACTCTACGAGCAATTGATTTGCGATATTTAGCATCACAAATTAAGTTGATTAAGTTGGGTCTTAATCTTGTAATTTGTGTGTGTGCCCTATTCTTTGCTTGTGTGTAGATAGGTTTTATGAAGCTCTAACACCATTCACCTTGTGTGTATAAGCTATTGATGAAGTGCCTTAAGTGACATGCGGTAATTAGTGTTCTCTTATGATTAGTGTGTTTGGGGTTTCTAGTCTATGGCAAGTTGAACTTTGGTGGGCTTGATGTGTGTAAGAGATTAATTGATTAGTGATTAGACTAGGTTTAGAGTTAGTTTTGCCATGGCTAATCTCTACTTGCATTGGAGAGGTGATCTTTATTCATCCGATGCTCGTGCTTCCATGCCCTAGTCGGGTTGCAGGATCCACGGATTTGATAATTTTGTGTGGGTTGCGATTAGGTCGTGCTACAATGCCTCCCTACATTTGGCGCCATTGCCGGGGATCATACCCTAAGCTAGTGAGTTTAGGATGTGTAGAATAGAGTAATTTCACTACTAATTTTTGGTTTTTGAGTGTGTGTAACTCGGTTTTGGTGTGATTTGATGATGTTTGTGTAAGAAATTGATGCTAATGTTGAGTTATGAATACCCCAAACCCCATTCCACCCCCAATTTCACTAATTTCATGCTAACCCTTGTTAATTTCGCTTCTTTCCATGCTAATTGTACTAATTTCATACTAATTTCTACTAATTTTGACTAAACTTGCTAACCTAACCACTAAGATTTGAAGTGTAAAGTATGTGAAATCCCCTTGCAAGAGGTGGAATCATCACTCTAATCAAGTTAATTGTGCTAATTTATGCATAATTTGATGATTTGAGTGTGTGATGTTTTGACCTACAAATGGTCAATTTTGGAGCCGATTTGATGGTGCACACACTTGTGTGTGCAATGATGCGTCTTTGCGTGGAGAAAAGGAATCGCTTGGAGTGTAATTACAATGTAAGTACACTCACGTTTTATATCAATTTTTGATTGATGAATGTGATCCAATTTGCTAATTATTTTCTAAAATTAGGTGTGTAACACAAATTGACCTACACTTTGCACCTAATTTGATATACTTGGAATGAAATTGATAGTCAAATTGTGACTAATGAACTTTGTGTGTATCCAAATAATGCTTAATTCTCATCAAGAATTCATGTGTGTGCATAAAAAGCATTGTGTGTGTGGACACACCAAAGAGGGAAAAAACTGTCAAAAATTTCAAGTGTGTGTGCACCTAATCGATCTCAAATGTGTGCATACATAAAAAGTAATGGAATTGATGATACATGAGTAGGCAATCATGTAAATGATGTGTATGCTAGGCTAATTCAATCATTGGATAAGGCTAATTGCCAAAAAATTTGGGCAAAAATTGAGTGTGTGTGCTCATCCAAGACCACTTGATTTTTAATGGTTGATGGTCAATTGGGACACCTAAATGGTTTTTTATTGCGAAAGGTTCATGAAAAGTATGTGCAATCATTAGGTGTAAGCCTAAATGCATTGCCAGTTGAGCCAAATTTGAATTTTTGTGCTTAATTTTTGAGTGTGTGCATTGCTTGATTGGGTCAAAATAGTGTTAATTTTTTAGAAATTGAGCATGCATGCATTCAATTATGCTTCATCGAGCTTGGAATGTGTGCATTGCAATGTGAAATTGATCGATGAATTGCAAAAAAAAAAAAAAAACTTGCCTAAATTTGGGTGTGTGTGCCTTTGTAATGGCATTATCTATCCAATTTAACAATGAATGCTTGATGTTCAACACTAATCATAATGATTATTGGTCCTAAAAATTGGTATGTATGAGATTGATTGATTTGAGATAAATGACCCAATTTGGGCATAATTGGGGATGATCAAGGTGCAATGCCATTATTATATGTGCTAAATTAGTTGGATATGGTGTGCCTATGAGTTGCCATAATTACATATGAACGACGAAGCCAAATGGGAATTAAGTGATTTGGAAGTTGAATATGAGCAATAAAAATTGCAATGATTAGAAATTGGATACACATTTGCATTTGAGGAGAAGTATTGCGCTACATTGTAAGTGCAATTCTTGATCCATAAGCAAAATTCCATTTTTTGAGCTTGCATGATGAATCAATTGAGGAATGTATGTCCTAATTGAACTGTTTGTGTACTATGCATTAGGATTGAAATTAAGTTATGGAGGCCAAATCAAGAGAGCTCTTGTGAGTGGCCATAGAGAATCGCACTTAAATCAATAGAACACAAAGAAATCGGGAACATTTGTGTCCACAGTTGTGTGTGATCGATCATTTAATTGACCAATTTTTTGGTACATATGTCTTTTAATGCATGTGCAAAACGAGTGTAGAAGTTATGTCGCATGACGTATGTGCACTTATGTCCTTACATCAGCTCCCTCCCATATATGTTAAATCCTAAATATTGAAGTCCCTTGGTACTTAAATTTTAAAAAATAAAAACTAAAAAAAATCACTCATATATCCTTGATGGTCGTGGCAATCGGCGCATTAAAAACACAAGGGATGCCAGTTGCCAATGCTGAAGGTGCTCACTCACACACTAGTATTTGTGAGCATTTTTTTCAATTGGGGGAAACGAAACACACACACCCTTTTTCAAAAATAAAAAAGCCAAATCGACCTCATTGCTATTTATTAGTTTTTTTGGACTCCACCTACCACCTTGACTGCAGCTGCCATTTGTCGCCGTGAACCTTGCCATGCTACGCACCCCGCACACACACACACACACACACATGTTGAACCACTTTACCTTGGCTAAGTCGGCTGCCCTCATCTCCACCACATCCAGTGCATCTCGCGTTGGCACCAGCTGGTCCGTCTGCAGGCTTTTCAAGGCCGCTTCACCCAGTGATGCACACAAGTGATGCGCGTGCACGCGCGCACACACACACACACACACACACAGTGATTGCGGGAGGACCTTGCCTTCAAGGTGGCTCTCCATGGCCTCATGCCCCCAATTTCTGGTTATGGCTGAAAATGTCTCAAAATGTACTATGGACACCCTCCGTTCCGATCGAGGGGGGGAGTATATGTCTCATGAATTTAATGCATTTCTCTGTAGTCGTGGGATAAAACACCAATGTACAGTGCCTTATATGCCTCAACAAAATGGTGTAGCTGAGAGGAAAAATAGGTCACTTACGGAAATGGCATGATGTATGGTCAAAAATCAAGCTTTGCCGCATTCTTTTTGGCTTGAGGCCATGATGTGTGCCACTTATGTAATTTTTAACAGGTGTCCTATGAAAGCTTTGCAGTCTATTACTCCATATGAAGCATGGCATGATAGAAATCCTTCTATTGAGCACATGCATGTTTTTGGTTGTTTGGCATATGCTTTGGTGCCACAAACACAACACATAAAATTGGATGATAAGGCTTTCAAATGTATTTTTGTTGGTTATAGTGCTGAAAGCAAAGGTTACAGGTTGTATCATCCACAAACAAAGCGTATTCTGGTTTCATGGGATGTAGTGTTTGTGGAAGATTTTGTTCAGCCCTTGCTGTCATGTACTAGAGATAGTAATGTAAGATCGCATGACATTTATGACACTTTGTTGCCTCTTTTCAGTGGTGGAAGTTTGAATGTAAATTCCAATGAGGCAAATGTACAGCCTATGGGGGTTTTCAAAAATGTTACAGATCAGTCTATTACTGATGCAAATGCACATGATGTACTTGATGAGGAAAGGGTTGAAAATGAATAGGCTAGAGGTATGCCAAAATGACTGGTGCATATATTGCATGATAGTAAATTGGATGCACCTTTGTCTATTCGTACTCGTTCAGGCTCTCGCCATGCATCAGATTTTTATTCTTTGGCTGTGTCTACCTTGCATGCTGTTGAGGAACTTCTATCTTTTGATGAAGCATAGAATTCAAAAAATTGGATGGCTGCCATGCAATCAGAATATGATGCACTTATTGAAAATGACACATGGACTCATGTGATTTGCCTCCTGGCAAAAAGGCCATTGGTATGAAGTGGGTTTACAAGTTGAAACACAAGCAGGATGGTGAGATCGATCCCCATAAGGCTCGACTTGTTGCAAAGGGTTATGCACAGCAAAAAGGCATAGATTATGAAGAAAATTTTTCTCCCACTTTTTGTATGACTACTGTGTGTTTTCTATGTGCATTGCCAGCTCATTTTGGTTGGGATGTACATCAATCAGACATTGTTACTGCTTATTATTAGAGGATATATTAGAGGAAGTTTATGTAATGCAACCTCACGGTTTTGTCAAGAAAGGACAAGAGGACAATATGTGTAGATGTAAGAAGGCTTTGTATGGGTTGAAGCAATCTCCTCATGCTTGGTATGAGAAAGCTGACACTCATTTGGTCAAACGAGGCTTTTGTAACAGTCCAACATAAAGCACATTATATGTAAAGTGTGAGGGTGATGTACTTCTCATTGTGGTTCTTTGTGTAGATGATTTGTTGATCACTGGACCAAATGAGAGACATATTGCTGAATTTAAGGCTGATTTGAATGTTGCTTTCAAGATGAAAGATTTGGGCTTGTTGTATCATTACTTGGGCATACAGTTTAAGCAATGTGATGGTGGTATTGCCCTGTGTCAGAAAAGTTACATAGAGACATTGCTATATAAGTTTGGACTTGAGGATTACAAACCTATTGCCACTCCCATGGAAATAGGTTTGAAGTTAAGTCTACATGATGCTAGTGATCCTGCTGATGTCACTCTTTACCAAACTGTTGTTGGCTATCTCATTTATGTATGCAACATGAGGCCAGACATTCAGTTTGCATTCTCACGAGTCAGCATATTTATGCATAGCCCAGTGGCTAAGCATTGGTAGGCTGTCAAGAGGATTTTCCGCTACCTTAGTGGCACTTCACATCTTGACTTGTTTTATCCCAAGGGCGATCATTTCCACCAAAATTACATGCTTTTTCAGACTCAGATTGGGCTGGTTGTTTTCACACGTGAGTGTCCACAAGTGGTTTTTGTTTCATGCTTGGCAGTTCATGTATATCATGGTTGAATACAAGGCAGTCTTCACAACTACGATTGAGTGTGTATGGCTCAGACACCTTATGGCTGATTTGGGTGTTGGACAGGACACTGCCAACAGTATCTACATTGACAGTCAGAGCGCATTGGCAGTCGCGAGGAGCCCAAGTTTTCATGCTCCCCAAAGCACATCGAGGTGCATTACCACTATGTCAGAGAGAGGCTCTCAGCAGGCGAGATCATATTGGCTTATGTGCGAACGCATGACAACCTTGCAGATCTTTTCACAAAGGCATTGTCATATGAGAAGCTTGAAGCTTTCTGCAAAGCTTTGGGCTTACTCCCGTTTGTGGACTGATCATGTCCGTAGGGCATGGCACTTCCCTTTACTCATGTGCCATCTCTTGTTCACCGCATCACTCCAAGGGGGATTTGTTGCCATATACATGTGGTGGTGATGTGTGTGAACACACTAGGACTGCCGGGGCATTTTTTCCCTCTTTAGGAGGTTTTTTCCCCAGTGCATTGTATATACGTCCATCACTCTAGGGCTATCCATCTTTCCATTGCACACTAAGTAATACACTCTCAGTTGTGTGCCTTGAGCTTCCTTCATCTTCTCCAAGTTGTGTGCGTTTCTCTGCAACCCTACTTCCAACAAGATTGGGATTATGTCGGTATGTTTGGTTCTTTCTACATCCTCTGTTACCTCCCCATATGTCTTATATTTGTCGACTAGATATAATGCTTTTTTAAAGACTTGTTCAAATGTGGTGCATGCCTTCAAGTGATGCCTTACCAGATTCTTACCAGACTTTTGCTAGTACTTGGAGACTTATGACACAAGGAAATCCTGAAGTTGTCAAGTTTGATGCATTATGCACATTGCTGTTGCAAGAGTCACTTTCCACAAAAAACAGGACTAGATAGCGTGCAGTTGAACAGGCTTTTATTGCTTCTAAAAGTAAGGGTGGTAACAACAATGTAACCACTTTTTATGATTCTGCTGCGAGTGGCAAAACATCTATTCCCAATGCTTTTGCTGGCAGCACTTTGTCTGGAAATTCTAGTGATAAGGGCAAAAAAGAAGATGTATTGCCATTATTGTAAAGCTAATGATCACTTGATCAAGCTGTGTCCTAAGTTGAAGGCCAAAGAGGCTAAGAAGAAAGAGGGTGATTCCACTGCAAATGCTGGTCCCACTATAAATGTAGCCATTGTTGAGTCTTCTGTGAAAGGATATTGTGATGCTGATGTTGATGCAAAATGGGCTTTTAGCGTAGAGTGCACTTTTAGAGTTTTGTTTCTCAGGCCCTCTATGAAGAGAACTAATATTCGATCGTCTTGTGGTAACTCTTGCACGGAACATCTCTCAGTGTATTGTTTGAAGCAAAGCGAATCTTCCTTCACCTTTTCATTATCCTTCTTCTTAAAAATATAGATTTGGGAAATCGTGTTGTGCTTGATTCCTCTCTTAGAGAATTTCTAGGAAAACTCTCACAAAAGTTGATTGATATTAAGGAGATTCAGATGTCTAGTGGATGCTCGGGGGGTGCACTCTTTAATCATGTTAATGTACAACGTGAGTTCGAAAGGAGGGGTTTTAAAATGCAAAAGATTTAGGCAATTTAATAGAAATACATTAAAATAAGGGGTTTTTATATTCAATTTTGGAACAAAATCCTAAAATAAGGGATCATTTTATTTATTCAAACATGTTAAAGGAGGGGTTTTTTTAATACCCCGCGAACGCACATTATATAGGGGGTAGTGAACAGTGAACCCCCCGAGAGTGGATGGAACCAAGTCAACATCTTTCCTTCCAATGTCAACCCAGATCCTTCGTACTGTGCATGGAAATTTGTGACCTGTTCCACCCTTAAGGCTTGCTTAAATATGGAAACATGTGCGTATGGATCTCCCAATCCATTGTACTTCTTGGGCACGCACTTTGCCATTTGATAGGGTCACATCCTTTGAGTTTCCACTACCATTCTCATCATTCTAGGCTCTCCTACCATTACATCTCTCCTCTCATATCCACTAATAGGTTCTCTTGAGGGGGTTTTGATCAATCACCCTATCCTCAGGTTGCATGTCTCTACCCTCAATTCTTATCTCAAGTACCCTTGTAATAAAAATCATGTCTAGAATATTGCTACCTCGATGTGTGGTCATAGGAACCCTTGAATTCAAAGATACCATCAATCTTCCACTCTCGTTCTTGACGAACTCACTCTTATAGTTTCTATCCTTGTTGTTTCAGAGATAGTCGGTCTATGAGTGTTGGAGGTGACATAGTACTAGTGGAGTGGCTCTCCAAAGTACGTATATCCCTGAAGCACTTTGCAATTCACTGCTAATTATTTTCAACCATAATTGTCTAGCATGACTATCTGTGTATCTCTCTCCACTTCATAAGTGAACACATACAAGAATTTCAACTATGTTAACTCTCTCACATTGGGTTCATAGAGTATTGGATCTCCATTATTGTACTTGTAGCATAGCTAGTTGGCACTAACATGATGTCAATACTCAAGGAAGCGACTCTGATGGGGCATGGAGGATATTTGAGGGTGTCAACCTCAAGAAGTGATCCTACGGAATGAAGCCATCTATTGCACTTGCAATTCCATCACTCTTAAATGTGTCAAATTGCCTATGTCCTATGTCACCGCACTCGGTCATCACATCATTTTGGCACTCAAACGAGGTCCAAATGCAATGAAACTTTAGGAGGAGGTCTAAGACACCTAGGGGCACTATCCTATCGACTTTGTTTGCAATCCAAAAAGGTACCAAAATCACAATCCATCATAATCAAGGTCCTAAAAATTGCAGCAAAACATACCAGAAAGGTCGCCCAATGGTCTCGGAACACTCTCCTGTGGTCAAAACATCAAAAAACAACCATTAAAGCACTCAAAATAGCTGATTTAGCTCACTAATGTGTAGTCACAAACCACACCAAAATTGATAATGATTACATTTAAATTAAAGAGCAGTAGACAAGGAACACAATGCAAAATTTGGAATCAAAATTGGATTACCAAAGCTCAAGATAAATCGATTACAAAGCGTATGAGAGTATTCGCTCTCAGTCGTATGCTTCAAAAGTCATGAAACCTTTTGATAATGATAATGTGTCCTTTTCCACTTACAAAAGTTGAGATTTATACCTAGGGCTTTCTTGGCCAATGGCCGACTTCACAAAGCCCAGACTCAATTTACATAAACTAGCTCAAAAAGCATCTGCTTAAATTAGAGACTCTCATAGAATTACGAGGCTTTTTAAGGAAATAATAATGGGATATCAAAATTTTAGGGCTCACGATGAAGGGGTAAACTAGGAGGGCACCTGTCTGGTCCATTTGCCAACAACAGTCGGCCAATTGGCTTGAACCCTAGTAGTCTCTTACTTGAAGGCCAATGTAGCCCAAGTGGCTATAAGTGTAAGGGTTAGTATGTACAACCATACAAGTGTGAAGCATGACCATAGCTTCACCCTATTCCCATCATCTTGATGAAATGTGAAAATTGCTCTGAAGCTAGGCTTTTTGTCAGAGCATCTGATGGGTTCTCATCTATGTGGACTTTGGCTAACGCAATGCATTTGCTAGACAAAATATCCTGTATCACATGATACCTAGCCTTGATGTGTTCTGATTTGAAATGAAACATGGGGTTCTTTGCTAACGCAATCACACTTTGGCTATCACAATATATCATTGGATTCTGGTGTATACCAAGGTCTTGCACTAGATGAGATAACCACACAGCTTCCTTGCTGACACTGGAAATTGCAACATACTCAGCCTTAGTGGTGGAGAACAAAGTGCAATTTTTGAAGACATGATCTCCAAGAGATTGCCGCTCTAGCAAATAAGACAATGTATCCAGATGTGGATCTTCTAGTGTTCCCATAACCTGCATAATCAAAATCCGTGTATCCAACTATGGATGCATCATGTTCCCAAAACGTAAGCACTTTGAACCCTTGATGTATTACAAGATATGAGTCACTGCTTCCAAATGCTTTCTGCTTGGGTCTGTCATATATTTGGTGACCACTCCCACTACAAATGCAATGTTTGGCCATGTGCTAACCATGGTGAGCATGATTTTGCCAAGTGTCGAAGAATATGGCATATTTTTCATCTTTGCCTTTCACCATTCGATTTGGAGCGATCATTCTTGCTAAGTTTTACATATACAGCCATTGAGGTCCTCAATGCTTTTCCATGTTGTATGTTAAAACGTTGCAAGACCTTGTATATATACTCTTCCCATGATAGCTCAAGTATTCCATGATGATGATCTCTCTTGATACGCATATCAAGAAAGTGATGTGCATTGCCCAAATCCTTCATGGAAAACTTTTTTGCTCAAGGCATTCTTGAGAAGGGAATTCTCATTTTTTGACTTCCCGACTATAAGCATATCATCCACATAAAAGATTAGAATGATGAGGTAACCATTTTTTAACCTTGTTTTGTACAAATAGTGATCCTCTTGGTCCGTACATAACCTTGGGATTGAATGTATTTATCAAGATTGATGTATCACTAGCTTGAGCCTTGCTTTAGTCCATACAAATCTTACTTGAGTCTACACATTAGTTTATACCCTTGTTGATTCATTGTGTTTATCTCAAAACCTTCTGGTTGCATCATGCATACATCTTGTTCGAGATCTCTATGAAGAAACGTCATCTTCACATCCATCTGCACCAATTCCATGTCCTCTATGGCTACTAGACCAAGCACAAGAAGTAGTGTAGTCATCTTGACCATTGGAGAAAAGATCTCATCAAAATTTACATATTTCTTCTACTTGAATCCTTTAGCAACTAATCTAGCCTTATCCTTACGCTCGAGATCTTGTGCCTTGTACTTCTTCATGTACACCCATTTGCAAGTCAATGCTTGGTTACCCTTTAGTAACTCTCTCAATTCCCAAGTCTCATTGGCTAAGATCAAGTTCTACTCATATTGCATAGCCTACTCCCACTTCACACTATCTTCCATCTGAATAGCTTCTTTAGAATAACAATTGGACTCACTGTAGTTAATGACTAACAAATAGTCCCATCCGTGCCAAAAACGCGCAGATGCATGAGATACACAAGTAGATTTTCTAAGTGTCTGGTTCTTTGATTCCACTCTCTTTGGAGCAAGATTTATTTGTGTACTAGTGGAAGGTGCATCACTAGCATGTCCAGCATTCTGCATAATTGGTGGTGAGGCAACATCCTCAAACCTTACTTTGTGATATTCAATCTCTTTTGTTGGTTGTGTATGCATCTTAGACTCGTTGAATATCACTTGTGAGCTACATATAACCTTCTTAGATTCTGGGTGTCAAAGACAAAATCCCATCTCTCTGTCCACCAATGAAGATGCACTTGTGTGATTTGGGATCCAGATTTTGCCCAAGTTCTTTTGGCACATGCAAGAATGCCTCACACCCAAATACACATAACCTATCCTAATTAGGTTGTTTGCCCGTCGACATTTTGTGCGAAATCTCATACTTCAGTGGTGTACTAGAGAACCAATCTATCAAGTAAACAGTTTTCATAAGAGCTTCACCCCAAAACTCATGAGATAAAGTGGTCGTAGACAACATAGAAGTAATCTTGGATAGTCGTATTCATCCTTTCTGCCACACCTTTTTGAGCAATTTTGTAGCGCGTGGTGAACTATCTTCTAATGCATCATTTACTAGTAGAAGTCCTTGAACTCAAACCCTTATTGATCATTACATCACATGTATGATGTTTTTAGATTGCAAAGTTTGTGCCGTTAAACTTCTTAATGTAGTACTCATCCTTATTTGAAGCACTACTAGTAGCGAGATTTTAAGAGAATGTGACCAAAAGACTTATGGAAAAAATTCTAGGAGAATTTTGACAGAGTTTTCCCATTAGTGGGGAAAATCAAGCAGAGTCACCTCTATTTGGGGAGCAATATCTCAACCCAAAATGAATGTAAAACAACACATAAACAAGATCAAAATGCTCTCAAAGCATTATTGGCATAAAATGGTAGCATAAATCATTTACAGAGCATGGATGATTGCTGGATCTGAAAAGCACCTATATCCATCTATACATAGCCTATGGAAAGGCCATGAATAGGAATCTCTAGCAATCTAAACCATCTCACAGTTGGTAACCCGCCGGCCCCCAGTGCTAGGCTTCAAGAAACCTCATGCAATGACCCTCACAAAAAGGTTATGTAGACTCAATGATCAGTCGCAATCTCAGAAAGGGATCTTTTGGATCGAGTCTTAAAAATTGATGGGTATTTTATTAAATGGAAGGAAAATGCTAAAGACCAAGGTTAGATCAGCCCTACCTCATTTAGTAAGTTGACTCTAGTATTTGTTTTAATCTTGACTAGGCCACATGTCTAAAGTAGCACACACTTGCTTTGTGTGAACTCAATAAGTGTGTGTGTGTGTGTGTGTGTGAGTGTCTGTGGTGTGTGCACTTGCCAAGAAGAGTCCAAGATAAGTGGGGACAAGTTCTAGCATGCAAGGCCACCAAGAGAGCTACTCAATCCGGTACGGATCTGCTATTGACTCAAACTTCAAGCTGGCATAACTTCCTATCTGTAGCTCCAATTGATGAGCTGCAAAGTAAGGATTGTAGAGCACTTAAAGTACTACAATTCTAATCAAAAAACTCCCAGCTATGAACACTTCTAGCATACTCTTTGTTATCATTAGCAAGACAACTTTTGGCCCTTTAAAGCCGCATCTGGCATACTTTTAGCTTAAAATTGGCTTGTTATCAAGCCCTTATTACTGTTGAATAATCAAATAGGATTCAAATAAACCTTATCTGCATCTCTTTGCTCATTTTACCATCATGGAAGCGGAGCCGCATGACATCCACCCCCTCTGAACCTACACAGCCTCCGGTCTGTGCCAACCGGTCTTCAATCTGTATCTGCTATAAACACCTTAAGCTGCTTGCCATCAAGCTCACATAACTTGTAAGTACATAGAAAATAAATAAGGCTTAAACCATATCATTAATGGTCTAGCTCAATTATTTGGTAGCTTCCCCATCACAAATCTTTAAGCCGTATTGGTTGTATCTCCAAAGCACTCAAAGTATGAAAAATCTATTTAGTGAACCCCGCCAGATTCAAGTGCTCCAGTTAATTATGCACACGGCTTGACCATCAATCTCTATTTAGGTAACTCTATCAAGCTCAAGTATGCCTTAGTTTGTCTGCACATGGAATGCCCGTCAAATCCTTCTTCTCAAGTTTTGGCAATAGAACCAACTCAAAAGATGTGAAGATACTTCATCAATTGCCCAAAGAAGTCAATTGGAAGCTAGCCATGTAAGATTACTGACCACAAAACCCAAAACTCTTTTCTTCATAGCATAAATCCAAAAACAAAACCTAGTGCCAAGTAACCTACTATAGGAAACTAACTGATATCCTTGAATCTACAAGTTGCACTTTAGTAGCCCCCATAATCAAATGGGATAATAAGAAATTGCCCCAATAATGGAGCAGCATAATACCCACATGAGCATACATTTCCTATATCAATCAACATTAGACATTTTTGGTGTAGGTGTTCTATTCTTGGTCAAATAGCATGCAACCAAAATGCATATCCACAAGTAACTATCCATATTGAACCTGCTTTTGAAGATCCTTAGAATCTCCTGATCAAATACCATTAAGGTAACATAGCATTGATGGGTCCCACAATATACTAGAGCATCACCTAAAGCATAGTGCAACATCCACATCCCATAAACTTATGGAAACTTAAGCTCATTACCAGCAAGCCTTAAAGAACATCGACTCCCTTTTATAGGCAGCCAAACCATCACTGACATAAACAACATTAAAAAAGGTAGCATCCAAATCCTACCATAATTGGCATACTGTCCAAGGAAATGAATATGTACACCTTTTTTAGTACCCACGGTGATTTAGTATCATCACCCTCTCTAGCTTCATAGCCATCGTGAAGAACCTTGGAACAATCTAGACCTGTATCAGTAGAGGAATCTTTACTTGGGATTCAAGCTCAATCCTAAAAATCAACTTTAGCCTGTAAATCTTCATCCATAGCACCCTCAGGAAAACCACTCTTCAAAGCCTCAACATGCATCAGAACTTTAGGAGTTACCTCCTCTTGCAGCCCCTGTATAAGCATAGAAGTAGAATCTCCATGGATAACCTGTTCACAACCGATATAATGTAAACAATCTTCAAACTCATCAATGTCATTCTCTGCTTCCTCATCTGCATCCATGCTACTTAACAACCCATCATAACACTGCAAAGGTTCATCTGGCACCCCTTTTGAAGGGATACCCTCAAGCATATCCCATGTTGGCTCAGCCACCTCCTGTACTTTTTCAGGTATTGTGTATATAATAGCTTTATTGATGCAACCGTTTGCAATAAACATGTTGTCCTGCTCAGCTATAGTGCCGATAGACCCATTAGTAGCCTGTAGTGGCTCATCTTCTTGATAGAATTTTTGAGAACATCCCATGCCAAGGTTAGTAGCTTGAAAAACATTTGTTGTATTGTCTATCTCTTCACTAGAACCATTATTGGATGTAACTTCCATGCGAGCAAAAAAAAGCATATATTTTTGTTTCAGCATTAAGTTCATTGTTTACCTTTGCTAGGTTGCTCAAAATGTGGTCCTCTGCAGTTGAATCTGCTACTTCCAAAGCCGTAGTTGCCTTGGCTTTACTCCTTGTAGAAATATGTTCCCAAAATTCATCATAGTTAAGGAACTGCATATGATCCCTTCTCTTTTATAGAAGACAATTTGACTTCATTCGAAAATCTCCTTTATTGCCAACTCGATAATCCTTCATCTAACCCATCTGCAAAATAGTCCAACTGTGTGGGATATGTTGAGAGAAGGAGAGAACACAGAAGTAGAACCCCAAAGTGTGTAGAATACACACATGAGATGATGTATATATAGAGGGGACCTGGGTGCCATATATAGAGAAGCCATATATTGAGTAGCTTCACATATAAGCTCAACACCCCCGCTCAAATAAGGGTCCCTAACTGTGGATGAAAAAACCCTTGGGGGATCAAGGGAAAAACCCACAGCTCTATATACACCCACCGTTATATTATAAAAATCATTAAATATACAAATGTTTACGAGGAGCTACATCACTCCTTTTACAATGAATGTTTTATGAGGAGTTACATCACTCCTATCCTATCAAATACAATAATGAATACAAAGGTTCAATAAAGAGGTATAAAAGCTATCGATTAGCTTGTAATCAAAAGTGTCTCCGTGAATCTGCTCTGTAGCTTGTCATCAATATCGCATCACCAAACATGTCTTCATGTTGTCATCAATATGGCATCACCAAACATATCTTCATAAATCTTTTATTGTCACCAAGTTTGTCTTCATAAAATCAATTCTTTGATCAATCCTACATAGATCATAGACTCCAAAAAGAACATGTCATGAAAATTATTAGCATCGTTAATGAAATAATTACGTTCACAATGTCATAAGAGATGGTTCGCGACGCCACTCTTTTGACGACATATATACGCACGACAACATATGGTACATAAAGTATAAACGTAAAAGTACAAAATGTGTGATTACGTGATACAAATGATATGTGTATATACTACATAAAACAACATTTATCAATGTAGTGATCAATGAATACCATCAAAGTATTAACAAAATATCATCATTATATCAATAAAAATGAATAAATGACCATGGTATCAACGAAAAGCATCATGATATCACCGAGAATAATCATTGTATCAACGAAACAACATCATGGCACCACCGAGAATAACCATGGTATCAACGAAACATCATCATGGCATCACCGAGAATAACCATGGATCACGAAACAACATCATGGTATCACCGAGAATAACCATGGTATCAACAAAACATCATCATGGTATCAACAAAAATCACCATGGAATCAACGAAACAACATCATGGCATCACCGAGAATAACCATGGTATCAACGAAACATCATCATGGCATCACCGAGAATAACCATGGTATCAATGACATATCATCATGGTATCAACGAAAATCACCATGACCAAAGTATTAACAAAACATCATCATGGTACCATCAAAATCACTATGGTATCAATGAGAAATTATCAATAAAACGACGTAAACTATATCTCTAAAAGAATAATTATACGAGAATCAATGAACGAGTATATCATATAACAAAAGATCATGTACCAACAGTAGCTCGATAAAATTTGGACGATTATCAACGGCTCGACTGAATCGGAACGATGTGTAACTGGCTTCTGCAGCAAAGTTACGTCAGTAACAAATATATGATTGATGAAGAAAAATATAATTGAGAAGTTTTCAATTATGAGAAAAATCAAAAGCAAAAAGTAAAATTTTGATTTTCAAACATATTCGCAGTCCGAGACGATAACCCAAAATCGGTGCAGAATTTAGAAAAACTTCCTTCTGCAAAGTTATAGACCACATCGATTCCGGTCTCCCATAGCGGGTAGTTTCTTCTGCAAAGTTGTAGAACACATCGATTCCGGTCTCTCACGCGGGAAGTTTCTGCAAAATCGTTTTCAATTAGCAAAAAAAAATCAAAAACAAAAAACGAAAGTTGCTTTTCAGGTATGTACGCAGTCCGCGAACGATAACTCAAAATCGGTGCAGAATTTGAAAACACTTCCTTCTGCAAAGTTGTAGACCACATCGATTCCAGTCTCCCAAGCAGGTAGTTTCTGTAAAATCGTTTCCAATTAGCAGAAAAGTCAAAAACAAAAAGCGGAAGTTGCTTTTTAGGTATGTACGCAGTCCGCGAACGATAACTCAAAATCGGTGCAGAATTTGAAGAAACTTCCTTCTGCAAAGTTGTAGAACACATCGATTCCAGTCTCTTTAGCGGGTAGTTTCTGCAAAATCGTTTCCAATTAGCAGAAAAATCAAAAACAAAACGCGGAAGCTGTTTTTCAGGTATGTACGCAGTCCGTGAACGATAACTCAAAATCGGTGCAGAATTTGAAGAAACTTCCTTCTGCAAAGTTGTAGACCATATCGATTCCGGTCTCTCAAGCGAGTAGTTTCTGCAAAATCGTTTCCAATTAGCAGAAAAATCAAAAACAAAACGCAGAAGCTGTTTTTCAAGTATGTACGCAGTCCGTGAACGATAACTCAAAATCGATGCAGAATTTGAAGAAACTTCCTTCTGCAAAGTTATAGACCACATCGATTCCGATCTCCCATAGCGGGTAGTTTCCTCTGCAAAGTTGTAGAACACATCGATTCGGGTCTCTCACGCGGGTAGTTTCTGCAAAATCGTTTTCAATTAGCAAAAGAAAATCAAAAACAAAAAACGAAAGTTGCTTTTCAGGTATGTACACAGTCCGCGAACGATAACTCAAAATCGGTGCAGAATTTGAAAACACTTCCTTCTGCAAAGTTGTAGACCACATCGATTCCGGTCTCCTATGCTGGTAGTTTCTGCAAAATCGTTTCCAATTAGCAGAAAAGTCAAAAACAAAAAGCGGAAGTTGCTTTTTAGGTATGTACGCAGTCCGCGAACGATAACTCAAAATCGGTGCAGAATTGAGTAGCTTCACATATAAGCTCAACAGGATATGTTTCTGCCACTTCTCGAACCTTTTCTTTAAATTCGAAGGGTACAACTTCTTCAAAAGTCAAAATCATCCGATCTTCTAGAATTCCTCGGCTCTTTGTCTCCGCTTTATAGCATGCAAGGAGTCCATCTAGATCATTTCCTTGAAAAATACCACAGTGTTCATGTACGGCATCAAGTGCCATCTGCAGTGCATCATTAATCTGCTTTTTCATCTTCATAGCTTTTACTTCTTGCAAACATCCCTAAATCAATTGCATCATCTTTGGAGGTCAAATTTGGAGGTGCTTGGTTCCCATCAAATCCATTTGAATTGAAATCTTCAATAAAATGCATCAATTGTTCTGGCATCTCCATCTTCACCTTTCACCCCTGCTTGTTTCACATCGGGTTCACCAAAAATGTCGGGGGAATTGTATTCAAAACATGAGCCAGGAAGGCATGGAGACTCTAGCTATAAGAGGTGTGTGAGAGAGAGAACAACTTCAACAATCACCATACACATAAATGAACCTTGAGTACAACTTAAATAATAACCAAAGTGGGTTGTTAACAACATCAATATTTATCAACAATATTTTAAGCTAATGATGTGATAGGGCTTCCCTCTATGTTGTTCTTCTTGCTTCAATTTCCCTCGTTGCTTGCCCAATTTTTGTCGAGAGACAGCAAGAAACCGTGAATCCTACTTTGTACTACTTGATTCGCACGGCCACGATCGCCTCAAGCTGTCAAAGGTCTGGCAAGAGGGATTCCCTTCTCAATTTTTCTTTCTTACCAATGGCTTCCAAGCAGGAGAGAGAAAGAGATATGGTTTTCCTCCTTTGTTTCTTCAAGGCTGAGGAAGGTTTAATGAATAAGTAAGGCTTAATGATATTCAAACTATTGAGCTTGGCTTAGTCAACATAGATTAGAAGGATTAAGGAGGTTTAGGCTATTAAGATGGGGTCTAATGATAGCATGAGAGATTACAGCTTGGGTTCTGGCTTCATTCAGGTCAGGCTAATAATATTGTGCTTAACAATAAAGACTTGATAGATTTCAAAGCTTTTGGGAGAGAGCAAGAGATGGCCATGACAGTGGGAGGGAGATAAATCTCCAAACTTCAAAGATATAATGTCATCTATTGTACCAGGGAAGAAAGAGGAACCATACAGTGTGCAAGATGGTTATCTTCTCTAAGGCGATAGGCTATGCATTACATATAATCTATGTGAAAAGTTTATGTATGAATCTCATGTTCTACCTTGTGCAGGACATAGAGGGATTCAAGATACTCTCAAGGGAGTAGAGATGTACTTCTATTAGCCAACAATAAAGGAAGACATATATATCAAACTATGTTGCTAGATGCATTGTATGTCAAAAGACAAAGTATGATAGAGGGAAGCAGCTTGGCTTGCTTCAGCCATTGCCTATACCTAGTTCCCCATGGGAAAGTATATCCATGGATTATCCAAGTTAGGCTTTCTTACAAGAGATTAAATATGTAGGTCACATTATCTCTCAAGATGGCATCCGAATGGATCCATCAAAGCTAAAAGTAATAAAAGGATGGCTTAATCCAAGGAATCTTCGTGAACTAAGAATCTTTATAGGTATGTGTGCATACGTGTAAAGCTTCATAGAAAAGTTCTCACAAATTGCGGGACCATTACATGACCTAACAAAGAAAAATGCTAGGTATACATGGTCTACCAAGCAGACCAATTCTTTCGAGAAGCTTAAAGAAAAGCTTATCTCTCAACCTGTGCTTATATTACCGGATCTCTCAAAGCCATTTGAGTTCCAATGTGACGCTTGTGGTGATGCCTTGGAGATGTTTTTCTCCAAAAAGGTCACGCCATAGCCTATGAAAGTCAAAGGCTCGATCTTGTTGAGAAAGCTGTAGGCATATATGAAAAGGAACTCCTCGCATTTCTACATGCCTTAGACTCGTGGAAGCACTACTTACTGGGGACTCCTTTCATTCTTTGGATGGATCACCAAAGCCTTAAGTACTTCATGACACAGACCAAGCTCTTCGATAAAAAAATGAGGTGGGAAAATTTCTTTGGCAGTTTCATTTTCATATTGCTCACATTGCTGGCAAGCATAATCAACTAGCCGATGCACTCTCAAGATGACTGAGAGTGAATGCGGTCTCCATAGCAACTCACAATGATCTTTCTTCAATGATAGATGAGTACGCTATTGAACTCGACTTTGGAGATGTGATTTCAGCCCTTGCACTAGGGAAGAAAGAGGAACCATTTACTTTACAAGATGGTTATCTTCTCTATGGGCATAGACTATGCGTTACTAACTCACTACGTGAGAAAGTAATGTATGAATCTCATGCTCCTCCTTATGCGGTGCATAGAGGGATTTAGTCTACCCTAAACGGGATTGAAACATATTTTTATTGGCCTGCCATGAAAAAGAACATACAAGAATATGTTTCTAAATGTGTGGTATGCCAAAAGACGAAGTTTGATAGAGGGAAGCAACTTGGGTTGCGTCAACCTTTTCCAATCCCTAATTCACCATGGGAGAGCATATCCATGGATTTTATCTTTGGATTGCCCAAGTATATCCATGGGAATACGGAAATATGGATGACAGTAAATAGGTTCACCCAACATGCTCATTTTATACGTGTCAAAAAGACTATCAAAGCCGTCAAATGGAAACCCTCTTCATATCACAAATCTTCAAGTACCATGGCTTGCCGATGTCCATAGTGTCGGATAGAGATCCTAGAATGACCAATAATTTTTGGAAGGGTCTCTTTGAGAATTTAGGGACAAGGCTAAATTTCTCTTCGGCCTATCACCCGCAAACGGATGGCCAAAGTGAAATAGCTAACCTAACAATCCTTGATCTACTAAAATCCTACGTAACAAAAGTAGATCAAAGGTCTCAATGGGAGAAGTACTTACCCTTAGTGGAGTATGCCTACAATAATACTATACATAAATCCATGAGAAAAGCACCTTTCAACGTAATTGAGGGAAGATATAAAAGTCCCCTGCTACTTAAGGTACACGGGAAGATCTTCGCTGCAGATGAGTATAGCTGAGACCTACAAGAAACTTTCCAAAAGATTAAGGATGCTATCTCTATCTCATAGCAAAGGCAAAAGGTTGCTGCTAATAAGCACAAAAGAGCCCAAGACTTTAAAGAAAATGATTGGGTCTTGCTTAAATTTCCCAAGGCTCGATTAATGCACACATCGGGCAAGAATCCTACGGGACACCAAAGGTACTATGCTAAGTTAGCAAAAAGGTTCTATGGTCCCTTCCAAATTCTTAGACCAATCAATGAGATGGCCTATCAACTTAAGTTGCCCAGTCATTGGCAATGCTTTCCATGTGAGCCTACTAAAGCCTTACAAAGGAGAGCCACCTCAAGGACCAACTATTGAAGACCCATTGGAGATCGCGGACCAAGAAGAGGTGCTACAGCCCGAGTCCATTCTCCGACATGAAGACAAGGTATTAAGAGGCGATGAGATTATATGAGGGTATCTTATTAAGTTTAAGAACTATCCATTTGAAGATGCTAGATGGATGCAAGGCATACAATTAAAGGATAACCTAAACCTTGTCAATGCTTACAATGCTTCCCTAGAGTAAGCAAATGTACAAATGCTAAAAATGAACAAAGTTTTTTTTTTCTTATGAGACTCTCTTTTTCTTTATTGTGCACAAATGTTAAGTAGTATGCATGCTTAGAATCAAGTTTGCGGAGACGACGTCTTCCAAACACCAAGTAGAGCTTGTCACTCTACTATGGAAGAATGATAGGACTAATGCGCAAACATGCTTGCAGCAACTTAGGCTCTCAAGCGCCAAATGGATTAATCATCCATTCTGAAACGATGTCGTAGGGTAAGATAGGGATCCTCTATCCGCTAGAAAAAGGACTAATGAATAGGCTTCATCTTCTCTAACCCATAGTCGAGGACGACTATGATTTCAAGAGAGAGATAATGTCATAATAACTAATATCTAATTCTCCTTATTGATTTTCTCATGTTAAAATGATCATTTAATATGGGGAAGTACTAGGGGAGAAAAATCTAGAATATTGGTTAAGCTGGAAGACTGGCCACAGTAGGGATCCAAAGGAGGGAAAATAGGGATCCAAAGGGGGGACCATCTACAAAAGATCAATGTGTATCAATGGGCTTCAAAGACCCTAAGATTCGGCCCATTAAGACTTCCAAAATGCTAGGTTCCAAAATTCAATAAAAAGTCCAATAGTCAAACCTTAGAGAAATTGGATGCCTTTGGAAGACCTAAAAGTCTTTGCAAATCCCTAGATGGGAGGAGGCAAGCCCTTTTAGTAGGGGATGAGAGAGAAACACAGACTCTCAAGCTCCCTTTAAACAAAGAGAATAGGGGACACATGTCAGCTCCCTAGCCATGTTGCCCCCAAGGTGCATTCAAACCCTATTGGATGTCCATAGAGGTGGACCAATGAGAATTAGGCTAGAGTACACTTAGTTTAATTCATTTTAAAACACTTGATAGAAGAACCAATGATTTCTCTCTCTTTTGAAGTATTGTTCATGCCTATCTAGCTAGGTGTTATGCTTTTTGTTGCTCTCTCTATCCAAGCACTCTTGCTAGGCTCATTAGGAATCTATTCTAATGAAATGCTCACTATGTTTATGCTATTTTTTGCTACACACAAGTTACTAGGCCATTAAATGTTACACATTTTCTCTGCTCAACACTACGAAGATCCTTTGCTTGATCTCAAGATTTCATTTCAAGCTGGGGTAATTTCAAACAAGCGGGTGGGAGGAGGAAATTGGGCTCGAGTCTCGAAAACTTGGCTCTATTACCACTTGAAGAGTGCGGGCCGGGAGTGGGAGCGTGAGAGAGCATGTGCGAGTGTCAGCAAGGGAAAGAGCAGGAGAGGAGGGGAGACAGAATTTTGATGGAGCTCTTGGTGAGAAGAAGATCTCACCACTCCTTATTCCTTGTTATATCCAAAGAAGGGGTTAGCAGCTAGGGATGTACGGCCGGCTAGTTGGTCTAAACCCTAACATCACCTTTGATTAGAAGCCTCCCTACATGGCCTTTGACACATTCTTCCAAGCCCAAATAGAGGTGCATACTTAGCATAAATATTGCTCTTTATAGACACTTCTTGGCTTCCAAACCATCATTCAATGCCATTTTTATCCACAAATACATACCCAATAGTGCCCTTTTTAATGCTTCTTTTGAAATCCCTATCAAAGTATAAGGTGTGTTTCATATCCTGAAGCTTTGCATACATAGTTGGACTTGGTACTATCTTCTTTTCCAAATCTTTCTTCAACTCATTCCTTGCATGAATCGCTTTAAAATTGCCATATTTTCTCTCATGCTATCCTCTTTTGTAGATGTCATGCCAAATTGCTACAAACTAAGTATCCACTTTTGCAATTCAGGACTATCTCTAAGATACCTTAGGAAATAATACAATAAATGACATGATGTCAATACCATAATAACTTACAAATAAGATAAAACTTCAACCTTTTGTTACATATACCAAACATGCCAAGATTTCTAAACATCACTCTTCACTTTACTTAAGTAGTAAATTGGCCTCATGTAAAACTGTTTTTTTCCTTTGTTAATATGTTAAAACCACCACGGGTACATAAGCCTCATGCATAGAAATTTCCATGAGGAGAAAAAACAACCGATGATTCCACTTCACAAGGACATTTACAAGGAAGCTTAACTCATAACCATGTACATGTATGGGTGCCACCACACAACTATCCCATCACACCAAGGAACAATATGTCCATATGAACATGGACCATGAACCATACAAAGTAGAAGGAGAAGAAGTCCTAAGAAGAGCACATGCCAAGTTCTCAGTGCTTACACATGTTGGGAAATGATTAAAAAAACCTTGTGTTGGACACCTACATACGTTGATATCCTACTAGACTACATACTGCAACTTCGTCGAATGAGGCAAAATCGGATGGTCTTGGAGTCGGAATAGCACTACCTTCACCTCATGTAGGACAGCATAAGCGTGCACCACGTGAGGACTCAAACAAAGCTTTCCAAAAACACTTTTCCTAATCAAATCATACTACACGGCTTGCTAAAAACATTTTTTGTAATTGAAGTAGAGGACACAATTAAAACTCTTTTGATTTTTAGACGGAAATTTGAAGAATTTGTCAATATTTACACTCAAGCTTGCAAGTTTTTTTTTTTTTTTTCTTCAAGGAAAGCTTGGAATCTAGCCAAGATTTTACAATTTTAGTTGGTTACTAAGCTCCCATTTTTTGCAAACACTAGAAATAAATAAGGGTATAGTAAAACTCTTCCAGTTAGTTGGTCAAAGTTGAAACATAGCCAGTATTTACACTAAACCTTGCAATATTTTGCCAATTTTCTTGAAGCCAAGCTTGGAATCTATCCCAAACTTCATAATTTCCTCTAGTTAAAAATACACTAAAGCCCATGTTTTGTGAGCACTGGTCTTGAATAGCCCCAAAAATGGAAGGGCATGATAAATGTAAACGAGTTAAATTTTAAAAATACACTAAACCTCAATTTTGTGCCCTTGCTCCCCGCACTTGTAGCATTTGCCCCTCTTTGTAGTACTCAACGTGCTACTCTACTGACAATCTAGGGCTTGATGGTTTCTTTTTTTGTTGTTTTTCTTTCTTCTTGTTACTGTTGGTCAATTCTTCTCCGGTCCTTACTGCCACGATTATGTTTATAGGGTAGGTAAGTGTGCTTGCATGCATAGCAAAACCCGATTTGGCATGTCCCATGAGCTGTTGCATGGACTTGAACTTCTTATACACACAATAACTCTGTATCTCTTTAGGGAGTTCACAACAGAACCGCTCAACTTGTTGCTTGAAGGTTATCTTCTTAAAGGAAGAAACATGTAGAGAAGTATCCCAAAATCTCTAGCAATAGGCATCCAATGTGTCATCCTTGGTCATCCTCAGATGATTCCAAGCGGCGATCACGTCTTGTTCGTATTCCCATGTGAGCCACAAAGAGGTGAAAACCCGCTTGAATTGCAGCCACTTAGTCGGTGCTTCCCTACATAATAGTAGGATAGACCACCATGTATGGGCATTCCCTTTAGATACAACACGGCTCTTCATATCTTGGAGTGCTTTGAGTAATTCCCTACCAAAAAAGTGATGTCAAAATGTTGGATAAAAGCGAGGGCTCTATGGGTATCCCTAAAGCCTAAAAATGTATCAAACTCAAGAGCCTACCCATTCTCTTTAAAATCCTTGGACTTCTTGCCCTTATCCTCAAGATAGTCGTATCGATTGGCTTGGTACATATATTTTTTCTTTATCATGTACAATGGCTCATTGGAATCTAAACTTTTAGAGAACGAGGGCTTTTCATCTGCGAGCTATCAAAATGCTTTTGAGACTTCCTACAAGATCTATTGTTCTTGCCTTGGTTTTTTTTTTAGTCTTTCTCCGTTTCATGTCTTTTCTGCTCTCATCATTGGAGTCAGAGGAAGAGGAATTGTCCAAACTATCAAAGAAGATGATTATTAATTGGGGTCATCCTTGAAGCCAACATGCTTCTTTGGTTTACTAGAAGCCTCAAAGGTAGATTTCTAACCCAAGTAGCCGCGGGTTGTATCATCTACAAACAAACTGTTTTTTGATTAGTCAATATTTTGTTTTTATGGAAGATGCAGCTCAACCCTTTAGCTTGTACTAAAGAGACAGATAAGAGCTCACAGTATATATATGATATGTTGTTTCATCTATCCAATGGTGGGAGTAAAAATGTAGTTCTTTTATAGGCACATATATAACCTATGCAAGTTTCAAATGACATTTCGAAGCATCCATTATCTGATGTAGACTTACAAGATGTAATTCATGAGGATATGGCTGAAAATGGGCATGCTGGAAGTATGCCAAGATGGCTGGTTCAAACCTTGCATAACAATAAATTGGGTACACCTTTGTCTAGTTGTACTCATGACTCTTATTCATTAGATTGTCTTGGTTGTGGCTAATATATATGATGAGCAAGATCCTTTGTCATTTGATGAATCACCAAATTCAAAAAATTGGTTGGTTGGTTGCAATGCAATCTAGATATATATCTATTGTGAAAAATGGTACATGGTCTTTGCGTAATTTGATTCCTGACAACAAGACCATGGGTACTAAGTGGGTCTTTAGCAGCTTTTGTTAACTGACGTTGACTCAGTTAACACTCCCCCCATTCTCCTTGTATTTCTCTCTCTAATCTCATGCTATTTATCTCTCTCTCTCTCTCTCCCTCTTTTTTTTTAGTAAATATTTTTGTGTTAAATATTTACAACTTCTGTATGATCCAGATACATCTCTTCCTCGGATCATCTTGGTTAACTGAAAATGCATCTTCCATCATCCTCGCTTTGATGAGTTTTAGAGGAAGGATCTAGCAAACAGGACACTTTTTTCATACATGGCCTTGTTCCTCAAATCCAAGATAAGCCACAGAAACCATACATTGAAAGACCACAAATAGAAAGACATGGCATCATCATCAAAGGATAGCAAAGCAAATGTACACAAAAACTTAGATATTTTAATTCCCCAAGTTGATTGCCACCAGAACTTTCCCACTGCCACCATCCGGCTACCACAGCACAGGACCAAAATACATGTGTAACAGTTTCAACTTTCCCACATCTTGGACTTTTACCATCACCAATTTGTTTTCTAAGCACTACATCAGTAGTGGCAAGAACCCCCAATATACATCTCCACCATAATACTTTAAGTTTGAAAATCATTTTACAATTCCAAATTCTGACAAAAAATTGAGACCACCAATCCTTGTCATTGTTCACATGCCAGATCTTATTACATCTGTCCTGTACAATCCCTAAAGGAAGCAAAGCTCTATAGAAATCCTTAGTTTGGGAAGTCCACCAGTTCTTTTGAGAAGCAGGAAAGGCCCAATCTCTGAATCTGTCTTGATCTTCAGTGTTGATGGGGACTTGCAGATGATTGACAGAGGCACATAGCATATGCCAAGGTATTATAAAGCCATATTGCAGTCTGAATTGTCTTCTAGCTGTCAAAAAAGTTTTAAACAGGCCTTAGAGTCCACAGCTTGACCAATAGAGCAGATGATCTTCATTAAGAATTCCACAACCCCCCATGTTCTTAGGCAAAGCCAGCACATCCCAAGCCACCCAAATAGAGGATGCTTTCTTGTAGTTCCATTGCCATGCAGTAATCTTATAGTATACCTTCTTAAGGAGCCATTGTTGCAGGTCAGCCTGAGATACATTCACACCAATGGGATATCCCAGATGTCTAAAGATATGCCCTTTTGGTAACCTCCCCCCCCCACCATATTAGTGCATGAAATTCCTCAGCAGTGACATCTATCAGAGTTGATTTGTGCATATTGATTTTAGACCAGAAACAACAGAGAATTTATTCAAGGCAGCCATAAATCTTGATACATTCACATTATTGGCCTTTAAAACAACAAAGGTGTCATCAGCAAAACCTTGCCCCAGCATTTGACCAGAACCTGTAGATAGACCCTGCAGTACCTGCTGTTGAGCCAAAGAGTCAAGATGGCCACTGCAAACAGCAAGGGACTGAGTGGACAACCTTGTCTAACACAGTGACTGATTGGGACTTTCTTAGACATTCTCCCATTTATCATCAGTCTAGACCATGCATCTCTACCCAACATGAAGATACAGTTTATGATTCTTGGGCCAAATCCCATCTTCTCAAGAATTGTGGCAATGAAGTCCCATTGCACTGTGTCAAAGGCTTTCTCATAGTCCACTTGCAATAGTACCATGTCTTGCTTTGATCTTTGAGCATTCTCAATGCCTATCTGAATTGAGAGAATATTATGAAAAATAATCCTGCCACTAATGAAGCCAATTTGAGCCCTATGGATGAATTTTCAAATGAGAGAGTTCAATCTGATAACCACTACCTTAGCTAGCAATTTATAGACAATGCCCATCATTGTTATGGGTCTCCCGTGCCCCAATTGATTTGGGAAAGTTTGTTTGGGAATCAGCTTAATGAGGCCCCGTTTCAAACAGGGATCCATGTACTGAGCAGACTAAGAGGAGTTTATAAGACATATGATGATGTCCTTGAGCTCATCCCAGAAGGCAACCACAAATTCCTTGGAAATACCACAAAGTCCAGGTGTTTTTTCATTACCCAACTTTGACAATGCATATCTGATCCCAGAGATCTCAAAAGGTAATTCCAACCTCCTTGCATCAGCCTGCTGAGTACATGCATCCACAGTTTGAAGCGTGTCCTCAATAGCAGATTCCCTAACAAAAGTGTCATGAGTCTGTCCATTTAGCATTTGAGTGTAAAATTTCTCACAGAAGTGCATCATCTCTGTCTGATTATCCAACACAGTGCCATCCTCCTTTTGCAGACAGTGCATGAATTCTCTTTTCCTCTTGGACTTCAACTTATTGAAAAACCCCTTTGATACATCATTGCAGTCCTTCAATGCATGGACTCTACATAAAAATCTACACCTTTCAGCTTGCTATTGCAGGTCAATTTGTCTAATTGCTTCCCTTGCTTCCTGCAATTCTACAAGTTGCCTTTGACACAATGCAGAGACTTTAGCTAGATGAGCTAAATGCTCAATTTTCTGTTGGGCCATCTTACCCTTCTCTCTGTATAGGGTAGCAGCCCTTTTCCCAAACCTTCTGATAATGTGCTGCAGGTCAAAGCATATATGTAGCCAGACATGTGGTGGATGAGAAAATGCAGTTTGATTTCTTTTAATCATGCTCTCAACCTCTTGTAGAAAGTTTCTATTAGCTAACATAATATTGTTAATCATAAGAGGACGTTTAAGACCTTGATTAGAGGAAGGACCCAGCAACAATGTCAGATAAGGTGCATATCACAGGAAAGTGGTCAGAGAGAACCATTGATACATCAACCACACATTCTTTTTTAATAGGTAGCCAATCCCCCTGCAAGAAATAAAACCTGTACAGCCTAGACCAAGAATATTGATGGGAAAGGGAGTGGAAGGTGAAACCTGCCTGCTGGTTGTTATTTTCCCATGCATCAGTCATCATCCAATTAGCATTAAGATGTTCCCAGGCAGTAACTTCCCTTGCCCCAATTACAAATGCTATGGATGTGGTATCCTCAACCTTTGTGACCATATTAAAGTCACCCCCTAGAACTCCTGACTTCAACTGAAGCTCCAAGCACCACTGCCACAACTGAATTCTTTCATGAGCAAAATTAGATGCATACACATTAATTAGATGAAGAGGTCCAAAGGTAGAGTCAATCAAGAATATAGAGCATCTCCCAGATGGATGGTCCATCACCCATTGAGGGTTAAGCTCTTGCTTTATGCAATTTAAGACTCCAAAATAGGCATTTGTCTTCCCTCCATAAAACATGGCATACCCCTTAAAATGATACATTCTACAAGCTCTCTCATGCATTTTATGCTTCTGAATAAAAGCAACATGAGTATTACTCTTTACTAGCCAAGAGTTAAAGGTGAGTAGTTTATTGGGGTCTTTGATCCCCCTCACATTATAGGAAGGTATGATCATGAGGGTGTGTGAACAACTATCTGAGTATCATCATCCAAATCTTGCAGGTTTATTTCCAAGTTCATAATAGGAGGGTCCCTCTGTTGCTTCTGCTGGTAGTTCTTGACCAGTCCTTCTACTGCTTCTATTATTTCAAGTGAGGGCAAGTCCTGAAGGATGTCATAGACATTGGATGAGGTGTATCTTGAGGCAAAATTTTTGGGTTTGAAGGTTCTTTTGGAGGGAGGGGCTTGGAACCCCTTTGAATCAATAGGTCGTTTCCCTTTGTCCCCCCCTCTTGGATTTCTGGAAGAGGAGGGTTGAGAGACTGAAGATCTGGTGTTAACTAAAGTGCCAGGGGGACGAGCATACATAGGAGTTTAGGAGCAGGAGGGGGACATTTGGCTAGGAGGCAGCCACAACAGTTGCAGCAATTGAGGGGGTCACAAGGGGTTTTCCAAAGATTTGGTTTCTCAGGACCAGATTCTTGCTACTGGGTAAGAAGGTATGAGTTCAACTGAGCCATCCTTTAGTGTAGAACAATTCTTAGAGAAGTGACATAGCTTCCCACAGTGAAAGAGGGAGCCAACCAAGTTAACCCATTTCAGATACAAAACCACTTTGCCTACATCCTCCATTTCAGTTTCCAATGTTGAGGGTAACACTTTATCAGTTTCCCAAAGCACACGGGCTTTGCTCCTATTGGGACAATCAATGGGCTAAAGAGAACTTTCCCTAGGGAGGCCACTATTTCAGTAATGCAGGGCCAGAGGTAAGAAGGAAGGTCTACTAATTCTACCCAGACAGGGCATTTGCTCATGAGCTCTTCTTTAATTTTTCTTACTAGTTTCCATTGAAGGACATGAACTCCTTGTCTGCACATAATAACAGTAGACGGTTTCAAAAAGGATTTCTGATCATCCTCCTTGAAGAACAACACCTCGCATAAACCAAAGCAAGAATAAAAGATTTTATCCACCACAATACAATGAAACCCATGGTCAATGAACCCAACAACCTCTTTAATGTTGGGCAGTTTCCCTATAAAGTACAGCACGACAGCTCTCCTCTGAAACACATTAACATGATTCCATACAGTAGCAAATTTCAAGACAACCTTATGTTTCCCTTGGACAGTAGGGTCCACTTTCAAGGAATCCCTTAAAGCATTAGACATAGATGGAGAATCAAACAATACATCCTCACCCCCCAAAACAGACGATGTGGCTTCAGCACTAAAGTTAAGCTCAAATGCCTCTGGCAAAGACATGCTCTATTGTTCAAGAAGGGACCTGAGATGTGGACAATGTGGGCCCAATCTTCACACAGTAGGTTGCATGTAGGCGCGGGGCGTATCACAAGGAGCAGAGGCTTGGGCGTGGGGAGAAAGAAAAGACATTTCCCAGTAGCACAAGCAAGACACCTCTCGAACAGGGCCCGTCATTCTCTCTCTCTCTCTCTCTCTCTCTCTCTCTCTCTCTCTCTCTCTCTCTCTCTCTCTCTCTCTCTCTCTCTCTCTCTCTCTCTCTCTCTCTCTCTGTCTCTGTCTCTCTCTCTCCCCTCTCTCTCTCCATTGACGTGCATCAATTAATGATCTTTGTGTGTGTGTGTGTATACACACACGCACACACACAAACACACATATATATACATATATCCCTCTCTCTATCCCTCTCCTTATCTCTCCTTCTCTCCATATATTCTATCACTATTCTTTATTTTAATTCCGATATTTGTCTCTTCCTCCCCTTGTTTCTCTATCTCTCTATATATCTCTCTAACTTTCCCCTTATCTCTCTCTAAGCACACTCTCCCGCCTGCTCTCTTTCTCTCCCTCTCTCACTCTCTCTAATGTGTTTGGTGAAACGAGTGCTAGCACCCAATTCAAAAATGAGAGAGAGAGAGAGAGGGGGGGGGGGGGGGGGGGGGGGGGGGGGAGAAGGGGGGGAAATAGATGGAGTGGAAGAGTGGGAGGCAGATAGATATAATATTATGAAAGCAAGATTTTACGAAAGTAAAAATTCATTATATTGTTTTTGTTGAGGGCTAAAATTCTCTCTCTCATTTTGAGGCTCTCTTTTCCACCCTTCAGAAGCCTCTCTATGCTCTCTCTCTCTCTCTCTCTTCTCTCTCTCTCTCTCTCTCTCTCTCTCTCTCTCTCCTCTCTCTCTCTCTCTCTCTCATAAAAACTAATATAATTCTCCCAAATGATTTTCTCATGTTAAACTCATCATTTAATATGGAAAGGTGCCAGGGGAGTAAAAGCTATAATATTGGTAAGGCTGCCAGACCAGTCCCAACAGGCATCGAAAGGAGGTAAAATAGGGATCCAAAGGGGGACAGTCTGCAAAAGAGAAATGTGCATCAATGGAGCTTAAAAGACCTAAGGTTTAGCTCCATTAAGACTTCCATAGGCTAAGGTTCCAAAATCTAAATGAATAAATCCAATGGCCAAAAGGGGGTAAAATTGGATGGTTATGGGAAGACTAAAAAGTCTTCCCACATCCCTAGGAAGGAGGGGGCAATCCTTAAAGAGAGGGGAAGAAAGAGAAACACACACACACACTCCCAAGGTCTCCCTTTACATAAAGGGAATTATGGACACATGGTAGGCTCCTAGCCCAGATGCCCCCAATCTCCCTCAAATCCTATTGGATGGCCATAAAGGTGGACCAATGAGAATTAGGCTGAAGTAAAATTAGTCTAATCAGCTTAAAAATACTTGATAAAAGAACCAATAGAAATTAGGCTCCCTAGAAGACTATTGGACAGTCCACCAAGGGGTCCAATGAGCATCCAACAACCCAATGGCTTGCTTGAATCCTATTGGCCAGAAGAATAAAAGGTTCAATGAGAGTTTAAATAAATTATTTTAATTACCTAAATCTCTCACAAAAGGGGAAAGTGGGACACTTATCAAAGGCTATCAACTATGCTTCTTAAGTGTTATTGGATAAGCTCTGTAGGAGACAATGGGAAGCTATCAAGAGCAAATGGTAAGAGGGGTCGACAAAGAAGAGAGAGAGGTTGGAATTTTAGACTAACCAATGCTTCACACACACACACACACACAACGCATGTGTTGAGCAAGAACTCCATCTCCTTCTCCAAGCATTGAGAAGTAGAGGCTTGTTGGAATTAGGGCTGCAGAGAAACGCACACACCTTAGAGAAGATGAAGGAAGCTCAAGGCACACAACTGAGAGTGTATTACTTAGTGTGCAATGGAAAGATAGATAGCCGTAGAGTGATGGGCGTATACACAATGCACGGGGGAAAAAACCTCCTAAAGAGGGAAAAAATGCCCTGGCGGTCCTAGTGTGTTTACACACATCACTACCACATGTATATGGTAACAAATCCCCTCTAGAGTGATGCGGTGAACAAGAGATGACACATGAGTAAAGGGAAGTGCCATGCTCTAAGGACATGATTAGTCCACAAAGAGGAGTAAGCCCAAAGCTTTGCGGAAAGCTTCAAGCTTCTCACGAAACAATGCCTTTGTGAAAATATCTGCAAGGTTGTCCCATGGGCACATAAGCCAAGCTCATCTCTCTTGCTGAGAGCCTCTCTCTGACATAGTGGTAATGCACCTAAATGTGCTTTGTACGAGCATGAAAAATTGGGTTCCTTGCAATTGCCAATGCGCTCTGACTGTCACTGTTGTAGATAGTGTTGGTAGTGTCCTATCCAACACCCAAATCAACCATAAGGCATCTGAGCCATACACACTCAACCGTAGTTGTGAAGACTGCCCTGTACTCAGCCTCATAACTAGAAGTGGCAACAGTAGGTTGCTTCTTGCTCAACCACGATATACATGAATTTCCAAGCATGAAACAAAAACCACTTGTGGACACTCGCATATCAAAACAACTAGCCCAATCTGAGTTCGAAAAAGCATGTATGTCTGGCGACAATGATCCCCCCTTGGTATAAAACAAGCCAAGATATAAAGTGCCACTAAGGTAGTGGAAAATCCTCTTGAGTGACAGAGTGTGAATGCTTAGACCCTGGGCTATGCACAAATCTACTGACTTGTGAGACTGCAAACTGAATGTCTGACCTCGTGTTGCATACATAAATGAGGCATCCAATAGCAGTTTGGTAAAGAGTGACATATGCAGGATCACGAGCATCATGAAGACTCAATTTTAAACCTCCTTTCCATGAATTTTAAACCTCCTTCCATGGGAGTGGCAATAGGTTTGTAATCCTCCAGTCCAAACTTACATACCAATGTCTCTATGTAACTTTTTTGACACAAGGCAATACCACCATCACACTGCTTGAACTGTATACCGAAGTAATGATGCAATAGCCCCAAATCTTTCATCTTGAAAATAGCATTCAAATCAGTCTTAAATTCTGTAATATGTCTCTCATTTGGTCCAATGATTAGCAAATCATCTACATAAAGAACCACAATGAGAAGTGCATCACCCTCATGCTTTACATACAATGTGCTTTCTGCTGGACTGTTACAAAAGACTCGTTTGACCAAATGAGTGCCAGCTTTCTCATACCAAGCACGAGGAGATTGCTTTAACCTATACAAAGCCTTCTTACATCTACACACTTTGTCCTCTTGTCCTTTCTTGACAAAACCGCGAGGTTGCATTACATAAAATTCCTCAAATATGTCACCATTCAAGAAAGCAGTAACAATTTCTGATTAATGTACATCCCAACCAAAGTGAGATGCCAATGCACATAGAAAACGCACATCAATCATGCGACAAGTGGGAGAAAAGGTCCTTCATAATCTATGCCTTTTTGCTGTGCATAACCCTTTGCAACAAGTCAAGCCTTATGGCAATCGATCTCAGCATCCACCTTGCGTTTCAACTTGTAAACCCACTTCGTACCAATGGCCTTTTTTCCAAGAGGCAAATCACATAAAGTCCATGTGTCATTTTTTATAAGTACATCATGTTCTGATTGCATGGCAGCCATCCAATTTTTTGAATTATGTGCGTCATCAAAAGATAGAGATTCCTCAACCTCATGTAAGCTAGACACAGTCAAAGCATAATAATCTAATGCATAAGATGCATGGCGAGAGCGTGAACGAGTATGACTAGACAAAGGTGCATCCAATTTACTGTCACGCAATGTATGCACCAACCATTTTGGCATACCCCTAGCCTGCTCATTTTCAGCCCTTTTCTCATTAAGTACATCATGTACATCTGCATTGGTAATAGGCCGATCTGTAAATTTTTTGGAAACCCGCATAGGATGTACATTTGCCTCATTGGAATTTACATTCAAACTTCCACCACTAAAAAGAGGCAACAAAGTGTCATAAATGTCCTGTGAGCTTACCTTTCTGTCTCTAGTACATGACAACAAGGGCTGGACCGAATCTTCCACAAACACTACATCCCATGAAACCAGAATACGCTTTGTTTGCAGATGATACAACTTGTAACCTTTGCTTTCAGCACTATAACCAACAAAAATCCATTTCAGCTGTGTTTGTGGCACCAAAGCATATGCCAAATAGCCAAAAACACACATGTGCTCAATAGAAGGCTTTCTATCATGCCATGCTTCATATGGAGTAATAGATTGCAAAGCTTTTGTAGGACACCTGTTAAGTACATAAGTGGTACACATGATGGCCTCAAGTCAAAAAGAATGAGGCAAAGCTTGACTTTTGACCATACATCGTGCCATTTTAGTAAGTGACCTATTTTTCCTCTCAACAACACCATTTTGTTGAGTGTATAAGGCATTCTACATTGGTGTTTTATCCCACGACTAGCCAGGAATGCATTAAATTCATGAGACATATACTCCCCCTCTCAATCGGAATGAAGGGTGCCCATAGTACATTTCGATACATTTTTAGCCATGGCCAAAAATTATTCGAAGCACATAAAAACTTTGATCTTCGCTGTAAGTGGAAATACCCATGCATGCATGGAGTAATTATCATTGAAATTCATGAAGTAAAGGTAATTGCCCAAGGACGGAGTTTGCATGGGTCCTAAAACATCACTATGCACAAGCTGCAACCTGCATGTGGCCCTAAGTGAACCATCCTTTGGAAACTTTGAACGCTGCATCTTACCCAAAATACAGCCTTCACAAACATGTTTGATAGGTGCTTCAAGAGGCGGCAACGAAGCAACCATATCAGATTTCTACAAACACTACAAACTGACAAATTCAAATGCCCAAAATGCCATAGTTTTGCATCTGAAACAGCCCTTGAATCTACAACTACATTTGCAAAATTTTGTCCCCACTTGTCATACAAAGTGAGCTTATACAGCCCACAACACAAAAGGCCAGATGCAACAATTCTATCACCAAAACTGAGATCATGAACTTTACATCTATCATCCACAAATTTGACTACAAGTCCAAGTCTAGCAAGTGCAGATACACAAAAAAGCTTCTTCTTGATTCCAGGTACATAAAGTGCATCAACAAGTGTGAAAGAACTGCCATTTGTAGTAGTAAGCACAATCTTTCCAACCCCCTGAACCAAGTAAGAGGCATTGTTGGCACAAGTGACTGAATTCCCATGAGGGAGAGACTCAAGAGAGGTGAACAATTCACGATGTGAGGTAATGTGCTTTGTAGCACAACTGTCAAAATACCATACATGTGAATCTATAGCAACTGACATGCATGCATCATGGACAGCACGATTGTAAGTGCACTCTGCACTAAAAGCCCATTCTACATCAGCATCAACATCATAGTCTACTTTCACAGAAGACTCAACAATGGTTACATTTATAGTGGAACCAGCATTTGCAGTGGAACCACCCTCTTTCTTCTTAGCCTCTTTGGCCTTCAACTTAGGACACTGCTTGATCAAGTGATCATTATCTTTACAATAATGGCAACGCATCTTCTTTTCTCCCTTATCACCAGAATTTCCAGATGAATTACTGCCAGTAGAAGCATTAGGAACAAAAGTTTTGCCACTCGCAGCGAAACCATAAGAAGTGGTTGCATTGCTGTTACCACCCTTTCTTCGAGAAGCAATAAAAGCCTGTTCAACTGCACGTTGCCTAGTCCTATTTTTTCTAGAAAGTGACTCTTGCAATAGAAATGTGGATAATGCATCAAACTTGACAACTTCAAGATTTCCTTGGGTCATAGGTGTCCAAGTACTAGAAAAAGTCTGGTAAGAATCTAGTAAGGCATCAAGAATAGTCTGCACAAGGGAGATTTCGGAAATGACTTCACCTGCAGAAATAAGTTGCTCATTGATATCCTTGACACCAGCAAGGAAAGTGTCCATATCATCTTCCTCATGCATAATCTTCGATTCCAGCTCTTTACGCAACAAAGTAATTTAAGCCTCATTGCGGCTTGCATGAAGACCTGCTAGAATATCCCAAACCTATTTTGCAGATTTTGTTGAATGAATGTGAGGAGTAATGGTGTGCTTCATAGACAACACAATCAACACATGAGCTTGCGCATCCTTTACATCCCAACGAGCTTGTTCTACCGTAGGCAAAACAACTCTAATAGCAGCAATCCTTGCAGTAAGACCCACAACATCCTCAATATCAACTACATCCTTAGAACCAGGACGTACATCAATGCCCTGCACAATATTCCAGACTCCCTTTGACACAAGAACATGTTGCATCATGTAAGCCCACATAGGGTAATTGTCCCCATCCAATCTGTCCTCAGCAACAAACATCTTGAATGCATTTGTGTTGTTGTCAGCCATGGAAAATGCCTGCACTTGATATGAAAACTGCCCAAAATGAAAGAAACTCAGTGAGATCAACACATGATATATAGCACAACCCGCAGCAAGCTATATGGGATCTGTTATGCAATAATTAGTGCTGATAGAAATTATCACAAAATTACAAAACTGCCTGTGCAGACCTGGCTGTAGTGGAAACGGAGGTCGAAATGAGCCCGAATCAAAAATCTGAGCAGACTAAGCTCTACTAACAAACCCAAAAATTTTGTCAACCTACAAACGCTTGCCAAAGATCACTGAAATCAAAGATAATGAGTAGGCGTGTGCTGGAGCTACTGACGACTAAGCCTGAGAGGATGCAGCCGGCTCTAATACTTATTGTTGGAATTAGGATTGCAAAGAAATGCACACAACTTGGAGAAGACGAAGGAAGCTCAAGGCACACAACTGAGAGTGTATTACTTAGTGTGCAATGGAAACATAGATAGCCCTAGAGTGATGGACGTATATACAATGCACGGGGGAAAAAACCTCCAAAAAAGGGAAAAAATGCCCCGGCGGCCGTAGTCAATATCCAAGCTTCAATGGCTTGCTCATCTCCTCTACCATGCTAATTACTAAGCTAAGCTATGTTGTTAGAGTGATTACGTGAGGAGAATACTTATTTCTCATAAGATCATCTTATTCCTCTAAATCTTTCCTCATTCCCTGCTAGCTCTCACCATCTTTGAAGGTGTGTGAGGTCTTGGTACTGAGGCTAGGCCCACTAGGTGTGTTTTTCAAGCATAATTTGGTGCATGAAGCTTCCATCTTCATGGCACCAATGAGTTTTGTCAAGGAACACAAAGATTTTACTGTACCAAAGTCTCTTCTGATGGGAGGAGCTATAATACAAAGCCGTTTTCGATCCTCAATTGTTGTCAATTGTTCTATTCCTCTCTCTTTTCAAGTATTGTCTATGCCAAACTAGCTAGATATAAATTGCTATGTTGCTTTCTCCAATGAGAAACTCTCTCTATGCTCATTTGGACCTTGTTCTTAATGGAATGCTCACTATGTTATCATTTTTCACTACACACAAGTTTCTAGTGCATTAAATGTTACATTGGTATATAAGCTACTGGTTTTTCTTTTCTTGCTCAAGAAGAGAGGTCCTCAAGCTTGCTACAAATGGTTGGTGTTATTAATTTCAAAAGAGTAAGTAGAATAGGGATTTTTCATCCTTGAATCACGCCTACTTTATGTAGGTAACGGGGATACCGTCGAGAGCTATGGTCTTAATAATGGAGTCCTACGGGGCTTGCATATGGCTTCACCATTATTGAGCTATTAGAAGCTTGACAGGAATTGGTGTTGTCTTGGCTTTGTGAAACCCTCTCTTATATTCCTTGCAATTAATAATATTCGAGCCACGGGTATAGATGCTTGATTGCTTATCTTTAAAGGTAAAGAGGAGTAGAAACTAGGGCTTGAAGTGCCAAAGTACAAGTAAAAATTTACATCTAAAATTTGCTAGTATGGCTGACAAGGGAAAAGAGATTGAAATGAATGTTGATAGCTTTGATTTTTCTAATGAAAGAGAAACTAATAATGCCCCTATTCTTGTACACTATCTTATTTCTAGGCTTCAACAAGCCCTAGGAATTCCATCTCTCCAAGGTGAATTGCTACAACAAATGCGCACCATGGTATTCTCCAAACTCCCCACCAAGAAGAGAGAGTACCTAGGAAAGATTCTAGTGCATTAAATGTTACATTGGCACCAGCAACATTCAACCGTCTGATGGAGAAGCTATTCAGGCCTCACCAAAGCTTTACTAGAGTGTTCTTTGATGATATAATCATCTACTCTAATTCATTAGATGAACACAAGCAGCACCTCCAAGTAATATTTCAAGTTTTACGAGAGAATAATCTTTATATAAATCGAATGAAAAGTGATTTTTTCTTACAAGAGATTTAATATTTAGGTCACATTATCTCTCAAGATGGCATCCAAATGGATCCATCAAAATTAGAGGTACTAAAAGGATGGCCTGATCCACGGTATGTGCATGAATTAAGAAGCTTTATAGGTATGTGTGCATACTATAGACGCTTCATAGAAAAGCTCTCACAAATCCCTGGACCATTACATGACCTAACAAAGAAATATGTTAGGTATATATGGTCCACCAAGGAGAACAATGCTTTTAAAAAGCTTAAAGAGAAGCTTATCTCTCAAGCTATGCTTACACTATCGGATCTCTCAAAGCCATTTGAGGTCCAATGCGACGCCAATGGTGATTTTCTTGGAGCTGCTTTGCTCCAAGAAGGGCACGCCATAGCCTAGAAGAGTCAAAGGATCGACCCTATTGAACAAGCTCTGGGTATATATGAGAAGGTACTCTTAGCAGTTCTACATGCTCCAGAGTTGTGGAAGCACTATTTCTTTGGGACTCCTTTCATTCTACGCACGGATCACCAAAGCCTTAAGTACTTTATGACACAGACCAAGCTCTTTGAAAAACAAATAAGGTGGAAAAAATTCCTTTTGTAATTTCATTTTCATATTTCTCACATTGCTGGCATAATCAAGTAGCCAATGCACTCTCAAAACGATCGAGAGTGAATGTGGCATCCATAGCAACTCACAATGATGTATCTTCTATGATAGATGAGTACGCTATCGATCCTGATTTTAAAGATGTGATTTCATCCCTTGCACTAGGGAAGAAGGAAGAACCAATTACCTTACAAGAAGGTTATCTTCTCTATGGCAACATGCTATGTGTTACTAACTCACTACATGAGAAAGTAATGTATGAATCTCATCCTCCTCCTTATGCCAAGCATAGAGGGATTCAGTCTACCTTAAAAGGGATAGAAACATACTTCTATTGGCTTGCCATGAAAACAAACATACAAGAGGATCTTTCAAAATGTGTGGTATGTCAAAAGACAAAGTTTGATAGAGGGAAGCAACATGGATTGCTTCAACCTTTGTCAATCCCTAATTCACCATGGGAGAGCATCTCCATGGACTTTATCTTTGGATTGCTCAGGTCTATCCATGGGAATAAAGGAATATGGACAATAGCGGTCAGATTTAGCAAACAAGCACATCTCATACCTATCAAAAAGACTATTAAGGCCCATCAAATGGCAAACCTCTTTATATCACAAATCTTCAATTACCACGGCTTGCCAAAGTCCATAGAGTTGGATAGAGATCCTAGAATGACCAGTAATTTTTGGAAAGGTCTCTTTGAGAATTTAGGTACAAGGCTAAACTTCTCTTCGTCCTATCACCCCCAAAGGAATGGCCAAAGTGAAATAGCTAACCTAACAATTCTTGATGTACTAAAAGCTTATGTAACAGAAGTAGATCAAAATTCCCAATGGGAGAAGTACTTACCTTTAGTGGAATATTCTTACACTAACAATGTACATACTTCCACGGGAAAATCACCTTTTGAGGTCATGGAGGGAAGATCAAAAAGTACCTTGCTACTCAAGGTACATGGGAGGATCTTTGCTACAGATGAATATATCCGAGACCTACAAGAATCTTTCCTAAAGATTAAGGATGATATATCCATCTCTCAGCAAAGGCAAAAGGCTGCTATTGATAAGCACAAAAGAGATCTAGCCTTTAAACCAAATTATTGGGTCTTGCTTAAGTTTCCCAAGGATCCATTAAGGCACACAACGGGCAAGAATCCTACGGGACACCAAAAGTACTAAAGGTACTATGGTCCCTTTCAAATTCTTAGGCCAATCAATGAGTTGGCCTATCAACTCAAGTCTTTCAACCATTGGCTCATACACAATGCTTTACACATGAGCCTACTAAAGCCTTACAAAGGAGAATCACCTCAAGAAGCAACCATTGAAGACCCAACGGAGATCGAGGACCGAGAAGAGGTGCTGCAGCCCGAGTCCATTCTCTGACACGAAGACAAGATATTGAGAGGTCGTAAGACTATCTAATGATATCTTATCAAGTTTAAAAATTATCCTTTTGTGAAGATGCTAGATAGATGCAAGGCATACAATTAAAGAATAACCTAACCCTTAATGTCAATGCTTACAATGATTCCCTAGAGTAAGCAAAATGTAAATATGTACAAATAAACAAAGTTTTGTCTTATAAAACTCTCTTTTTCTTTATTGTGCACAAATGTTAATAAGTATGCATGCTTAGGATCATGTTTGTGGAGACGACCTCTCCCATACACCAAGTAGAGCTTGTCACTCTACTATGGAAGATTGACTTGGACTAATGTGCAGACATGCTAGTGGCAACTAAGGCTCTCAAGCACCAAATGGACTAGTCATCCATTCTAGAATAGTGTCGTAGGGTAAAATAAGGATCCTCTAGCCGCTATCAAATGGACTAATGACTAGGCTTTATCTTCTCTATCTCATAGTCGAGGACGATTATGATTTCAAGAGAGATAATTTCATAAAAACTAATATCTAATTCTCCCAAATTATTCTCTCATGTTAAGCTCATCATTTAATATGGGAGGTACCAGGGGAGTAAAAACTAGAATATTGATAACGTTGCCAGACCGATCTTATCAAGGATCCAAAGGAGGGGAAATAGGGATCCAAAGAGGGACACTCTGCAAAAGAGCAATGCATCAATGGATCTTAAAAGACCTAAGGTTCAGCTCCATTAAAACTTCCATAGGCTAAGGTTCCAAAACCTAAATTAATAAATCCAATGGCCAAAGGGGGAAAAGTGGATGGTTATGGGAAGACTAAAAAGTTTTCCCACATCCCTAGGAAGGAGGGGCTGAGTCCTAAAGGGAGAGAAACACACACACACTCCCAAGCTCTCCCTTTACAGAAAGGGAATAATGGAGACATGATAGGCTCCTCGCCCAGATGCCCCCAATCTCCCCTCAAATCCTATCGGATGGTCATAGAGGTGGACCGATGAGAATTAGGCTAGAGTAAAATTAGTCTAATCAATTTCAAAATTCTTGATAAAAGAACCAATAGAAGTTAAGCTCCCTAGAAGACTATTGGACAGTTTGCAAAGGTGTCCAATGAGCATCTAGAAACCCAATGGCTTTCTTGATTCCTATTGGCCAAAAGACTAAAAGATCCAATGAGAGTTTGAATAAATTATTTTAATTACCTAAAGCTCTCACAAAAGGGGAAAGGAGAACACTTGTCACAAGGCTATCAACTATACTTCTTAATTGTTATTGAATAAGATTTGTGGGAGCCAATGGGAAGCTAGCAAGAGCAAATGGGAAGAGGGGTCGACCAAGAAGAGAGAGGAGTTGGCATTTTAGACTAACCAATTTTTGCTACACACACACACACACAATTCATATAAGGAGCAACAACTCCATCTCCTTCTCCAAGCATTGAGAATTAGAGGCCTACACTAACAAATTTTGGCTATGTATTGCAAATCCAACCAAGACCCAAGCTTCAGTGGCATGCTCATCTTCTCTACCATGATAATTACTAAGCTAATCTATGCTATTAGAGTGATTATGTGAGGAGAATACTTCTTTCACGTAAGATACATCTTCTTCCTCTCAATATTTTCTCATTCCCTACTAGTTCTCACCATCTTTGAAGGTGTGTGAGGTCTTGGGACTGAGGCTAGGCCCACTAGGTGTGTTTTTCAAGCATAATTTGGTGCATGAAGCTTCCATCTTCATTGTACAAAAGTCTCCTTTGATGGGAGAAGCTATAATATAGAGCCTTTTTTTTGGGGGGTGTCTCCATATAAATTCCGTCCTCAACTATTGTCAATTGTTCTATTTCTCTCTGTTTTCAAGTATTGTCTATGCCAAACTAGCTAGGTGTAAATTGCTATGTTGATTTCTCCAATGAAGTACTCTCTCTATGTTTATTTGGAACTTGCTCTTAATGGAATGCTCACTATCTTATCATTTTCTGCTACACACAAGTTTCTAATGCATTAAATGTTACACACACTCTCTCTATCTCTCTCTCTTTAGAGAGAGAGAGATAGATAGATAGATAGATAGATAGATTCATTATCGTCCTCGGAGGTCAAATATGACCCATGGGACCGAAAAACGGACATACAAAAGCACTCCTCTAACAAAGAGGGTGTCAAATTTACAATGGCTAAGGCAAGTGTGGCAAGACAAAAAACTGAGGGGGAAGAAAAGTTGTTGGGGATGTTTACAACAAAACTGCAACACATGTCACTTATGTGATAAAGGTGGCTATGGGAAAAACAAAAAGGGGGGGAGAATATCCAAGAGAATACTATGGGGATTTTTGTGTCTGAAACTCCTCAATGATGGCTCTACCACCACGGTAGACGGCCCATTTACCTGCAGCCCATGCTTCTCTTACTTTTTGCAACTCTTGTTTCTTCATCTTGAGTTGCATGTGCGAGAGCTTCACTTATCCAGATGGTTGTCCCCTTTAGAAGGTGAGTTTGTTTTAGGAGTGTTGTGCGGTCCTCTTTGGTTTTGAAGACAAGGCTCCCTTGGTTGGTGCGGTGGTCACAGTGTATGCATTTGCTGGTCGAGGTATCAAACTTGACAGGTTGGATGGCCTCGTTAAGCTTGACTAGTGTGTCAGGAAAGTTGTCGCCCTCTTCCCACCCAGTGGAGGGAAAGCCACCAATGCGAACGGTCAATGCAAGACCTTCGCGACGGCGGCGCTCCTGTAAGCACTCCTCCACTTTGAAGGAGACGCTGGCAGCATTCTCTTGGATTTGAGTGGCTAATGAGGCCACATTTTGGGTAAATGTGTGCTCTACTTCTTTGGCCTTGGCTAAAATGCGATCTGTGTCTGCTTGTTTTTGGGATTCGAAAGATTGGAGTTGGGCTTCGAGGGTGGTGAGGCGCATTTTGAGCTCGGCATTCTCTACCTTCAACTCCTTGAGTTCGGCTTGGATGTGGTCCATTGGATCCACCCGAGGGGGGACGACAAAACAGCGAGTATGTCTTGGTGTCGGGGGTACTCCTTTGCGTTCTGCCATCATGGAACTTGCACCACAGATTTTGTTTGTGTGGGAAACCTCCCTTGTGGAACCAACTTGATTGGCTCCAAGGGACTACAGAGGGTCGCAGGGTAGCGGGGTCGCACAGAGAGCTAGGATGGGCCGGCTGCAGAGCAAGGAGGAGTCGAGACTGTAGAGTGGCAGGGTAGCGGGGTCGCACACAGACACAAGGAGACCGCGAGTGCAGGGTTGGATCATTGCCTTGGCGAGGTTGGGCGAAGCTACTAAGCAGCCATGTGAAGCCAGGTCCGCCCTCGCACCCAGCGCTGCTGCAGGCAGGGTTAGGGTTCGACGAGAGAGAGAGAGAGAGAGAGAGAGAGAGAGAGAGAGAGAGAGAGAGAGAGAGAGAGAGAGAGAGAGAGAGAGAGAGAGAGATAGAGAGAGAGAGAGAGAGGAGAGAGAGAGAGAGAGAGCATGGAGAGGGAGAAGGTGGAAAGAGAGCCTCAAATGAGAGAGAGAATTCTCTCATCTATCTATCTATCTATCTATCTCTCTCAGATCTGAATCTCTCTCTCTCTCTCTCTCATCTCTCTCTCATCTATCTATCTCTCATCTCTCTCTCTCTCTCTCTTCTCTCTCTCTCTCTCTCTCTCTCTCTCTCTCTCTCTCTCTCTCTCTCTCTCTCTCTCTCTCTCTCTCTCTCTCTCTCTCTCTCTCTCTCTCTCTCAATCTCTCTCTGGTCATCCTTGGAGGTCAAACATGACCTATGGGACCAAAGTTACATGTGATGCACCATGTATATGGCTAATGAGTGACTCTCGCTCCAAAATTGTGGTGATGAGAGTCGCAATGGAGAGCACACACTGTGGCTAGGAGAGGAAAGTGTGTAGGTCTAAGTCATGGCTGAAAATGTGAGAGAAGCAGTTTCTTATGTGACCAAAATCTAAGCACACTAGTAGTGTATGGTATGCAGACTCTCAAACTTGCAGTGAGCATAATGTGCACAGTTAATTTGACTCTTCTCCATTGCTCCAATGCCATGTCTCGCATCGAAGGTAATGGGAGCGAAGCCGAATGGTTGCGACAGTGTGTATCACGGACAAGAAGATTGACTCAAGCATGTGTGAGTATGGTTTCCCCTTTCAGCAAAGAACATAGTTTTGTAGTTGGGGGTACGGATTTCATTCACATCTTCACGTGAGGTGCAAAGTGGTAATACCTCATGTTATTAACACTCAATGAGAGTGTTTATAACATAAAATTCATAAGCACCTGTTGGAACCGGCCTTTCTTGTCAGCCCAGTGGTATTTTTGGTTGGCCTAATGGGGCCCAGGGGGCGAGCTATCATACCTGGCGGGCTTGGCTATATCCTCCGCTAGCCCCCCATTTCTGGAGCTGACTATATAAACAATGTCTCATACTTGCCTCCATTTGTTTTGGCACACTTGTTGGCTTATTTGAGGTCTTGGTGTTCATTCAAGTAGCTTTGCTTCCTATGTTTTTTAGCAACACAATTTGTTATGACTGGCTTTCCCTTGGGTGTCCATCTGCCTGGAAACACGTTTGGGTAGGTTGCATCCTTGCATAGTGTACAGGTGGTGCAAGTGCTTGGGGCATATTTTTATGGTTGGAGTGGAGTGCTCCTTATCACTACACCTATGTATTGCTTGTTACATATAGTTACCTGCCTTGGATGTCTATCCGCCTGGAAATAGGTTTGGGTAGGGAGCATCCTTGCAGAGGGTATAGGTGGTGCAAGTGCTTGGGGCTTATTTATATGGTTGGAATGGAGTTCTGCTTATTACTACACCTACATATTGTTTGTCACGTATAGTTACCTCCCTTGGGTGTCTATCCGCCTGGAAACAGGTTTGGGTAGGGAGCATCTTGCGAAGGGTATAGGTGGTTGCAACTGCTTGAGGTTCGTTTTTTGCTTTATGTTTATATGTATATTATTCTACTTTATTATACAATTGTTCAATTAAATTCTATTTTTCAAAAACTAATTATTTTTATGTTTGTAGGAATGTATAGGTGGCTTGTGAACTTGTCATGGATGCCAATGGTTGCTCTTAGAACATCACTGCAGCTACTTCTAGTTGCCCATCATCTGGTGGTGAAGTATCAAACAATGGAGCTTCCAATAAAGGGAAGCGCAAGGCCGTCGGTGGTAAGGTGCCATGGCGTAAGTGGCAATTTTTTGACAGTGTAAGATCGTATATAGATTTTCATTGCAGATTATGTGGCAAAGAAAAATCAGGAGGTGCACCTTGTATTAGGGACGCTTCCTTGGATCAGGGAATGGAACAACTAATAGGTTTAATGGAGGCAGATGTAATGGTGTAGGTCATGAGAGTGCCACAAAACGCTTGAGAGAGTTGTTAGGAGGTGTAGCCAATGTAAGGAGACCTAGAATACCGACTCCAAGTCGTCATGCTTCAAAGCACCAAGGCAGTGCTACCTCAACACAAGGCGGACAAAATAGTGGTTCACCCTCCATGCCGACCAACACACACACACACACACACACACACAAAGAGCTAGCACTCAAGATGGATTGCTTGAGTTTAGGGTTGAAATGCATAGAACAAGGCAAGTAAGTCTAGAGCAAAGCTTTCAATCAATTGCTCTTGAAGAGGCACAGTCTGCTCTTGCACAAGCTATCTGTCTTACAGGAGGTTCGATGTTGATGGTCACACAAGAGTCATGGAAGAATGCATGGAAGAAGATTGGTGAGTATGGTGCTGGCTTTTCCCCTCCATCATATCATCAAATGAGGACAACTTTCTTGGATAAATGCTTTGGCGACACCCAAAAAGAAGTTGATAGATTGATCTTGAAAATAGTTGATCAAACAAGATGCACTATAGTCAACGATGGATGGTCAACTGTCCAACAAGCGGTTGATCAATGTTATGATATTTTTGCTTCATTAAATGCTTCATATCAGTTGGGAAATCAAAGTTAGGGAGCTATATAGTGGATAAAATCACTAGAAATATAATTCATAATTCAAGTTGGTGTCCAAAATGTAGTACAGGTGATGATGGGCAATGCCAAAAATTGTAGAGAAACGGGTCATCTCTTGGAGGAGCACTTTCCTAGCTTGTACACATTTGGTTGCAATGCACATAGCTTGAATCTTGGGTTGCAAGATTGGTATAAGAAAGAGGACACTGATTGGTTCAAGATAATTATAGAGAATGTAAGAAAGGTGGTGAAGTTTATTTTGAAGAGAAAACGTGTGTTGGACATGTATCAGCAACGTATGTCCACAAAAATGAAGCTTCCATGTGAAACCAAATTTTGCACTAACTTCTACAATGTGGAGAGTCTTTTGCAAAATAAAAATGCTGTTTTGGAGACATTTATTTGTGCAGGCTTCTATGAGTGGGAAGCAGAGCAACCAGTACGAGTAAAAACAAAGGTTCGATATGTGAAAGTGCTTATAGACGATAGACACTTTTGGTCTGATGTTGGGGACACATACTTAGTGATGAGGCATGTGATGACATCTTTGCGTCAGTTTGATCTTAAATTACCCAATATAGGAAAGGTGTACATGGGTTGGTATAATGTTCAGGAGAGCTTGAACTCTCCTTCAGAGCCAAAAAAATGTTTGATCAAGGGACATTCTATGTGGTTTAGTGTACTCCCGGTCTAGGCAAGGTATATAGCTTCGACATGCGTGCGTATGGCTGGCACAACACACTTATCCAACTTCCATCTTCCCTTGCGGATACAAAAGTCAGACACATTTGGCCATGCTTCCTTCACCATCTATGTGGTGACGTCTCTGTTGATGTCTTTTCACTGTTTTCCATTTGCCGACGCCCACTCACTGGTCCTTGCAACAACTCTTGCTTGGTCGTTCAAGCAAGTTGCATCACCAAGTGCCTGCAAGCGATCATATGCTTTTTTAGATTTTTCATGCTCGTCCATACCTGTCACAATCACAATTACAATATCTCAATGTGCGATAGAACTTAAGTTTGCATCATAGATACGTTTGCAAATCCACTGGTCTACCTTGGTTTAAGTTATCACAACACACCACACTTTGTATTAATCATTGTGCACCATGAATTTATTTGCAAATACAGTGTCCAGCTTTCAACTAAAACTATAACAACAAACCACATTGATTGCTTTGTTCCATTATTACAAAAAGATTTTACTTTTGAATATAGATTCACAAATTCAACAGAAAATATCACGACACATCTCATTGTGTATTAATTGCTTTGCCCCATGACTACATCATTATAAAATGGTACAATTTAAGTCAATGGTCCATGAATATACAAAAAGCTCCATTTACATATGTCAGATAATTTGAAAGAGACTATTGTTTACAAAGGTAATCAGAGTAAACTAAAATCTAGGCATCATCTCACTAAGCAAACGAAAACACATCTCCGAGTTGAGCTCTAACATATCTAAATGCTCACTCATATTTAGCAATGTCTTTCTCTATCTAGGCCCTTGTTGTAAGTAGTTTTTCCACATTATGTTGGCAAGCATGCGCAATCAATTTTCTTTTGCTTTTGCCTTGACACATTGTAATGATCTGAAAAATCTTTGCACCAATAACATATTTTCTCAATGCAGAAAGAAACTGCATAGGTGTCAGTGGCTTTCAAATAACGGACAAGCAGCTTTTGGGTTGCAAAGCTCGGGGGCCCTGCAAGGACGTAGGGCATGCTCTGTGGGGTCCTTGATGTTGGTTGCTTGCTTCTCAATGCCAACTCGCAGTGCCAACCCCCAATCAATGACACCCACATGTGGCACACATTCCTTAGTGAAGTCAGTCATGATGTTCCATGGGTGCAAGTCACAGCGTATAATTCCTTTGTTGTGTGCATGTGCCATGGTCTTCATGTGAGGTCCCCAACCCCAAGAAGATTGGGGCGACTTGATAGATGGGCTTCCTTTATTCTCCTTTTTCGTTGACGATACCCTACTATGTTACCACAAAGTAGAGATACAAACAACAGAAGAGAGGAAGTCCTCCATCCATCGTTTACGTGGTTATAAGGGTCATACGCCACAAGCTAGGTCAATAAATCTAGGATTCTAATCAAGTTGTTTCCTATCATAAAGATGAAATCCCATTGACATATTTATAATCCATAAACAATGCCTTTTTCCCCATGTTTAAGAGGCACGACCGCCATCCATAAACCATAAATATGATATGAGACCTAATCTAAACTAACTAGTAATCTTGTAGGCACGTAGATTTGGGACATCTCGACTCTTGGCACAATGAGTCTCTAATTTCACTTCTCTTAATAAGAGGGAGTGGAGAGTTTCTCGACTAATGGAGACCACCCATCCTTGACTGGCAACCTAAGCCAACCCCCACTTTCCACCCCACACTCACACTTTTTATCTTGTTTTCTAATTACTACCACACTATTTAACATACACAAACAGTGTTCCTTAATTAATTACAAACACGGATTCTTTAATACAACCCTTCAAACAATGCCAAACAATTCAAACAAGGCCTAATGAAGGCAGCCCTATATTTCAACAAAAACAACTTTTCCAATTGCTCATGAGTTTGTCGCTCCCGCGGACTTCCTTTGTCTAACCTTTGCAAAGGATTTATTTGCTAACCGCAAATTGTGCAACCTTCCCATCTCACTAACCGCAAGGCATCCCGCTACCCTCGAAGCATCTTGCTAACCGCCAGGCATCCCGCTACCCGCAAGGCATCCCGCTAATCACGAGGCATCCCGCTACCCGCGAGGCATCCCGCTAACCGAAAGGAACAAAAGAGAGCCGATAAACTCAGCTTAATCTCCGCTAACTGCGGAATCACCTCACTACCCGCGAGAAGCAAGAGATATTCTTTCAATAATTCTTCTCTTTAAATAATTCTGCAAACATGATCAACCAACTCTTCATATCAAGTAGTAACAACATATTAAACAATAACAATCTATCAAGCAATAACAATTTAGCAAACAGTGTTAATTTATCAAACAATTCTTTCACTAATCTATGAAAACATATGCTTGTCTCTTGTGATAGAATCATGTTTCTTGGATGATTTAAGGGGTTCCCTATGCTTGACTTCCCAGGTCAACATGAATAACAATGCAGAATTATAAATTTATCTTACCGGATTAGCGACATGTTTGATTACCTCCCGTGTTTGAGGTTGGATGGTTTCGACTTCTTTCGCTACCAATACCTCTGCTTGAGCAAAATTTGGAGTAGTTGATGCTTTCCTTTGCACCTTCCTTGGATGTGGAGTGACATGAGCGTCCTTCGAGCTTCGAGTTACTCGCTTCGGGGCCATTGTATCGATATAGAGAAGAGGAAAAGAGAGAAAGAGAACTCAAGAATTCCAAGGGCAACACGACGATGGTAGAGAAAGAGTTGGATATGGAGATGACTTGAAGGTAAGAGCTTGAGGAAGAGAGCTTGAGTGAGAGAAGGTAACTCCGGCGTCAAGGCAAGAGAGCTTTTGCTTCTGAGAGTGTCTATCTCTGTCTGAAAGTGAGGGGGGGAGGGGTCTTTATAAGGCTCTCAAGGCCAGCTAAGAATAGAGGGAAGCAAGGAGAGGTAAGTTCGCACACGTTCGTGGCTTCTTTATAATTTTTTTTTGTGTGGACAAGAATTCTGATGTGCGAATTCGATTCTCTAATATAAGAAGAAGCTTGACTTTCAAGGAAAGAACTCTAAACTTAACTCCCTCCTCTTTCTAAAATTGATCTCTCTTTCCCTAAAGGGTCAAAACTCATATCATTAGATACAATCTTGAGGCTTAAGTTTTCCATCAACCTATAGTTTTCAAGTAAATAAGGGTCATATTTCATAGTTCAAGAGTCCAATTTTTTATTCGATCGTTCCGTTGGAACGCTTTAAGACTTAAAAAAATGCGAACCTTAAATATTTGCAAATTAAATGAAATACTTTTACTAAAAAATATTGGTTACATTACAATCTCCCCAACTTAGGGATTTGAGATGTCCTCATCTCGAGGAAAAGTGAGGATACTCCTACTCTAATTACTAACGACCATCATTGTGTCTAAAAGGGTGATGTCCTTAGTCTGCTTCACTTGCTACTACTACTCCATTAGTCAGTCGTGGACAAGAGTTTCGATAATGTCCCAATTCTCCACATTCAAAGCATCAAACATTCAAGCGTGGAGGATTTTGCGCATTGGTGGCATAAGCTGTTTGTGGTTGTCTATCGTTGAATCTTTGATCCTGTTCAATTCTTCTGATAATCCCTTGTTCCTTCATCAAAGGTTTAGCTCGTAGTAAAGCATCTTGTACAATTGTAGGTTTTAAAGCTTCTAATCGCGAACTGATTGGTTCTCTTAAACCTTGACAAAAGCGAGCTACCTACTACTCTATGGTCATTGATGGTGCAGAACATATAAGCCTCACAAACTTTGAGTAATACTCTTCCAAGGACAAATTGTATTGTTTCAAGCTAAAGAACTCATTCATCTTTATCGCTTCATGGGCAGGGGGTAAGTATCTTTCCTTCACTACTTGTTTGATTTCCCACCAACTCTGAGAGTTCTCCAACACTCCCATGTCACGAAAATGTTGTTTCCACGATAATTTCACTTCCCCTGAGAGACGAAATATCCCTATCATCATTTAATTTGCAGGTATGGTCCTTGCAGCGGAGAAGTAATCATCCACAGCTTCAATCCATTGTTAGGAAATAAGACGTAGCTAAATAGATATTTGAGTAGATTACTTAATGGAGAGAGATAGATTTCACACATAAGAGATTATAGAGTAGAGCGAGAGAGAGAGAGAGAGAGTACACACAATATACCTGGTTCACTTAGTGTGGGCTACATCTACAAGAAATCAACCACTCAATGGCTTTAGTACTTCAAAACAAGAAGTAGTTTACAAAGGGATTATACCCTTCATAGAGCTCCCACCTCGCTTCACTCTCACCACCTCACACTCACCTTGTTGCATCAACTTTACACTATGAAATGTGTGTAGAAATGGCCTCCTTTTTTAGGCCAAAAGTGTTGCCCTCTCTCATGAGAGGCAACCATGTGCAGCCACAACTGACGAAGAGGATGAGGATGAAGAGGAGGACATCATTGTACCTCTAGTATGAGTCAATCGAGCCAAACAATAAAAATTCCTATCTCCTAGACTCAGAGATCGATAGAAGAGGCCCAAAATCTTGGAGAGGAATGAAGGCAAAAGTTGGTTGAAGAAAAAGGAAGACAGAACCAAAGGGAGCTGACATGGATGCTGAGGAAGAAGAAGATGACCTGGACAAGCCCCTCAAGCAAAGAAAAGTTGAAAGACTAGAAAACATTAAGCAATAGAAGAGAAGAACAATGGATGATAAGGTGGATCTTTCTAGCACGCAGGAACATATCCACAATGTTCTAATGGAACATAGAGCTTAGTAGGAGTCCAAAAAGAAAAATATTGAGAGAGGACGGGTATGGAACCTCTAGAAATCCACACAAAAACAATGCCACCCCTCTCCCTCAAGCTAACCACCCCTCCTCATACTCAAGAGTCAAAGGATGAATCTGAAAGGCAAGACAAAATTCAAGAGCAACAACCTCTAGAGAAGCACAATCTTGAAGACAAAGAGAAGGAGAATTCCCAAGAAAAAGAAGCCACTCAATAGCATACCACTCCAAAATAGCAAGAGTCTAAAAAGCAACAAGAAGACCGAAAGCACAAAGTAGGCTCCACCCAAAGAACAAGAGAAGTAGATTGAGCTACCCAAAGAGAAAGAGCCCGAAGCTAGCACCTTTCACCAATGATTTCATAAAAAAGAGGACCAGTCTCTTCGCACACTAGAGCTATAATCAAGGATGGTGCGAGGCTCTTTCAAGACTTTGACATGGATGAACAATTAGCACACATCAAACTGCAATTTGAGTGTCAGAAAGCCATCATCAACCTATGAGGATTAGATATGAGAGATGCCAAGGTGGAAGCACGGACATTGCAAGAGGCAAATCAAAGGCTCCAGCAACGAGTCAAAAATTTACAAGAGAACGTACGTAGTTAAACAAAGAGCTCAAGAGAGAAAGGAAAGATGTGGCAAATCAAAGGCTCCAGCAACGAGTCAAAAATTTACAAGAGAACGTACGTAGTTAAACAAAGAGCTCAAGAGAGAAAGGAAAGATGTGGCTTACTACTGTAAAGAGGTTGAAGCTTACAATGAGGCAAACAATTAGATGCAAGTGGATCAGCAAAAGCTGGAAGAGGAGCTAGAAAGGAAGCAACAAAAGAATGCAAAGCTTGGGGAATCTTATGGTGTAGTAAAAAAACACTATCAGAACTTTTAGCAATGCAAGACGCACTACCCCAACCTCAACATCATCAGCCCTAGTGGTAATTCTAGAAGAACTGCAAGCAGTCAAAGAGGAGTGCGCACAAGAGAAATATGACAGATAGATCCTAATTGCAAGACATAGGGCTATCCAAGCCCAAAAAGATCAGGAAATCATGCAGCTAAAGGAGCGATTGGAAAAGGCACAGACAGAGTTAGCAGCTCAAAAGACAGATATATGCATTGGAGATTCAAAAGAAAAATATGCAAATCAGTGCCATCCAAGCCCAAGCAGTGGTACCAGCTCCATCAACTCATACAACAGAGACAGAGTTTACACGAGTAGACCTACCCCCAATAGATCTACCAAGCACATCTATTGAGGGAGGTTCCATGACTTTGAAGCCATTGAAGAGACACCAAATGCTAGAGATGAAATCAAGAAGTGGATCTTGGAAGTACAATATCCTTCTCATTGGGGATACATGGAATACAAACTAAAGGTACACTGGATTAGTGGCCCTCTTGATGATCAAGCCAAATGAAGTGGTAAAGACCTCAGACAGGACATGATTCCACTATCACTCATGAAACAAGAGGCTCTCCTATGGGAGAAGAAATTATTGCCCACTCTTGGGCCAAAACTCAAAAGGGATTACAAAGATGTTCTTGTGATAGTGGACCAGGTATTAGCAATTCTAGAGAATCAACCCCTATGGAAAAAGAGATTGTTTGACAAGCAACCAAAGGATGAGACCATCTATAGAAATGCACCACATCATCTCAAGATGGACCCTATATCCTATCCCATGAATAGAAGACGATCCTGGGATAGCTTCTACTATTGTTAAAGAAGAAGGCCTTCGATACTTAACTACCCCATCATATCAAAGCCGACTAGCAATTTCCCATTGTCAGAACACTATATGGTTCATAAACTACGAGGAGTAATAACATAGATACAAGATGTCCTAGATTTCACTTGTCCGATAGTGGTAAAGATTGCCAAATTCTTATCACCTATATCGCAACATTTGAGGACATCAAAGCAGTAGAACACCCATGGAAGGTGTTTCTAGAGGTCACAACAGGCTTATGTTGGAACATGTAAACAGAGGTTCTAAGTTGAACGTGATCATGGGGTTGTACGCTTGCGTCATGTTTTTGTCCTAAGAGTATCTGTTGCAAACATTTGAGGAGGCATTCATGACCAAGTTCTTCAGATGGATTATACCATCTTGAACCTCATGACGAAGGATCTGTCTGCCCAACATATCTCCTATCAAAGTGCTTTAATGAGAAATCCTTTCAAGGATTTGGCCATCCAAACACAGATAGCGACAAGAGCAGAGAAGTTCAATGAACTAAGAAGGATGCTAGAGAAAACAACATTTGACTACTAGACACCAAAAAATCATAGTAAAGACCAACTACTACCAAAGCTAACACCAAAGAGAAAGACAACGATGAAGACAAAGCTTGCACTAGGGTGTGCAAAGACTAGGAAGGGGTGAATGTTGGCAGATGGACCAAACGCACACCCTCCTAGTCAACCCCTTCATCATGAGCCCTAAAATTTTGATATCCCATCATTATTTTTTGGAAAAGCCTTCTAATTCTATGAGAGTCTCTCATTTTAGTTAGACAATGTCTAAGCCAGTTTATTTAAAATGTGAGTTTAATGTCTAAAATTGAGTATGAGCCTTGTAAAGTTGGCCACTAGTAAAGAAAGTCCTAGGTATAAAGCTCAATTTTTGTAAGTGAAAAAGGACACATTATAATTATCAAAAAGTTTTATGAGTTTTGGAGCATACGATTGAGAGTGACTACTCTCACATACTTTGTACTCAATTTATCTTGAGCTTTGAAAACCCAATTTTGATCTCAAAACTTGCATTGTGTTCCTTGCCTATTGCTCTTTAATTTAAGTGTAATCATTGTCAATTCTGTTATGGTTTGCAACTACACATTAGCAAGCTAAATGGGCTATTTTGAGTGCTTTAATGGTTGTCTTGTAACGTTTTGACCACAAGAGAGTGTTCCTAAACCATAGGGCGACTTCTTTGGTATGTTATTTTCAGTTTTCAAGACCTTGATCATGATGGATCATGATTTTGGTACTTTGTTGGATTGAAACCAAACCTTGTAGGATAGTGCCCCTAAGTGTCTTAGACCTCCTCCTAAAGTTTCATTGCATTTGGAATTTGTTTGAGTGCCAAAATGGCATGAAGATTGAGTGCAGTGACATAGGACATAGGTAGTTTTCCAAATTTGAGAGCGATGGATTTGCAAGTGCAAGAGATGGCTTTGTTCTATAGGATCATGTCCTAAGGTTGACACCCTCAAAGAGTCTCCGTGCCTCATGCAAGTCGCTTCCCTGAGTATGGACATTATGGTAGTGCTAGATAGCTATGCTACAGACATTCGTCACGATGACCCGTTAACAGCCACCCATCACTAATTGCAAACCCTATTCTTTGGAAATAATGAAGAATAAGGAGTGGTGAGATATTCTTCTTACCTTGAGCTCCATCATATTGTGTGTTTTTTCTATTGCATTTCACCCACACACATGTGCATGAACATGCTCCCGTGGTGCCATCAGGTGATGCTATTGTATAACAAGTTCAAAGTACGTGGATGGTGAATCAAGAAGGCATAAAGGGCTACTTTTTCAAAGTAATAAAGTTGTTAAAGTCTTTTGTTTCTTTTCAAATATGGCATGTACCCTAAAACATGAATGTAATAGCTCGTGAGTTTGTGGAATAGGTGTTCGTTGAGGATGTGCATGCAACGAGAATTAGAGAGCCAAGATATCTTAGAAGGGAGTCCCTTCATGAAGAACATCATGTACTACAAATGGGATTTAGAAGAAAAGAGTTGGCTTCTTAACAAAGACATGCATGGGATTGATGGTGTTATGAGAAGAGTGCTCTACCATGATGAGATTTTTGATTGCTTAAAGGTTTGTCATGAGGAGGATGCGGAGGTCATTTTGGGGGTGAAAATTATAAGAAAAATAGTTTTGAATTTGTAGCTTATGTAGTCAAATATCAATAGGGATGTTGTGCATTGGTGTAGGAGCTGTTATGAGTGCCAAATGTATCAAAAAAGGAAGTTGATTCTTGAGCCTTTGAGGCATAATATGAGCTATGGGCCTTTTGAAAAGTGGGGTGTGGATGTAATAGGAACCAAAAATGGGAAGCATTATGTAATTAGTGTAGTGAATTACATGACAAGATGGCTGCTAGAAGCAAAGGCTAGTAGACAAGCTACAAGCAAAGATGTATGCAACTTTATCTTTGATTTCATATGTAGTAGATTTGGAATTCCATTGGAACTTGTAAGCGATCAAGGAAAATAGTTTATAAATGATCATATCACTAAATTGGTAGAGAAATTGGAGATCAAACACATGTATGCTACCCCTTATCATCCACAATGCAATGGGTCGGTAGAGGCATTCAATGGAGTCTTGAAAAATATACTATGCAAGCTCGTGGAAGAGCTTCCAAAAGATTGGAATATGTATCTAGAGAGGGCATTGTGGGCAAGTGACTTAAAAATCAGTCACAAGTTTCACTCCATGCACACATAGATTTTAGTTGTGAGAAGCAAATGAAGGTTTAATTGTTTGGTGGATATGAGCGAGCAGGCGTATGCACACAAAACCCGGCGGATACTCTATTTTTTCGGCAAAAAACCTATAATTTTGCCTAAAATGAGTTGTAATCAGAAGAAGATTAGACCATATTCTTTTTATGCTCTCTGAGTCTACCCCTTGTAAGAGGCCGGTTGGGCATGGGAAAGCCCCCTAACTTTTAAAGTCAAAACCCTTAGTTTTGAAGGGACTATTATCATTAGCTTGGAGAAGAAAACGTATGCTGCTAAAGCTTCCTGTGACTAAAATTTGTAATCATCATTTCTCCTGAAAGGGTAATCAGAATTCTATTCCCAATAGTACATAGTGTTCCTTGTTTCTTGTTCTTCAATCTAAGTGTAATCATTTCCAATTCTGCTGTGGTTCATGACGAGTTGTTTGTGAGCTAAATGCATTGATTTGGGAGTTAAAATGATTGTTTTTTTATGTTTTGACCTTGGATAAGTGTTTCTACGCTTAAGGAGAATCTTTTCAAGTACTTCTGTTTCAGTTTTCTGCACATTTTTTGTGATGGATCGTGATTTATGTACCTTCCCAGATGGTGACAAAACTTGGTAGGATTGAGCCCATAAGTGTTTTAATACCTCTCCTTAAGTTTCATGACATTCCGGATTTGTTTGGATATCGAAACGGCGTGATTGTGTTGAGTGTTGAGAATGGACGCATACTGGTTGTCTGACTAGGAAGTGGTTGATTTTCTTTTTTTGTAAGAACGAGTAGTCTTTGAGTTCACTTTGGTGAGATTGAAACTCTCATTAAGTCCCCGTGCCCCACCCCAAGTTGCTTCCTTGCATATTGACATTATGTTAGTACAAAAGAGCTATGCTGCAGACGTCCCCGCTAACATTGGCGCCGTTGCCTGGGAAACCGATCCTTAGGTGGTGAGTGACTCAGTGTACAAAAAAAAAAAAAAAAGAGAAATCTCCCTTCAAGCTTTTGATAACCGTTTTGTTTACCCATAGACAGTGAAGCAGGTAGACATAGGTTTAGTGCTTAAAAGCAACTGGAGTCCGAGACTAGCCAGTGCTGTTCCTCAAGAGCAAAGAAAGTTGTGAGTGAGGTACAAGATAGTATTTCGTTCTTTGATTTTTCACATGCTTGGAAACAGCTGTTCCACCACACACAACGGTTAAGTTCAGTTATGATTTCACATTCATTTCAGTTGTAGGATTAGGTTAGGTAACAAATTACACCATCATTTGTGGCCAAAAGGATCGAAGGAAAAACTGTTGAAAACCTTATTTTGGTGTTGAAGACCATAACTCGGGAAAATTGAAGAAGTGATGGTCAGAGCTTCAAAACTGGACCAAACCCAGTAAAACTTTCAAGAAGGGGATAAAAACACTTGTTGAAAAAGACTGTGTAAAAACCTGTCAAAAATCATGCCAAACATAGATCGCGATCCATGTTCCTTTTTGGCAAAATGTGCTAAAATTATTTCCTCTGCTTAGAAAAGGCTCTCAGGCATCAGAACATTGAGTTTGGTGAGAAGAGGAGGACCAGAAGATCATAAAAATCAAGATTGGGGTGATCAGACCAAAAACCTTGGAGAAAAGAGGAAAACAAGGAAAAATTGAACTTTTAATTGGCCAAATCCAAAAAGAGATGAGAATTGGGACCAACTAGAAGCAAGGAATCCAATGAACCAAATTTCATGCCCAGGTGCTTCCTAACATGGATCGTAATCCATGTTCCAGGTAGGCATCTGACATCAATATTTGACCAGTGTACTCCTGATTATTAGGTGAACAACTTTTCCAAAAGGAGCCATAGACAAAAAGTGAAAAAAGCTGGTCAAAATACCAAAAAAGGAGTGGTTTGCAAAAAACCGCAAAACAAACACAAAACTTTGCTTTTCACTTGGAAAAAACTGACCAAATCCAAAAATACTTGGGGAATAGCATCATCATAGCTTGTGTGATCATCTCACCAAGTGTCAGTCCAAAATCATGCCAAACATGGATCACAATCCATGTTCCTTTTTGGAAGTTTGAGCTGATAAAAGACAAGCAGGGAATTGATAACAATTGGAGCACTTTCTCCTAAAGGACCCTTATCAGGAAATCTCAAAAAGAGGGCAAAAGGTGGCAAAAATCAGGTCAAGGGAGGAAACCACTGACATAAACCCTAAAACTGACTTTTGCATGTCCTAAAAAGCTTTAAAACATTCAAAAACCATATAGGCAGCATCACTAGGCCAAGGACTAGCTATAGGACAGAATTCAATGTATTTTGACACAAAGGTACATGGATCGCGATCCATGTTCCTCTGACACAAATTGACATCAAACTAGTATCATAGCTAGAGAGTATCACAGAGAGTATAGTGGTCCTTCCAGAGTTGAAATTGGGTGCAAGAAACCCTTCCAAAAGCTCAGAACTAGCAGGAGCTCAGGCAAAGTGACAAAATCAACTTAGCTTCCAATCCAGAGATTCATTTCTAAAAATTTTGATATCATAACATCCCTTAACCATGCTGAAGCTGAGGGTATCAACAAAAGTTCAAATGGCTTCCCAACATGGATCGCGATCCATGTACCTCTGAGCCAGAACAAAGACATAAACTTACCACACAAGGAGCTAGTCCATAGCAACCAGGTGCTTCTTTCAAAACTGAAATTGGATCAAAATTGTTGAGGTTGTGTAGGGAATTGTGTGCCAAGTTTTGTCGAACAAAAGCAAGAACTGACAAGGAAGTTTGTAAGCTTACAGCTATCAAGCACATTCTTGGCAGGTTACAGGTACCATAAGATATTTCCAGCAAGAAAGAACAAACGGGAGATTCAAACTATTTAATGAGGTAACTTGGTTTGGATTTTTCTTGTTACCCATTATTCATGAATCTGCGATCAGGAATATTGTACCAGAATAGGAACCACAACATCTTTGATCAAGGAAGTAATCACTCAACAGAAGAAAGTGTGAATCAGAGACCACTACCTCCTTTGAAACCCATTTTGGAGGAGAATTTCTCTGACACTTCGTCTGAGAGATCATATGGCCTCATGACTGAAGATTCTAACAAGTCAAACCCTAAGGGAACAGATTCAATGAATGCAGGTCCTTCACAGCCCACATCTGATGTAAAGTTGTTGTATCTAAAGTTTCAATTTGAAAATGTGCTTAAAGCCAAAATCTATAAGGATGGAATGGACCGCTACTGTGTTAAGTTGAAAAATAGGCCGAGCGAGTTCAGAGACCTTGTAGATGTTGATTATGACGGGGATAGGTATTTCAACCGAGAGGGAATGATGTACATAGTGGTTCATAACCCGTATATTGCGGATAGATGGGGAATGACCGGCACCAAGGACAAAGTAGATAATGAACCGGCCGATGCACTACCCAAAATGGAGAAACAAAATGCGGTACTCAGATGCAGCAATAGACTGAGCGCCTTAACACAGACCACTCACATCAAACCTGAGACTGTACTTGAGAGTCCCTTGAGAACAAGAGTGGAGGATTCTTATGGACATGAACGAGTGCCGAGAGCAGAACCCTTAGGGTCAATGGCGACTAGGGCTTCTATGAACACACATAGGGGCATCTCTATTCCTGAATTCACTTACACCACTGGAATCCCTCCGACTATCACAAGAGATTGAATTGATGAATGTAGGGCGGATAGGATACCACTGTTAGTACCAAGAAGAGATTACGAACCAAGAGAAGCCATCCCAGAGGAACCATAGGTTGTTAGAATGGTTGTAGAGGCCAGGCGTATGCGACCATCTCAAGTGGAAAAATGCTTACCCAAAAAGTATAATGGATCTGGCGATCCGTATGCCCATGTTTCGACCTTCAAACAAGTATTGAGAGCGAAACAGGTGACTAATTTCCACACTCAGTATGAAGGATTTGGGTTGACATTGGAAGGTAATTCCCTGACTTGATTTCAACCATCAAATAGCTTAGAATTCCCAAGTATTGAGAAACTTCTCCAAGAATTTGCTGAGGAATTCTCAAAAAGAGAGATCAAGCATAACACTGTCTCCCAGATTTATGCATTTAGGCAAAAGGAAAAGGAAAAAGTGAAAGAAGCATCACTTTGTTTCAGGCAATACATTGAAAGATGCCTTGCTCAAGAACTACCTCAGGATGAAAGACTGTCAGTCCTTTTCATAGAGGGACTGCGAAATGACACGCTCAAGAAGGACTTGCACCTAAAAGCATGTGTCACCTTTGAGCAAGTCACGAAAGAGGCATTGTATCTTGTAGATAACTGCAAAGCATATGGGGAGGTGACTGAAGACATAGATCAGGGGTCTAGTAACACCTCTTGAACTATGAGTGAGTCCACGACAAAATTGGGAGGGAAAAACCCAACTGTATCGAACGTGATTGAGTGATCGAGGAAGTGATCAGGAGGATGAACCAAGGAAACAGGACAAACCCAAACACAAGACAACCGCCCACCAAAAATGTGATACTTGTGGGGGTGACCATCCAACCCAGTGGTGCAACCTTCAACAAAGGCCAGGAGCTAACGCACTGTGGATATTGAAATGGTGTGCTGCAAAACAAAAATGGACAAACCATGAAACTCACGAATGTTTCTACAATTGGAACTATGTTAGAGAGAGACAATATGGATCACCTCGAGGACAAAAAAATCCACCCCCTCCAAGGTACCAAGTGGGGCCAAATAATGCAACCTTGGGGCAGGAAAAAGCTCAACCGGTGTTGGGACATCAACCTCCTTTACCCCAGGAAAATAGGGCTATGGTAAGGATTTCTCAACCCATAGAACCACCATCTGATCAGAGTATGATCCAAGTAATCTCACACCTAGAAGATTCAGACAGTACTTATGAGAGGGAAATTCATAGGAATGCATATGCTCCAGAGGGATATAATCCATGGATAATTCAAGAGGAAATGCCTGAGCCCTCATACATAGCACAACCAACCAAAAATCATTACCTGGTCGATGAGAATATGCTAATGTTTATGGCAAATCAGGGCTACAAACCTAGAGGCTACCCTCCTAGAACAGGACAACCAATGGGAGCTCCTCAAGCTTCTCCACCACCTGTAGGACCATGCTATGAATGCGGTGGTGATCACTGGGCTAGATTGTGTCCAAACAAAGGGGAGCGGATGAAATTTTTTGGACTCTGCAACGGATGCACGACGGACCATCTTATTCCACACTACCCAAAAAACCCGGAAAATAAAGGAAAGGCAACCATGAATAAAATAGGGATTCTGCCAAGCTCAAGTGGATCAGAAACAGAATGGAACAACAACATGAGGCCAAACATGACTGATAATGGTCATAAAAATCGGGGATGGACTACAAGGACAAAGGAAGTTGGTGATGCAACTAAACAAAAGCACCCATCAAGTGTAAAGTTGCCATCAGACACTTCACTTGATGACAAGGCCGTATATAGGAAGTAGATCTTTATACTCTAATCTTCTATCTTGTATGTGACTTAATGAAGCCTAACAAACAAAAGGGACTAACAATATCAACAAGAACAAAAGGGGCAACAATGACAATTCAGTCATCTATCGTGATAGATGCCTGCAATAGCCACCAGGGATCAAGTCCAATTTTGATCATCATCATTGGTTTTACATGTATTTGATAGCTTGAAGGTACCAGAGATGCCCATCAGTCATTTCCAAGTTTGAAATCCAAAAAGTGCCAAATACAAGTTCAAATCAAGCCAAGCTTGTCAGTGCGTCTATGAGCAGAGAATACAAGCTACGGGTTCTATTAAAAAAAAACTAACCCCTAGCCAAAGATGCAATTTTTTCAAAGCTGAAGCCATGATAGCCATCTACATACCATGTACATCATGTATATGAATTTTGGGAACAAATGGACAATGATAGCTCATAGAGGGGCATCTATCGCGAATGATGTCAGATAAATCCCTTTTCATGCAAGCTACTAACTTGGGGAATTAACTAGGGTTTGTCAGGCTTCAATCAAGTCATATATCAAGTAGAAGCAGTATAATGATTTACATAGCACACAAAAGCTAACAATGGCAAATGCAACAAAGAAGTTCCCAATGATGGAGACCAAACATAAGGGTAATTAGAGGATCTCAAAACCTTGTCCCTGATGAATCAGATCGAATGTTAAACATGGGTTTGGAACCTCAACTAAGAAAAAATTAACTCCTTGATTTGACCCAACAGACAGACTTGCATTGGCCTAAAGAAATTGAAGGTTTAGCCATACAATTTCTACAGAATCCTTAAAAAGTTAACATTGGTTCACAAGATTTGAAAGCCAATCACTCAATTCTACAGATTGTAGAAGTTGTTTTTGAGAATCACAAATACTTAGAATTGACAAATTTGCTAGAGCGAGTGATGGATGGATCTTTCTCTATCCATGATGATAAGAGTCAAGTTGAACGAGATTGGGTTCTTTCCAAATTTAGATTTGAAAATAGACCTATAATGGCAAAAATAGATGCTGCAGTTCAAAGCATGGATATGAAAGACATAAAGTTCATCATCAATTATGATTTTTCTAAATCATGTGAAGACTATGTATGTCAAATTGGATGAACAGGACGAGCTCGTGCAAAGGCTACAACCTATACTTTCTTTACATCAGCAAAACAACAACAAAGACCACACGGATATCGACAACCAGGTCATGTCAGGGATGACATGAATACAGAGGGGGGGAGTGTTGAGTGCTGGGTCAACAACACAACATAACTCAACAAAATGAAGTGATATCTCACCTCAATGTTCTTTGTCCTTGAATGAAAGGTTGAATTCTTCGCAAGATGGATAGCACTTTAGCCATCAATGTACAAGATACAATTGTCTTGTTTGAATCCAAGCTCTTCTAAGAATCTATGAAGCCACAGAATTTCTTTGCTTGCTCCTGTCATTGCTACATACTTTGCTTCTATGGTAGAAAGTGAGACCACTTTCTGCAGTTTTAAAGCCCAGCTTACTGTTGTGCCTCCAACCGTGATAAGACATAGCCAGTAGTGCTCCTTTGAGTATCTTTGTCACCTGTCATATCTACATCAGCATACCCTTGAAGAAAAAAACTAGTTTCTCTAAAATACAAAGCATTTTTTGTTCTCCCTTTCAGATACCTAAGCATCCACTTCACAGCTTGCAAATGCTCTTTACCTGGGTTGTCCATGAACCTACTTACAACTCCCATTGCATGTGCAATGTCTGGCCTTGTCCAGACATTGCTCTTTACCTGGGTTTCTAATGAACCTACTTACAACTCCCACTATGAGAGATACCCCTCCCCGGGAGTCTATGCACAGAATATACAATTTTACACTTTCTTACAATTTACAATATACATCAGAGTTGCGAAAGCATTTGCATAGGGGAGGAGCTCTTAGCACGCCACCAAGCATGGAGTTTAGGCCATGAGTTGGACTGCATCCAGAGGTACCTAGCGACTAGTGCTACCCCTGAATGGGTGTTATGGATGAAAGCGTACTCAAGAAAAAGTATAACATTGTGAATATATGTATACACCACATTGCTGGAAGAGACGAGAGAGAGAGAGAGAGAGAGAGAGAGAGAGAGAGAGAGAGAGAGAGAGAGAGAGAGAGAGAGAGAGAGAGAGAGAGAGAGAGAGAGAGAGAGAGAGAGAGAGAAAGAAAGAATATAGTGGAGGGTGAAATAAAGTGCACAGAGACATGAAAAAATGACAACAGAAAATCTTTAAATGCCCCTTCTAAATGAAACAGGCTACCATGTATTAATGCAATGACAAAATTTGGGTATACCATAACATCAAAAACTTTATGACAAAATAACTAGTAGAGCATCGGACCATGTGTAGGGATCGACCGGTCCACCCATCCACATCCGCTCTACTACGGACAGAGAATTTCACTTCACTGGGAGCGAGCCAGAACATCTCCAACCTACCTAAGCTAGACATAGGCTAAGGACACTTTGCCTCCCTCCATGAACCCGAGCTCTGAAAGGATCCCAAGTACCAGTAGGTGGTAGGATATCAACACCAACTATACCAGTTTAGGTGCCACGTCTCTTCGATGCCCAGCACTGGGTGTTTAGGCAAAGTCAAGACAAAATCCCCGACATGTTAGCCGTGTAGGTCATCCAACCCCCGACGCACTAACCGTGTAGATGAACCTAACAAAAGAAGAACATTTAGGCAACACCCCTGATCCAGCAAAGCCCCAAGTCAACGACCCTTTAATCTAAGGCTAAGCGATGTAGGTGATCCTAGTCTTGTAGAGACACCGCCATGAGAAACATAGCACGTGAGTCCAATCACAATAGCACTCTCCATATGCACAAACAATATTTTCCAAGCAGTTAGACTGTACAAGGTCTCTACCCTTACACGTCTACCATGAACCATCCAGATCACTTCATGATCCAATCCCAAAACCCATAAACCATAATCCAATCATATCACATGGGTGAGCACTCTATCCAACTTGGGTGAGTCAAGACCAATCCTACATAACCACTTTAGGACATAACATGGCTGCAAAAATTTCGGCAGCATTTTGATAGCATAACCAAATCCAGAAAAAAAAACATGAGCCACACCGGATTCCACCATAAAATCACAACCATAATCCATGAGGGTATCTCAGTCCTTAACCACAAATCATAATCACACTGAAGCAGCTCCTACACTTGGAGTTTGACATAACCCCTACAATCAATCGGAGTCCACACACATGTGACTCTTAAGACGCGATTCTTTCATGCATAAAAAGAGTCCGACCAGCAACTAATCATGATATAAAAATATAATTTTGACAACATCCAACCATGCAAATTTGATGCATCATATCTGCACGTTACATCCCTTTGCTTGTGTGGTGTTGCATGGAATGAAGCCCCGGAATCTACTATTCAGGAATTAGACACATTGTCTAATGAGAGAATTAGAGCATCTTTCTCTAATTTACCTGCCACATTGGCCTTCAATGTTGGCTTGTTGTCTTGAGACTCCGACTCCTTCTTCTTCTTGGACCACCAATCCTTCTTGACGTCGCTCTTCTTGCTGCAATTCCAATATTCAAGAATTGACTTTGTGCGTGACTTGCTCCGTCCTAAGCGATCATGACCATTTTGGTTTTTGAACTTCTTCTTAGGTCTTCCTCTTGTTTCCATTGATAGTGCAGCCCTTGATAATTCTCCTGTGCTTCTCCTTCACATTTCCTCGCTTAGGAGAATACCCACAACATCATCAAACTTATGCGTATTTGTGTCAGAGGTATAAATACTTACAGCCATCACAAGGCTGTCCCAACTATCCGATAGAGATGATAATATGAGGAGAGCTTGCACTTCGTCATCAAAATTTATTTTCACCAATCGAAGTTGACTTATGTTGGTGATAAATTCATTTAGGTTTTCTGCAATTGAACCATTCTCTATCATCTTTAGATTAAACAAGCGCTTCATGAGAAATACCTTATTGGATGCCGATGGTATCTCGTAGAGGCCACCAAGTGACTTCATCAAGTCCTCCGTCGTCTTCACCTCTAAAACATTGAAGGCCATTGTTGATGCCAAGCTTAGCCAGATTTTTCCTAATGCCTTTTGGTCAAGGACAATCCATGCTTTGTCTGCCATTGTTGCGAGCTTCTTTGCAAGACCACCTAGTGGCAAATAAAGGTCCTTCTCATAGAGATAGTCTTCAATCTGCATCTACCAATGCTGGTAGTTTTTTTCCATTGGGCTTATTGATCTTGAGCTTCCCTTCCTCTATCATTACTCCCACTCAATTCAAGAAATCCTTTCCTTGAGATAATTTAGCTACAAGAAAACCTTGCTTTGATACGTAGCTAAATAGATATTTGAGTAGCTTACTCAATGGAGAGAGATTTTTACACACAAGAGATTATAGAGTAGAGTAGAGAGAGAGAGAGAGAGAGAGAGAGAGAGAGAGAGAGAGAGCACACAATATACGTAGTTCACCCAATGTGGGCTACATCCACGGGAAAGCAGCCACTTAATGGCTTTAGTACTTCAAACAAGAAGTAGGTTACAAAGGGATTATACCCTTAATAGAGCTCCAGCCTTGCTTCACTCTCACCACCTCACACCCACCTTGTTGCATCAACTTCACACTATAAAATGTGTCTAAATAGATATTTGAGTAGCTTACTCAATGGAGAGAGATTTTTACACACAAGAGATTATAGAGTAGAGAGAGAGAGAGAGAGAGAGAGAGAGAGAGAGAGAGAGAGAGAGCACGATATACGTAGTTCACCCAATGTGGGCTACATCCACGGGAAAGCAGCCACTTAATGGCTTTAGTACTTCAAACAAGAAGTAGGTTACAAAGGGATTATACCCTTAATAGAGCTCCAGCCTTGCTTCACTCTCACCACCTCACACCCACCTTGTTGCATCAACTTCACACTATAAAATGTGTGTAGAAATGGCCTCCTTTTATAGGCCAAATGGGTTGTCCTCTCTCATGAGAGGCAGCCATGTGTAGCCGCCCTTGTGTAGACAAGTCCAAATTGGATCCCTAAATATAATCCGCCCATGTATGGCCATCCTTGAGAATACCAGTATGCCCTTGAGAAGACAAGTCTGCCATTGAATTCGGCAACTAGCCCCATTGGCCATTGACTACTGGCCACCGGCCAAACTACCGTTTTTCGACCACTTTTTGGCTATCATCCGGTCATAATATTCCAGGGAAAAGGAATATTCTAGAGCCATGAAAATTTCAATTTTTGGTGAGTGATTTTTCTTCACGCACTATGGCTTCTCCTCATAACGGGGGTCTTACAAATGTGCATTTTTAATACGAAAAATTACAAGGGGTAAATCAGGCTCCATACTTAACAAAAGTTACATCTGAGTGCACCCTTGTGATCTAGAGTATTTAGAAAGCAGATAGGAAAAATTTCATTGAATTTGAAGCATTTTTGGGCTTGTAAAGACCACAAGACAAATCTAGGCAAAGTGAATGCTTGAATTGGCCATAACTTGCAACTGAGTTTCACCTCATTCTGACCAGTTAGACATCATATGCATATGATGTCTAAAGGGAAATTTTAGGGACCAAAGCTGACATTAGAGCTTACGAGGGTGTTTAATACCACAAGACAAGCTTAGAGACCAAGTTTGGGCTAATTCTAAGCACATAGACATCATACGCATATGATGTCTCAAGTCAAGATCTGAAAGTCCAATTGCATTTTTGACCACACAGGAGGGTTGGAAATGATGATTTAAGCTTGTTGAAAAAATTTCATCTCATTTGGAAAAATATCTTTGAATTTAAGGAGATTTTTGCAGATCCAAGAAGGTAAAGGTAAAAAAGTAGTGATTTTTAAGAAATTTTGATATCATGAGCACGTATTCTTGAAATTTGAGCCAAAAGACACCATACACGTATGATGTCTTAGAGGCCAAATCTGGGTCAAATTAGACATCTGAGTATACCCTCTTGTCCTAGAGCATAAAAGAAGTCCCTAGCCAAAATTTCATTGTATTTGGAGCACATTTGGGCTAAAAAGTGTCGAAAGATGGAAATCAGGCAAGGTTCATGCTTGTATTGACCATAACTTGCACAAAAAATGTTGAAATTGAATTTTGAAAGTTGTTGAGAGTTGCTAATTGAATAATAAAGAGTCTTTGGGATAAAAGTCACTCCATTTTGCCACAAAAGATATCATACGCATATGATGTCTCAAGTGTCAAATTAGAGGTCAAAACTTACATCTGAGCTTACAAAAGTGTTTGTCATCACAAAATAAGCCTAGAAACCAAGTTTCATCCAATTTGGATCACTTTTGGCTTATCTAACCTCCCAGCAAAGTTACAAGCAACCAAACAGAAAAAGGAGTGATATACTTGACTAAAAGTGTCATAATCACAAACCGAGACTTAGAGTGGTTAGAGTACATCCAGGAGAGTGTACAATTAAAGCTTGGAGCAATTCTGAGTCAGGAAACATCATATGCATATGAAGTCTCCAAACACAGGTTGAGGCCAAACAATAATTTTGACTAGTAAAAGGACTTCCTTTTGACCCTAGAATCCCAAATATCAATCCAAAACAAAATTTGGACACTTATAAGTGCTATAAGTGGACCAAAGCAAGCAGCTAGTGTCGAAACTCTGAAATTTCTATAATTGACCTATAGGAAGGTTGAATGCAATAAAAGACTCATTTGGCCATAACTTGAGCTCCCGATATCGAATTCATAAACTTTTTTTATCTAAACAAAGCTCAAGAGTATCTCTACAAGGATTAGTGTGACCCTTGAACAACAATCAGAGACCCTTTGGTTAATTCTTTTTTGTCAGCGCCCAAAAATCGTCGTTTGAGGCCTCAAAGTGCGTCCAGAAGTTAGGGGTGTTTAAAAGTGACAATTTGAGAGAATTATGAAAAAATGGTCACAATTTTGGGCATACTTTCCAATTTCTCCTAACCAAAGCACTTGAACACATTGGTATAAGTCTTCTTATAATCAAGCTAGAGCTGTTAAGCCCAGAAGTCATTTCTACTTTAGATTCAAACTCAGCTTACACAAGCTTTGAGATCCCAAAAATAGAGGAACATCCACCCACAATGGATCTTCCAAATTTGCAATTGGAAAAGACCAAATTTATTGAGAGAGTTTTGATGGCAGATCATGAGAGTGAAGGACTGTACAAATACATTGACGACAGTCTGGTCAACCTTATAGGTGCTTAGAGCCATACCCAAAAGAGCTGACAAATTATAAGCTCTAATATGTCTATACACACGGAGTCAACTGATAATGGAAATCTATAGTTGTTGACAAGTATGGAAGAGAATACAGAGCTATAGAAAGCACAATTCCATAGACTGCATTTGAAAAAGGTGGATACCTGGTCAATGAAGGACCATAAATACCTCCACCAAACACAAGAGTTCCTATAAGAATTCCAAAAAGGGATTTCCTCCTAGAGAGATAACAAGAGATGAAATGATTACAGATATGGCAGACATGCCTTCTCCAATCTCCATTAGAACAAAAATTCCCTTCAAAGAAGAACCTAGTCTATGGTTAGACTTGTATACAATCGGTGAGTTAGACCGTCCCAAGTCCAAAAATGGGTAAAAAGAAAATACTCCAGAGATAAAGATCCTAGAGATCAGGTAACAGCTTTTAGAAGAGTAATTAAAGCAGAGAAAGTTTTAGATTTTGTAGCACTGTTTGCGGGATGTGGACTAACTCTAGACGATTACGCGGCTACATGGTTTGACTCAATGGAAAGACGCGATTTTGAGACTCTAGACGAGCTATTTGAAGAATCCATCCAAGAATTCTTGCAGAAAAGGCATATTGCACAATACGGTCTTGCAAATTCACAGATTCAAGCAGAAAGAGGGTGAATCAGTGCGCAAGAATACCATATTAGAGAGTTTGAGACTTTAGAGGTGATTTGGGAATCACCAATGTCTTGAAGATTTGGCCATATGAACGAATCTCAAATTGTTTTTTAAGGCCAAAGACTTCCACAAGGTAGTGCCTGAAAAGCTCTTTCGGGCCATGCTCTCAAAACTTTGGCTAAGATTAGTCTATGTGGTCAAATCTTAAGCTTGTTTTGAAAGTGGGAATTGGAAAATTCCCAATTCACTAATATGTTCAAGCCAACATTACAGCTCAAGAGATATGTCAAGTTCTATCCAAGAGTCAAACTACCTACGCAGGCACGATTGATGTTGATCTTTATCCAGGGAATGAGACATGTAGGTCTTCAAAAGGATTTGCATATGATAAGGAGCATGACGCTAAATGAATTGATAAAAGAAGATCTTTATCTGGTGCATAACTATGAGGAATATAAAGAAAAGGATTGTAAGAGTCAAGATGACGACTCATCCTCATTGTTCAGCTACCCAGTAGCTCTGAAAACAAAAATGTTGTATTGGTTCAAGTAGTTGCAAGCTCAAAAGAAAGCTAATGAGAATCCAAAGACAGACAAAACAAAAACTGGTGCGAGTCCAGATATGGGTGAACCAAAGACGGATGCATCTAGTCAAAAACCCAAGAGCAAACAACATAATTGGAAAGCTAGAAAGACTAGGATGAAGGCACATAGGGAACGTGAATCACACAAAGACAAGGTGGATCGCAAAGAAGTCTCTTTAAACACAAATGGTGCAGAGACAAGTATGGGTTTCCAAACAAGCATCATCAACAAAACAGCCAGTAATCATAAAGAAGTGGGTCCCAAATGAAACCAATAAAACTAATGTCAACGCACCGCCGCTTGAATTCTTTCAATTCCTCTTACGATTATAATACATTAAGAAGAGAGCAAGTTGCTCACTTTACACTGCACGTTGCACAAGGCTTACGGATCAGGAGATTAAGTGAAGGCACAAGAAAAGCTTGGCAGCAAAATAACAAGAGACAACCAAAGAGAAAGTCCAAATCTCTCTACAGCCTTCAATCAAGCAAATGGCACAAGAGCTTCAAAGACCATCACATTGCCTAGGATAGGAAGCCTCGCCAACAAATGCCAATAAGAAAATTGCTTATACCCACATCTTGCACAACATAAATTTTTCCATGCATTGACTGTGTATGCATAATGGAGCTGCATTACTAGGCCTGCATTGACACAATTCTTAATTGCCCCAGCACAACACATACCTTGGTGATACCATGTCGTCGAGGAGGACTCTAAATAGGAGGGGGGATGCATTCTAAATGCGGACCTAATATTATGAATATTAGAGGTCAATGTTTTGTGAGCTGTATTGAATTTTTGTGTTTGATTGTGACAATTTTTTTGACAAAATTCAAAATATATGCCCTCATATAATAGCGTTACAAGAGGAGTACGGGGACAAAAGCCACATATGAGCCCCTAGGGACATGTGTATAGTGTACATAGCGGTTTAAGCATTTAAAATTTTGTCTGAATGTTTTTTTCTTTTTACTGAGTTGATTTTTTGTTTTATTTAGTTATTTTTTGAGATTTTCTTGAGAAAAAACGGGGAAAAAATTTTACATAATCCAGATGAAGAAAAGATTGAAGATATGCTTGAGCGATACAAAGAGAAGAAGGTACAAGAAAATGACAAAACTTCACAAGGTATTCCTTGAAAGCCATATGCACAATGGATAATGTAAAAGGTAAGAAAAGAATGTTGATCAGGCTTCAACAACAATATGAGGCCAAAAATGACTGAGAATGGTCATAAAACCTAGGGATGGTCTACACGGACAAAGAAAGTTGGTGACGCGACTAAACAAAAGCACCCACCAACTGTAAAGTTGTCTATCAGACACTTCACACGACTACAAGTCCGTATATAAGAAGTAGATCTTTATATTGAAACTCTTGTATTTGACTTAATGAAGCCTAACAAACAAAAGAGACTAGCAGTAATGACAAAAACAATAGGGACAGAAATGAAAATTTTATCATCTATCATGATAGATGTCTATGGAAGCAACCAGGGATCAAGCCAAATTTTGGTCATCATCATTGGTTCTATATGTGTTTGGCAGTGAGAAGGTGCAAGAAATACCCATTAGTCGTTTACAAGACTAAAATACTAAAAGTTAGCTTGTAAAGCCAAATACAAGTCCAAACCAAGCCAACCTTTGTCAGTAGGCTATGAATAGAGAATACCAGCTAGGGGTGAAGAAAAATAAAATTAAAAGGGATAGAAGTCTAACCCCTAGCCGATGCAAATTTTTAGACCCGAAGCCATGATAGCCATCTACATACCTTGTACATGATGTACATATGAGTTTTGTTGGGGTATAGGCGCCTGTGCCTTGCCTGGCCGCCCAAAGTCTGGGCGCCCACTGACTTGTATACCTTATACATAACATAAGTGTATAGGGGGTTGCTCACTCTTTTGAGTCTCCCCACCCATATCTGTGTGTCGTGTGCTCTTCTCCTTCCTCTTCTCTCCTGCACAGTTCCTTCAATTGGTATCAGAGCGACAGGTGTGAGAGCGTAGATGGACAGCTTCACGATGAATTGGTCGGCTGTGGCGGAGAGGTCACAGATTTGAGCAAAGAAATAGAGGAGTCTTGTGGACAGCCATACAGAGGCTTGCAGGAGAGCTCTCAGGAGCTTCCTAGTGCTCACAGATCAGTCCACAGTTCCTCTACAGATCTCCTCTACAGATCTCCTCTACAGATCAGCCCACTGTGTACAACATCTTCCCTCTTCTCGGCAAGCTTTGCAACGACTACATCGGCGACAAATTGGAGCTTGGAGCTTCCATAGACATGGAAGCATTGTGAGATTGATACATTCAGCTCATGCATCGAGGTGGGAAGTGAGTTTGAGACTTTCTATGAGCTCAAAGAAGCACAGAAGAAAGTCGTTCAGTTTTTGGCAGTTTGACAACAATCTACTGTTTTTCTCATAACTTGAGCTACAAAGCTTTGATTCCAAAACTTTTTGGTTCAAAATGGATCTGGATTCAAGCTCTACGACTTTGTAGAAGGAATCGTTTTCTGATTCGGAGTGCAGGTGGGTTTGAAATTAAAAACACAGAGACTGTTTTTCAGGACAGTTTTGGGCTGTGTTGTTTTCTTTGCTGCAGACATCTTACCCGTGCACACTACAAGTAGCAAGCACATATGAGGTGGATTGGTTTGATTTGCTCGATTGTGAGCATTTGCAGGTGTTACAAGATTGGGTTTGACTCCCAGGTACATGTTGAGTCTAATACTCCCACAGGTGTTGCCAGTTGCAGTTGAGTGGTTCTTCTGCAGCGTTGTGGCTTGCATACATGGTCTTTGAGCGGGTAATGCTCTATGTATGCTTATGTGGTGAGCAGTAGATCTTGTGAGCAAGTGCAGAGGTTGGTTGTGGATGACACATATGGTCACTTGTGGTACTCTTTGTGAGTATTTGTTAGACACAGGTTTGCAGAGCTTATGCATGTATGTTGAGTGTAGCTTGATGCGCATTGATTGCTCATTATATTGAGCTTGCAGGACAATGGTTATTTTGTGTTGATAGCCATTATGGGTCGAAACTCTGGTGAAATTTTCCCAGGAGTTTTATGCGCATAACTTGATGCAATCCAGGTTGTGGTTGCGATTGCACTCAGTGATTACGTGCGGTGTTCTCTGCAGGTGGGAGCTTAGTGCATGTATGCATCGATACCGCACAGTGTAGGCTTGGTGATTAGCTCACGGTTTGATAGACGTACGGTTATCTTGGCATACTCACAGGAGTGAATATTGTGATGTATGCTTGTGTGGCTACGAGCTAGGTAGCCGGATTTGAGCTACAGCTTTACAAGTTTACAGGTAGGTTTGAGGGCTTATTTGGACGCTGAATTTTCAGCCATTGTTTCCTCTTTGCAGGTGTCCAGGTATGGCTCAGTTGTAGGCTGATCTGGGACACATTTGTGACTTGTTTATGCAATTGTTTAAGAGCTGAATTTTGGGGCTGTTTTGGGGCTGATTTGTAGCCATATTATACAGCCATACAGGAGCTTGGTTTACTCTACAGGAGCCTCGTACACTTGGCATTTGGGATTTGCATCATTGCCATTTGTGGAGCACAGTGTGGTTACACTACTGGGAGAGATTTTATGCGTGGATTTGCATGAGCATTGTAGGTGCTGGTGAGCTCTTTTTTTGAGAGCATTTTTGCGTTGCAAGTTGCTTCTTTTGGATTAGTTGAGTGCATTTTATTGCTACCGTACCTAGAGTAGAGTTATAGCTCTTGGTTATTTTTGACATTCACTTATAGTAGTCAATATGTGTGAGACTTTCGAGTCTAGGACAATGACTCATGAGAGACGGCGTTCTCGTTCGTTTCGACACTTGAGATGTTGGCATTGTGGTCACACATGGCACATTAGACAGCAATGCTTTTGTCGTATGAGACAGCACAGGAGATAGGCTAGTCTCAAGGATGCAGTAGATGCTATAGGCTCCGTTGACTTGACAGTTGCAGGATCAGATACAGTGTCTGAGTACCCTAGTGACAGTGAGGTCACATTTGCTTCCTGTATTACTCCTGATTTTTTGACGTCTGAGGATAGTGCACTTCTTTTGCAGTGGATGCTAGACAGGGACGCTACTTTTCATCTCACTCCGTATCGTGACTAGTTCAGTAGCTATTCTAGCAAAGTGCATGGTAGTGTGCGATTGGCAAATGGGTCACTGCATGAGATTGCTGGTTCAGGAGATGTGAGACTGTCATTATCGAGCAGTGCATTGTACGTGCTCAGAGATGTGTGTCATGTGCCACATTTGACGATGAGTTTGATCTCCGTTGGTCAGCTTAGGGATAGTGGATGTCGGGTATCGCTGCTTGAGCAAAATTTTGCGTTGCATCTGGGTTCGCTAGTGATTGCGAGAGGTGCTAGAGTTGGCACATGGTACCCATTGTACATAGTACTGGTGCGAGATGGTCAAGTCTCAATCTTGTTACAGCCATACAGAGAGAGAGAGAGAGAGACGTGGACAGTCTCTTTTGCTCATGGGTTGCAGGGTGCTTTGCATGGAGTGCAGAGTAGTGAGCTCGTTGTGCACACAGTTGGGGCACGACTTGAGCAGTCACACAAAGAGGTGACAGAGTCAGACATGCATGCTTTGCTATTGACTGAGCAAAGCAGAGAGTCAGTTGTGCGAGATACTTCTATGCAAGATAGACACGTAGAGCGGTCTTGCTCTACTGAGTCACGATAGGAGGATGTTGTGCAAGAGTCTATGCATAAGGAGTTAGAGCATGAGAGCTCTAGTGAGTCACAGCAGATTGATGTGGTCATGTTTGTAGTGGATGATTGCAGAGGAGGCTGAGATGCGAGCGATTATGCAGTCATTCCTTTCTATGCTCGACAATGAGCATGGGGATATAGTTGTGCAGGATATGTCTTCCAGCACACACCTAGAGCAACTGGCTTGCTCTGAGGTTGCAGGACAGGTTGATGCATCTTTTACGGACAGTCAGGAGATGAATGTGGCTGATGCTCCTTGTCAGTCAGAGATGCCTATTGCCAGGGATATATAGGTTGATGCATGCTTCGTAGAGCTAGCAGGGCCCGTTAGCATTGCATCGGCATTCGGTGGTCTCATGTATGAGATACGGATCTTGAGACCGGATATCGCAGCTGCAGTGGGAGCATTTGCAGTTGGGGTTGTCAATCATTTGTTGATTGATGATGGCATAGTTCACAAGGGAGATATGCAGGTATTGCGTACATACTTGCAGTATGTGTGCGGTATGTCTGGTGGTGTATGGACTTACACGGGAGCAGGACAGCCGGATGCACACGATCAAAGCCAGCTAGTGGTCATCGGTTGAGAGCGATTTTCTCTCGCCTTTTGTAGTCTTTAGACTAGGTTCCCTTGCTTAAAGGCACAGTCGCCTTTAAGTGGGAGGTTGTTGGGGTATAGGCGCTTATGCCTTGCCCGGCCGCCCAGAGTCTGGGCGCCCAGTGACTTGTATACCTTATACATAGCATAAGTGTATAGGGGGCTGCCCACTCTTTTGAGTCTCCCCACCCATATCTGTGTGTCGTGTGCTCTCCTCCTTCCTCTTCTCTCCTGCACAGTTCCTTCAAGTTTTGGAGACAAATGGCTAATGATAGCTCATAGATGGTCATCTATCGTGAATGATGTCGGATAAGGTCTTGCTGATCAAGTTACTAACTTGGGAAATTAACTGGGGTTTGTCAGGCTTTAATTAAGTCATGTATCAAGTAGAAGGAATATAATAATTTACACAGCACACAAAAGCTAACATTGGCAAATGCAACTTTGATCACCTTGATGCAGGAACAAAGAAGTCCCCAATGAAAAAGAGTGGACACAAAAGGTAGACAATTGAAGACTCAAAGCATTTAGTCATTCGGAATTTATAGTAAGACCGACATCAAAAGAAAAAGTACAAGCAGTGGAGCACAAGAAAGCAAAACGATAACAAAGACGGCACCGACATTGACAATCGGGTCATGTCAGGGACGACCTGAATTTAGAGGGGGGGAGTGTTGACCCATGGATCAACAATACGACAGAACTTAACAAAGCCTTACTTTCTGAGAGTTATGAAATGCCATGAATTATGGTTATAAACATCATTTGTAATGAGTACCTAGCTTAGTTGCAGAAGTCGGGGTGCAATGGCACTTCCAGATTATAAATACAAAGCGATTTGACCCATTGAACTATGTTTTAGGTTTAACCTATGGTAGCCTTAGTATATAAGGCACCTAGGTCATTTTGTAAGGAGAATTTTATCATAATCAAAGTTTTGAGCTGTCGTCGACTATGTGTGAGAGAGAAAGAGGAGAGCGTGAGCTTCATCCTGGTCGCTCATTGCATTAGAGATTCGACTACACCATTGAGATAGGCTCAGAGAGAACTACACAACAATGCCAAGCATCCACATGGAATGAAACACACGTGCTAATGCGTTTATGAGCTATTTCAATACAACAAAAAAAGGTGTTATCGACGCATATATCAACACTGCCTGTCGCTATGCGCGTCGCTGTGAAACCAGTCGCTATTAGCGGTGCGGATAGCGATGCGTATAGCGACACGTATAGCGACCCATATAGCGACACGTATAGCGACGCGCATAGCGACGCATATAGCGACGACCATAGCAGAAAAAAAATTTCTTGGGCAGAGGGCAGGTAGCCTGGCCTGTGCCAAGTTAAAAGATGGACACAACCACAGCCAGACTTCCTGCCCTCTGCCCAAGAAAGCGAGCAGCACCAAAATATCAACCTCCCGCGCGTAGAAATTTCGGCAGAGTTCCCTTTGTTTTTACATAAACTTTTCGAAAAAAACCATATCATGTATACGCCTCCTACATGCTATCCATGTAGGATCTCACATGAGATTTAAGGCCAATGAAAGACAACCGTACCAACTGAAAAGCATAGCCATAACTTAAAAGCATAACCATAACGAACCATAACCATAACTTAAAAGCATAACCATAACGAACCGTAACCATAACTTAAAAGCATAACCATAACTTAAAACCATAACCGGCTATAACCACTTTGATCAAAACCATAATGCACATAACCATAACCATAAACAAAATTAACAATAACCATAAGCATAACCAGAAAGAGAAACAATAACTGTCTATACAATGACAATGACAATAATCATAACCATAAGGGAAACAATAACTGTCTGAACACTAACTGTTTGTACAAAAAAGAGACACAGAAGCGTGTCTGTGTCTCACAAAGCATATAGATGAAATCTGGTCCACTAATGACTAGGCATCGCAACCTGCACATAGGAAAACTCACAAAATTAGTATTGATATTACTTCACATATACTGACTTAATTAAATCAACTCACACATATTAACGTCTCACCTCAAGCGATCAGCGAGACTGTAAGGCCTCCCAGTCTACAGGCTCTCATGAAGCTTCAAGATCATTCAGTACTTCATAGATACCTCTGCGATATCCATCTGACTCCTCCTCGTGTGATGGAGCTCGATGCATCACAAGATTCTACGTTTATACAAAAATCAAAGTAATAAGAATACATGATTCATCGCATTTTAAAAAACGCCATAGTTAAGATTGGATTAGAAACTCACAAACTCATAGCGAAAGGTGTCGAAGCCTCCGCTGCCAAGATGAGATGTCCCCCTAGTCATCTGTCGTACCTGCGCGGCCTCACGCTGCTGTCTGAACCGCGTGGCCGTTGTCCGCTCATCTTCCCTGATCTGCGGCCACGTCTCGAGTGGGATGCCCGAAGGCTTCGGCGAGCCGGTCCTGAAAGCCTTCTGAGTTGCATCTCGTCGATGTTTGATGGTGTCCCGTTCAACACCCTTGATCCACCGCGCCGAAACAACGGAAGAACCCGGAGCAGGCTGGTACTCTCTCAGGATGGTCCCCACTATTTAAGTGACTTTTTCCTTTTCTTGTTGATCCCAAGACATCAGAATGCTGGTCAAAAACTGCAGCTCCACGAGCTGGCGAATCCGCTGTAGCATCTCAGTCTCAACTCCATCCATGTCAACAGAACCATCTCCCCATACAGTATAGAGCTTGGAGGCACTAGGATCGTGTGCCCCCCAAGGTTTGCCAAGAGGTGTGCCGAGAGGTGTGCCTGGGTAAGACGGGGGTCGTGAGCGAGGAGGGGTTGAAGCATCTATGGACCCTCCTCCACAGTAACCACCATCTCCACCTGACGATCACCGAGATCGGCGAGTGTGCCTGTGCTGCGGAGATGAGGATGTACTGCCTCTCTCTGTCTCACTCTTCACTTCCCTACCTCTCTCTCTCTCTCTCTCTCTCTCTCTCTCTCTATATATATATATATATATATATATATATATATATATATATATATATATATATATATATATATAACTCTCTTTCTCTATCTCTCTATTTCCTATCTCTCTCTCTCTCGCTCTCTACTTCCCTATCTCTCTACTGATTGAACGAGAGACTGAGCTAGGGAGATCTAGACGTCCACGACTACGGAGGACTACACAACATCGACAGAGGCTGCATCAAAGGATCTAGCTAGGTCACTTTGGCTCGACATGCATAACGCCCGGTCAGACTACTGACCATGGAGAAGATTGATGAGATCCGCCAGCGACAGCTACTGGATCTCCTATGATCTACCTATCCTAGCTAGCTGGTTTAGCCGTTTAGTCCATACCCAGCAGTTTAGGATTCCATAATATTTTATTTTGTCATCTTCTTACTCTGACTTTGTATCAGATCCATCACATTGTAACTTTCTTGTCTCATGTCTCATAGGTCACTTTGGCCTTTCGAAGACGTTAATATAACATTTCATTTCATTTCTCTCTTTAATTATTTTTCTTTAATTTTAATTTCCTAAGCATACATTAATTCTCTATCTCTCTCTCTCTCTCTCTCTCTCTCTCTCTCTCTCTCTCTCTCTCTCTCTCTCTCTCTCTCTTTGATTACCTACACACACACACACACATTTCTCTCTCTCTCTCTCTCTCTCTCTCTCTCTCTCTCTCTTTCTCTTTCCTACACACACACACACCTCTCTCTCTCTCTCCTTCCTACACACACACACCGCTCTCTCTCTCTCTCTCTCTCTCTCTCTCTCTCTCTCTCTCTCTCTCTCTCTCTCTCTCTCTCTCTCTCTCTCTCTCTCTCTCTTTCCTACACACACACACACGATGTAGAGAGAGAGAGAGAGGGGTTGGGGGGGGGGGAGGGGGGGCATAATACCTGCGCAGCAGGTGGAGGCCAAGATTTGAGCAGAGCGCAGGCAAAAATGGCCCCTGCTGCTCGTGGGTTTCGCTTTTTTCCCCCAATTTTTTTTGCGTCGCTATACGCGTCGATATACGCGTGGGAAATAAAGCCTTTTCACGTGTATATCGACGCACATTGCGACGCGTATATCGACGCATATAGCGACGCCCGCTAATTTCGTCGATATACGCGCGTCGATATCTCCATGTAGTGTTGTAGTTTTTGTAGCCGTAAATGTATCAAATGATGTTTGTTTTTTGCGTGCAAGTAGTCGTTAGAATCGTGGCGACATAAGCTGCGCATAGGTAATCATAGATTTCAATTTTAGGCACTTCAAAAAATTTGCTCTGTCTACATACGCGTTTTCTACAGATGGGATTGGAGTGAGGATTTTGAGTGTAGAGGCTTTGGGACAGTGTTCCTTAAGTTTCCTACGATTTTCGTATGGTTTGGTGAGTTTCCTTCCATTTGTGTGTATGTGGGTTGGGTGGTGTAGTTGGGAACAATGATATTCTTGATTGTGGTTTAGTTGGCCCTCCAAAGTGTTGTATGTGTGGGATGGTCTCAGCCTGACAAGCTAAAGACATTGCCTCCGTGCGCCTATCATGTCATCTGTGTCCTCGATTGACATTATGTTGATCTAGGTAGTATTGCATGCACTTTATGGGTGGTGTGATTCACCCTCGCAAAAGTGGACCGAGGCAGTAGCTATTACCACCCGGATTACAAGCAAGGAAGAGACAAAGTTTGTAGTTAAAAATATTTGTTTCCATTTTGACACTCCTCTTGATATAAATTCTGATAGGGAGCTAGGATTTGAAGGAGAGCTAATGGAGAAGTTGGGCATCTCATGTCAACACTCAACTATCTACTATTCACAATGCAATGGTTTAGTGGAAAGGTAAATGGATGATCTTTAAAATTGCTTGACCTAATCAAGTTCAAATCATACAAAAACCATATCAATGGACCAAGGGAAAGATCAGGACATCTTTGAGATTCACACCATATCACTTGGTGTATGGTAAGGAGGCCATTTTACCCATTGAAGTATAGTTGGCTAGTCACAAGGTGCTAACTAGGCAAATAGAACACCCTAATGCTCATCTCCATAACCACATTATTGATTTAGAGAGGCATCATCTAGATAGAGAGGATGCTTTCAACCACTATGCAACACAGCCAGAGCAACGTCGACTTACCTTCAACAAGGGACTCAAGGCAAAAGGTCTCAAGAAAGGTATGTTGGTTCTAAGTTATGACAACATGTTCGACACTAGAAAAAATAATAAGTTTTCACCCAGATGGGAGGGCCCATTTTTTTATTAACTAGCGCTACAACAATGGCAATCACCAACTGATGGATGCAAATGGTAGGATTCACAAAACATGTGCCAACGGCTAGAGATTGAAGGAGTGCTTCTTGAGGTTTGATCAAACACCAATGATGGATATTCGTGAGGAGGGAGACTCCTCCACCTCAATTGAAGAAGACTCAAGTATCAAACTAGAGACATCTATCCCTCTAGTTAAAGGGGAGGGCTAATGAGGGTCTCTTTTTTAATTTTTTCCCACCTGCAGTATGCATTCGATGGCAAGACTTCAAGCCTTCACAGATGAATAGCCACTCAGGAAAACTTGAAGCTTTGCGAAAAAATCTCTCACAAAAAGTCAAGCCAATGAACGAATGGTCAAAAAAGAGTTGCATTATTTGGTGGAGCCAAGAGCATCTCCTTTTCCTCCTTTTCTTCCCACGGGACTCCACCCTTGAAAGCATCCCCTTTTTCTCTTTTCCTCCCATAAGGCTCCATGCTTAATTTATTAAGCATAATATATGTATATCTATTGGAAAAGGGGGTGGCATAGAGGGCCACGGCCACCACACAAGAAGTTAACAAAGGAGGGAGGACCACCACCTCTCATCCTCTCCCTCCTCATGGAATCTCTCTCTCTCTCTCTCTCTCTCTCTCTCTCTCTCTCTCTCTCTCTCTCTCTCTCTCTCTCTCTCTGGGCAGCAAAAAGCTCTCTCTCTTCTTTGCACACACACACATCCGCACACTCACACACAAAGTATACACACACATACTCTTCTCTCTTACTCTCATGTCTTTCCCAAGATCTCCATGGCTGAAAGTTTTCTCTCTCTCTCTCTCTCCCTCTAAAATCAATGGTTCTCTCACTTCTTCTTCTCACACACACACACATACATATACACCTCTCTCTCTTAGCTTATCTCTCTCAATGGTGAGCTCTCTCTCCCTCCCTCTCAAGCACGATTACCCACTCTCTCTGAGCTCTCTCTCTCTCTCTTAATTATTTCTCCGTCTCAGATCAACCATAAGCTGATTTTTCAGCCACACTTGCGTACACATATGCATACACCACCTACACATACGTGCATATCTTTTCTCCCTACTGTAAATTCACTGAAGTGTTCTTTGATGATATCATCATCTACTCCAAGTCCTTGGAGGAACACAAGCAACATCTCCAGGTGCTTTTTCAAGCATCGAGGGAAAACAAGCTTTTTATCAATCACCTTGTATACATGAAACTTGTTTGGACAAGATGCTATGAGGTTTTGGAAAGATATTGTTCATAGCATCTTTTTTGTTCATGGTAGAAACGACATAATGGCTCAAATAACACAGGTTGGACACAGACCACCTACCACCCTTATGGATATACCAGATTCTCTCTCCCTCTCTTCCAAAAGATCAGATTGGGAGAGCTCTCTTGTCCTCTTTGGTGCTCTCTCAAAAGATCAAGTAGAGAGCTCAAACAAGATGATTTTTGAGCTCTTATTTGTATATTTAGAGAGAGAGAGAGAGAGAGAGAGAGAGAGAGAGAGAGAGGGAGAGAGAGAAGAGAAGAAGAAGAGAATTTTAATGTCGTAGGAAACTATCCCAAGAGACTTTGAAGATCTATCCGACGAGGAGAGTTGAACTCAAGACCTGTTATGAGAGAGAGAGAGAGAGAGAGAGAGAGAGAGAGAGAGAGAGAGAGAGAGAGAGAGAGAGAGAGAGAGAGAGAGAGAGAGAGAGAATAACAAGAAGAAGAAGATAGTTTTAACGTCGTAGGAAACTATCCCAAGAGACCTTAAAGATCTAGCCGACGAGGAGTTGAGCTCAAGACTTGTTATTCAAGAGGGAAATGGCATGACCAATCTACCACACTTGGGTGATAGAAAGGTTATACCATTTTCCTCTTTTTATTAGCATACACACACCCACACACACGCGCGAGAAGGAGAGTTTTAACGTCATAGGAAACTATCTCAAGAGACCTTAAAGATCTAGCCAACGAAGAGTTGAACTCAAGACCTGTTATTCAAGAGGGAAATAGCATAAGCTAGAGAGAGAGAGAGAGAGAGAGAGAGAGAGAGATCTAGCCAACGAAGAGTTGAACTCAAGACCTTTTATTCAAGAGGGAAATAGCATAAGCCAGAGAGAGAGAGAGAGAGAGAGAGAGAGAGAGAGAGAGAGAGAGAGAGAGAGAGAGAGAGAGAGAGAGAGAGAGAGTAGTTGTAAGCTTTGCTTTACATACTTTTATCCACCTAGATCATTGATGCACATACACATACAAAACGCATCATATCTTAGCTAACTTAACTGCATATCTAGGGCTTGGAAAATACAATCAAGGAAAAGTGAAACAAAGAGGGCTTGCTGCAAATATGTGTCTCCGCTCACATCATGCTGCAAATTTGGTTTGCTCCAGCACTCTGAATACCAAGTCTGAGAGACTGCACAAAACACATGAAACGATAAGATTTTTGTAAACAATTAGGGACACTCCAAATAAAGAAACATGTTCAATCGTACACATACAAGGGCAAGCCATCTCCTTTAAGGTCCAAGCTCTTGTACAAGGTCATCTGGGGGCTGTCCACATGTTTGCATCTTTTGCATGATGTCAACAATTCTAGAGAAATCGTCCGGAGTTGACTCATAGACACCACATAACTCTTTAATGTACTCATACTGCCTTGAGTACCGACGAAAATCCTCATCACTAAGTGAAGACTTGTTCACTTCCAACCAATTTGGGTACTTCTCATACAACTCCTTCATGGGTTCATGGAGAACCTCTTTAGACAAAAGCTGTTGCATCATAGTGTCCATAATCGCTTGCATATCCTGTATCACACACACACACACACACAGAGAGCTAACAAGGCTTTCATAGTGCTCAAAAGCTTGAAGGATAAGGAAACAATACAACTACGATTACAAAAGAAAATAAAGTGATGCAGAATTTGATAAGATAAAGGTTACGACCATATACTACACTACATTACCCTCTCCAAACTTTTGTGTCCCTTCCAATTCGTGTCAGATGCAGCAGAATTGAGAGATTACACAGAATCGAGCACTAACACAATCACAATCATTTAGTGAGTGGGATTGCATTAATGATGGCTCCTTTCTCAAAATCAACAGAGAACTTAATGGGGATATATATCGCTTAATGCAGATAAGCAGATCTATGCGAAGAGATGGAGGTCTGCTATAGAGAATGAGGCTGGTTGCGTAAAACACTGCATGCCCCACTATTTCTTTCTGAAATGCCTATGAGAGCGACCCACATCAGAATTCGGCAGCCTCGTGTTTACACACAGCCTATATGCAGCATACACCATTTCCTTGCTGGACACTAGATCTGCGCCAATTTCCAAATCAAGGAAGGGTTTTGGACGAGAACTTGACTTCACCCGACAATGGTGTTCTCTGTGCTTTAGTATTAAGAGCCAATCAGAGCGTTGAGCCAGATTTTTGGTTCATTTCTTCCATCTCTTTTCCTTGGCAGCATGTAACAGTAGTGTTTGGCAGCGTGTAACAGTCATGTGAAGCAACATGGCTGCAATTCGAAGATGGAGCGCCACTGTTCGGTTGGGCATTGATACTATTTTATGGCTGTGTGAAAACACCCTGATAGATCTATGTATGTAGGTGTTGATCTCATAGAGAGAATCAGAGGGATGGAGGGAGAAAAAGAGAGAAGAGACACACATATGGGGTATAATAAGCTTGGACACTCCAAGCGAGAGATCTGCAGCAACACACGTGAGAACTGCAAACAAGTGAACTGAACTTGAATAATGTGTGTATGTGTTGATCCGAGCCTATCACAAATTTTTGTTTATCATATTTTGTTGGTTTTCCTTGCTTCTAGAGTTTTACAATAAAAGAAAGAGTGAGAACAACCTCTTGGAAAAATTTTAAAAAAAATGATTTTTTCTTGACTAGTTCACCGGAGGTGAAAGGTAGAGGGAGAACCTAGTGGTAAAGGGAAGGGAAAATATGTAAATGTGAAAAGAAAAGATATGATGTGGTTGTGGAGCCATGCACCCATGATTCAAGGGTCATGAGTGGCTCATATCATCATGGCTTTGGAGCCATATGATGATTCAAACAAATGGGACCCAAGTGGAAGACTTGGTAAAGGAAGAAACTAGACACATGATTTTGCTGAATTTTTAAAAAATACTTCCACTCCGATCCAAGAAAAGTTGTCTTCATCAAAGTTGTAGCTGATGAGCTGGAGATTCTGGCCATATTTTTTTTATAATTTTTGCATCTACGATCTAGGAGATATGGCCAAAATGGTGGACGCCAGTTTTTTCAACTATGGTGGAGACCACCCCCTCTACCTTTACACACACACACCCTTCCTTTTCCACATTGAGACCTTCTCTAAAATCAGCCATTAGTCTTCTCACCCTCCTCTCCTTCCTCCTCTCTCTCAAGCTCAAAAACCCATCAAAGTTCCTCTTCTAATCACCTCTCAAGTCATGCTTAATCTTGTTGTAATTCATAAGTTCTCATTCAACCCCTTTCTATTATTACTAGATATGTATTGATTTTATGTAGATTCTTTACATTTTAAAATAAGGAAGCTCTTGGACTCAAGATATGGAGGAAGGAGTGAAGACAACACAAGTGATGATGGAGCTAATTGGTCAACAAATCACTTGGAAGGAGCTTCTTCATTGGTTGAATGTCCCTAATCAAGCTTCATTTGTACAAATTACACTTGGATCTTAACCTCACTCCTAATCACTCTCTTTCCTATATAAAGAGGCCTTCCCCTTTGCAATTTCAAGCCTCCCTCAGCCCCATTGAGCCTTTGTATCACTCACCATGAGCCCATAAGCTCATTCATTCACTCTATTCTTGCACATCCTAGAGTGCAAATTGTTTCATGCTAGTAACCTCTCCTCCTCTTACTTATGTTAATTAAGAGAAATGTTTTATATACGTGTGAGAGTCCTTGATGTGATCTTGGCTAATCCTTGAGTGATTCTTTGGTAATCTATATGCTATTTGTGTTGGGAGTGTTTAAAGTCATCCATTCCTTGTACACACACTACGGTTAATGCTTCATTCATAGTGATCTCTCTCTCTCTCTCTCTCTCTCTCTCTCTCTCTCTCTCTCTCTCTCTCTCTCTCTCTCTCTCTCTCTCTCTCTCTCTCTCTCTTTGTGTAGCGGTCCTAGTCCACGCTTCCAAGACTAGGTGGTGTCCTCATCTCATTTCCCTTGTGGCGCAATGGAGGTTGTTTTGGTGTAGAGGCCGCCATTCCAAATTTCCTTCGTCATAAATTGGTGCCCCCACTGAGGAGTTCTTAAGCAGCACTCTATCAATCCTATGAAGGAAGATCCATCAAATTCTCCGAGACTTCCACTATGGTCTCCCCAAGAAGCTCGAGAAAAGAAGCGTCTTTATCGACAAACGGCACGTATGCGGGTAAAGAGAGTTAACTACACACACCCTTCTTTGCTTCAAGGAAAATCTTGTAGTCATCAAGTCCCTAGGTCAAAAAATTGTGTTGAGTGCTTTGTGGCTAGTGTGAAGACACTTCCTTTGAAGCCTCGACTTCAGGTGGTGAAAGCACTCTCAAACTCGGGTATTAACAAGTTTTTGGAGGGGGAGCTACACATCAATGGGGTGCGGTATTGGCAAGAGGCTACATATGGTGATGCACTCCAACTACTACTAGCAAGAAGGCTCAAGGTGGTTGAGAGGGTAGCCATCGAACCCTATGAACTCTACAAAGCTGAAGATGGTCACACCAAAGCTAGGCTAATCACTGGTGAGCAAATTCTTCGCATCTCTCAAATGGTGGGATCCGAGAGAGCTCAACTTCAATGAAGTGCTTCATGGAAGTTTGTAATTAATGCACCAATGAATAATCCCATTTTCTACAACTTTCAATCAGTTCAGAATATTAGGGTGAATGTGCGCATTGATAGAAAGATTGTTTTCCAACAAAGATTGGTCTTCTATTTTGGAGCTGAGAGGTTGAGAGAGATATTGTTGTCCCCTGACCCTATAATATTTCCTATTTTGGAGTATAATGTATCTTTTGATGTTCACATCTTCATCTTGCTTTAAGCATACTCCATGAATCATAAGGATTTATATGGACCTTTCCAACCTCTTGCTAGACAAACTGTGCATATAATAGCTAGCACAAAGCTTAGGTTCCAAAACATCATAAGGGACTTACTAGGCCCTCGTCGTCTAGCTGAGATTAATGCATCTATCAATCCATTTATTCTACCCTTAATAAGATATGATTTGGGCCTAGACGTTTTCATCTTTGTGCTGTATTGAGAGGAAGGAAACCCACTTTTATGATGGCTTTCCCAAAATTTTTTGGGCGTAGTGGGGAAAATGCTGGGGATTTTTTGGATAACTTGGAGATGGCTTTCCTTGTCTCCGGGAGGGATGACGAAGCATTGAAATTGAGAGCTTTTCCTTTGGTGCTCAAAGAAGAAGCTAGGGTATGGTTCCAGGCTCTAGATCCAACCCAAAGAATTGATTGGGAGGGATTGAAGGTGGCTTTCCTACGAAGATTTCAACGAGCCAATTCGGCAGAAGAACTATGGCAACGGCTTCTGGCCCTTCATCAAGTTGACCCTCATGGTTATGCAACCTATGAGGAAGGTTTTTTGAAACTTTGGGGGCAATGGTCAGACTCACTAAACCCTGGTGAGAGAGCTCTCAATTGCCTCCAAAAGGATCGATTTATCTCAGGTTTGTACCCCTTGCTAAGGGAGAAGGTAAAGAGCAAATTTCCAAATGCTTTTGAAGATGCCTTAAGAATTGCTAGGGAAAAGAATAGAAAGATTCTCTATCAAGCCCAAGCTGGCCAGCTAGCTTTGGGAGGCAATATCACAACTATGGAAGCTTCTCACATACCTCCAAATGTGCCTAATGCACCAGACCTCAATAGAGGTCAACAAGAAGATATGCTCCAACAAATAAACAATCTCACAAACCAGCTAGAGGGGTTGAGAGTAAATCTTGTGCAGGGTGCAAGAAGGCCTATTGAGGGAAATGGTGGGAATCGGCCACCAATGCAACGTCAAGCAAGGGAAATGTTGTGTTACAATTGTGGGGAAATTGGCCACGGCATGTATAATTGCCCTCATCCCAGAAGATATGACTACCCTTTCAGAGGTCCTCGACAACAAGTAAGTCCACCCCGTGCTAGAGCTCAAGCACAAGAGCAACCGTAACCTCAAATTTTGCAACCACCTCGTGCTCAAGCTCAAGCCCCTGCTACTCAAGCAAATGTGAGCATCATAAGGATGGAGGAGGTCCTCAAGGGCAGAAGCAACCAGGAAGAAATAGCTAAAGGGAAGATGAAGATAGATGAAGTGGCTACAATGCCTATCAAACGTGTGCGTGTCCAAGATGAAGTAGGTAAAGAAACAAGCAAGGATGCAAGCAATGAAGCAAGTACATCTTGGGCAACTAAAGATGAAGCCAAGAAGAGAAAGACCCGTACTAGGTCTCAAATTGACATCTCTGATTTCCCTATGGGATCTCGGACACAACCTTATGACTTGACAGCTGATGTGAGTTCTCAAGGACCAAAGATTACTTGGCCACAACTACTTCATATCTCCCCAAAGCTTCGACGACAATGGTCAAAAATGGTGAGCACGAGGGCAAAGCGAAGTAAGCTAGTAAGTGTAATCAAAGCATATGGTCTCAAGGATATAGTGCCTTTGGTGGAGGCTCAAATCAAGGGACAACGGATTCCAAAAACTTACATTGACAGTGGAGCAGAGGTTTGTGTCATGACAGAAAAGCTAATGCATCAATTGGGTTTGGAGGTAATGGAATCATCAAACTTTAGGGCAAAAATGGCCAATAATGTCTCTGTCACTTCTGTGGGTGTAGTGAAAGCTTTGAGAGTTTCTGTCTTTGGAATCACTACAGAGGTTGATGCTTATGTGATGCCAGTAAAGGGAGAAGGATACCCCCTTATTTTAGGACGACCTTGGCTCATGGGTATAGGGGCTAGGCAAGATTGGGCAACAGGAGACTTGGAGTTGAGGCCTCGCATGGGTGTCCATAGTCGGAAGGTGGTTTATAACCTAAAGAATGGGCGACAAGAGAACCTTGAACTAGAGACGTCAGCTGATGAGTGGAGCTCAAGTGGATGCTCCTCATCCATGGACGAGGAAGAGAGTTCAAGTGAAGAGAGTGATAGCACTCTCGAAGTCATGGGCGTCACCATAAAGGAAACTACCTCATCAGAAGACAACCCAAGGATCCAAATGGAGAATGTGTGGGATGCCAGCCTAGAGGAGATGTTATCCAAGGATATAAAGGAAGAAGAAAAGGAGGGTTATGTAAATGTTCTCAAGAAGCATGCATCATTGTTTATTTCTGATTACACTCACATTACAGGTGTCACTGCAGTGAAGCATCATATCCATCTAAAAGAAGGGAGCAAGCCAATAGTGCAAAAAACTAAGAAGATTAGGAGTTGTGCAACAAAATGCACTGTTGTCTGAGGTGAAAAGACTCTTAGAAGCAGGATTCATATACCCAGTAGAAGATTCAGAATGGGTCTCCCCAGTAGTGGTGAGGCCAAAGAAGAATGGTAAATGGCGAGTGTGCATGGATTACAAGCCACTAAATGCTGCAACAAAGAGGGACCACTTCCCTCTCCCATTTCAAGATGAGATTCTAAATGAAGTAGCAGGCCATGAGAGATACACAGTGTGTGATGGCTACTCTGGCTACTTTCAAATACGCATTGCAGAGGAGGACCAGAAAAAGACTACTTTCATCACACCATGGGGATGTTTTGCATTTCGAGTCATGCCTTTTGGTCTCACCAACGCTCCAGCCACCTTTCAACGATTCATGAACATGGTCTTCCAACCTTACTTTGGTAAGTCCATAAGGGTTTTCATAGATGACTTTTGTATTTACAGCTCCAAAAGTATGCATCTCGGCAAGATTGATGAAGGATTTACTCGTTTAGCTAAGCTGGGTGGACAACTAAACAAGGACAAATGTCACATTGGGGAAAGCAAGGTTACACTATTAGGGCATGTAGTGTCCATTGATGGAATCGAGGTAGATCCTGAAAAGATAGAAACATTGCTAAATCTACCTTCCCCAACTTCCATCAAACAATTAATCTCTTTCTTGCAAAAGCTAAGATATTTGAGTAGATTCATACACTTACTCTCCCAAGTGATATTTCCTCTACAACAGCTGACTCGTCAAGAGACTCTTGTTTGGAGTGAAGAAAGTGATGGGCATTTTAGAGAGATTAAAAAAATGTTAGGGTCACTCCCTGTAATCCTCCAACCTTGTTGGGAAGAAACATTCTTTGTAAACCCTAGTGTGGGAGAAGAGGCCATTGGTGCTGCCCTCCTACAAAAAGATCCGAAAACATCCTTTATGAGGCCTGTGTATTTTGCTAGCCGCCTCATGGAAAACACAGAGAAGGCCTACACCCTGATGGAACAGTTAGTGTTAGCTCTCATGTTTGCGGTAACCAAATTTCGGCCATACTTGCTGCCAAAGAGGTTTGTAATTATCACTGTGGAGGATATGTTTCCCTATGCACTACAACATATGGAAATCTCTGACAAAATAGCAAAAGTGGGTGGTGCGACTTCAAGAGTTTGATTATACAATACAGGTTGAAAGAACAACTCGAGCATGCTTAGCCGACATTTTAACAAACAAGTGCTATGAAAAAGTTTTCCATTTGAAGAGAAAGGAACTTCCACCACCTCCAGCTCCAGAGGCTTTGGTCAATGCTTATAGCCTCTACTTTGATGGAGCATACAAGAGAACCAAGGATAAGGCAGCTGCAGGCATCGTGGTCTTATCCCCATTGGGAGAGAGGATCCATGGTGAAGGGATCACTCTAGAAGATGTCCACTCCAACAATGAAGCAGAATATCATGCTCTAATTCATGGCCTTTGTTGGTGCCTCGATAATTCAATTAAGAGATTAAACGCTTTTGGTGACTCCATGCTTTTGGTAAGGCAAATGCAAGGTACATGGGCTTGCAAAAATGGCCGTCTCTCTACTAAAATGAGAGAAGCAAAAGCTCTTATGAGGAGATTTAGGGAGGCACAAGTACATCATGTGCCAAGAGACCAGAACAAGGATGCAGACCACCTAGCATCATCAAAGTTAAATGAGTCAATAGTGGGAGCAGTGGCCATCAAACTTCCACTTCAGCAAGGCAAGGAGGACTTGGAAGATATTATGCACATTCTGGAGCAAGGAGAGGCTCCTAAACACTTGAATGCAGGGGAAAGGCGATGGTTAGCTAGGAAGGCTACCAGGTATCGCATAGTAAACGATGACTTATATTGTCTTGGTAAGGATGGTGTGCTTAGGAGAGTTCCTTTGAAGAGTGAAATTGAAGAGATTTTAAAAGCTTGTCACGATGATATGTGCGGAGGACACTTTGCACACGACGTCACTAGTAGAAAGGTTCTACAAGCTAGGTTTACTTGGCCAAGTCTTCATCGTGATGTCAAATACTGGTGTCAAACATGTGATGAATGTCAGAAAGCAGGACCACGACGGCTCATAGCTGAACCTCAGAACCCAATAAAGGTATATGGGCCCTTTGAGAAGTGGGGAATTGATGCCATAGGGCCTCTACCACGCACTCAGTCAGGTAAAGAGTACATCATCATGGGAGTAGACTACATGACTAGATGGGCTGAGGCTATGCCTACCAATAGAATTACTGCTAAGGATGTGAGTCAGTTCATCTTTGACCACATCTGTTGCCGGTTTGGCACCCCTCTTGAAATACTATCTGATAGAGGACCAGGGTTTAGAGCAGACTTGGTAGGAGAACTCATGAAGAAGCTAAATATTCAGCATCAACACTCTACTCCTTACTACCCTCAGTGCAATGGTTTGGTGGAAAAGGTAAATGGAATCATTTGCAAAATTCTCACCAAACAGGTACATCCAGGCGCCAAGATTGGGACAAACATCTGAATGGAGCTCTATGGGCCTATAGAACCTCCTTCAAAACCACATTAGGGTACACACCCTTTCATTTGGTTTATGGAAAGGAGGCGCTTTTGCCCATTAAAGTGAAGTTAACAAGTCTTCGAATATTGGGTAGCCAGGTAGGCTCTCAAAAGGAGAAAGTACATCAAAGGATCATGGATCTAGAGAGGCTGCAATTGGATCGTGAAGAAGCCATCAACCACTATTCTCAAGAAGCAGAGAAGCGCAGAGAAAAGTTCAACAAAAAGCTAGCATCCAAAGATATCAAAAAGGGATCTCTGGTGCTTCGATATGACAATCGCTTCGACACTCGTAAGGATGGAAAGTTTCTTTTCCGATGGGAAGGCCCTTTCTTTGTCACCAAAAAGTTCAAAACTGGCTCTTACAGACTTCAAGACATTGATGGTAAAGTGCACAAGACCAGGACAAATGGATGGCGTCTAAAGCCTTATCAAATCACGATAACGTCAGCTCAAGATCAAAGAAAGTAGGCTAGAGGCATAAATACCCCTAGCCAGGTTTGGGGGGGCTATGATCCGAGCCTATCACAAGTTTTTGTTTATCATATTTTGTTGGTTTTCCTTGCTTCTAGAGTTTTACAATAAAAGAAAGAGTGAGAACAACCTCTTGGAAAAAATTTTAAAAAAATGATTTTTTCTTGACTAGTTCACCGGAGGTGAAAGGTAGAGGGAGAACCTAGTGGTAAAGGGAAGGGAAAATATGTAAATGTGAAAAGAAAAGATATGATGTGGTTGTGGAGCCATGCACCCATGATTCAAGGGTCATGAGTGGCTCATATCATCATGGCTTTGGAGCCATATGATGATTCAAACAAATGGGACCCAAGTGCAAGACTTGGTAAAGGAAGAAACTAGACACATGATTTTGCCGAATTTTTAAAAAATACTTCCACTCCGATCCAAGAAAAGTTGTCATCAAAGTTTTAGCTAATGAGCTGGAGATTCTGGCCATATTTTTTTTATAATTTTTGCATCTACGATCTAGGAGATATGGCCAAAATGGTGGACGCCAGTTTTTTCAACTGTGGTGGAGACCACCCCCTCTACCTTTACACACACACACCCTTCCTTTTCCACATTGAGACCTTCTCTAAAATCAGCCATTAGTCTTCTCACCCTCCTCTCCTTCCTCCTCTCTCTCAAGCTCAAAAACCCATCAAAGTTCCTCTTCTAATCACCTCTCAAGTCATGCTTAATCTTGTTGTAATTCATAAGTTCTCATTCAACCCCTTTCTATTATTACTAGATATGTATTGATTTTATGTAGATTCTTTACATTTTAAAATAAGGAAGCTCTTGGACTCAAGCTATGGAGGAAGGAGTGAAGACAACACAAATGATGATGGAGCTAATTGGTCAACAAATCACTTGGAAGGAGCTTCTTCATTGGTTGAATGTCCCTAATCAAGCTTCATTTGTACAAATTACACTTGGATCTTAACCTCACTCCTAATCACTCTCTTTCCTATATAAAGAGGCCTTCCCCTTTGCAATTTCAAGCCTCCCTCAGCCCCATTGAGCCTTTGTATCACTCACCATGAGCCCATAAGCTCATTCATTCACTCTATTCTTGCACATCCTAGAGTGCAAATTGTTTCATGCTAGTAACCTCTCCTCCTCTTACTTATGTTAATTAAGAGAAATGTTTTATATGCGTGTGAGAGTCCTTGATGTGATCTTGGCTAATCCTTGAGTGATTCTTTGGTAATCTATATGCTATTTGTGTTGGGAGTGTTTAAAGTCATCCATTCCTTGTACACACACTACGGTTAATGCTTCATTCATAGTGATCTCTCTCTCTCTCTCTCTCTCTCTCTCTCTCTCTCTCTCTCTCTCTCTCTCTCTCTCTCTCTCTCTCTCTCTCTTTGTGTAGCGGTCCTAGTCCACGCTTCCAAGACTAGGTGGTGCCCTCATCTCATTTCCCTTGTGGCGCAATGGAGGTTGTTTTGGTATAGAGGCCGCCATTCCAAATTTCCTTCGTCATAAATTGGTGCCCCCACTGAGGAGTTCTCAAGAAACACTCTATCAATCCTATGAAGGAAGATCCATCAAATTCTCCGAGACTTCCACTATGGTCTCCCCAAGAAGCTCGAGAAAAGAAGCGTCTTTATCGACAAACGGCACGTATGCGGGTAAAGAGAGTTAACTACACACACCCTTCTTTGCTTCAAGGAAAATCTTGTAGTCATCAAGTCCCTAGGTCAAAAAATTGTGTTGAGTGCTTTGTGGCTAGTGTGAAGACACTTCCTTTGAAGCCTCGACTTCAGGTGGTGAAAGCACTCTCAAACTCGGGTATTAACAAGTTTTTGGAGGGGGAGCTACACATCAATGGGGTGCGGTATTGGCAAGAGGCTACATATGGTGATGCACTCCAACTACTACTAGCAAGAAGGCTCAAGGTGGTTGAGAGGGTAGCCATCGAACCCTATGAACTCTACAAAGCTGAAGATGGTCACACCAAAGCTAGGCTAATCACTGGTGAGCAAATTCTTCGCATCTCTCAAATGGTGGGATCCGAGAGAGCTCAACTTCAATGAAGTGCTTCATGGAAGTTTGTAATTAATGCACCAATGAATAATCCCATTTTCTACAACTTTCAATCAGTTCAGAATATTAGGGTGAATGTGCGCATTGATAGAAAGATTGTTTTCCAACAAAGATTGGTCTTCTATTTTGGAGCTGAGAGGTTGAGAGAGATATTGCTGTCCCCTGACCCTATAATATTTCCTATTTTGGAGTATAATGTATCTTTTGATGTTCACATCTTCATCTTGCTTTAAGCATACTCCATGAATCATAAGGATTTATATGGACCTTTCCAACCTCTTGCTAGACAAACTGTGCATATAATAGCTAGCACAAAGCTTAGGTTCCAAAACATCATAAGGGACTTACTAGGCCCTCGTCGTCTAGCTGAGATTAATGCATCTATCAATCCATTTATTCTACCCTTAATAAGATATGATTTGGGCTTAGATGTTTTCATCTTTGTGCTGTATTGAGAGGAAGGCAACCCACTTTTATGATGGCTTTCCCAAATTTTTTTGGATAACTTGGAGATGGCTTTCCTTGTCTCCGGGAGGGATGACGAAGCATTGAAATTGAGAGCTTTTCCTTTGGTGCTCAAAGAAGAAGCTAGGGTATGGTTCCAGGCTCTAGATCCAACCCAAAGAATTGATTGGGAGGGATTGAAGGTGGCTTTCCTACGAAGATTTCAACGAGCCAATTCGGCAGAAGAACTATGGCAACAGCTTCTGGCCCTTCATCAAGTTGACCCTCATGGTTATGCAACCTATGAGGAAGGTTTTTTGAAACTTTGGCAGCAATGGTCAGACTCACTAAACCCTGGTGAGCGAGCTCCCAATTGCTTCCAAAAGGATGGATTTATCTCAGGTTTGTACCCCTTGCTAAGGGAGAAGGTAAAGAGAAAATTTCCAAATGCTTTTGAAGATGCCTTAAGAATTGCTAGGGAAAAGAATAGAAAGATTCTCTATCAAGCCCAAGCTGGCCAGCTAGCTTTGGGAGGCAATATCACAACTATGGAAGCTTCTCACATACCTCCAAATGTGCCTAATGCACCAGACCTCAATAGAGGTCAACAAGAAGATATGCTCCAACAAATAAACAATCTCACAAACCAGCTAGAGGGGTTGAGAGTAAATCTTGTGCAGGGTGCAAGAAGGCCTATTGAGGGAAATGGTGGGAATCGGCCACCAATGCAACGTCAAGCAAGGGAAATGTTGTGTTACAACTGTGGGGAAATTGGCCACGGCATGTATAATTGCCCTCATCCCAGAAGATATGACTACCCTGTCAGAGGTCCTCGACAACAAGTAAGTCCACCCCGTGCTAGAGCTCAAGCACAAGAGCAACCGCAACCTCAAATTTTGCAGCCACCTCGTGCTCAAGCTCAAGCCCCTGCTACTCAACCAAATGTGAGCATCATAAGGATGGAGGAGGGCCTCAAGGGCAGAAGCAACCAGGAAGAAATAGCTAAAGGGAAGATGAAGATAGATGAAGTGGCTACAATGCCTATCAAACGTGTGCGTGTCCAAGATGAAGTAGGTAAAGAAACAAGCAAGGATGCAAGCAATGAAGCAAGTACATCTCGGGCAACTAAAGATGAAGCCAAGAAGAGAAAGACCCGTACTAGGTCTCAAATTGACATCTCTGATTTCCCTATGGGATCTCGGACACAACCTTATGACTTGACAGCTGATGTGAGTTCTCAAGGACCAAAGATTACTTGGCCACAACTACTTCATATCTCCCCAAAGCTTCGACGACAATGGTCAAAAATGGTGAGCACGAGGGCAAAGCGAAGTAAGCTAGTAAGTGTAATCAAAGAATATGGTCTCAAGGATATAGTGCCTTTGGTGGAGGCTCAAATCAAGGGACAACGGATTCCAAAAACTTACATTGACAGTGGAGCAGAGGTTTGTGTCATGACAGAAAAGCTAATGCATCAATTGGGTTTGGAGGTAATGGAATCATCAAACTTTAGGGCAAAAATGGCCAATAATGTCTCTGTCACTTCTGTGGGTGTAGTGAAAGCTTTGAGAGTTTCTGTCTTTGGAATCACTACAGAGGTTGATGCTTATGTGATGCCAGTAAAGGGAGAAGGATACCCCCTTATTTTAGGACGACCTTGGCTCATGGGTATAGGGGCTAGGCAAGATTGGGCAACAGGAGACTTGGAGTTGAGGCCTCGCATGGGTGGCCATAGTCGGAAGGTGGTTTATAACCTAAAGAATGGGCGACAAGAGAACCTTGAACTAGAGACGTCAGCTGATGAGTGGAGCTCAAGTGGATGCTCCTCATCCATGGACGAGGAAGAGAGTTCAAGTGAAGAGAGTGATAGCACTCTCGAAGTCATGGGCGTCACCATAAAGGAAACTACCTCATCAGAAGACAACCCAAGGATCCAAATGGAGAATGTGTGGGATGCCAGCCTAGAGGAGATGTTATCCAAGGATATAAAGGAAGAAGAAAAGGAGGGTTATGTAAATGTTCTCAAGAAGCATGCATCATTGTTTATTTCTGATTACACTCACATTACAGGTGTCACTGCAGTGAAGCATCATATCCATCTAAAAGAAGGGAGCAAGCCAATAGTGCAAAAAACTAAGAAGATTAGGAGTTGTGCAACAAAATGCACTGTTGTCTGAGGTGAAGAGACTCTTAGAAGCAGGATTCATATACCCAGTAGAAGATTCAGAATGGGTCTCCCCAGTAGTGGTGAGGCCAAAGAAGAATGGTAAATGGCGAGTGTGCGTGGATTACAAGCCACTAAATGCTGCAACAAAGAGGGACCACTTCCCTCTCCCATTTCAAGATGAGATTCTAAATGAAGTAGCAGGCCATGAGAGATACACAGTGTGTGATGACTACTCTGGCTACTTTCAAATACGCATTGCAGAGGAGGACCAGAAAAAGACTACTTTCATCACACCATGGGGATGTTTTGCATTTCGAGTCATGCCTTTTGGTCTCACCAACGCTCCAGCCACCTTTCAACGATTCATGAACATGGTCTTCCAACCTTACTTTGGTAAGTCCATAAGGGTTTTCATAGATGACTTTTGTATTTACAGCTCCAAAAGTATGCATCTCGGCAAGATTGATGAAGGATTTACTCGTTTAGCTAAGCTGGGTGGACAACTAAACAAGGACAAATGTCACATTGGGGAAAGCAAGGTTACACTATTAGGGCATGTAGTGTCCATTGATGGAATCGAGGTAGATCCTGAAAAGATAGAAACATTGCTAAATCTACCTTCCCCAACTTCCATCAAACAATTAATCTCTTTCTTGCAAAAGCTAAGATATTTGAGTAGATTCATACACTTACTCTCCCAAGTGATATTTCCTCTACAACAGCTGACTCGTCAAGAGACTCTTGTTTGGAGTGAAGAAAGTGATGGGCATTTTAGAGAGATTAAAAAAATGTTAGGGTCACTCCCTGTAATCCTCCAACCTTGTTGGGAAGAAACATTCTTTGTAAACCCTAGTGTGGGAGAAGAGGCCATTGGTGCTGCCCTCCTACAAAAAGATCCGAAAACATCCTTTATGAGGCCTGTGTATTTTGCTAGCCGCCTCATGGAAAACACAGAGAAGGCCTACACCCTGATGGAACAGTTAGTGTTAGCTCTCATGTTTGCGGTAACCAAATTTCGGCCATACTTGCTGCCAAAGAGGTTTGTAATTATCACTGTGGAGGATATGTTTCCCTATGCACTACAACATATGGAAATCTCTGACAAAATAGCAAAAGTGGGTGGTGCGACTTCAAGAGTTTGATTATACAATACAGGTTGAAAGAACAACTCGAGCATGCTTAGCCGACATTTTAACAAACAAGTGCTATGAAAAAGTTTTCCATTTGAAGAGAAAGGAACTTCCACCACCTCCAGCTCCAGAGGCTTTGGTCAATGCTTATAGCCTCTACTTTGATGGAGCATACAAGAGAACCAAGGATAAGGCAGCTGCAGGCATCGTGGTCTTATCCCCATTGGGAGAGAGGATCCATGGTGAAGGGATCACTCTAGAAGATGTCCACTCCAACAATGAAGCAGAATATCATGCTCTAATTCATGGCCTTTGTTGGTGCCTCGATAATTCAATTAAGAGATTAAACGCTTTTGGTGACTCCATGCTTTTGGTAAGGCAAATGCAAGGTACATGGGCTTGCAAAAATGGCCGTCTCTCTACTAAAATGAGAGAAGCAAAAGCTCTTATGAGGAGATTTAGGGAGGCACAAGTACATCATGTGCCAAGAGACCAGAACAAGGATGCAGACCACCTAGCATCATCAAAGTTAAATGAGTCAATAGTGGGAGCAGTGGCCATCAAACTTCCACTTCAGCAAGGCAAGGAGGACTTGGAAGATATTATGCACATTCTGGAGCAAGGAGAGGCTCCTAAACACTTGAATGCAGGGGAAAGGCGATGGTTAGCTAGGAAGGCTACCAGGTATCGCATAGTAAACGATGACTTATATTGTCTTGGTAAGGATGGTGTGCTTAGGAGAGTTCCTTTGAAGAGTGAAATTGAAGAGATTTTAAAAGCTTGTCACGATGATATGTGCGGAGGACACTTTGCACACGACGTCACTAGTAGAAAGGTTCTACAAGCTAGGTATACTTGGCCAAGTCTTCATCGTGATGTCAAATACTGGTGTCAAACATGTGATGAATGTCAGAAAGCAGGACCACGACGGCTCATAGCTGAACCTCAGAACCCAATAAAGGTATATGGGCCCTTTGAGAAGTGGGGAATTGATGCCATAGGGCCTCTACCACGCACTCAGTCAGGTAAAGAGTACATCATCATGGGAGTAGACTACATGACTAGATGGGCTGAGGCTATGCCTACCAATAGAATTACTGCTAAGGATGTGAGTCAGTTCATCTTTGACCACATCTGTTGCCGGTTTGGCACCCCTCTTGAAATACTATCTGATAGAGGACCAGGGTTTAGAGCAGACTTGGTAGGAGAACTCATGTAGAAGCTAAATATTCAGCATCAACACTCTACTCCTTACTACCCTCAGTGCAATGGTTTGGTGGAAAAGGTAAATGGAATCATTTGCAAAATTCTCACCAAACAGGTACATCCAGGCGCCAAGATTGGGACAAACATCTGAATGGAGCTCTATGGGCCTATAGAACCTCCTTCAAAACCACATTAGGGTACACACCCTTTCATTTGGTTTATGGAAAGGAGGCGCTTTTGCCCATTGAAGTGAAGTTAACAAGTCTTCGAATATTGGGTAGCCAGGTAGGCTCTCAAAAGGAGAAAGTACATCAAAGGATCATGGATCTAGAGAGGCTGCAATTGGATCGTGAAGAAGCCATCAACCACTATTCTCAAGAAGCAGAGAAGCGCAGAGAAAAGTTCAACAAAAAGCTAGCATCCAAAGACATCAAAAAGGGATCTCTGGTGCTTCGATATGACAATCGCTTCGACACTCGTAAGGATGGAAAGTTTCTTTTCCGATAGGAAGGCCCGTTCTTGGTCACCAAAAAGTTCAAAAATGGCTCTTACAGACTTCAAGACATTGATGGTAAAGTGCACAAGACCAGGACAAATGGACGGCGTCTGAAGCCTTATCACATCAGGATAAGGTCAGCTCAAGATCGAAGAAAGTAGGCTAGAGGCATAAATACCCCTAGCCAGGTTTGGGGGGGCTATGATCCGAGCCTATCACAAATTTTTGTTTATCATATTTTGTTGGTTTTCCTTGCTTCTAGAGTTTTACAATAAAAGAAAGAGTGAGAACAACCTCTTGGAAAAATTTTAAAAAAAATGATTTTTTCTTGACTAGTTCACCGGAGGTGAAAGGTAGAGGGAGAACCTAGTGGTAAAGGGAAGGGAAAATATGTAAATGTGAAAAGAAAAGATATGATGTGGTTGTGGAGCCATGCACCCATGATTCAAGGGTCATGAGTGGCTCATATCATCATGGCTTTGGAGCCATATGATGATTCAAACAAATGGGACCCAAGTGGAAGACTTGGTAAAGGAAGAAACTAGACACATGATTTTGCTGAATTTTTAAAAAATACTTCCACTCCGATCCAAGAAAAGTTGTCTTCATCAAAGTTGTAGCTGATGAGCTGGAGATTCTGGCCATATTTTTGTTATAATTTTTGCATCTACGATCGAGGAGATATGGCCAAAATGGTGGACGCCAGTTTTTTCAACTGTGGTGGAGACCACCCCCTCTACCTTTACACACACACACCCTTCCTTTTCCACATTGAGACCTTCTCTAAAATCAGCCATTAGTCTTCTCACCCTCCTCTCCTTCCTCCTCTCTCTCAAGCTCAAAAACCCATCAAAGTTCCTCTTCTAATCACCTCTCAAGTCATGCTTAATCTTGTTGTAATTCATAAGTTCTCATTCAACCCCTTTCTATTATTACTAGATATGTATTGATTTTATGTAGATTCTTTACATTTTAAAATAAGGAAGCTCTTGGACTCAAGCTATGGAGGAAGGAGTGAAGACAACACAAGTGATGATGGAGCTAATTGGTCAACAAATCACTTGGAAGGAGCTTCTTCATTGGTTGAATGTCCCTAATCAAGCTTCATTTGTACAAATTACACTTGGATCTTAACCTCACTCCTAATCACTCTCTTTCCTATATAAAGAGGCCTTCCCCTTTGCAATTTCAAGCCTCCCTCAGCCCCATTGAGCCTTTGTATCACTCACCATGAGCCCATAAGCTCATTCATTCACTCTATTCTTGCACATCCTAGAGTGCAAATTGTTTCATGCTAGTAACCTCTCCTCCTCTTACTTATGTTAATTAAGAGAAATGTTTTATATACGTGTGAGAGTCCTTGATGTGATCTTGGCTAATCCTTGAGTGATTGTTTGGTAATCTATATGCTATTTGTGTTGGGAGTGTTTAAAGTCATCCATTCCTTGTACACACACTACGGTTAATGCTTCATTCATAGTGATCTCTCTCTCTCTCTCTCTCTCTCTCTCTCTCTCTCTCTCTCTCTCTCTCTCTCTTTGTGTAGCGGTCCTAGTCCACGCTTCCAAGACTAGGTGGTTCCCTCATCTCATTTCCCTTGTGGCGCAATGGAGGTTGTTTTGGTGTAGAGGCCGCCATTCCAAATTTCCTTCGTCAGTGTGTGTGTGTGTGTGTGTGTGTGTGTGTATGTGTGTGTGTGTGTGTGTGTGTGTGTGTGTGTGTGTGTGTGTGTGTGTGTGTGTGTGTGTGTGTGTGTGTGTGTGTGTGAGAGAGAGAGAGAGAGCCAACACGAAGCGGCAGAGTTCTGCGTCCAGATACACTCGCCCTAAAGACTCGCGCCCCTTTCGGCATTTCTTTTTTATTGATGATTCACAAGGTACAATGTTCGAAGGTCCTCTCTACAGTGCTCCCAAGCAAATCTGCTAGAGAAGACTGTGCTTATAAAGAGTACAAGGGGGCCCAAAAACGGGGCACCCCCAAAAGCTACTGCTTCTAAAAGCTGTTGCCTGAAAAGACAACGCCCAAAGGACTCTCCGCGTTTGGCAAAAATTCGTACAGTTGGCAACATGAGCAGCTTCCGCGCTTTCCAATCGTCCGTACAACAGTCACATCGTAGGTCTTGCACTTTGATTTTATTTCTAGGGTTTGGGCCCCTCGGCCATCTTTTGATAAGTTGGGAGGATTAGGTTATTAAACCCTAACCCTTTGGTCCCTCGGTCGGTCAATCTTTTCAGTTGGGGCATGCCACATCACAAATTTTGTGACATACTCTAAGTACTTATGCACACATCCAACACTTGCACAAAGACAATAGTCACTAAGCATTCACATCATTATCCCCGTTGAGATCTCAAATGAGAATCATGATCATCGTAACTTATTTAGTAATCACATCCAAACAAGGCTGATTTTTTGTTGGATGTCTTGATCTACAAAATTGTTACTATAGGTGACTAGATAAAATGTTGCAGTCATTTCATCTTTTTGACACAACATTAACAAGTTCATTTTAAAAATTTCCATTTCAATATATATATCTTTTCATAAAGTCATTCGGCAAAACACTCTCAGCTTGCCAATATCCCTAAAATTCCGGAGAGAAATCAATCAATTAATTTCCGTTGAGGTAATCTTTGACAAAAGAGTGGATTGGCACCGCACTAGATTCAACCTGTTGATTCTTTTGGAATCGTCGATACTAAACCAAAAGCCTCAAGGTGAAGCTCTAGTATCACAAAAGAATCTGCTAAGTCCTTCTCCATCCACTTAGCATCAAGAGCCGGATAGTTCTTCAACTTGACCAAATAATGGCAGACCAGCTTACCTTCACTTTCCGTATGTGCTAGAACCTGTTCTGAAACGAGAATCACCTTCAGTGGAAAGGATGCATCAATTATCTTTTCTTGTACCTAGAAGGGCCCATAGTATCACATATTAAGCATTGGGAAAAGCCTCTCCTTACCCTCCTGCTTTTGTAGGCGTGCTTTCTCTTACCAGAGTAGCACCCAATCACTCCCCTTGCACATCACGTCGATGCTTGTCTACTGCCTTCTCATGCCATTCTTGAGACTTCTACAAAGCCTCCTTTACCTGATCTACCGAGAATTTCATCCATCCCGACTTCCTCAAGCAGATGGACTTTGATTACGATTCCCAATGACGAGAAATTAAAGCCGAGCTAGCCAGTGGGCAAACTCAGAAGGTGATACCTCTCATTGGTGCTCTTCTAGTAACCATCCAAGGATACCATGGGAAAGTAGATTTTCATATCATGAAAAACTCAGAAGGTGATACCTCTCATTGGTGCTCTTCCAGTAACCATCCAAGGATACCATGGGAAAGTAGATTTTCATATCATGAAGTTGGGCAATTGCGACGCTCTCTTGGGCATGCCTTGGCACGACAAGAATGACGCGAGACTGCAATTTCGGAATTGCAGGATCACTTTGATCTAAAAGGACAAGCCAATCGTCCTTGAAGTTCGATTGTCCAAACAAAATCTTGAATGAATTTTTTAAAGTGCTTTGTATGTCTACTTTTTGAGCTTTGTTTGAAATACTGTTTGGAATTGTTTGAAATGGATGTTATCTGTTTTAAACTTGTCGTGGTGCCGCTTTGAAAATTGCTTAACTCTGGTTTTGATACTGGTTTCAATGATTTGTTATTTTCTCTCGGGAGGGGTATTGAGAGAATTGATGCTTGATAATGTCTACACATGCTCATGGCCCAGACCCTTGGGGTTATTTGCAGAGGGAGTATTGAATGTTTGAAAAGTGTTGGTTTTATTCATGGCTCGGACCTAGATGGTTATTTACGGGGGGAGTATTGAAGAAGAGTCTGAGTAGTGGTTACTCTCAGCACCTCCAAGCGACATTGGTTGCGGTCTGGGGAGTGTTTGGATGTAAAAGGCCTCTATATCTCATGGCCCAAACCTCTTTAGGTTATTTGTGGGAAGAGTGATGAGAGAGTCGCTGAACAACTCATGGCCTAGACCGGGATGGTTATTTGTGGGGTGGGGTATTCATTGACGACTATATGTTTATGTGTCTTGTAACATGCATATGTAAACATCCATATTACCTTGTGATGTAACATGCATATGTAAACATCCATATTACCTTGTGATATGTCGCGACACAGCAGAGATTCATTTCAAAATACTCTACAAATTTAACAGTTGACACCGCCGGGCGTAGTTCCATGCTACGAGAGATTGGCCCCAAAGACTGGCACCCCTTTCGGTATTTCTTTTATATCAATCTTTGAGCAAAGTACAACTGCCCGCAGGTGCTCGTTCTTAGACTTTGCGTCCAGATGCTCTAAGAAATGAGCCCCTTGGGTCACTTATAAAGGTTTACAAGGGTTGCTAAAAGCAGAGCCCCAAAAGCATTAAACTCAAAAGCAATGAGCTCCAAAAGCGTCTTGGCTAAAATCTGCCAGCAAAAGCAGCCAACGCTAATTATGGAAATCCGTACAACCACGCCACGTCAGCAGCCAGCATAAAACATGAAAAATCCATACACTGCCACGTCAACCAGCCAGCACGTTTTTCGAGCATCCTACAGCCAATGCCTTTTCTGAACGTCCATACAGTCAGCCACGTCAGCCAGTGTTGTGTCCGGGCTGCACTGCCATGTCATTAATTTGTGACAGCCAACCACTAAACATTAGGAATTGGGTGAGATTGCCTGGGTATGTAATTTTAGAGTATTGAGACACCCGTTACGGATCAGCGCAGTCTGGGTGTGATGGCTAATTTTGCTATGCCAAAATATTAAGAGCTCCGATATGAAACAAGAAAATTGAATGACCCACGAGATTGACCCTCGGATATTTTTGAGCTAACTTGAGTTGTTTTGCAGATATAATGTAATCGCGGATGACTACTCTTCTTCAAGAAGCAGGGAGGTCACAAATTGCCGATGTGTCAAGCCACTTAAGACGGACTAGGTTAGGGCTTTCCGAGCCTAACCCTAGCTAACCTCCAGATCTTGATCGAGGGGCCTAAACCCTAGCAGAAGCAAAAGCAGAAGAAGAAGAAGTCTTTACCAGTATACAGTTCCTAGTCGAGTGGCCCAAAGAAGGTTTCAGATGAATAATCCTAACCCCAGCTAACTTATGGGACCCTGGCCGATGGGCCTAAAATTAAAGGACACACACGCACACAAAATTCCTTGCATAAAAACTGATGATGACCTGGATTTCACGCTGACACGCTGACGTGGAAGACTGTATAAACTTTTGCGAATTGCGTTGTTGATGTGGCAGGATTTCTGGATTTTATGCTGGAAGCTTTTGGCCACCAGCTTCTAGACCAGATGCTTTGGGTTTAATGATTTTCATGTAAACTGCTTTTAGATGGCCTAGTGACCTTTAAATATCAACTGTGGACTCTCTCTCTCTCTAGCATTCTACCGCGAGCAGATGCAGAGCAAAGCCACAAACGTTTTACTATGGTGAAGCAATATAAAGAAATACCGAAAGCGGAGTCATAGTTTTGGGGCCAGTGCTCTCTTGGGGTGGAACTATGCCATCTCGTGTCTCATGTGCCGTGCATCTCTTTGAGTTATATTGTTTTGAAGCTTCCAAAGTGTGTTCAGTCTGTTCTTTTCCGTCGGCATGTTGTACCTTCCCGTTATACATAATCTGGGATCGGTTGCATATATTGCCATGGCATACCCAAGATGATATCACATTCCTCAATGGATGACATCAAAAATGATTCGTAGTCCTTGTGCTCGCTAATCCAAAGATTGAGTTTTCCTTGCACGAGAGTTGCATTGATAGTAGTCCCCTCAAATGCTGATTCGAAAGTGCCCGGATTTCGAAGATGAGCCGGTGCGAGACCCAAGCGTTCTGTAGTATCCAATGAGATGAAGTTGTCCGTTGATCCAAGATCATAGAGAATCAATACCCGCTAGTTATTCACAGATCCTGTCACAAGGACGTGGCGACTGCTATCACGAGGACGTGGCAACTGCTAACCTTAGTTGTTGGTTTCTTTCCAATGATTTTTATTTGGACCCTCTTTTTGAAGTCACAAATGGCTGGACATTGTGTAGCCAGTGTGAAACGGCCGATGGTTGAGAGTTTCACCCGCAAACGAAAAAGCCTTGTTGAGACGGGTTGGTCGGGCTGACCGGCACTGGAATCGAAGCAGTAAAAGGGTGTCTAGGCTCAGTTCAAAGTCATTTAGGTCCCCTCACTACACTTATAAGTCATTGGGTACTAGGAAATTGACTCAAAAGAGGCAAAGTGAACACTTGGCGGCCACAGATGATTTTGCCAAGTCTGCATGAAGATGGAGCGCCCAAAATGAGGGGGTTGATTTTTGCCCATAAGTGACTACAGAGTGTGGGTGAGTAGTGGGTGCAGGTTTCGCAGCTTTAATGGAAAGCTTGCCTTCTCCCTTGTCTTATGTAGCGCGATGATTCCGCTCTCGTGCATCTCTCTCCCCCTTTGAACACAAAAACGTGATGCCCCACTCGAGGGCTTTTCATCTGTTTCATCTATATGTACAGTTGTGTGGGTTCATGCGCGATTGCCGAGGCAAGAGCCTTCTATACTGGAACCGGATTGGCTAATTGCTAATCCCCCACAGGTACGCACAGTAGGGATTGCAAAAACGGAGAGTTTTCTCGTGTGAAAATTCGTCCGTTTCATAGGGGAACTGTCCCATTACGTGAGGAAGCACCTGAGACACACGTAGGCGTGCTCGCTCCGCCCAAAACGATCCAAAACAGAGAATTATAGCCTGCTGTGTTTTTCTGTAGGTTTAGGGTTTCACACCTAGACTGCACGGCAATGCTCAAGGAGCCTCAAGAAAGCCTTGGGATGCATAGACAGGGCTTTGGACATCTGATAGTGACAAAACAGGGAATTACAACACGCTGAAATTGACCTGCAGCTCACTGGAGAGCTTCCAAACCACAAGGAAAAGTGTCTTTGACGTGTAATTCTGACCTATAGGGGTTTTACGCCGTTATGCTGGCGACATTGGGTCAAAAACCTACAATTACAGTCACGGATAGGTTTGGGCAACTCGATCGGCGTTTGTTCATTTGAAGTGTTAATTCCAATTACAGGTTTTATTTGCAAAGTTTCTCTTTGTCCTAAAGTCTCAAGTAAAGTTTTGGGTGAAAGCCAAAGTCTACCGCCCTACGGGCCGGTTTCAGATCCCCAACCCTTTAGAAGCTGACACTTCCCTTTCTCGGTTTTCGTATTCCCTTGAACACCACGAACAGAATTCGAGCTCATTGGAGCGGGTTTCTTCTTCGCTTGTTATTTATTTGAAGATGCTTGTTCTTGCCATTGTTGTCGAACGGGGCAGTCGGCTCGAGAGTACGAACGGGATATACGAACTGCTTGGAACCATCTTCGGATGACCAAGGGAGATTCTTTGGACGCTTATTGCGAGAGATTTTGGGACTCTTTTCTACCAACCTCTTCATTTAAGAAGGTCTCTTTTAAGGAATAGATTGAGCGGTTTTGTTGCGGACTCCCTACAGAGATCCGAGACTACTGCCTTGAACAAAAGTCAAATTCTATTAAAGAATTGATGGGTCATGCGAAACGGGGTTTCTCGATACATTCGGGAAATTTGACTTACCCCACTGATGAGATTCTGACTCAGAGAACCCGACAGACCTCCAACAATGAAAGTAGAAAGAAAAAGAGTTCCCAAGAAAAGAAGGATAAGGATGCACGACCCCGTCTGACTCTTCAAGAAAGAGCCAATTACATCAGAGAGGGGAAGTGTTTTGGTTGCGGGAAACATGGGCACATCTCCGCAAACTTCAAAGTGTCCCAAAAATACACAGCAAGAACAAACTGAAGACAGGCCAGAGAGGAGGAGCAGAGAAATGTGGCAGAAGAGGCAAGATGAAAGCGGGATCGGTGCCAGATTGCATGGGTACTGACCCAAGCCTGATCGATGAAAGCATAGAACTTTTCCGAGCTTGGGACAAAGTGAAAGATCAAGAAGCCCTGATTTTATTCGATGGAGGAGCCAAGGCCAACTTCATTTCACCTGAATTGGCGGTGTGGCTCGAGATTACACCTTACAGGATGGGACCACCAGCAAAGGCAGTTTTAGCGGCACCCGTATGGGACATAGCCATTACACCTGTCATTGGCAAACTTCGGCTGCATTGTCAGGGGTATTTAGGGCACGAGGACTTCTACATAATGCTCTTGGAAGGTTGTGATGTCCTCCTAAGGAGTCCCTTGGTACCATAAGAACAACACCGTGGTCGACTAACGGGCAAACAAAGCGACTTTGAAAAATGAAAAGGGCCGAAAAATTGTACTTGATGTAAAACTAAAGGGCGAGTCCGTCCCTATTGTATTGGCTTCGGCCATTTCCAAATTAATGAAATCCAGTCTCTTTGTTTACTCGATCTACTTGAAAGAGTTAAATGATGAACACAGAACGAACATGTCTGAACTTGATAGAGGACGCCAAGATTTTCTCCACACTCATGTCGATTGCTTCTCTGAGGGCCTGCCAGGCGAGTTGCCTCCATCTCGACTTGAGGATCACACCATTGATCTGATTCCTGGAACCGGGCTTACTTCATTCCAGTGAAGAAAACATTCAAGCCGGATCATTTAGCACGACTGTTCATTGCACAAATTTTTAGACTACATGGCATGCCTAAGACAATAGTCTCTGATAGAGATCCCCAATTCACGAGTTTGTTTTGGAGGGCTATTTGGGAGAACATTGGCATACAGTTGTAGTTCTCGTCATCTTTCCAGCCGCAGACAATTGTACTAGATTTATTGAAGTCTTACATTTCTGATCAGAAGACTCAATGGGAATTTTTTTTGCCCTTGGTGGAATTTACCTACAATAACACGATCCACTCTTCGACGGGGAAGGCGCCATTTGAGATCATTAAAAGTGCTCCGAAGGTTTCACCCTTCCTTAGCACAAAAGATAATTTTTTTGAAGCCGACCAGTGTACACAAGGGACTTGGACACTGCATTTGCCAAGGTCCGGGAGGCTTTAACGAAACCTGAGGAACGACACAAGAAGGCAGTAGATTGATACCGTCGTGATTTAAAATTAAAGGAAGACAATTAGGTGCTCTTACGTTTTAAGAAGGCACGCCTAAGAAAGAAAAAGGGAAAGGAGCGGCTTTTTCCAAAGCTTAGCATGAGGTATTATGGCCCTTTCCAGATAAAAGAAAAGAAAAATGATACGCGTAAAGACGTAGGCACAGGAATAAAGATGGGTTTTGAGAAGCAGCTGCTTTCGTGCGAGGAAATCTATGTCTGCATTGCATCCGTGCATGAGGTTGCATTCAGGGACGCCTGAGAAGTGCTGTGCAGCACAACTTTTCAGCTCATAGAGTTTTTATTGAGTTTTTGAACAGGTTCACATTATTTTTAAAATGTGACTGCCTGCCCACTTTTTTTAAAAATCATAAAATAGAAGGCACCCCTTTTGCAGGCTGAAAACAGCGATCTCTCTCTCCTCTCTCTAGAAAATTAACGCCAACTCTCTCTTTTCTCCTGCTATTCTGCTAAAACTACTAAAGTTTTGCTAGCTATCCTTGCGCTTGCCGGAGCCTAAAAAATTAGCCCTAGTCCTCACTCTCCACACAGATTTGCTAGCGCTACCTAGAAGAGATTCTTCCGTTGGGAATCTGCAAGTGATCGCGTGAAGTCGATGTGTAGAGGCCACTTTTCCGTACTTCAAGTGAAAGGTAAAGCTTGTGAATACGCTCTACGAGTTGTTGCTTTTGTTGTTTGTGCTTTTTGCAAGTACTCCATCGCGGAGAAGGAGCAAGGAGGCTTTGGCCTTCCTTGGGGATTTTGGAAACGGAATCCAGAATGGTCTGCGGAGCTTTATGCTCTTAGTATAGATGGAAAAGGAATTGAGAGTTCCTCTCTTGGATCTCCCCAACAGGAAGGAAACGACCATCGAGTCTAAGATCTAAAACATAGGGATTTTCTTCGGTTCTTGTGCTTGTAAAAAGATTCTCCCTGAATAAAGCTTCTCTTTAGGGGGGGGCTAGCCCATCTTTTGGTCCCCAATACTATGTCAATCTTCTCCCTCATCTCTTTTGGTCAAAAATCTATTTATTTTCAGCTTATTGATTATCCATGTGCGCTCCCATTCGTGACAATGGTATCATAGCTTAGTCGCCTCTCTTTTTCTGTAAAGGAGGACGATTCCGGGAAGGAATGGAAAGAACCATGACGAGTCAAGGGAGAACTGCCAAAGAAGAACTTCAGCAAGTACGAGTTCAACTTGCGGAATTGCAGCAGCTTCTCACACTGCCGGCTGTCCAGAAGGCTTTGGACGAAATCGAGAATCAGGAAGGAACAGATGCCGGTGGGCGTCAGGAAAAGCTTGCCAGTGGTAACAATCCGTAGGAGGGAAACACAGAAAGAGGTGCCGAGGCGCACAAGGGATCTCCGGATCGGAACAAATGGCCAAGAAAAAAGAACTCTCTCTGCTAAATGAAAGAAAGGATGTCTCTATCTCTTGTCCATCATACTCTCCTGATTATACTACTACATCCATTTCTAATACAATATTCAAGCCTTCTTCCAAGAAGATAACACCTACTACTTCCCTACGTAATACTAAGGAGAAGCCCAAACCGATGATCCGGGTCCTCAGGGGGATGCTTTTTGCCTTGGTCGCCATGGTCATCATTGAACGCTCTTGCCTTGCATGATGTATGCTTTGGAGCACGTTCCATCCATCTGGGGGTACCAATGGAATGTAGATCCTAGGTAATGGTTGTCGACTCCATCATCCACTAACGGGTATCATGGGGATACACCTTCATGCTCTTTCAAAGCGGTGGTTGAAGGCCTGTTTCAAATTTTTGCATCTTTTCCTCGTCTTGGAAGAAGGCTTAGATACCGTATAAGAAGTGGAAGCAGTAGTATAATCAGAAGAGTATGATGGAGAAGAGATAGAGACATCCCTGCTTTCATTCAGCGCAAAGAGTTATTTTTACTTTTCCTTGCTCTTCAAATGGTTTGATAAAAGACAGTGCCTTGGAGATGTCTCTCCGTCCTATCTAACTGTCAAACTTGACATCCTTGTCACCACATTTGAAAACCCGCATCTTGTGGTGACGCTTTTTGCTTTCTTGCTTCTGTCTTTGAGGAAGTCATATTGGTTGGCTTTGTGAAAATGCTTCTTCTTTGCATAAAACATATGGTCATCAGAGTCCGAACTGTCAGAGAATGACTCCTCTATAGAACTGTCAGAAACTGGGCGAAATCTAGGTTTCTTTGCCTTTTTCTTGCCCTTTTCGATGCTTTGCTTTTTGCTTCGCTTTTTGCCTTTTCTGTCCTCCTCGCTTGAGTCAGAAGAGCTAGAAGATCTGTCAGAAGAAGAGGAAGAAGAAGAACTGAGTAGTCTTTCAAAGCGTACACGCTTCTTCTGCTTTCTTGCAGAAGCAAAAGAAGATTGATGGCCCAAATAACCAGGGTAGTCAGTCCCCTTCTTGCGCTTTTTCACTTCCTTTTTGGATTGATTGTTTGCATCAATGCTGACAGATTTGCGTTTGAACCACCTCTTGAAGTTCTTGTTTTGTAAACATCCTCAGAGAAGGAGGTTTCTTGAGTGCCGGTTTTGATTGGTGGTTCTATGGCTTTCTGCCACTGAGTGTGTACTTCGGTGATAGATTGCTGAGACAAATTTTGCAAATTGAGGGTCCTTCGCAAATTTAATCATCTACTTCATGCACTCGTCAACATGCTATCAACGTTCCATCTCTTGAAGTTCGTACTAAGTAGGCCGAGGTGGCCCGTACTCTTCCTCCATTAATTCGGTCGAATCTTCTTTGTGATCTCCTCCCGCATCAGCAGATGCAGAAGAAGTCAAACGATTCTTGTTGGAATCCATAACTGTCGCGAGAAAAGGATCGGATTTCCCGATAGAAGAGAAATCGGCCGCACTAAGATACCACTGTAACAAACTTGGACACTCCAAGTCAAGATTCTATTGCGACACAATAGAGATTCACTTTAAAATGGTTCACAAAAGATGACACGGCCCGGGCGTAGTTCCGTGCCAAGAGGTATTGGCCCCAAAGACTGGTGCCCCTTTCAGTATTTCTTTTTATATTAATGTGTGCAAAATACAAGAGAGTCCGCGGGTACTCACTCTCAGACTCTACGTCCAGATGCTCTGAGTAATGAGGCCCTTGGACGTATTTTTTCTTACAAGGGATGCCCAAAAGGAAAGCCCCAGAATCTTTTAAACTCAAAAGCTTCTCAAACTCAAAAGCAACTATAACCAAAAGCTACCAAATTCAGCCAGCGTAATTTTTGAAAATCCGTATGTACTGCCACGTCAGCAAATCAGCATGTTTTGCGGAAATCTGCCACATCAGCAATCAGCACAATTTGCAAAAATCCGTACAATTTGCCACGTCAGCCAATCGGCACATTTCACGGGCAGTCAGCCGGGTATGTGTGTGTGTGTGTCCGGGGGCCTGCCACGTCACATGTTTGTGATAGAATGGGGGATGGAAGAGGATTCAGAAACAGTCCTCCTGCTGTAGGGATTTCTTCTTCTCCAATTTCACTCTCATCACCTTCATGCAAAGTATCCATCCCACTTCTATTGATGACCATACATTGAATACTCGGGTACTTGGAATACTTGAGTTCTTGTGTTTTTGTGTTCTTGGGTACTTGGGGTTCTTGGTACCTTGTACTACCTTAAATCTGCATTTAAGAAGGCTTTTCTCTTAGCCAAGCTCAACTCCTTCTTGCGGGTGTACCCCTTGGTGGCCTTGCGCTCACACCAAGGTTGCTTTTTCCCACCTCACGTCGATTGGTATGCAGCTAAGTGCAAGGTCCGCTCTCAATGAGTGGAAAAGAGGAACGAGGGGAGGTTGGACAAGCCCTTCTTTCTTGGGTTACCTGCCACTCTTCAAAAACACAGATTAGGGATCGACACGCCGAAGTGGTCTTGGGTTACGTGTGACCACAACAAGCAAAAAAAATTCTTGTAGTTCTTATGCTTCTTTCCTTGAGTGATGATACCGAACACTGCCAAAAATATATGATACCAATGTAATGTGCAACGGAAGTTAATGATGGTGTATGGCTCAGGATGAGTGATCAGTGGTGTTCAAGAAACCTTTTACTTAGCAAAAAGAAGAGCCTTTCGTGCTTTACTGAGAGAATATGCAATGACCAAAATAAGAAAGAGAGTGGAATGTAAACTGTGAGTGAAAGTGCAAGAGAGTGCTAGAGAGAGACAGAGAAGAGACGACACCAAATGGGGTCCCGAACCCCCCTCCAGGGCCCCCCCTCTTTATTGCTAGAGAGATATTTTCTTTAGATTTCACAAAGTCTAGTACAATGCTTCTAGATGTTGTGGTACTTGATGATGCCAATGTTTGACGACGATGCCAACGACGACGATGGTGACTATGATGATGAAGACGATGGTGTCGTCGTCAAGTTTGTCATCTAAGATGCTAATGACTGAAAACTGGAAACGCTAGGTCATGCTCATGGAATCTGCATCTATGGCGGTATTGCGGAGCTGATCTGCAACCGCCGGAGTGCGCTAGGGCTGAGAATGCAAAACACTGGCTAATATGGGCTGAATCTAGAGAGGTATTTGTCACAAGAGGGGCACCACGTGCCAATAGAAAAGAACAAACTGAACAGACTTTTAGCACTTTAATAACAACTGAACTGAGAGAGAGAGAGAGAGAGAGAGAGAGAGAGAGAGACGACACGCGACACGGAGTGGTGGAATTCCACCCCAGAGAGTATTAGCCCCAAACCTTGGCGCCCCTTTCGGTATTTCTTTATATTGTATCATCAGAGTACAAGCCGGTACTCCATCCTCTGCACCTTCGTCCAGAAGCATGGCAAAGAATGAGCCTATGGCCTCATATCTAAAGTCCCTAGGCCCAAAAGCAGCTTGCATGAAAAGCCTTAAACTCAAAAGCATCCAGTGCAAAAGCATCTTGTCTAAAAGCTGCCAACACAAATTACGAAAATCCGTATAGTGCCACGTCCGCACCTGTCAGTGCAAATCATGAAAATTAGTACAGTCTTGTTAGAGTTAATATTCCTGTGCAATGGTAGCTCCGGTATCTCCGAGGAGCAGAGTAAGAAGTGAGGGCTGTTTTGTGGCTGTGCCCGGCCAGTGTTAGGTTGTTCTCTCATGTCGGTCATGTCTAGCCATGTTTAGCTCGGGTTTTGGCTCAGTTCCATCTCCTTGCATGCTCCTGGTGCCCTAGGTATTTTTCCCTCTTGAACCTATGGAAATCTGGTGCCACTTTCCACCCTTCCCCTATTTAGCAAGGTCGTGAGGGCTGAGAGCTGGGTCGGGCAGTTTGCGGATGGCCCTATATAGGGAGCAGGGGGGAGTCACTTCTTTTATAGTGTGCAGTTCCTTGGGAGCAAGAGGGCGCCCCTAGAGGGCCGCCCTTTCACTGGTGATTGGCAGGAGGGGCAGATCTGCCCAGCGTTTTCTGTTTGCAGCCCTGGCGTTTCTTCTACAGAGCACCCCAGCGTTTTTCTACAGATCATCCAACGTTTTAGGCTTGGATCAGCCCGACGCTTTCCCGCACATCAGTTCAGCCCCAGAGTTTTTCCTTGGGCAGCACATCATGGATAGCAGGCCTTACTTCCTAGCGTTTTCTCCTCAGGGCATCCCTATGGTGGACGATCTCTTGCAGAGGCCCTGCATCTCTGATGCAGGTATAGGAGAGCAGAGGACTCCTTCTTCCTCTAGAGGACAGCCATACGACGGCAGCCTTGAGCCTTGATTCCTCTCTCTCCAGATCCATCCTGCTGCCCCGAGGAGATGCAGCTCAGTTCAGTCCATGTGAAGACGGTGACAGTGGTCTCGTGTACAAAAGCAGTTGGCAGTGTCAGTAGCAATCGCAATAGTGTGTGTCCTCGGGTCTATCTATTGGCATGTCCGTTCTATGTCGGACCACCCTTGGTCCCTTGTATGAGTAGATTGTTATCATCATGGAGAGCCTTTCCCAGATCTCTCTCCCTCTCTTTCTCTCTCTCTCTCTCTCTCTCTCTCATTCTCAGATGTCCTGTCTCATTCTACCTATGTGATCTCTCTTCTCGAGATGTGTGCCTTGTTCATGTGTTTGGCATTGTAGGTGTTCCAGATCGGAGTCGAGGTACGCACCGGATCTTGAGCCAGGTCTTGTCCTCATTGCATCTTCCGTTGCCACCTTTGACATGGTATCAGAGCTCTATGGTGTTACGACCACTTGAGTGCTCGGATATGGCTTATCCGGTGTGGTCTTGGACATGATTGAGAGAGAAGAAGCTTGCTGTTTTTTTTCTGGTTTTCTCTAAGTTTGGGGCAGCTTTGGGTATGTGGAGGCCTTGGATCCTCGTCTACGACTTCCCTGCCTTTACCCTTGATTACCCCAACCTCTCTTCATTGAGGGGAACCCGATGAAGACTCGAGGATGTGTAGTAGTGCTGGATTGTTTTAGTTACCCAAGATGGAATCATGTTCCCGTGCTTTCCCGCAAGGAGAGCAAGCATGCAATTGTTGGATCCAGAGGGGGAGCTACTCATTTCCGTCTTCTTCTTCAAAGAGAAGTGTTTGGACGGCAGTAGGACCTTCTTCATCCCTTTTGAAGGAGCTTTCTATGGTTGTGTTTTCTTCGAGAAGATAGATTGGCAGATTTGCTTTGCCTTTTGCAAATGCACGTCTTTCTTGTAATTGTCGATGGAGCTTCCTATCCTTTGGGTAGCAGGTTGATGATTCGGTTGTACTCTTTTCTAGATTGTGGATTATGGATGACAGAGGGGGATTTCTTCCCTTAATGAAGCAACGGATGTTACATGATTTTTCATTTTCCATCTAAGGATGGAAGTTCCAGTTCCGTCTTCAATAGACTCTTGTTTATCCGGTATGCAGCAGTTCAGGTACATGTTCCAGTGGATGTGTTGGAGTTGGCTTTAACAGGCAAAGGGGGATACTTCTACCTCCAGAACCACTTCTTGTTTGATCATCTGACTTCCTTGGATGAGGTTTAGAGGTGAAGCATGTGGTGCCAGACCCTTAGCCAACAATGACAATAGTATGAGGAGGTTATGTTGGAGTATGGACCCTTCCTTTCTCCATGTTTTCTCCTTTCCCCAGTGGTAGTGTGGCCCTATAGAGCTGGTCACTTCCTTGCTCTTGTGAGCTTGTCAGTATCAGTTGTGGGACAGTTTACGATCCTTGTCAGCTAGCCTACACCAGTTTTGGGACAGGTTTACAACCCTTTATGGATTGTTTTTCTTGATGATCGACTACAGATTTGTCGAGATCCTTTGGATGACAAGTTTTCACGTAGTGTCGGCAGTTAGTGGGGACATCTAGTTCCTACTGGTGCAGTTAGCAACATTTGGATGCTTCTTCCATACATCTCTTTGGAGAGCTCCAACCTTGGGGGCAGCCCTTTCTTCCGGTGTACAGATTTGGCAGCGGATGTCTAGTATAGCAGGTTCTTACCTTGCAGTTTTTTGTCCAGCTTCTTTGGCATGTTACAAATCAGCTCAGCGTCCTCCACGGGCTAGTTCCCCGAGCCGGTTCCTTCACTCTCCATTTGAGTATTGGAGTTATGTTGTGTACTGGATGTTGATTGCACAGTTCAGTTGTGGGTATGATCTCTTCAGCACAAGTACAAAGGACAGTTTTCTAATGAAGATTTTAAGGAAGCAAGTTACAACAGTGGCAGTATGTGTGCTCTTCCGAGTCTGTATGCAGTTTGGCATATTGTATTTGATTGTACCAACCGGTTTGATCTTGGCATATGCAGAGATATGACGGACATTTGGTTATTTCAGGGAGTTTGCTTGAGTAGCTAGGTTCTTTTTGGACCTCGACGGCTTCTTTGGCAAACATGATCCTCAGGTGACGACCATTTCAGGCCTTCTTGTTCTTCGCAGTCCGAGTTTACCGATGCTGTGATTCTCTTTGAGTCTCGAGTTTCATGAGATTCAGGCTTTGCTATTCATTTTCAAAGGAATCAGTTTTACTCCACGTTGTCTCAGATTTATTTCTGGTGGTACTTATTCTCATTTCCTAGGATTGAGCCGGAGGGGACTTCCTATCTTTAGGGAAGCTCTCAACTTTAGCTCTTGAGCTTTCAGTGTCAGTGTTTGCTCTATTCCGACATGGGTTGAGTCACTTGCTACCTCATAGCATACTTTTGAGGATGCTTCTCTTTCAGAGGGGGCTTCCAGGTTATTATCTTTAGGCGACCACCGGTGCTCCATTCAATGGAGTACCACGCATGGTGTTTTTCCGTCCGAGGTTTCCCTTGCCCATTTCTTGCGGTTTTAGATGGTGTGCTTGAGCCCACGGTGCAGTTATTATCTTGGCGGATGTTTTTCCTTAGCCATTTCGGTGGTTGCCCCGTCTTTCGGATTTGTGGTGTGACGATTGCTCTTCACAGTGCACCCGAGCAGTAGTACCTATGTCTCCTCTGCCAGATTGATCCCTGGAGACTGTACTATACAGGACACACCTACTTCCCTTATCCTTAGACCGGCATGTTCTCTTTTGTACAGGTGGATAGTGGTCCTTCTCGGACTAGGAACTAGCTACAGTTATCCATGGCATTCTTCAAAGAGGGGAGACAATCTCCTTGCTTCTCCCAGATTTGGTTCCAGGTTCCACAGGTATATCATTAACATTTTTTTTTTCCTTTCGGATACACCTATCCTTGGTGATCCACCTACAAAAGCAGAGACTGTTGGAGAGTTATGACAGTTATCCATGGTTTGAGTGTTCTCCCTTCAGAGGGGGGTATGGAGCCAGCTTGGGAGTCAGTTTCCATGGACTGCCTCCATACAGTTCTTGTGGTTCCATGTGCAGCAGACAGGATTGACAGTCTATTTGGTTGCTTCCTATAGCACCCTGTTCTTTTCTTACAGAGCTTGGGAGCAGGATCTTCCTTTGATCTTGCCGTGTTAGCTGCAGTCTCAGTATTGATGCGTGTTTCCCTTTCTGCTGGATGTTTGTTGCTGATTCACTCTGAGAGTGGGGTGATATTCTCACAGGTGGTGTTCAAGATAGAACAGTTATAGTTTCACTCTCAGTTCCGATGAAGTTTCTTCAGATATAGTTAGCAGATTATCATTCTATATGGTGGTTGGTGCAGTTCTTTGGTTCCTCATCATCGGATATATAGTTCCATATTAGCCTCGCATTGTTTCTTTCCTTGGACTTCTGTTGCAACTTGGAGTTTTTTTTGGCATGTGGTATATGACCGGAGGTGCAGATTTCCGACTCTTTCCTTGAGGGTGGAGTACTTTAGAGTTGGAAAATGATCCGGATACCAATTTTTTATGCCTTTTACCCTCAGCTTGATTGTATACTCTTGGAGTGGTCAGCAACAGTACTTTCTGTAGATGCTGGTTGCGCGACTTGTGAGTCGGTTGGCTTGAGGAGATTCTTGATAGAGCTGGATTTACTTTCACAGACAACATTATACTTCCCAGACGTCTTTCGAGGGTAGCAGTTGGATCGTATTTACTGCAGGATACTTTCCCAATGTACAGTTTGTAGTAGATATCCTCGTCCACGAAACCCTCTCTTTACAGTTGCAGATTGCTCACTCCAGCTCCTTGGACCCATTTCTCGTCCAAGATTTGAGAGGGGGTGTTAGAGTTCATATTCCTGTCTGATGGTAGATCCTACATCTCCCAAGAGCAGATTAGGAAGTGAGGGCTGTTTTGTGGCTGTGCCCGGCCAGTGTAAGGTTGTTCTCTCATGTTGGTCATGTCTACCCATGTTTAGCTCGGGTTTTGGCTCAGCTCCATGTCCTTGCATGCTCCTAGTGCCCTAGGTATTTTTCCCCCTTGAGCCTATGGATATCTGGTGCCACTTTCCACCCTTCCCCTATTTTCCCACATTTACCGAGGTCGTGAGGGCTGAGGGCTGGTCGGGCAGTTTACGGATGGCCCTATATAGGGAGCAGGGGGGAGTTTGTAACAAACTTGGACACTCCAAGTCAAGAATCAACCACGACAGCACCAAATAACCACTTCAAAACAATTCACAGGTCACAATAGATTTGCACTGGCCCGGCGGAGTTCCGTGCCTAGAGATATTGGCCCCAAAGACTGGCACCCCTTTCGGTATTTCTTTTTATATTAATCAGATCAAAGTACAAGAGAGTGGCTAGGGTTTCACTCTCAGACTCTGCGTCCAGATGCTCTGAGAAGTGAAGCCCTCACCACTTATTTAAAGGTACAAGGGATGCCCAAAAGCAGAGCCCCAAAAGCTTTCCAGTTAAAATCATAAGAGCTCAAAAGCTCTTCTCTCTCAAGCTCTCCTTTTTTTTGTTAAAAAAAAGCATTCTCTTCCTTTTCTCTTGCGTAGAGTAAAAAGAGAAATTCGCGTCGCTCATCATTTTTTTTAAATTTTTAATTTTTTTTTCAGCCTCCGCGATTTCTGGAAATTAGGGTTTTTGGCAGAAATTAGGGTTTGCAAGAATTTTAGGGTGTTTGTTAGAAATTAGGGTTTTTGCTGTCCGCCACATCATCACTTTGTGACAGAGTCAACTTCTTTTACAATGTGCAGTGCCTTGGGGGCAGGAGGGTGCCCCTAGAGGGCAGCCCTTTCATTGGTGACGGGTAGGAGGGGCAGATCTGCCTAGCGTTTTTTGTTTGCAGCCCTAGCGTTTCTTCTACAGAGCAGCCCAACGTTTTTATGCAAATCAACCAGCGTTTTTAGCTTGGATCAGCCCGGCGCTTTCCCGCACATCAGTTCAGCCCTAGCGTATTCCTTGGCCAGCACATCATGGACAGCAGGCCTTACTTCCTACCGGAGAGCCTTTCCCAGATCTCTCTCTCTCTCTCTTTCTCTCTCTCTCTCTCTCTCATTCTCAGATGTCCTGTCTCATTCTACCTATGTGATCTCTCTTCTCCACAAGTGTACCTTGCTCATGTATTTGGCATTGCAGGTGTTCTAGATCGGAGTCGAGGTACCCACTGGATCACGAGCCAGGTCTTATCCTCATTGCATCTTCCGCTGCCACCTTTGACAAATTTGCCACGTCAGGAGTCAACGTGAAACGCGCGATTAGCTACAGTCTTCCACATCAGTAATCAGCGTGAAACGGGGGATTTCGTACAATCTACCACGTCATTTTCTTCTATTGCTTCGGCTTCTTAAGGTTTAGGCCCCTCGCCCAGTAGCTCCGTTCTTCAGTGACTTGACACGTCAGCAGTTTGTGATAATATTTGCTTTAGATTGTACAAAGTCTGGTACAATACTTGTAAATGATGTGGTACTTGATGATGCCGATGTTTGACGATGATGTCGATGACGATGATGGTGACGTGATGATGATGGCGATGGCGTCATTGTCAAGTTCGGGATCTGAGATGCTAATGACTGAAAACTGGAAACGCTAGGTCATGATGATGGAATCTGCATTTGTAGCGGTATTGCGGGGCTGATCTGCAACCGCCGGAGTGCGCCAGGGCTGAGAATGCAAAATGCCAGCTGATCTTGGCTGAATTGCAAAACGCTTGCTGATATGGGCCGAATTTGCAAAACGCTGGCTCATGTTCGCTGAAAACAGAAAACGCCATGCTGGGATGGGTGCGAGGGTCGTGACGATTAGGATCTGCAAGGGATGGTGCGGGTTCATGCGAGGCTAAGGGCTGAAAACTGAAAATGCTGATGGCTGTGGCTGAAAACGTTGGTCCTTGTCTTCAAAAAACGCTGGGAGGCCTGTGCACATGATTGCATGTGCTCCCCTTCTGTCTTCTGCTTCAACTAAGTTCCCAATGGGTTTCTTTAGAGGTTCCCTTAGCGATTTTCCCTACCTACATTCCAACGACGGTAAATGAAAAGTCACTTATTAATAAATGACCTATAAGAGGTGTTTCACAAGCGAGGTCAGAAACTCGATCCAGCGGTGGAAATGCTCATGCTAATGATCATGTTGTGTGCAATCAGAGGGTATGCAGCTACTCTAAGTGCCTGGACATTCATGGCTTACGTACAGGCTCACAAGGGTTCCATAACACTTCCTAGGCTACCTAAACCCTAGAAGTAGGATCAGCTTGTCCACGTAGTCCACGTACACATAGGGTTAGATGTGCACGTGACGATTACCGCAAGGAGTGCGAAGGTTTGGAGCCAATGTCATATGGAGTAGATATCCACCAGGCCATGTCTCATGTGGATTCTCTCTCTCTCTCTCTCTCTCTCTCTCTCTCTCTCTCCAGTTCAAGTGCTGGAAGTCTATTCCAATGTTTTTTGTTGGCATGTGATGCCATCGCGTTATAGAAGCATTGGTGAAGTTGTAGTCCAATACTTCGGTAGCCCATTGAGTTTCTCCTTGGCCATTCCCTCGCCACATCAAGTGCTCCCATTGCTGCCCATCAATGGCATCATCAAGATCTGTGTTTTTAGCCCTTCATTCCTCTCACACTAGGTGTGCAATTCAGCCCGAAATCTACCCCTTGGTGACCATCCGCACTCCCACATCAAGACGGATCCAAAGGTGCATCAAATCAGCCCCGGAGGTGCTTCATCTTGAAGAGTTACCGAGGTAGAGTCTGCACTTGAGGTATTGCATGTGTTCTTTCTCTAGAGCCATTCTTTCCCTTTTGACTACGGGCATCTGAGCCTCCTATTATAGCATCATCATCAAGACCTCCACTAATCTTGCTGCAATCCGTGGCAAGAATGGGGATGGAAGAGGATTCAGAAACAGTCCTCCTGGTGTAGGGATTTCTTCTTCTCCAATTTCACTCTCATCAGCTTCATGCAAAGTATCCATCTTGTTTCTATTGATGACCATACACTGAGTACTAGGGTACTTGGAATACTTGAGTTCTTGTGTTCTTGTGTTCTTGGGTACTTAGGATACTTTAGGTACATGGGGTTCTTGATATCTAGTACTACCTGCAATCTGCATTTAAGAAGGTTTTTCTTTAACCCAAGTTCAACTCCTTCCTGTGGGTGCACCTGTTGGTGGCCTTGCACTCACACCAAGGTTGCTTTCTCCCACCTCACGTCGATTGGTCTGCCGCTAAGTGCAAGGTCCGCTCTCAATGAGTGGAAAAGAAGAACGAGGGGAGACCCTTCTTTTTTGGATTACTTGCCAATCTTCAAAAACATAGATTAGAGAGATAGAGACATCCAAGTGGTCTTGGGCTACGTTCAATCTCAAACAAGCAAAAAAAAATCATGTGGATCTTTATGGTTTAATTGCCCTTAAGACAGAGCGCGTCCGATGCGCGATGGACTAAGGGTGGGAGCGGCTAACAAGTATGGGGCAAGGACACGAAGATTCTTTGATAAATAAATCTGAGAGAGCTTCTTTAGGGTCTTTTCTTGAGTTGTGATACCAAACATTGCCATAGAGATCTGATACCAATGTAATGTGCAAAGGAAGTGATTTATGGTGAATGCTCAGGATGAGGGCTCGGTGCATGCTCAAGGTTTCTTTCAATTCATGAGAGGGTTTCTCTTACTTCATAAGAGATGTGCAACGACTAGAGAGGAGAGAATGATACTGTGCGTGAAGATTTTGTGAGTGTACGAGAGAGAGAAAGTGAAGTAACACCAGATGAGGTGTCACGTGCACATGGCTCTATGTGCCACATGGACATGCTTCATCGACTTCCAAAGCCAATTTTCCTCTTCTAACTAGAAATGAGCGTCTAGAATCCTAGGAGGATTATACTGGCAATTTTGTGAGCCTGTTCGCAGGATCTGCATGTCTGGACGAGTCCATTGGATTAGGTTTTCCAGTTTTCAAACCCTCTTGCACCAATGGTTTGTTTACACATTTTGACAAAAGTTAGTACACTATAGAGGGCATCAAGCCAAAAACCTTGCCTATAAAGGGAGCAAAGCTTCTAGCATTTGAAGCTAGAATTGGGAGCGCTAGTTGGAGGAGAGCCTCAGCATTTGCAGTACCAAATCAGCCCTAGCGTTTTCCAACTCCAAATCAGTCTTGGTGTTTTCGGCAGCAAATAAACCAGCGTTTGCAGTTTTCAGCCCTAGCGCCAGCCATCCTCTTGCAAATCAGCCACCATTTTCAATTTTCAGCCCTTCCGTCGCCGGAAGTGTGCGAGATCCACGGAGCACCAGCGTCCCAAATGCGGTCCGGTACTTCCGCGGCCCATTGAGCCTCCCCTCGGCCCTTCCCTCGCCGGCATTGAGTGATCCATTGTTGTCCATCATCAGCATCATCAAGATCTACATTTTCAGCCCTACTTTACGTGAGAGATCTGCTGCGTTTTATGCTTGCAGCCAAGCTTTCAGCCCTTCATTCCTCTCACATCGGAAGCGCATATCAGCCCCAGATCTACCCCTTGGTGTCCATCAATAATCCTAAATCAAGCAGGATCCAAAGGTGCATCAAATCAGCCCCGGAAGTCCCTCGTATTAAGGAGTTACCATAGCAACCGCCATCATTCAAGTCAGTACAGTCTGCACATGAGGTATTGCATTGTGTGTACATTCCATTTATGCAATCTAAAGCAAATACCACATCGGCAACAGTGTGGGGGCCCTTGAGACATCGGGTGTCACTCTACTCTTCTCTCTCTTTCTCTCTCCCTCTACACATCTCTACTGCACTTTCTCATTCCCTCTCTTCAAGGAAAGATAAAAGGAACCATCATTCAAGTTAAAAGGAATCAATGAGGAAAGAAAGGAAAGGATTTGTGGAAGTGTAAAACTAGATTTTCACCATTTCAATTCCATTGCAAATACATTGGTATCAGAGCTTTGAATATTCTGCACGAATCCGCTAATCCCCAAAAAGTTTTTTCTTTCTCGTGTTTTTGGTTGTGTTGGTAGCCCTTCAGTGTATACTCCTCCCTCTCTTGGAACAACAGGCCTGCTAAGCGTAGGACCATGCGCCTTGAGCGTCGGAAAATAGTAACCAATTGAATACCGGGTGTTGCATGCAGGGTGCGTCGACGAGAAGCTAGATAGTATCCCGATGATTAGTCTCTGTGACCTTCCTTGAACCAAGAGCAGAAACCCTTGCATTGTCAAGAATCGTAGCGGTATGGAGACCTCCACCGATCAAGAAGGCGAGCAAGTCCCACCACCAGATCCTCCCGTTAGCCCTCCTCCTACCCCTCCATCTTTGCCACCAAATCCCATGGTTGCTATGATACGATGGAGATGATGATGCGGCAAGAACAAGTCGACAAGTGGCGGAGTGTGAGGAGCGTCGCCAAGGCTCGTATACTAGAGAGGGCAACCATGTATGATCTTATCGCATCTTTGGTGGTCATGTCCGATACCCCATCCCTAGAGCCAGATTATGAAAAGCTTGTCAAGACCATCGCAGAGGCGATCAAGGCTACACGATCAGCCAATGAACCAATTCCGAGAATATTACATTCAGTAAGACGGATGCTATTGTCATTTAGTCTTGGTTGCACCAATTTACATTTCTTTTGCAGTTATTCACAAGTATGATAAAAACAAAGTTCTCTTAGCTTCCATGCATCTCATGAGTGACACCATCACCTAGCAGGATGAGTGGATGGAGGAGGAGGAGAAGCCCACAAGGCGGCCCACTCCGCGTGTCTCCTCGTTTCCCCTCTCGAGCTTAGTTGGGAGCAATTTGAGGAGGATTTGAAGATGCGTTTCTTGCCTCCACAGTATCTGAAGCGATTGAAGCAGAATTTTCGAGCTTTGTCTCAACAAGCTAGCCTGATGTCGCATGCTAACCTTGTGTCAATAAGCAATTGAGGAAATCAGTGCGGAAAGGTTGAAGGTCTTTCTCTTTGGATTGGTCACCATCAAAGTTAATGTGATCATCCGAAGACATTAGAAGCAATACGTTGGCTCAACTCCAAGAGATGACACACTAAGTGTAAGTCAACGACCCTTAGGTAATGTAAACTTCCCTTTCTCCATCCCTCCTCACAGGACAAGGACGAGAATTTACAACTAAAAAAAATAACAATAACTAATTCTTCAAGTTCTTCTTCTCAATCTAATTCTCCATCTCAATTTCAAGAAAAGAGCGATAAATCTAAGGTTAAGTGTAAAGGAAAATCTGATAAACCTCAAGTTGCGCTTGATGAAAAGATTGCTCAAGGTGTAACAAACTGGTGTCGTGGTAAGCCCCGGACAAACACACACACATGCTGAAGTGCTGACGTGGCAGTACGGAAAGATGCTGACGTGGCAGTATGGCCAGCACTACAGACCCCCGAAAATTCCGTTGATATGCTGACGTGGAAATCCCGTACAGATAGGGCCAGATTTTGCGCTGGCTGTTGTACGGAATTCCGCAAATCGCGCTGATGCTTTTTTGGGTAGATTTTTGGGATCGGTTGCTTTTGAAACAATTGCTTTTAGTTTGAGAGCTTTTGATTTTGGGGCTCTGCTTTTGGCATCCCTTGTAAGAATAAAAGAGCCCTCAGGGCCTCACTCTTCAGGGCATTTGGACGTAGAGTCTGAGAGCAGAGGTCCCTGTGGAAGTTGTACTTTGCTCAAAGATTAATATGAAAGAAATACCGAAAGGGGCGCCAGTCTTTGGGGCCAATCTCTCTTGGCACTGGACTACGCCGGGCCGTGTCGACCAAATTGAACTGTGATTCTAAAGTTGTGAGGTATTTTAAGTATTCTCTCTCGTGTCATGACAGAATCTAAACTTGGAGTGCCCAAGTTTGTTACAATGGTATCAGAGCACGGTCGATTTCTCTTCTACCGAGAGATCCGATCCTTTTCTCATGATACTTATGGATTCCAACAGAGATCAATCGACTCCTTCTGCATCTGGGAATGCGGGAGGAGATCGCGGAGAAGATTCTCATGATCAAACAGAGGAAGAGTACGCCCACCTCAGCCTACTTAGTATAAACTTGAAGAGATGGAACGTCGACAATAGGTTGACGAGGCAACGACACAAATGATTGAATTTGCTAAGGATCCCCAATTTGCAAAAATTTTGATCCAACAAGTTACAATATCGCTTTAAGTACATTTGGCTCAAACTCTAACCATGGAAATTTATTGCATCATTTAAAAGTTTCCATCGTGTGCTTTGAAGGTCCACACATCCATGTTTTGGGCTACATATCTAATCGCAAATCGTGGCTTTCAGGCCAAAATAGAAATTTGTGGGTTTGGCAAAGAGCACCACAGTTGGCATCCATGTCCACTCCCGAGCCGGTAAAGTTAATTGATAAGAAGGCATGGGAATGGGTGAGCTCCACTTCGTGTTGTGGATTCCAAATGAGGAGGACAGCGTATGTATGTGGAAGCGTATGGCCAGACGTCTTTAAATGTCAGCAGCCGTCTCCCATCCCTTCCTCATTACTGCGCCCCTAGAACTTGTCATCTGCCTAATATACACAAGATGGCTTCCTGTAGGCTAATGCATGCTTTGGGCCTTGCCTTGCTTACGCTCTTCTTTGCTGCTGTTGCGGCTTCCGCCAACAGAGGCCCCTAGTGCACCAATCAGCAGCCTCGCCGCGAGCAGTGGCTGCAGCAGCTTCGCTCCTGTAATGAAGACATGCGTCAACACCAGACAAATGGGCCTGAAGAGGCTGCCCCTGGTTGCAGCAGCATGCAACAAGCAGGAGACAATCCACGGGACCAGCCCAGCCAACAATGCTGCCAGAGTCTGCAGCGCATCTCTTCCCAGGATAGATGTCGTGCCCTTAGGGAGGTCTATGCCAGAGTCTGCAGCGCATCTCTTCCCAGGATAGATGTCGTGCCCTTAGGGAGGTCTATGGTGGCAGGATGCAAGAAACATATGGCTTTGATGGCATGCAAGCTGGGGTAGAGGAGAAGGCATCCCGCCTGCTGCAACGATGCAATCTGAGTCCCGGTGAATGTGGCTATCAAGGTAAGCAAGGACTTCCAAGGTTCCGCTTTCTGACTGTTTGATTTTTCTATTTATCTTATTCTCTAATCAGAGAAATTTTTAATGGGAGGGTGCATCTTGTAATTTTTTGTAAGAGCAGTAGTAACATCCATTTACTTCTGTGATTTGATGTAGACTTGATTGTGAATGAGGTCGAGTTCAGGTGGTAAAGAGTGCTCGAGCTTTGCACAATGCATCCAAGCAATAATAAGCCGGTCGTACGTCAGTGCTCGAGCTTTGCACGATGCGCCCAAGCAATAATAGGCAATGTGAAACTATATCTACTACACACCTCAATGTACTCCCTAATTGGGTTCATTATCAATAAATTCCACAATTAGTCCGTTGTGATCTTTTGATGAGCATTTTATTTTATGTCGTAAGATTTGCAATAGCATAAACTTCTTTATGTTCAAAGACAATGCATTTGATTAGTTATGTTATCAATATGGTACTATTCAGTCAAGTCTGGTATTATTGACCACCCCCTTGATTTCTTCTATTACTTAGGGAAGCTGAGGCATAATCAAAGCATAAATTTCTCCTTTATAACCAAACAGAAGGACTCCTTTCTACATGGAATTTCATCATCTTTTTCCTAAACCATCGGATGTTGTTAAGACTCCTTTGTACATGAAATTGCATACATCTTTTTCCTAAACCATTGGTAGCATAGTTCTATGCCTCCTGGATTTAAGTAATGGCCATTTGAATCGAATGTCTATCAATCTTCCCTTAATCCTGCATGTAGCCACAATCTTCCTTAGAGCATGACCCCCCTTACAGAGCTCATTGCTGCATGGCAGCAACCGAGTTGCGATACATTTCAGCATCTTATCGCATGACAACGGTATGCACATGTAGGGTTTGGCTGTGACATCTTTCTTTAAGTCTAGAGGAGAAAAAAAGCAATTTGTAGGGTAGCGATGACGCCCCAAACGAGGAAATTGAATTGCAAATTCAATATCAACTTATGTAATCGTGAGGGGATGATGAGAGATCTGAAAAGGAAACATTGAATGAACACATGGTCATCATTACTCCACAAGGAAGTGCACTTTTGACCTCTACCATATAGGCATCTCCCGAAAAAGAGATGACAAACCCATGGGCTAGAAACGGACAGTCACGATGTGAACAGGAGTGATTCAATGGCGAGTTGATAAAAAATACTCACAATAATATTGGCTCAAAATCCCAGAAGCCAAAAAAGATAAGTGTCTTGAGAGAGGAGAGAGGATCAAACGGATGTACAATCCTCGCCTTACCTGCCACAACTTTCACAAACGACCGGCCACAAGGTACCCCCAATACCTCCCAATCAATATCATCAATCTAACTATTCCATCTAATCATACATAGTAAAGGATGATCCTCTCTCCTAAACAACAATCCAAGACCACTATCCTGAGGATATGAAGAGAACGGGGGAAAAGAAGACAAGCTCCAGCAAGATCCACAACACATCACCACTTCTCGTCATGAGCTATTCCACCTGGCATCAAGAGGCCATATATCATTGGATAAGACAAAACTCATCTTCCGAGAAGATGGAAGTACAAGGGTACAGATTACAAGCAAGCTTATTTGGCCCCCCTATTGCAACTACAGTCCGCAAGGGTAGGCAAGATGGTGCCTTTGATAAGATTTACATTTAACATTTAGCACCCATTACCACAATTGCAATGAATACAAATTCAATTGCAATTTATTAATCATTTTCAACTTGTGAACCTAACTTGTTTCGTTATCCTCCTCTATTTGAACCACAACAAAGTTAAGCTAACAGTGGTTGTTGCTAAGCCAAGCTTTACATTCAGCGTTGCATTAGGTTGTTTCGTTTCTGCAAAGCGTTCTTTCAAGTATTTTTTCCCATAAATGTGACTACCCTTGATTTGCACATCCAAGGAAAGAAGGAAAAAGAGCATTTTTCATTCCCGAAAGGTCATGTGGTATGGTAAAATGTAATATGCCAACTATACGAAACCAGAATCATAAAGGAACCAATAAAACCATATTAGGTATTATGGTAAAAATCTCGCATAATTATGGGAATCTTCAAATCAAGCATATTCATGTAATTTGGGAATTTCACAAAAAAATGAGGTAACTATATTCATCTACTGTTGGTAGCTATAGATGATAATCTTGTAAATTGTGGTATTGATGAACACCAAAACTTAAAAGTACATAAGAAGGAATTAGAAGAAAACCATGAATAATTAAAGCAGAAAAGATACAACCACTGATCTTGTTTATAAAATTGAGTAGTAAAATGTCAATATAAACTCCCATATATTTATTCCTCATTTCATGCCATATGAAGCCTTTGATTCAAACATGGTTGATGTGCACGGGTCAGCCCTGCTTTGGCTTTTAGAGCATGCCTTTTGGGAATTTTAATTATGGAAAATGTCCTTTGTTTGCTTCGTCTCCAAGACGAAGCAATTGCATCAACATATTTCCACACTTGTGGGTCCTTGTAGTTTAAGCCCAAAAACCCTTCCAACAAGTGGTGTAAGATTGAGCATCAGTCATACGACTCTTTCCAGCACAAGGTGCCAAAATATTGAATCAAAAGCTTTCTATTTTTTGGTGATGTATGCTCTTGGTCAATGTTTGACAAAGCCATGACAAGCCAAACATGATATATTCTTGTGTCACTTGGGAGTAGCATTACAAAGTCACCCTGTTACACGTCAATCATGGGGTCAAATTCTTCCCTTGGTCTATCTTGTTGAGGTCCACAAAAATGATCATTCAACTCTTCCAACCTAAAAATCTCTATGTTCCTTGTTGAAAATTCATCAAGTTGCTTTTTAATTGATGATGTTTATGAGTTTTTGGCCAGAAATGTTCATACAACAATGCTTCTGATCTGATGTCTTTTCCAATCTCTTCAATCACCTTACTCCAATGATCTATCACAGGTCTATAGTACCTTGGCATACTTATACCACCTCCTAAATTCTGCCAAAACCTTATGTAATTCTTTAGTCCTAGAATCACTTCTTCATGGACCTAAACATATTGCACCATAGGTACCAAAGGAGGATTTCCTTGTGACATTGGCACTTGTTTCCGCTTGCCTGCAGCCCTTACTTCGACCAAAGAAGCAAGGGAGAGAGGATGCGACCACATCCATAGATGTGGTGGACGATGGAGACCGACCTGTGGGTCGGAACCCTTTTGCTGATTTGTGAGATTCCCATTCCCCACTTACCACAAGACATTCATAGTGTTTTTCTTTTGTTTGGGTTATGTTAGCAAACATTTATGGTGGATTATCTTTTTCTTGTCTTCCAAAACATTGTATGAGTCATGGATAAACATTGCTATTACCACTTGTAGGTTTTTTTGTGTATGAATTTATGGGCCATGGTTGTTTTGTTGAATTGAAATTTTGTGTGTATTTTGTTTGTTGAAGTGCATTACCTGAATACGTCGAGGTGCAGGCAAGACGCATGACATTGGACCCATGTTACAATGGTTGTCCAAAAGATAGGCCTCAAAGACGTCGTCTCTTCATAGATGATGAGTGTGCCTCAAGTTAATAATTTGTATGTAACCAATGTTATAACATGGTTTAAACTATTGATCTAGAGTGGGGTTTAGTAATGTTTTTTAGCATCTCTTTCTCCCAGTAAGACCCATATATACTATTGGGTACCTGCTCATGTCTATCTCTCATGTATACCAAGATGTCTCCACAATAGAGTGACATTGTTTGTGTGTGTGTGTGTGTGTGTGTGTGTGTGTGTGTGTGTGTGTGTGAGAGAGAGAGAGAGAGAGAGAGAGAGAGAGAGAGAGATCCCTCATTGGGTTGGCACACAACCATCTAGTGCAACTACTTTTCAGTTATCGAACAAAAAAGTGTAAATTTAATTTCATCCAATTTTTAAACTAGTTTTCTTCTTGAAATCTAGTTTGCCTTTTGACTTTTAAGATAGTGATAATATCTTAAAGATTATTTTTTCAAAAAGCTCTAGTTAAAGCAGTGGTCGAGTATTACGACCCTAGGATCCTTGGAGGAGCGTCATAGGGAATGTATGTGATGTTTGATTGTCGCAGATCCATGAAAAATCAAGAAGAGGTAGTGGCAGTAAGTGGTGTGGCTACATTTGTGCTAGTAGAGTGACCTATTGTCAACTCGTATGGTAGAGTTTGAAAAAAACTTATGTAATTAAATCAAGCACTCGATCTGTTGCAACCATAGATCTCTCCCCTAAGCATGGACACAGGGTAGTGTTTAACTGTATTCTTTCTGGTGGGTCTTGCTCGGTTTTACCATTCGCTCGATAAATTTTTCTCAGTGTATCATAAGACTCCAACTGGGGAAACCCCATGGGCGAGTCAAAAACGAGGTGTCAAACTTCATATTTATCCCAAATTACTGTGGCAGTCAAAAAATTTGCAGAGCCAAAAGAACCCATAGTAATATCTAAATGATATCTAAACCCCAATCCTAAGAATACCTCTAGGGTAGGGCACACCTGATGGTGAATCAAACATTTCAAGTAATGTTTGTTTATCATACACAAATCCCATATGCAAGTAGGACACACCAAGGGTGCAACAACACGCACATAAGTATGTGATAAGGTGAAAACATGTAAAACATTTTGAAATTATTTTAAAGTTTGAATTGCTAGCTTATCGAGAGAGAGAGAGAGAGAGAGAGAGAGAGAGAGAGAGAGAGAGAGAGATCTCATATTTCCCTTATGTTGCACACTTTTACATGTGGTACACTAAATTTCTATTTTTGTTCCTCTTTCCTCTATTTCTTGACAAGATCCCCCTATCTAAAGAACCGACAATTTAATTACTTGATAATTGTGGAAAAAAAAGTATTGTTTATGAAGGAGCCCACAAATCGGAGCTCTTAATGAGAGGCATTTTTAATATCGCAAACTTGATCCATCACAAGAAGACCACTAGTTTCACTTTCTCTTGACTATTGTTTAAATCAATGAGCTAGAAAGCTCGTCTATTTATTGTTGTCTTAAGTAACATCCCTTGTGCTTATCGTTCGGGGTTTCACTACTTATAAACACTTGCAATCAAGACCTAATATAAAAACTTCTATCTATAAGTTTTTAATGAATAATATGTATACCCTTTACCTGTTCAATTTGTTAGTACCCCCTTGAAATAAGGCTCTTCTATATCTGAGACATGTAGAATATTGATTTAAAAAACTCCTAAATGTTACATATTGTGAGTGACCCCCTCAAGGAAAAATGCGCAAAACACCAGTGCCATCAACATGCAAGCATGAAACTAAAGTGGATAACATAATTTAGGGACTAGGTAGGTTGTACTTCATGGGGAAACAAGTCATACTCTAGATCAAATCATGCTCAAGACTTCTCCATGAAAGGGATATATATACGAAGTTATTGAAATTTTGATAAATGGGCTAAACACCAAGAAATTTTTGAATAAGGAACGAAAGTGAAGAACATGATATAGGGGTTAGGTAGAGCGTGTCTGCAAGTTCATGTGTGGATTTGTGCATATTGCTATATGAACCATCTGCACCATCCCAAAGATTCCTCCTTCAAGCAAAACATGATCCATGGGTGTTTTAACCAGTTGCACACTAGAGCAACCTAAAATAGAAACCTCTATATCATTATCAGCAACACGTTCTAAAGGCAAAGAATATTGTCTTCTAAAGTTGTCGCTCCCTGCTTTGGTAGCTGATCAGAGAGACCAATGGCTAATGGATTCTTGCAAAGATTTGGCTTAATTGCCTTTGTAGACCAATCACATTTAACAAGGTCTCGAATTCCCCTGTACATGAGTGCCAACTCATGTTCATTGCATCACTCCTAAAGGTGATTTGCTACCATAATATGGTGGTGATGTGTCTAAATGTCAGGACAAGGGTAGGACCAATCCGGGCCAAGGGCCAGGACGGACATGCAGTCAACGGGGTCCCTATATTTAGAAGTCCAAGGGCCTATATAGGGCATGGCTGGGTGGTGATGAGCATGTTCGGTTGGTCTAGGAACTCAAGGAGTTCGGTTTAGCCAGTGTAGAGCAATGAATGAGGGTCCCTCTCACTCTTGTCGTAAAGTGTTTAGAGATACCTCCACACACAAGTACATCTTGTACTTGTAGGATGTTCTTTTTCAGACATCCTTAGTTGAGACATATTCCACATGTGGCGAATATGAGTCTCTGGAACTGACACTGGCGCCCCCTATTTCAAATATGTCTCACGACAAAGTCCCTAAGTGTGCTAGTTACATCTGTTTTCTAGACCATTTTTAGCACGACGTACCAGGAGCAATTTCGTGGCCAGAAATTGTTGGATACTTAGAATGACTTGTTAAGGTACAAGTATTGCTAAACAACATTATAGATGGTTGTTTATACATATAGCAAATGAAAAAGTTTCATTGTTTGTATCTAGGAGTGATCACTGTTTCACCTTCTATTATGGTTCAGACGTTTAAGCAAAGCTTGCAAAAGATTGCAAATGAAAGTATTTAGTTTCTTTTCAGAACTATTTACATTCCTGTTGATGTGTGCTAGGCGCATCACATTTGCCATAAGTATTGGCAAGAATTACCATGGAAATACAGGTTCGGATCTGTTTTTTGCTAAATGCATGCACAATAGGTGTTATGGGTCCTAGTGTTTAGCAAAGGCTGATTTGGAACGACATGCATATTCCTCAAGTTGTTGCTTATGAAGCATTTGGCACTTTATGTGCACTATCTCTATGAGATTACCTTTGAGTCTACTAATCACCAATAGAGGTCATGGCTTGGTTTGGGTGTTTGTGAAATTTTTAAGTTAACCACGATAATTATTTCACACATTGTTGATTCCTCAACAATGTTATACGCTATTGTGATTTCTCGTTTACCAGCCATCTGGGAAGACTGTCTGTAAACGTGGGGGAAACACACCTCAGTACTGTCAGTATCCAAGAAGATTGATAGATTACAAAGTGTAATCTTGGGCTAAAGGATATGAAAAGTGCGTATATTAGCTTCATAAGCATTTATTGCTCTTTTTGGAGTTTACTTACTATCAGTTAACGCATGTTGCTAGGTAGTCTCTTTATGTATAACTCAGGTTCTCAACCTTGAACACTCGTTAGGGTGGGGTTGTGTACTGATGATGAAGAAGAGAGCCAAGTCAAGGACTTAAAATTGGCTGATGAGTTATGTCAGCAAGTTACTTTCATGGAAAGTGACAAGAGGTACTCTTTTTGGTACACCTATGTTGTGATAAACTTGTTTACCATGCTCATGAGAGTTCTAAATGGAGTCTACACACTAGGTTTGGATAGGAACCGGTACCATCAGATGGTTACAAATGGACAACAATGTAGAAAATCAAGATGTTACTCTTGGTTTCATTGAACCTCCTACTGAATCGGGTTTCACTCAAATGAACCGTTGGATCCATGTGGGATGTTATGGTAGAAAACATTAGTGTTCTTTTGAAGATACCATCACTTGTGTTTTCGCGGATGAAAACGCTTCTCCAAGGGGGGAGTAATGTCAGGAAAAGGGTAGGACCAGTCCGGGCCAAGGGCCAGGACGGACATGCAGTCAAGGGGGCCCCTATATTTAGAAGGCCAAGGGCCTATATAGGGCATGGCTGGGTGGTGATGAGCATGTTGAGTTCCCTAGTCCTTTCACTAAACACTTTTTTCCCCTCACACCTTATCTTTTGTTTTGCGTGCCCTTGAGATTCTTGTTCTGCATCTCCATTTTTGTGTACTCCAAGAGCTTGCGCCACAAAATTTTTCTCATGGACATAGGCTTCCCATGATTTTCTTTTGATCTAGCTTTAGCTTTTGTTTTCAAAGCCCACCTGCTGGGAGAGAAGAAAAGAGATGCATTACATTGAAGATTCTTTGGCACCTATATAAGGTTGAAGGAACGTGAACGCACAAGCATTAAAAAGTGGCAAGTTTCACCCACATTGGACACCCTTAAGCAAGACCACAATGACTAAAGGACACTTAACACGAAAAACATATCCATCAATTTAGCACGGAAGAATAACACATGGCATAGAATGTCTCCAAAGGAATCGAAATGAATTTGTTGGCAAGAAACACGTACAGAAAGCTTAACATAAAAAGAGAAGGAGACAGGTTTTAAAGAAGGGAGATGCAAAGAGTATTAGCAATGAAATTTATTAGTAATATTATTCAATCTGCTCAATGTAACTGGCACCATGTTTGAAGGAGTATGTCGTGGAGTCTCTCGAGAGTTGCATCCTCATCCAATGCATGCGCTTCCGGAGGCTGTGTTTTTGCACTATCCAAAGGGATAGATTGCTCCATTGAACCTGCAAAACATCATGGAGGTTTCAGAGAAGGATGCTAGAATGCTACCTGCCAAGGAGTTAATCGTAACATATTATATACATCATTTCAACTAGCAATAGTAGTGACCCCTCTTCTAGTGAAGAGTGGAATGAATTCTGCACCGAGAGGTGCATCCTCTTCGTCTTCAATGTCAAGCACGACAACCTTTTCTTTGCCTTTTAAACTTGAAGGATTGCCGGTTAAGCACTAGCGAGCATCTGCGTCGAGAGGTGCATCCTCTTCGTCTTCACTGTCCAGTACGACAACCTTTTCTTTGCCTTTTAAACTTGAAGGATTTCCGATTAACCCCTCGCAAGCATCTATTGGAGAGGCGACTGCGTTCTTCTCTGCAAGCCTTGGGAGGATTGACCTATTGAGGAGACCTTGGCCAATTCCCTTGATCACTGTCAATAAGTTGGTAAAAATTAAGAACGTTAGTAGTGACATTTAGTGTTGCAGCACAAGTAACATTAAGGGGAAGAAATAAATGTACCTGTGGGTTTCCTGCCACCTTCTGAGAAACCAATCGATGCGAGGTTGCGCGTTCATGTAAGCCTCATCAAGAACAAAAATATCAACCACATCTTGATATGTGGTAGAAGAAGGGAAAATCATGGTTTGCCATAACGCTTTGATCTTCTTCAACAGCATCACGCGCCCCTGAAAAGGTGTTATCCACGAGGAAGACGGATAGTACTTGCCAGACTTTAGCATATGGTGCAATGTCCATAAGAAGTTGTTACCAATTGGGTGCTTCAAGTGGAATTTCCAGTACATGAGTGCACGATAAAAAATATTCGCATGCGTTAGACAAACCCTGTTCTTTAGCTCATCTGCCCCGTACTCTGTGTACAACTCGATTCCCTTGTTGATATCGTCAACCGTTACATTGTGGGAGAAGTTCTCAAAATGTGGTTGGTCCATGTCTTTCATGCAATACCCTAGCATACCGTAAAAGGTATGCATATTCTTCTGGTTGAGGGCACGACAAAGAATGTTCGCTCCATTGGGACTATCAACATCCCACCCTAGGTATTGCTTTATTTTCTTGCTCACTGCAACAATGGACGTCGCCATGATCCGAGCAACCATCTGAAAGTAGAGGTGGAAGACACTGCCACCACGCTTGATCGAGCACATTCCGGCGACCACTTCCTCCTCCACAAAAGCTTTCAACCTCGGAAAAAGAGCAACGTCCACATCACTACCGCATGTAGACACTGTTATGCTCAGCTCAAGCATCTTTTTCGGCTTGTTGCCTTTTGTACGAGCGATTCTCTCTTGTTCTGAGAGCCTAGGCCTCCCTCGAGGTCTCTTTGAACTAGAGGGAGCAGCGTCTCCTGACCGGGCGAGATGCTTCATCCTCGCCATTTCAAAATAACCTAGAGATGCAACGCACTTAACTACGACATGCATTAACAGTATCACTATCCATGCGGGAACAATTCATAGCCAATATACACAAAGAATACATGGTACGCATGTTTACCTCCTTCCATAAATTTGCTTGCCTGCACAATCTACGTCCTGTTGTAGCAAAGAGCTCGCAACTTCCGTCAACAGGCTATCCTACGTGTGTGTCAATGTCCACTACTGCAACAAACAGTAGGTAAACTCATCAGGCCTGCACCAAACAGGTGGCAGCAGCGCTCAGCAAGCTATTCTACCTGCATTTCGGTGTCCGCTACTATAGCAATAGCAGCTCCATTCATCAAACCTGCAACACCTCAACATGCTCTTCTGTCGACCTATCGCTGTCCACTGCTGCAGCAAATTACAGGAGGTGCGCTCATTTGGCGTGGATGAGCGATGCATTGATTTAAGCAATGACTGCCCCATATAGCACTGCCACGACAATTCCACGCAATGAGTCAAAGGTGAAGCAACTTCTAAAAGCAGCCAGCCTTCGGTACCACACGTGCTGCATGGCCTTAAACAAAATGTTCTCTATGCTGCAAACAAAACGAACATTCTCTTAAACGGGGATCTTTTCGCATTTTTTCCGGCTGGGTACCACATACTGGTAGAAGTGAAAATAAAATCCACTTCCTCTAAAGATTCCCCCTCCCCCCAACATCTTCGACCCGACCTCTCTCTCTCTCTCTCTCTCTCTCTCTCTCTCTCTCTCTCTCTCGCGTGCGAAGAGACGCAGGCTGCTCCTTGCCTCCGATTGCCTTCCCCCTCCCCATCTGCAGCTCTTCTAATGCACGACGCCCACCTCCTCTCTACTCATCAACGCTTCCTTCTTTCCTTCTCTTCATCTACCAAACACACCCTGCTCACGGAGCTTGATTCAGACGAAGTGCGGGAGCGCACACACACACACACACACACACAGAGAGAGAGAGAGAGAGAGAGAGAGAGAGAGAGAGAGAGAGAGAGAGAGAGAGAAGCCTCATGGAGCTTGATTCAGACGCAATGCGGGAGCGCACGCGCACACACACACACACACACACACACAGACCCAAATTGGGAAAAAAGTAAAAAAATGCATGGCAAAGGGAAAGAGAGGGGCATGCCCTGCACGTGGCCTGTCCCCTCTTCCCTCCCTCACCCTTCATAAAGGGCTTGCATGGTCGACAAGAACATCTACCACTACAATATCGCTTTTAGTACATTTGGCTCAAACTCTTTCTCATGATCATGGGCACATACTGTTCATTCCAAATTATATTCATTTCTAGAGAAGATTCGTCTTCGATCCCACCGTTCCAACCTTACCCTTTGTGTTGCATTGTAAAACTTTCGGACCAGGATTCGAGCTCATACCCTTGACAATACACGACTGTGATCTCATCATCTAACCACATCAACTGACGCGTCTGGTTGTGTGTAGCATTGAACCATAAAATTAAACAAAACTTCTCTGCACTTGCCAGCTCTTCAAAGCACTAGCCTCTGTTGGTCTTTCCCCCACCTTGCAACATCCTTCTTGATCATCCCTCGCCTCGCACGACCTGCTGTGCAGGCTGCGCTTCATTCCCCTTCTTTTCTTTTCCGAGCTCCACAATGGGCATCCGTCAAAGATTCGCATGTTGCTTTTTTTTTTTTTAAACGTTGGCACATACTCTAACCATGGATATTTATTGCATCATTTAGAAGTTTCCATCGTGTGCTTTGAAGGTCCAAAATAGAAATTTGTGGGTGTGGCAAAGAGCACCACAGTTGGCATCCATGTCCACTCCCGAGCCGGCAAAGTTAATTGATAAGAAGGCATGGGAATGGGTGAGCTCCACTTCGTGTTGTGGATTCCAAATGAGGAGGACAGCGTATGTATGTGGAAGCGTATGGCCAGACGTCTTTAAATGTCAGCAGCCGTCTCCCATCCCTTCCTCACTACTGCGCCCCTAGAATTTTTCATCTGCCTAATATACACAAGATGGCTTCCTGTAGGCTAATGCATGCTTTGGGCCTTGCCTTGTTTACGCTCTTCTTTGCTGCTGTTGCGGCTTCCGCCAACAGAGGCCCCTAGTGCACCAATCAGCAGCCTCGCCGCGAGCAGTGGCTGCAGCAGCTTCGCTCCTGTAATGAAGACATGCGTCAACACCAGACAAATGGGCCTGAAGAGGCTGCCCCTGGTTGCAGCAGCATGCAACAAGCAGGAGACAATCCACGGGACCAGCCCAGCCAACAATGCTGCCAGAGTCTGCAGCGCATCTCTTCCCAGGATAGATGTCGTGCCCTTAGGGAGGTCTATGGTGGCAGGATGCAAGAAACATATGGCTTTAATGGCATGCAAGCTGGGGTAGAGGAGAAGGCATCCCGCCTGCTGCAACGATGCAATCTGAGTCCCGGTGAATGTGGCTATCAAGGTAAGCAAGGACTTCCAAGGTTCCGCTTTCTGACTGTCTGATTTTTCTATTTATCTTATTCTCTAATCAGAGAAATTTTTAATGGGAGGGTGCATCTTGTAATTTTTTGTAAGAGCAGTAGTAACATCCATTTACTTCTGTGATTTGATGCAGACTTGATTTTGAATGAAGTCGACGAGTTCAGGTGGTAAAGAGTGCTCGAGCTTTGCACAATGCATCCAAGCAATAATAAGCGGGTCGTACAGTGCTTGAGCGCCCAAGCAATAATAGGCAATGTGAAACTATATCTACTACACACCTCAATGTACTCCCTAATTGGGTTCATTATCAATAAATTCCACAATTAGTCCGTTGTGATCTTTTGATGAGCATTTTATTTTATGTCGTAAGATTTGGAATAGCATAAACTTCTTTATGTTCAAAGACAATGCATTTGATTAGTTATGTTATCAATATGGTACTATTCAGTCAAGTCTGGTATTATTGACCACCCCCTTGATTTCTTCTATTACTTAGGGAAGCTGAGGCATAATCAAAGCATAAATTTCTCCTTTATAACCAAACAGAAGGACTCCTTTCTACATGGAATTTCATCATCTTTTTCCTAAACCATCGGATGTTGTTGACTCCTTTGTACATGAAATTGCATACATCTTTTTCCTAAACCATTGGTAGCATAGTTCTATGCCTCCTGGATTTAAGTAATGGCCATTTGAATCGAATGTCTTATCAATCTTCCCTTAATCCTGCATGTAGCCACAATCTTCCTTAGAGCATGACCCCCCTTACAGAGCTCATTGCTGCATGGCAGCAACCGAGTTGCGATACATTTCAGCATCTTATCGCATTTGACATCTTTCTTTAAGTCTAGAAGAGAGAGAGCAATTTGTAGGGTAGCGATGAGGCCTCGAACGAGGAAACTGAATTGCATATTCAATAGCACCTTATGTAATTACGTGAGGGGGTGATGAGAGATCTGAAAAGGAAGCATTGAAAGAACACATGGTCCATCATTACTCCATATGGAAGTGCACTTTTGACCTCTACCATATGGGCATCTCCCGAAAGAGAGATGACAAACCCATGGGCTAGAAACGAACAGCCACGATGTGAACAGGAGTGATTCAATGGTGAGTTTAGCAATAATATTGGCTCAAAATCCCAGAAGCCAAAAAAGATAAGTGTCTTGAGAGAGGAGAGGATCAAACGGATGTACAATCCTCGCCTCACCTGCCACAACTTTCACAAAGAAAGCTCGAGCAACTCCGTGATCCTGTTGCGAAGAGAATACGAGAGACTTATCCACATCCAAGGACCGGCCACAAGGTAACCCCAATACCTCCCAATCAATATCATCAGTCCAACTATTCCATCTAAGCATACGTAGTAAAGGATGAGCCTCCCTCCTAAACGACAATCCAAGACAACTATCCTGAGGATATGAAGAGAACGGAGGAAAAGAAGACAAGCTCCAGTAAGACCCACAACACATCACTTCTCGTCATGAGCTATTCCACCTGGCATCAAGAGGCCACATACCATTGGATAAGACAAAGCTCATCTTCCGAGAAGATGGAAGTATAAGGGTACATATTACAAGCAAGCTTATTTGGCGCCCCTATTGCCACTACAGTCTGCAAGGGTAGGCAAGGTGGTGCCTTTGATAAGATTTACATTTAACATTTAGCACCCATTACCACAATTGCAATGAATACAAATTCAATTGCAATTTATTAACCATTTTCAACTTGGCTTATAATGCATCTACAAATAGCTTGTTCTTGCATCGCTCGCAATGGCCAAGAGTTGGGATTCTTGCTCGAGTCACTGCAATGAAGTTGTGGTCACCACCCAGCCACCAATCAAACCTGTTAGGTGCAACGGAATGAATCTTTGCGCGTTGCTCAAGATGAATGCTCCGAACTGTCCTCAAGGTTCCTTTTGTTCTTATGGAAGGTAGAGCCTTCCGTTCTTAACGAGAGAATGCTATGATCACAAACAAAGTGAATGGACACTGTGTGTGCAAGTGTATGAGACTGAGAGATAGAGAGAAGAGAGATACGACACTAGAGACGTTGTAAAACCCTCCTCTGAAGGCCCCACTCTCATCGGCGAGAGTGGTCTACTATTGATTGCACGAAGTGGTACAATGATGATGCATGGAACTGATGCAACTTGGGACTATGTCGGTGACGATGACGGGGACGACGATGACGACATAAGGGCTGAAATCTGCGACCTTCTATCCGCTATCTATAAAAACGCTATGGCTGAAAATCTGGGACTGATTCAGCCTGCTGAAAGCATTGGTATGGCTGCGTTTTTATGCTGTTGAAAACGCTGGAATAGCCTGATGAAAACGCTGGCCTGCTGTTGCGTTTTTAGGCTGAAAAACACTGTGTTTTTCTGCTTTGTTTGGGGCTGAAAAATGCTAATGGAACTGCTCTGTTTTGGCTGATCTGGAATGCTAGGTGCAAGGGTACTGTTGGCGATCAAGACAAAGCTGAAAACACTAGGGGTTAGGGGTTGTGGGCGATGACGAAATGCTAGGCTGAATGTTGGCGATGAGGGTATGTCAAAACGCCAGGTGCTTATGGGTGCTGAGGGGTTCTTGCTGAGAGAGAGGGAGTACCTGCTGCCTGGGGGCCTGTTGTGCTCCTTGCTCATCTTCCCAAGAGTGCTAGCTTAGGGTTTCTTATATATTAACTTACCCATTTTGCCCTACCTACTTTTGTTGGAAAGTCGCTTAAATTAATAAGTGAAAAATGTCAAAAATAGGGAAAATAGGTTAAATGCACTAGAAAATTCCCCTGACTGAATCTGATGGATTCTGAAGGGAATACTGATGATCATGATGTGTGCAACTAGAGGATATACATCTATGCTAAGTGACTGGACATGCACGGTCTACGAATAGACTCACAAAAGTGCCAGATCACTGCTAATCTAGACTTGACTGGACTGACTGAACCCTGATCATGCTGTAGCTTGTCCACGGACACATAGGGTTGGATGTGTCACGTGACATCCCCTCCTTTTCAAAGCGAGGTACTGGTACCGAACAGTATGGCGTCGAGGGAGATCGCCAATAGCCTCCGGAATCTTGGAAGGGACTCTGCACCGACCCACGTTGATGTGTGGGTCGTGCGGTACTTGAACTTCATAAAGGTCTGCAATGCTTGCTTCTTTGGGCCGCTCCGAAAGCGACAAAATCTTTTGAATCTTCTTCCTTGCTTCAACTTCGTCTAGAGTCATGCTTCTTCCATCTTCAAGAATCTCCATGGTTGAAAATTCCTGAAACCACTTCCAACACAAAAACATGAACATCCTATTCCATGTAAAGTGAGTGGAAAAAATATTGTCGGCCTAATAGAATGTGCATGCAATGTAGATGAACAAATAGAAGGAGTGCCAAACCGTTCACCACGTACATGCAAACAATGAGATCGAATCTTTTTTGTTTGATCGAAATCAATCAACTGTGGCAAATCAAAATGGAAATGCCTATGCTTGGTGCTCATACTTTCATGTGCTCGTTCGAAAACTATGTCATGCCAAGAAAGAGACATGGAATGTGACTTCCTTACATATATACTTTTCAGCTTTTCACAAAAAATGTGCATACATTCGTGCTCATCCATGAGAGAAACGTGCTCAACATACAATATGTCATGCCTAGTAAAAGGGATCACATAATGATGCTGACTAAAATATAGGAAACGATCACGAATGAAACATTCGAACAATGCGTGCGTATCAATCATACGAACACATAATACTTCCTGTGAGGGTTCTTGAGACCTAGGTTCAAGAGCCAAGATCGATCCTTCATGATTGATCAAATCTGCAACGAGGTTAGCATCCACTAACACATCATCCTGGTGAACAATCACATCTTCTTCATGCAACTCATCATGCTTGTGAGAAATCACATCTTGATCATGCAAATCATCATACTTGTCATTGTCATCCAAATCATCATGCAAATCCTGTGTGTCATGCTGTGGAGAAAAAGAGACTGAGAGAGTCTCCTTTTCCTGAATTCTTTCAATCTTGTCCTGCATATTAGCAATGAGAGATGGAGAATGAGCAATGTCCTCTCCATGAATGACAATAGGAGAATCATTGTCGGCATTGAGAGTTATAGTGTTAGCCACAAATTTCATGAGAGCGTCATTATCACGAAACCATCGAATGCCCAAAATCATATCACATCTTGAGAGAGGAGAAACAACAAATCTTCTAGTGAAGGCAGTTTGTTGAATTGCAAACAACACATCAAGGCACTCCTCCGTGATGAGAGCGTCCATACCGGGAAGAAAGCCAGAGACCTCGATAGGAGATCTCGGACTAACTTCGAGGCGGGCTCTCTCAACAAGAGAGGGACTAATCACATCATGCATACTACTTGGGTCAAACAATATGACAAAATGCTGCTCCGACGTACGATCATAACATTTAATGAGAGAATCATCAATGGGAGGGTCATGAGAAACTTGGGGCACACTCGTGTTATAAGTAATTGCATTGACAGAGGAAGTGGATTATGTGGATTCTTTAGATTCATTCGATTCAAGCTTAGGACATGTTCGTTTTATGTGACCCTTAATGTGACAATGAAAACAACGACCTTCCTTAGAATAAGTGCTTTGCTCTTCCGACGTGATGTATCCTCCTACAATTCCTTGTGCTACCTTTTCATCTGGAGTAAGCTTAAGTTTAGCAATTGTGTTAGCCTTACCCTTAGATTCATTGGAAGAATTCTTTTCTGAGAGACTGGTGGAAGATTGGTTAGAAGAGTTACCATTCTTACCATTCTTACCGTTCTTACCATTCTGAGAATTCTGCGAGGTACTTGTGGAAGTCTTGTTCTCCTTAGGCTTTCCCTTATTGTGCTTCATCTCCTGTGCGAGAGAAATCACTACCGCCTTGTTGAGATTGATTGGCTCGAGCACCTCGACATCGTACTTGATATACTCGTCCAATCCATAGAGGAATGCCTCTTTGCGTTCATCATCCGACTGGCGTAATTGGGTACCTAGTTGCAAAACACGATTAGAAAAAGACATAACCAGCATACCATTTTGCTTGAGAGCGCGTCAATCCTCCTTCAATCGTGCGAGGTATTGAGGTGGCATAAACCGCGTCTTGAGCTTGTCTTGGAAATCAGCCCAATTGAAGGAAACGGGCGTGAATTCGTCGGCTTCCTCTAGGTGCGCGGCTAACTGTGCCTCTTGTCATGCGTGGTACCAATTAATGGCATCATCGGCAAGGTACATAGCTGTCGTCAAAACTTTGCTATTTTCTATCTTCTTAGTTGTCGCAAAATAAGCATTAAATTGATGCAACCAAGAATGAATAACCGTAGCATCCATCTTACCATCATACTTACTGGAAGTCAACTTCTTTGTGACTGGATGGTTGGAATCCGCATCGTGTCTTGCGCCACTTGATGAACTCCCATGATCCTTGGGTGGTTCGGATTTTGAGGCAAGTATCTGTCGAACCAATCCTTGAGTTCGTAGTTCTCTTTGAGCCTCTCGCTCGATCTCCAAGGCCGTGCTTCGTGTTGCCGCTTCCTCCTTTCTTAGTTCTTTTCGTGCGTCGCGTTCGCGTTCTAAAGCAATGCGATTTTCTTCTTGTTGTGCGGCAATTCTTGCGTTTCTTTCGTCGCGCTCGCGGTCCTTAGCTTCTTGTTGTTCTGCTTTGCTTGCGAGTTGTGCCAACGCAACTCGATTCGTTTCTTGTTGTTGTTCCATCATGTCCAACATCGACTTGACCATCGCCTCCATAGATGTGGGTCCAACTCGTGGCGTAGATGGCGAAGGGGGAGGGTTGGAAAAATCTCCTGGTGGGGAGAATCCTTCGTCGCCTCTTTCATGCTCATCACCTGTATGCGAAATATCCATTCCGCTTCGGGTGACGACCATGCACTATGATCTTTGATTCTTAAGTTCACGAGGAAATTGGGTTCTTGAGGGTCTTGGGTTCTTGGGGTTCTTGAGGTTTTCTTTTGCTTACAAATCGCGTTTGAGAAGGATCTTCTCTTCACCCGAGTTCTACTCTTTTCCGCGGGTGCATCCCTAGGCGGCCTTGCACTCACACCAAGGTTGCTTTTTCCCACCTCACGTCGATTGTCCGGCCACTGAGTGCACGGTCCTCTCTCAATGAGTGAAAAGAGACACAAGGGGAGGTTGGACAAGCCCTTCCTTCTTGGGATTCCTGTCACTCTTCAAAATACACGATTAGGCATCGACACGACCAAGCGAACTTGGGTTGTGCGACCTCAACAAGCAAAAAAATTCTTGTGGTTCTTGTGGTTCTTTCCTTAAGTGATACAGAACACTGCCAAAGCTCTGATACCAATGTTAGGTGCAGCGGAATGAATGTTTGCGCTTTGCTCAAGATGAGTGCTCCGAACTGTGCTCAAGGTTCCTTTTGTTCTTATGGAAGGTAGAGCCTTCCGTTCTTAATGAGAGAATGCTATGATCACAAACAAAGTGAATGGACACTGTGCGTGCAAGTGTATGAGACTGAGAGATAGAGAGAAGAGAGGTACGACACCAAAGACGACGTAAAACCCTCCTCCGAAGGCCCCACTCTCGTCGGCGAGAGTGGTCTACTATTGATTGCACAAAGTGGTACAATGACGATGCAGGGAACTGATGCAACTTGGGACTATGTCGGTGACGATGATGGGAACGACGATGACGACATAAGGGCTGAAATCTGTGACCTTCTATCCGCTGTCTATAAAAACGCTATGGCTGAAAATCTGGGACTGATTCGGCCTGCTGAAAACGCTGGTATGGCTGCGTTTTTATGCTGCTGAAAATGCTGGAATAGCCTGATGAAAACACTGGCTTGCTGCTGCGTTTTTAGGCTGAAAAACGCTGTTTTTGTCTGCTTCATTTGGGGCTGAAAAATGCTAATGCGACTGCTGCGTTTTGGCTGATCTGGACGCTAGGTGCAAGGGTACTGTTGGCGATCAAGACAAAGCTGAAAACACCAGGGGTTAGGGGTTGTGGGCGATGACCAAATGCTAGGCTGAATGTTGGCGATGAGGGTATGTCCAAAAACGCCAGGTGCTTATAGGTGCTTATGGGTGCTGAGGGATTCTTGCTGAGAGAGAGGGAGTACCTGCTGCCTGGGGGCCTGTTTTGCTCCTTGCTCATCTTCCCAAGAGTGCTAGCCTAGGATAACTTACCCAATTTACCCTACCTACTTTTGTTGGAAAGTCACTTAAATTAATAAGTGAAAAATGTCAAAAATAGGGAAAATAGGCTAAATGCACTAGAAAATTCCCCTGACTGAATCAGATGGATTCTGAAGGGAATACTGATGATCATGTTGTGTGCAACCAGAGGATATGCATCTATGCTAAGTGACTGGACTGCTAATCTAGACTTGACTGGACTGACTGAACCCTGATCATGCTGTAGCTTGTCCACAAACACACAAGGTTGGATGTGTCACGTGACAAAACTGGTGATCAAGGAGCCTCTTACTCCAAGAATGTTACTCAAGAAGAAATCCAGGATATAGTCCAAGCCCGAATCAATCAGATTCTGGATACGAAGAAGCCGACGGAAAAGCAATTGAAACAACGTAACAAGTGAAGTAATTTCCCCGGTTTCTTGGGTCAAAAATCCACTTTTGAAAACGCCAGAAAACAGAAGAAGCGTGTACGCTTCGAAGGATTGCCCAGTTCGTCCTCATCTTTAGATAGCTCGGACATCTCATCTTCTTTTGGTTCAAGTGATGAGGACAGGAAAGGCAAGAAACGACGGACAAAGCACTTGTTTTATGAAAAAAGAAAGCATTTTTACAAAGCCAATCAATATGATTTTCTCGATGACAAGGGCAAAAAGCCCAAAGAATTCAAAGAGGGAGGACAAACTGTAAAGTTTGAGGACTTTTCAGGGTTTCGAGATGCTCCCAAGGCTTTAGCCTTTGTCTAACAGTTTGACATAGCATTTTTTGGAGGCCGCTATACAAAGCACTCCAAGATCAGACGGGCGGCATCCTTTCTGAAAGGCAATGCACGGACATGGTGGTCCACTCTGTTGTTAAGGGAAAAAGCGCCGACAAGGGAAAAAGCACACACAAGAGTACGAACGAGACATGATTACTGACTGGAACCACATTCGGATGGTCAAGACAGAATCTTTGGATTCTTACTATAAGAGATTTTGGGAAATTTTTCTACTTGTTTCATCCTTTAAGAAGATCAAATTTAAGGAGCAGATTGAACGATTTTGTTATGGGCTTCCCAAAGAAATTCGAGATTATTGTGTCGAAAGGAAGTCCGATGCTATACAACAGTTGATGGGACACGCAAAGCGGGGATTTGCTATACATTCGGGTAAATTGACTTATCCATCAGATGAACCTTCAACAAGTCAGAGCAGAAACAATCGACGAAGAGATAGATGACCTTCACTCATAGAAGACCAAAGAGATTAATATTTCAAAGCAGGGAAGTGTTTTGAATGTGGAGAACAAGGACATATTGCTACAAAGTGTCCTAAAAGGGCACAAGAATCAGAATGACTAGCACATTGAAAGAACAGCAGGACGAGGCGATACTCGTTCCAGAACAGCTTTTTGAATTAGTCATTATAAATTTATGAAACAAAACTATTTTTTGGAAGATTTTGAATTTTAAATAAAACTGATGTTTTCTTAAAGAATCTGTTAATTCTGGAAAAAGAATAGGATTAAGAATGACATGGGGCAATGACAGCTCCTGAATGAACCTGATAACAAATCAGGACTGATTTGATGAACTTAGTGATGGATTGGGTGTAAGGTGCAGCGGAATGAATGTTGTATTTTCTCAAGATTAGTGATCTTTATTGCTCAAGATTCCTTTTAGTTCTTTAGGGAAAGAGAGAGCTTTCCGTCTTGTAGAGTGCTGTGGTCACGAACAAAGTGACTGGATATTGTGCGTGCAAGTGAATGAGACTGAGAGAAGGAGAGAGAAGAGATACGACACCGAGAGGTTGTAAAACCCTCCTCCGAAGGCCCCACTCTCGTCGGCGAGAGTGGTCTACTTTGATTGCATAAAGGTGTACAATGCGAATGCAATGGACTGATGCAATGTGACTATGCCGATGACGACGACGACTTGATGGCTGAAATCTGAGGTCTTCTAATCGCTGATTTCGGGGACTGTTTCGGTGGCTGAAAATGACTGTTTTGGCTGCGTTTTTATGGCTGAAATTGGGGGATCAGTCTGCAACCTTCTTGGGGGGAATCTGCTACTGTGTCATGGCTGAAAACTGCGAGGATATGCTGTAGGTTAGTGCTGAAAACTAAACACTGGCTGAATCTGTACCTCTTGCCAAAAACGATGGCTGTTGAGACCAAAAATGCTAGTGGGCTGCTGTGAGAAAACGCTAGCAAAGCTGAGTTATCCTACGATGGTGGAGATCTGCTAACGCTAGGATAATGAGGCTGGTCTGGCGAGGCTGATGCTGTGGGGAAAACGCCAAGGTGAGGATCTGGTAAAAACGCCAAGGATGGAAGCGGGATCTGCTGGCGATGGTGCTGCGGGGGGTACTGCTGAGAAGTTGCCTGTTGAGCGAGAAGCTCCTGCTACCTCTTCTGCCAGAAAGTGTGAACTTTGGTTTGCTTATATATTAACTTAGCAAAATTGCCCTACCTACTTTTGTTGAAAAGTCACTTAAAAATAATAAGTGAAAATCCCAATAAATAGGAAAATAGGCTAAATGCACTGGAAAATTCCCCTAACTGATGCTAATGGATTCTGGTGGGAATTCCGACGATCATGCTGTGTGCAACCGGAGGATATGCATCTATGCTAAGTGACTGGACATGCACGGTCTATGAATAGACTCACAAAAGTGCCAGATTACGGCTAATATGAACTGACTGAACCCTGATGTGGTGTAGCTTGCCCACGGACACATAGGGTTGGGATGTGTTACGTGACATTGGAATCCTTGGAAATGATTCTCGCACATGACAGTGCTTGAGGCGACAGATTCTCGCACATGATAGTGCTTCAGTTGGAAATTAAAAGAAAAAGAAAACTTTTGTAGACATGATTGCAATATGGGATTAGTTAACCCGACATCAATGAGTCCGGAATGGATCTAGATGTGGTTACTAAATACATTGCTGGCAGTCATGGTTTGAGATTTGGAATGAATGTTTCTGTGATTGATTGTCATGTGATGTCCTATGATGTCATGTGCAGTGATGTGACTGTCATCTTTGTACATGTGCTAGATGTGTTGTGTCTAGTGCGTCGGTACTAACAATCAGTGTCTACTAAGACAGTTTATAGCCTCTGTTTGTTTGGCAGGCGTAATCACGGGCGATTACAATTCTTTCAAGAGGGGGTATGTCTCAAACTGGTGACGTGGCAAGGCTCGAACAAACACACATACGCTAAAGTGTTGACGTGGCAGTATGGACGGATGCTGACGTAGCAGTACGGCAAGTACTACGGACCCCCGAAAATTCCGCTGACATGCTGACGTGGCAATCCTGTACGGACATGGCCAGGTTTTTGTGTTGGCTGCTGTACGGAATTACGCAAATCACACTGATGCTTTTTTGGGCAGATTTTTGGGATCAGTTGCTTTTGGAACAATTGCTTTTAGTTTGAGAAGCTTTTAAGTTTGAGAGCTTTTGATTTTTGGGCTCTACTTTTGGCATCCCTTGTAAGAATAAAAGAGCCCTCAGGGCCTCACTCTTCATGGCATCTCGATGCAGAGTCTGATAGCAGAGGTCCCTGCGAGAGTTGTACTTTGCTCAAAGATTAATATAAAAGAAATACCGAAAGGGGCGTCAGTCTTTGGGGCCAAACTCTCTTGGCACGGAACTACGCCGGGCCATGTCGACCAAATTGAATTGTGATTCTAAAGTTGTGAAGTATTTTAAGTGATTATCTCTTGTGTCGTGACAGAATCTAGACTTGGGGTGCCCAAGTTTGTTACACAAGGAGTTTTAGTTGGTCAATTGAGTAGAGAAGAACAAGCATTGTATTCAAAGGAACGTAGGCGCTTCCATTGTTTACTCATAGGTCACATGAAAAAGGATTGTCCTAAGAAAGAATCTAAAAAAAAAAACCTCTACTGCATCAACTTCTGACTTTACCCCTCAAGTGAATGCTATGAGTATGGTAAAGCAAGAAGCTAAGTAGGAGGGCACTGACATAGTCTCCACATGTGCATCACCTCCAACATGTATAGATCTGGTGCATCTACTCCTAGCTAGATCTAGATCTGGATCTAGATAACGGTCGAGGAAATCCGCTGCACCTGACACAGGGTCCCAAATCCCCCTCCAAGGGACCCCCCCTCTCTCTCTCTCTCTCTCTCTCTCTCTCTCTCTCTCTCTCTCTCTCTCTCGCTAGGGAGGTATTTGATTTAGATTGCACAAATCCTGATAGAATGGTCCAAGATGCTGAGATACTAATGGGATCTTGCGGTAGATTCTTGGATCTGCGAGGCTAAGGGCTGAAAATGCAAAACACTAGTGATGCTAAATGGGATCTGCAACTACTACGAGGCTGTCGACTGAACTACTGTCAACGATGGACGGGAAACTCAAAAACACTGGCTGATGTCAAAGTTGAATCTAAAAGCGTTGGTGTTATGGTTGAAATTTGCAACTTCTGGAATCGCTAGGGCTAAAATTTGTTGGCGATAAGTCAACAGGCTTGCAGGAGAGAGAGAGAGAGAGAGAGAGAGAGAGAGAGAGAGAGAGAGAGAGAGAGAGAGAGAGAGATTGCTCCGCGCGCTCGATGCTGCTGTGAACTCTTCGTTGCGCCATCGCCACCCACCCACCCACCCACCCACCCCCCCCCCCCCCCCCCCCCCCCCCCCCCCCCCCCCCCCCCCCCCCCCCAGCGCTGCCCGCTGCCCTCCTCCCCCCCTCCCAGCGCTACCCGCTGCTACCTTGCCATCCCGCTGGTTGCCTCCCCCCTCCCGCCTGCCCTCAGCCCCCGCTGCCCCCCCTCGCGCTGCCCCTATCCTAGCCCGCCCTCAGCCCCAGCTTTTGTTTTCGCTACCTGCCCGCTTACCACAACCCGCAAAGTTTTCCCCCCCCCACCTCGGCCCGTTCGCCCGCCCGTTTGGGTCCTTCTCCTCGGTTACTCCTTGCAGTTTGGCACTTTCGGCATTGTTTCAACTACTTGGAGCAGTGTTGGCGTGCCCAATTGCAACGCCCTCCCGTTGTCCCCTTCTTACGCCACAGTAGTAGACACAGATGGAGGCTCCAGCTTCGCCACAGAGGGACTCGCCAGAAGCCCCCTCGCCCGACCCCGCTGAGCCCACCATTCGACTTGCTCTCTTGCCTACAGAGCAAGCGAGCCTTGCCGCAGAGGTAGAGCGATTGCAGGCGACCTCGGTCATCTGCAAGATTCTCGGCATCCGACCTAGCAGAGGAGAGCTGCGAGACCTTCTCCAGGCCCGCCTTCTCGCAGAGGTGGGAAAGATTTTGGATGTCCAGATTCTCGGACGGGGTTACTATCAGATCGAGTTTGAGTCCTCCGAGATGGCATCCAAGGTCATAGCTATGAGTCCACTGGCCATTCGAGCATCACGTGCCCACTTTCGACAGTGGCGACATGGTTTTGACCCAGCTTCGGATGTTCTAGTAGAGGAGGCGGACATCCCCATCTCAGTCTGCTTTTCGGGTTTACGGAGGGAGTACCTACCACTTCTTTCCAGGATCGGTTCCGCCATTGGGACTGTCTTGGAAACATCTCGCACGGCAGCATCAGTAGCTGCCAAGGCGGCTGGCATTCCCTCAGTTCGAGTTTTGGTCAGAGATACCCACACGCTGCCGAAGGTTATCCTTTTACCTCGGGTGAGTGGGGGTTGGTTTTGACAGAGTGTGGAGTACTCGGGTCTCCCGAACTAGTGCTTCATTTGCCGACAGATGGGCCATCTAGCAAAGGCCTGTCCACGGAGGAGGCCACGACTTGCACCACAGCCTCAGCCCCAGCCTACCAGGGCTGGCCCGCAGCCACAACCAACGGCACACCGTACAGATGCAGAGCCACCCTCCGAGCCTGGGGCTCCAGTAGAGGAGGGGTGGCAGCAGACCCGTGGCCGCCGACGCCAGGGGCCACAGCGTCAGCTTGGCACTCAGAGTGGCCCTCAGGTGCCTACTCAGCAGTAGTGGGTTCCCACGGGGAACCGTTTTGGTCCTCTTGAGCAGGAGGAGATCCCCGCACCAGCCCCCACCTCCGCTTCTCCTTCGACAGCCGCTTCCCCCCCAGAGTTTCCCCCCTTCGCCTCATCCTCCCCGCCTTCTGCTCCCGTCGCCTCTCCACCTCACCCCTCTACCTTTGTCGCCCCATCGCGCCCCTCTTCTCCTCCACTCTCCCCAGCTCCTTCTCCCCCCCCCTCCTGCTCCAGTTCCTCAGTCGGCTCAGGAGACTGGTCCCTCTCCGGCGGCTAGGAGATCTCTTGGCAGCGCCTTTGCCGCGAGTCGCCTAGTGAGAGAGGGTCAGCCTTCTTGCAGCCCCCTCTGCAGATTCAGACATCCTCCCTTGCAGCCATCCCTCGTGGGCTGGCGAGCATTGACATCCGACGCCGCTGGGACTTCTTCGACTACGGGTTCACCCGTTTTCTCGGCGATTCTGCAGCAGACCATGAGGCAGCCTGTTTCAGGGTCCATGTTTTGTTCCTCGCCGCTAGGGGGACAGAGGCCCTGAACTTAGCAGTTGGTTTCTCCTTCCCCCTCTGTGGTAGGGCCGGGATAGAGTGGTCCCTTGACTCAGTGGTGGGATGGTTGCATACACAGGTCTTAGAGTTCTCTCACCATATGGGAGAACTTGGAGTTACAGATATGCTGCAGACTTTGTGGCCATTGGCCAAGTTTGCGGTGACACCCCAGACTCAGCAAGATGTAGGCACATTGTGGTGTACTTCTTTGCTGATATGCAGTGTTTGCCTTGCTATGTATACATTCATGAGGACTCCTGGACAGAGGAGGTTGCATTACGCACGGCTCGCTTTGCTTGGGCTTGGGTTAGGCACTCACTGCAGTCACGCCTATCTAGAGGACGCTCGGATGCGGATTACTCCCCATCCAAGCCTGCCTCGAAGATAGCTCGTCTTGCTGCTACGGCAGCCTCTGTTCTCTCTCGCTCCCCATGAGGATCGTCTCATGGAACGTGCAGGGACTAGGTGGCCCCAGTTTCAGCGACAGCAGGGCCGATTGCATCAGGAGCTTCAGCGTTGCCTTGTGGGAGGAGAGATTGATCTCCTTATGCTTCAGGAGCACCATCTATGTGAGAGCCGCATTTAGCAATGTGGTCAGATTTTGCGTGGACGTTATGATATCTTTTGGTCAGCTGCTTTTGGACCTGGATGCATCCAGGGTGGGGTATGTATGACTATTGCGGACTCATTGCAGCAGGCCATTGTGGGCAGAGGGATTATTGTGCCAGGCAGGGCTCAGTGGACTACTATGCAGGTTCAGGGTGGCCTTGTGGGCTTCCTGAATATCTATGCGCCCAATGTGGCGAGTGCTCATGTAGAGTTTTGGTCACAGATTGTTGAGTCTTTGCCGGAGGCCGATCATTAGTGTATAGGAGGGGACTTCAACATGTTGGAGGACCCTTTTGACAGGATTGGTGGATGCCATGCTACTGTGCATGTAGTCAAGTTGACAACTTGGGAGAGGTTTTGTATGATTTTGAGGGTCTCGGATACTTGGCAGCACTCTGGTTTTGTGAGGCCCCCAGACAGTCTTGCCTTCTCTAGATCGGACCGCAGAGTGGGAGGAGTGAATCTATCGTGGATAGATCGCTTCTACACTAGTGACCACTTCAGTGACTTGGGGAGTTCAGTGGGCATCCTGGCAGGGACTTCCTTCTCGGACCATGCTCCAGTGATCCTCACGGTGGCAGACAAGCAGAGGATTGGGAGCACGATGCTTCGCATCCCAGAGAGGGTCTTGTTGGACTCAACACTCAGAGAGAGGGTAGAGGCTCTCTGTACAGAGGGCATGGACAGCCAGGTCTCACCTGCAGACAGAGTGGCCTCAGGTCTAGCTCAGCTTAGCCACTTTTTCCTTCAAGAGTCTCTGGCTCGCCGGGCTGCAGTGAGGGAGGCAGAGCAGCTTCTCAGACGAGGCATTGCTTCACTACAGAGGATGCAGGAGCAGCATCCAGATAGTCCATGGTTGGAGGAGCAGTTACAGCAGGCTCGACAGGAGCTTGCTAGCACAGAGGAGAGCCGTCATGAGTTTGCCTTTCACCGACAGGAATCTCAGTGGACTCATGTGGGTGACAGAGTGACTGGTGCCTTTTTTGAGACAGTGGGACCTCGGCACTCGCATGCCAAGGTCATTCTGTTGAGGCGGCCCGATGGGTCAGTTGCTTGTGAGCCCAAGGATATGCGTGCAGTTGCTACTGACTTTTACTGTGAGTTATTGTCGGCTGGGCCTCAGTCAAAGCGGCAGGATACATGCAGGGAGCAGGTTTGGGCACATATGCCATGCCTTGTGACAGAGGAGATGCGCCAGAGGCTAGAGATGCCACTTCAGCTTGAGGAGCTGCACACAACTCTTAGGGCCCTCCCTCGTGGTAGCTGTCCAGGTGAGGATGGGTTGACTCCCAGCTTTTTCTTGGAGTACTGGGACCTGCTTGGCCCAGACCTTTGTAGTGCTTTTCAGTACATTTTGCACACAGGAGTGATGCCTGACAGCATGAGTGAGGGCCTAATCTACCTCATTCCTAAGGAGGGTGGCTCCTTGGATGAGATTCGACAGTGGTGCCCCATCACCATCCTCAACTCAGCCTTGCCAAGGCTCTGAGTTTGAGGATTCAACCACTTTTAGAGAGCCTTATACATGGGACTCAGACAGGTTTTGTCAAGGAACGTAGTATCCTTGACATCTTTACTTTCTAGGAGGCTTTTGCCCTGGCACGGCTCCGTGGTGAGGACCTTGTGATTCTTTTTCTCGATTTTGAGAAGGCATACGACCGAGTTGAGTGGGACTTTCTAGAGGGCACTCTTCGCAGGATGGGCTTCTCAGATGCTTGGATTAGAGGGGTGTCAGCTTTGTACAGACAGGGTCACAGTCAGGTGCTTTTGGCAGGGGGGAGAGGTGAGCGCTTCATGCTCACACGCTCAGTCAGACAGGGTTGTCCTCTTGCCCCCTTTCTCTTTCTGTTCTATGCGGAGGCGATGAGCAGATTTTTGGTGTCACAGCAGGTTGGTCTTCAAGGCTTAGCACTCCCTATTCGGGGAGAGGAGCTACTGGACGTTGAGTTTTCCAATGACTCGGCCTTGTACTTAGATGGCCAGGAGGCCAATCTTCACAGATGTGAGCAGGCTCTGGAGACCTTCTGTTGTGCATCGGGCGCATTGATCAACTGGAGAAAGACAGTGGCTTTCTCGGTTGGTAGTGCTCCCTTGCCAAATTGGATGCCAGGAGAGGGTTTCAGGTGGATTCCCCCAGGGACTAAAGTTCGGTACTTGGGTTGTCAAGTTGGTTTGGACTTGTCTCCCGAGCAGCAGATTGCTCCTCTTCTCCTGTCCATCAGGAGAAAGATGTTACATTGGAGCTCAGCACGACTTTCGCTGGCTGGTAGAGTAATAGTTGCCAACCAGGTGTTGTTGGCGACTATGTGGTACATCACTTCCTGCTGGATCTTCTCGAGTTCTTGTATCAGCCAGGTAGAGAGGCTGATCAGGAACTTCCTTTGGTCAGGACGTGGCACTTAGATGGTCCGAGCCAAGGTGGCTTGGTCGGTCATCACGCTTCCTTGTTCTCAAGGAGGGCTTGGGATCATTGATCCAGCACAGCAGAGCAGAGCCCTTCTAGGGAAGTTCATAGTCAGAGGACTTCTTCCAGGTGAGGAGCCCTGAAAGGAGTTCTTGTTGCAGAGGCTTCGTGCCAGGGTGCCTCAGTCAGGAGGCCCTTGTCAACCTTCGACCAGATGGATCTTTACAGAGATGCGCCGAGTTGGTTGGAGCAGAAGACTGGAGGACCGCTTCGCTGTGAGTTTGCTTTGTACTTGGGAGCTCTTACGGCGTGGCCTGGAGCAGCGACAGTCGATGTGCACGGAAGAGCGCCTACGGAAGCCCCTCGTCTGGAACCCCATGGTTAGCACTCAGAGAGGCCACTTGGTTGGTAGTCGGCCTCATGTTTCCTGGGGTCCCATGGCAGCAGGTCCAGCGTGCTCTCTAGGTGATTGGCTAGAGTTCACAGGTTTGTCAGAGGAGGTGCAGGGTTTCCAGCTGCAGGGCATGAGAGGGGCGCAGAGCATGTGTCAGGACATCTCATAGTCAGTTCCAGCTGAGTGGCTCACGCCTCTCGAGCCAGTAGCACCCCGGTGGATGGGAGACTTCACACAACTGGAGGTTCTCATTTCAATCAGGGCCTGCTCAGAGACTGTCCCAGCCCTATTCTTCGAGCTTCAGGGTGGGGGACGATTACAGCGAGTTGCAGTAAAGGCCCCACAAGTAGCAGAGTGTTGTTTTCAGAGGATCCGAGTTGTGGGCATCTGTGGGAGGACTTGCATCATAGACCCTGACCCAGCAGCTCTTGAGATTGGACACTGGAGGCTATGGGCTTGGGAGTGTTGTCCATTGGCACAAGTACAGTGGGATCCTGGTGAGTGGCTATGGAGGGACCCCTTCTCTTCTGCAGACCACCCAGGAGTCCCCTTCTTTCAGTACACTGTTCGGCTTGGACGTCATATACTTGCAGCACAGAGAGAGGCCCGCCCCGCTGCAGCACGTCATTGGCAGGAGGAGGGCCTCACAGTCGAGTTCTTGGCAGTCTTTTGGCAGAGGCTATGGGACTCCAGACCACCGAGGCGCGTCACTTTGTTTCAGTGGCTGGTTGCACACAAAGCTACAGCAGTAGGGAGCTGGCTTGTGCATAGTGGTCTCTCGGCGGCGTGCAGCCTGTGACCAGTTGGTAGAGAGTCAGCATCATTGTCTTTGGGACTATCCCTCGGCCCAGCAGGTGTGGCTACGAGTTCTTCAACTCACACCTGCGAGTTCTTCGACTGATGCCTACTCTCTCCACGGCTAGACAGTACACTTGGAGGGCAGCGGCTTGGTCCACTCTCACGGGGCCGGCACTTCAGTTTGAGCTATCTTCCAGCAGGATGATAGTGATACAGGGGGGGCGTCCTACACTCCAGCCTCCTACAGAGCTTACTCCACAGGAGTGGTGCAGTGAGAGAGAGAAGTGCTGGGAGCTCATCAGTGGCCTGACACTGTGGTTCATCTGGCAGGGCCGCTGTTTTCGCATTTTTGAGGCCAGCTCTGTGCCGCCAGCAGAGACTGTTCGTGACTTTTGGCTAGAGCTGATCCATACTCTCAGAGGACAACTTGAGGGACTATAGGGCAGCTCCGACCGCATGCGGGAGCGCCGCGAGGCTTTCCTTCGACTCTAGCGCCCTGGGCCTTTCTATACCATTTTCCAGGGTGTGCTCAGATGGCACTACCGACCACCTGTGTGGCTCTTCCCTCCTCCCATCCCTTGATTTAGCCTCATTGTATATATGTTGTTCTTTCATTGGGAGAGTCTCCCCATCATGTTTGTTGTAGCCCTCTCTTGCAGAGGTGGTTGTAGCCCTACGGGTAGCTTTCATTAACTAATAGAAGGATCTTTTTCTCGGAAAAAAAGAAAAAAATTGTTGGCGATGAAAATCTGCTATTGATGGCCGAAAACGTTGATGTTCTGCTAATCATGGCTGAAAACGCTGATACAAAAACGCCATGAGAGTACTGCTAGCAAAAATGCTTGAGGATACTGTAGGTACTTGGTGCTGGTATTGAGGGCACTAACTTAAGCTTGAGAAGTCACTTCTACAGGGAATTAAATCTGGATCAGGCAATGAAACCGGCCTGTTCAATCCAAAAAGGACAGTAGACTTTACTTCAAACCTTGATTTAGCTTTCACCCATTATTAGTCGTCTATTTTACCTGTACTTTCAAGACACAAGAGAGGGGAATGGGATACAGATGCTAGAATGCACCTGTATGAGAAGACATACACCAGATTGGCCCCTAACTTAGGCGCCCCTTTCGGTATTTCTTTATTGTTCAAAAGAGGGAATATACGCTGTGGTTCTTTCCAAGCTGCCCCGCACAAACTCGGCTGAATTTCCACTGTTCCAGCTTGATTTCGGCAGCATAACTGTACTAGAACCCTTCACAGTCAGTATTCCCACGCATTGGCCGACCTTCCCGACGCATACGGGCGCTTTGCAAAACCTGGCGAGAATCTGCAGCACGCTGAATTCTCTGTTTTCAGCCCTGAAAATGCGCCAGATCACCTGTACAGCGGTCCCCTTGCGTCCCCGAACCTCCTGGGGGTATTAGGGTCCGTTTAGGGCCAAAACCCTAAACCTGCAAAAATACACAGCAGGCTGTAATTCACTGTTTCGGGCTTCGTTTCGCGTGCCGGTCGCATCCGTAGCAAGTCCTCGAGCTCCCGCACCTGTAGGGCTACTTGCCCTTTGAATCGGACGAGATTTCTGGCGTGAAACCTCTCCGAATTCACCTGTACCTGCGGGGGGATTAGCCGCTAGCTAATCCAGTACCTGTGCAAGAGGCTCTTGCCTTGGCAATCGCGCATGAACCCACACAACTGTACATTGGTCAAATGAAAAGCCCACTAGAGGGGCATAACATATTGCCAAAGGGGAGAGAGAGGGCAGTGCGTAGCGTGCAGGGCATCACTCCTGGCACCGCACTGTGCATAAGAGGGAAAGCAAGCACTCCATAGCTCTTAACCTGTGACAAAAACTGAAAATGAGGCTCTCCCCCTCCTAAATTCAGCGCCACTTCTTGATGCATGAGGCAAGTGCACCAGAAGGTGCCACTTGGCACATTTATAAGCATTTTCCCGTTTCGGGGTTGCCGCCTAAAAATCTCCCAACCGGCTGCCCAGTTGACTTCACGGCAGAGTAAGAAAATGTTCCCTTTGTCATTCCGGAGGTAATGACGTCAACACATTTTCAGGTCCCAAAATAGCAGTTCCCTAAATTTTAGGAGATGCTGCCATTGTATCTTTCTAGGTCATCCGACCCTCTTTGTACACTGTGGCCACACCCAGAATTGAAATGTAGCCTCTGTAGCAAAGGATTCCACTTTGGCTAGTCAATGACCCCACTTGGCTAACCATAGTCCTTGTCCAACCTTAGTGCTCTCTTGCCCTCAGGCCTGGACTCCCTCTGGGCAGTTCCACACTAGCTATGCAATGCAGGGCAGTTAGATTTCCTGAGGGGTGTTTCCAAAAAGTGAAAGTAAATAGATAATAAGAAAGAAATCAACAAAAAGGATAGATAGTAGTCACACGTTGGTGACAGGCAATGTAACTAAAAATCCACGATTTTTAAAAATGTCACTTATTAATGAGTTAATAAACTCGCCTTTAAGAGGTGCTTCACATGAAAATAAATACCTAGAATAAATACTAATGCAACTGTATGGAAGCACTCCAAAATGCCTACACCTAGCAGACATTGAATGTACTCATGGACAATTAGAGAGAATCCAACTACTCTAAAGTGTCTGGACATGCATGTCCTTGGTACAGGCTCACAAGGGTGTCAGAACACTTCCCAGGCTGTCCTAAACCCCAGAAATAGGAGTCAGCTTGTCCACATGCACATAGGGTTAGATGTGCACGTGGCACAAATTTGGAACAAAGAGAGGTATCCAACATCACACAACTCCAATCTACAAGATTTAGCGCACATCAACCACCATACTCAACGTCAGAAGGAAAAAAAGGAAATCACACATATTCAATCGTTTATAACATACTCTTCTCCATAAATAAGCACTCTCGATTAGCATTATCTTAACCATTTTCTAAGAAGAATTAAACATTTATGCCTACATCCATAAAACTCGTTCAGGATACCAAACTACCAATCAATATAACAGCTATGCATTTTCATACAAACTTTCACATGTGACCACATATACAAAAAGTTAAATACAAAAATCTTTTAGAACATGGAAATATACTTTAAACTATACCTTAGAGCTTCTCAATTCCTTGAATTGATTTACAATGCTTTCAGTCGGCTTGTTCGCCATAGCCTCTTGATCATCCGTTTCCATGTCTTCCAACGTCTGTCGAGTTTGTTGAGCGAGCTCTTCAAGTGTCTCCGACAAGCGTCCACCATTTGCAGATTTCTTATCCTCTTTGGAGGTAGAGGAGGTCTTACCATTTGATTTGGCTTTTGCCAAGACTCCTCTTCTTTTCCTTGGTCCCAAAGCAGGAAGCCCGAGCCCTAAACCTTGCCCTAAGGTCTTGGTCTCCTCTGACACCCTGAAAAAACAATAGCATGAAGGAAAAACAAATCGAATAGAACATAGCAAGATGCAAATGACAGCTACCTCGGATTGGATGCACCACCATCAACAGCACGAAAATCATTAAGGACACCTGTGAATAGTGAAGAAAGATAAGCATATGCGAGTAATGACTAGAGAGAAAGAAAAACAAATGTGAAATAGAGCGCAAGAAGTCTTACTATCTAGAATGCTGTAGAGATCGTCATGCTCAGCCATGGCACGTTGTTGTGCAACTCTCCTTGGCGTGTAAAAAGCTCGGGTTACGACTACTCACTCCCTAGCGTGTAACAAGCTCCGGTTCAGGCATACGACTAATCACTCTCCCTGGCTTGTAACAAGCTCGGGTTCAGGCAGACGACTACTCACTCTCCTGGCGTGTAAAAAGCTCAACTACTCACTCTCTTGGCGTGTAAAAAGCTCGACTACGATTCAAAGGCGGAGGGTTGCTTTTTTTTCTTCTTCTTCTTTTCCAAAATTGCGGCGTTGCTTTTTGCTTTTAATGGCATTAGGCCCCATGCCATCACCTTTATCATTAATACAACACATGGCTGCGTGCTTAATTTCCCACCCATATACACATGCACAGAGGTAGAGGAATGTAAACAAAACACAAGTTTCACACATGGTAAGGCATTGGACTTCTTGATCATGCATAAACAGACCTAGGAGTCACCTTTTTAAAGTAATGATAAGTGCTTCAGTGACCATTGGCAAGTCATTGCCTTGCAAACACATGGGCCCTACACGCAAGTAGATCCCATTTCTAATAAAAACAAGTGATAAAATCACAAGGCCTACCCTTGAGAGGTATATGCTGTGTGCACTTTGAAGAAGACATGCATCATGAACAAGAAAAGGGAGAGAATTTGCTTCAAGCATCACTTTGTAGGAGACTGCATGCATCCTCCACAATCAGGGGGGAGAGAATCACCTTCAAGCATGTCTTTGTTTGTGCATAGTCAACGGTAAAAGTGCGGGTGCAATAATCATCAGCGAGTAGTCTCCATTCAATTGGTAACATCTGCGCAATCAAGATGGAAGGATCAAAGTCATGGCAAGTCTAATGAATGTAGAGGTAAGTATGAAGCTACCCATCAGACTATTGCTACGTACATGGGAAATGTCATTGAATGCATGCGCCATTTAGACACATGCTCTTATGTTGTTAAGAGCTCTTCGCAATAACAGTGCATGGAGAGGCTCTAGGCGAGAGAGAGAGAGAGAGAGAGAGAGAGAGAGAGAGAGAGAGAGAGACAGAGAGAGAGAGAGGAAAGTAAAGCCGCATGCAGGCTCTTCTTGTCAACCCCCTATGTGTTCTTCCTGCTTTACATGCTGATGGCCATGGTTTACATACTGATGGTCATGGTTTACATAATATTTCACATCAAAACCACGACCTAAGTGTTGCAATAGAGGAAGCAGCTTGCCATGGCTGGGCCCTGGGGTGCTAGATAAAGAGCCTGTAATTAAAAATGGATAGAAAAGGCACACATAGAAATTGCAGACCCTGAAGGTTACGATGTTGCTTTGCATAACACAATCGTTCCTAATGCCAACATATAAAGGTGAAGACTTGCCATTGTCCAAACTTTCTTCAATCAATATATAACAAAGGCGAAGGGATTCTCTTTACTCAGCATCTCTCTCTCTTTCTCTCTCTCTCTCTCTCTCTCTCTCTCTCTCTCTCATACACACACACACACACACACACACACACGCACGCACACACACACACACACACACACACACACACACACACAATGACCTAATGGCGATAGACTTGAGGTGCTTTTGAAGTTATAAACAGCAATAGGTAGGTCTATTGGACTTTGACAAGCATCATCTATCGGAGGATGAACGTTATTGCTCTTTAAGTGTGGACAGAAAAGGCTTTCATTTGAAGGTAGTGATGGTGGCTAATTTAACATCATGCAAAGAAAGAGAGAGAATCTACAATAGATGGCGCAAGCTTTGAGCCACAAGAAAATAAAGTAAGCTTACAAGTGAAGTACTCTTCTCAACTGCAGGAGGTTAGTTACTTGCATTCTCGACCTTGGGTAGGAAGATCTTGATGGGGAAGATCTCGATGCCCAAACACGTCCCTTCTTTATGGCCTTTTATAGGGCAAAAAAACCATAAAATCCTTAAAATTTAAGGGACTAAAGTACCCATCAAAAATCAACCCTGCTTAAGGCAGCTTTCTCTCTTAACGGATGTGATTTGTTTTCCGATGAGCGATTGGCTTTTGGTGATTTCAGTCACTTGAGTGTAGCTTGAGTTAGATGCGAGTTGTTAGTTGTTTTCCGAGAGATTGACAGCCTCTTGTAGCCTCTTTGCACTAGTAAAGTCAGCTTCGTCCCATGGATTGACGATTTAATCGTGGTTCTCGCTAATACTGCAGTAAGATAGAATGGTGAGGTTAGACATGCGTCCCACATATATACATTCCCTAGATTGGACATTGAGAGGTCAGGGAGGAAGGTTGAGAGAGGAGTGAGTGAACAATGACTGTCAGCAAACACTCTATCCTTCCTTGGGTTGATCATACCTTTTGGAATGATGTCATCACCTTTTAAAACCAATTGTTTCAAGTTATTATGGGTGAAGGCTTTAGTCAATAGTTTTCAACCACCGTATGCATTTCATCTAGTTGCAAGGGTGGTAAGGTACTCTCCCATGATTTTATTTGCAATGTTGTTGTAGGTGGGGAACTTACAACGAGAGGTGCAAACTCTTTCTTGTTTATATGGATATGTACAATGGTAGGTGGAGGTTGTGTCGAAGCCTTTATTTCTGTATAGGAACTACATGAAGAGCAAGAAGCTTCATTTGACTTCTCTGTTCCTGAGTTACGTGGAACAAATCGTTCTTTTTTTGGTACCCGAACTAGCTCTGGAGCGGGTGTGTAGCATTCCGTGATTTTTTCCTTTCCGCGATCTTCAATTTGTTTTGGAGCTACAAGATTGGATTCACATGGGCCAAGTGACAAGTAAGAGCACAATTTACGTTTTGGCACCTTGGGCTTCCAATAGTTTTTTAGGAATCCAACGGAACGTTTCTTTACATTTTTTGGGGCGAATGGGACGTCTCTTACTAGGCTCCTGTCTTTTAGCACTAGCTATGGTCGCTAAGAAGCTTTATGGACCCCTTGTATGTTTTCTTTGTTATATTAGGATGGGTCTTGTGTGTCTCAAGCTTTATTTCAACTACATCACTTGAAGCTCTAGAGAGTTGGGCTATGGAGACATATAGTTCAACCTCTTGGACATGCAATGTTTTGGGTTTTATTTCCTTTAGAGGCAATATCTCAGGGACTATGGCTTGAGTGGCAGGTCTAAGAGTTGGTTTCTGCGTTGTGACACCCCCTGTCCCCCAATCAATAGTGCATTTGGTGGCTAGCATCCACATGTGTCCTAGGTTTATATTACGCTCCATAGTTCTAGCAGGCATGACCAAAAAGTCTTGAGCTACAACCCCATTGTCAAAACTGACAGAAGTGTGTCAGATTTCAAAAACCGCAGTTTTTTCTTGTTGATATCCTTGACTTGGATAATACTCTCAGATAGAGGTGGCTTTCCCAACTGACACCACACCCCATATGACAACAGATTATATTTTGCACCCGTGTCTAAAAAGGCGTTATATAGCACTTTTCCATAGGCACTATTTAGTTCAATAGCGTATCGTAGAGGTGTGTCAGAGTCCAACCAATCATCCTCTATTTCAACGTGGAATGCATGTGTAACTCCAAGGTTGTCCTCTCGTTGGCGTCTTATGCGTTGTTGTCGCTCTTTAGCCTCAGCTTGAGCTTGTATCTTCTTCAATTCTGTTTGTGCCTTGGCTGTCTTTTTTTGATGGATGGCACGTAGCTCCTCTTGGCTTAAAGGACCATAGTATCTTTTAAATTTGCTTCCATTGAGAAATCCGATGGTTTCAACTTTATCAAGAGTCTTCACATACTCTATGTGGTCCTTTTCCCGCATATTTCAACTTTTTCTTTTCGTTACGCACTCCATACATAAGGACTTTATCACCAACATTGATATGATCTTTGTTCTTTAGATGACGATCAAACCATTTCTTCCTTCTATCTTTCTCCAAAAGTGCGTTTTGCACAGCCAGTTGCCTTTCTTCATCTAACCTCTCAAGGATATATAAGCACTCAACTAAAGGGTTACCATCCCAACCTTCTTGTGAAGCTACGCATAGACTAGGAATTACAAACTCCCATGGCATAATTGCTTCTTGGCCATATACCATTTTGAATGGTGTACAATTAATAGTCACTTTGTAAGAAGTACGATAAGCCCATAGAGCTGAGGTAAGCTTTTAATCCCAATATGTACGATGAGCCTCAATTGTCTTTGTCAAAATGAAGATGAAAGTTTTGTTGGTACTCTTATCTTGGCCATTTGCTTCTAGATAATAAGGAGTGGACTTACGGTGAGCTATCATGAAGTTGGTAGTGAGTTATTTTATCACTCCATTTATAAAATGACTGCCATTGTCACTTACAATCTCAAAGGGACAACCAAATCTTGTAATAATATCCTCAAAGAGAAACTTGGCAAGTTGACCTTGCATCAGCCTTACGTATCGCCCTGGCTTCCGTCCACTTTGTTACATAGTCAGTGGCAACGATAATATATCAAGATTGAGTGCTACAAGCTGCCTGACTAATTGGGCCTACAAAGTCTAAACCCCATTTTTCAAATGGTTGAGTCACTTTAACAGGATGTAAGGGCATCTTATCCTTTCGTTGTGTGATCTTGTAGTGTTGGCATTCATCACATCCTTTTGCAAAAAGTGATGCATCCTTAAATAAGGTAGGCCACCAATAGCCCGAATGCAACATCTTTCTAGCTATTAGTTCCCTGAGAAATGTCCTCCGGCTTTACCCATGTGGGCTTCTTGCAATATGTATAGATACTAATCCTCACAGGCACAATGTCTAAGAATATCATCCTTCCCTAGCCTGTAGAGAGTTTCTACAACGAGAGAATAAGATTCACATTCTTTTAACTGTTTTCAAGCTATGTCCTTACAAAGCTTTTCTGGTGGAAAACCATTATCTAGAAAGTTCACAATCTTCTCACTATATTCAGGCATTGTCTCGACTAGAAATAAGGAAGTATCGTGCAATTCATCATCGACTCCAGTAGAGGCTTCACCATTGGGTATGCGAGACAAATGATCCACCATGACATGTCTTTTACCAGGTCTCACCACAATGGTATAATCAAACTCAAGGAGAATTAACAACCATCGTGTAATTCTTCATGTGGAACAAGGTTTATTTACTAGATACAATAAGTCTTGATGATTCAGGTAGAAAACAAACTTGTTGGCAAAAAGGTAATAGCAAAATTTCTTCACTACGTAAATCATAGCTAAACATTCCCGCTCTGTAGTGGTGTAGTTTCTCTTGGCATCATTCAATTGAAGACTTGTAAAGCTAATGGGGTACTCCAATTCATGTTCTCCTGGTTGAGCTAGAACACACCCAATAGCAAAGTTTGATGCATCAATATGCACATGGAAAATTACATTCCAATCGGGCACTTGTAGAATAGGAGTGCTAGTCAAGGTCTTTTTAAATAACTCATAAGCATGGTCACACTCCGCGGTCTAGTGAAAATCAATGAGAAGTTTGTACAATGGGCGAGCTATTTCGGCAAAGTTTAAAAGAAACTGTCAGCAATAACCAACATGGCCCATGAACCTTTGAACTCCTTTATAGTTTGTAGGTGGTGGCAATTCAGCAATGGCTTTAATTTTGCTCTCATCTGTGGAAATCCCATTTTTGGACACTATATGCCCTAAAATGACTCCATGTTTAACCCAAAATTGAAATTGAAAGGGTTTAAGGAGATGCGATACAATATGCACTTCTCAAACACTTTCCGTAAGCACGATAGATGTTCTTTCCAAGAGGAATAAACACAAAGATCATCTAAGAAAGCTTTGCAAACTCCCTCAAATATTCTCTAAAAGCAATGTTTATTAATCTTTGAAAGGTACCAAGGGCATTGGTTAAGGCAAAAGCCATAACACGAAATGCGAACACTCCAAATTCAATCATAAAGGATATTTTAGCTTGGTCTTCTAGTGCAATTGTGATTTGATTGTAGCCAGAGTACCTATCTAAAAAGCTATAAGCTTCCTTCCCTGCAACTCTTTCAAGCACATGATTTGAATATGGCAAGGGGTAATGGTCCCTCCTAGTGGCAGAATTGACCTTCTTGAGATCCACGCACACTCTGAGTTTTCTATTCTTTTTTGGCACAATCACTATTGGAGACACCCATTCTGAGTGCTCAATAGGGTATATGAATCCGCATTTCACAAGCTTTTCAATCTCTTCTTGAATGATCTTTGCATATTTAGGATTCACTGGATAGGGTTGTTGCTGAACTGGTTTAGCCACGCTATTCATGGGGATTGTGTGTTGCACCAAGGAAGGTGGAACACCTTTCATATCATGATATGTCTCAGAAAATATATCCCGGAATTCCTTGAGAAGTTCTTTAAGTACATACTCCTCACTATCTGTCAGATCTTGGGCAATGAAAACATGTTTGGACTCTTCTCTTGGGTCTGTTAACTATATTTCCTTAACTATCACTGGACCGTCATAAACTCCATTTCTTCCGTCGGTAGGTTTTCTTTGAGCCTTTGTATACACAACCTTACATTCCTCTGTGGTGTAGGATTTGAAATGTTCAGGTGCAGGGTGTAAGTCTGTGGGGTCCTGTTGTTCTGTGGACTGTGATTTCACTTATGATTCCTTTTATTGTTGAGCTAACTCTCGATTTTGTTGTCTCCTTATGGTAGGCTCAAATTTGGCTTCTCTGTAGCCTCTAGTTGTGCGATGTCAATGGGTTGTGGATTACACCACAGAATGCTTTGAAGGTATTCACCCCAGTTATCTACCAACTTTTGATGAGCATCACATACCCCTATATAATTAAGCCATTTTGTGGTAGATTTCTTTTCATTTATTCTAGCACGCACATTTGCTCGATATCGACGCCTCTTATATCTCTTACTCTTCTTGTCTAGTGCTTGATTACGGCCGATCTCTAGTGAAGCGGCACTAGATGAATCACTACTTGTGTCTTCTGCTCCCTTGGATAGATTGTCATCTAGGGTACCACTGGGCCATGAATTGTTTGTCACCACATTTATACTAAGATTTAACTCAGATTCTTCTTCCTCGGAGTCAATTTCAATTGATGATTCTGATCCCAAATCGTGCGGGCTATTGTCTTGTGAGACGCTACTGGTTCCACAATCCACATTGTCAGACTTAGTCATCCCAGGTAGTACATCCATATAAGGAGAATCTTCCCCAACATCAGTGTCCATTTTACATGTTGCAATGGGGCCGAGTGAGTTGTGGTGTCAGATCTATGATCAATTATAAACATGTTTCCTTGAGATGTGCTCGACCAGTTACAAGATCCACTCGAATGACAGAGTCTTGGAATTGCAAGTAGACATGGTTTTTAGACCAGTCATGCACCATTTTTGCTTCCCTCATGAAAGGACATCCTAAGATCATCTCAGATGCCATAGTGTGCTTGGAAGAATCCATAAAAATGAAGGTATTTCTTATTTTATGTCCAAAGACCTTGATCTTGAGATCTTCTAGCATCCCAATAGGTTTAACAATAGACCCATTGGCCATCTTTATTACTATGGTTGTGGTCCCAAGGTGAGGTCTTCCCATAGTTTCCCAGCAATTTCTAGTCACAATGCTTACCCCAGTGCCACCATCAAGGATTCCCATTAGAGTTAATCTCTTGGTAGTGATTGGTATGGTTGCATTGGATCCATCGCCCTCAGAGTATTGTCCCAATTTGTTAACAGGTATTTCTACAACAAGGTTCTCATTTAGGTTGGGTTGTGGATCTAAGTGTTCCTCCTCTATTGGCATCTCCCTAGCTCCATCCATCTGTGAAAATTGTGGTAGCCCGACCTTCAGTTCTCCATTGAGGAAATCTCAAAGAGCTAAGAATAGCTCAGGGTTTCCATACAGTTTGGACATGATGGTGGTTTTGAATTCTGAAGCCATGAAATCCATCATTTGGCAATATTTAACGACATCTTTTGGGCTTCAATCCTTGACGTGGGGAATATGGGATCTCCATTTCTTTGATAGGGTCAGGTAGTCCCTCTGTAAACATTCTTTCCAAAAAAAAGTGACTACACCCACTTTCCCATGAATTTAAATCACTCTCTTCTTGGATGACACTAGGTATGGCTAAGGGTCTATGGACTTGGTGAGGTTGTTGTTGCGTAGGAAACACTGTGTCTGTAATCTGGATCTACCTAGGTGCTGGTTCTAGATCCCTTTGGGTATCTTCTACCAAACTCCTTAATTGCTTGACTCGCTCGATCTCCTCTATAGGGTTTGGATAAGTTCCTATCTTTTTCTTGGGCTTGGGCGTGGGTCGCCATGGCCACACCGCGTGCGCTAGCACACACACACACCCAACCTACCTACTTGCAACTAACAGAGCTACTGTTACACACTAACACAGTACTACAACAACTAATTAACTAACAAATCTACTTACTATACCTTACAGATCTAACATTATAGATCTAAAACCTTAATTCTAACACCTTATGAATAGAAAAAACAATACATTGCAACACTTTATTAACAAAAATAGTACACTGCAACAAGAAAAAAGTTTACAAATCCTTCTCAACAAGCCACACACCTTCTTTCTCTACCTTTCCTACATTTCAAATTGCACCAAAAGCAGCATAGAGTGCTATTCGAGCTTAATGCAGGGCATTTCCCCGACAACATCACCAAAAATGTGCACTTCTGTCGCACGTGTGAAAGCAACAGACTTTCCGTACACTGTGTGCAAGCCACAAAGGCTGCAAGCACACAACCAGACTAATCTAGCAAGCTCAAGAGAGAAAGGGTGTGTCACTCATCGGCCTATGCTCACCTTCGTGGAGGATTCCTCGCCGCGATCATGCCGCGCTCAACCGCCTCGTTGCCGTCGTGCCGTCGCAATGCTCGATCACTCACACACTGTGTCTCTCTCACGCATACATACACACATACACACACACACAGGGAGATGAAAAAGAAGATGAAGATAGATCAAGAGCACTCTTCAATTGTACAAATGAGACAATGAGTGATTTTTAGGTTTAGATGACTTTTATATGAGCTTGCCCCATTCACACTTGGGCGCCCATACTTAGCCAACTAACCCTTGAATGTTCTTGTCAGAGTGCGCCTCTCATTGACGATCACTCTTACCCTTTTCCTATTGGACCGACAAGCCCAACACATGACTACTAGAAGTGGACGCCGATGGTTAACATGCCCCCCTTCCTGATGAAGATTCCATCCTCGGAATATTACAGTGCAGCATCGGGATCCACGATAGGAGTACCTATAGCAGAAGAAAAACAACACTCTGAAAGCTCAAAGGTAGCATGTGCAGGCGTGCAATAAGTGAGATGCATACATGATATTCTAGGAAATGCAAAAAAAACTTCATGAATTGTAACATTGCCAACTAGAACAGGCGTAGTATCTGAATAAAATGCAATTGAGTTAAGGTCTATTAGGTAGATTCTAAGATAAGTACACAAGACTTAGGGCTAAAGTAAGTACTAGATTGACCAACGTTAATTAAAAGATGTCAACAAAAGAGTAGTTAACCCTAGGAATGCTCGTCGGGGTCTAAAGACTAGTGATCTTATCACTTATATCACTTAAGTGTGATCAACCTAAAATACAAGGAAGTTTGTGCTATTTGCTTTCTCTTTTCTTTTCTTTTTTTTCATTTTTGTTGTTGTCATAGTTGCTACAAGTCACTGGGGGACTCGAGGTCTCAAATACCAGTAGCTAGGAGACTCGAGGTCTCAAATACTAGCTTGAGCATAAACTAGCCCCGGGAGACTCGAGGTCTTAAATAGTAGCTTAACACATGGACTTCCACAACACAAGTCACACATAGGTGGAATAAGCTAGAGAGAACTATATCCTCGTAGCCTAAAACATTACTAAAGTTACGACAACTAATAGACTATTTAGGAATTAAAGTCAGCAATTAAGTGGCTTAGTTTAGCCTAAGGTCCTAATACCTACTTAAAGCCAACTAATAGACCAAACTCAAAGAGAAGAACAAGGTACTAGAAGTTTGAAAAAATTATAGCATCTAAATTGGCAATGTCACAATTTCATAAATTTTATGCATTGTTAGAAACTCAAATGACAAGATGCAAGCATGTAACTGTGGAAGGCATAGATAAAAGGAAGTAGTATATCTGATATAATGGAGAACATCTATTGTAACATGTAAACATCCATTGTCGTTGTCCTTCAAAGAATTCCTTATGTAGTCACAAACTGCACAATAGTAACCACCAAACATCCACCTTCCAGAGGCACATCAGTGGGAAAATGTACCAACCCTTATTGAACACAATTAAAAAACTTAAGGAACCCTAACCTAATTATTGCACTCCCCCTAGAGAGTCAAGGAAATAGGATGCTGTAGAGATTTGGGGGGGAATCATAAGGCTAAACCCCTATCCTCGTCGTTGAGAAAAACAAAGTCATCATCCGTGAGACCATATGTGTCATCCATGTAATCATGTAAATTGTCTTCATCATTAGAGGTACCAATGTTTACTAAGAAGGTCACTAGACATCTATAGTCATCTTGGTCAAAAAGATAGGCTTGTGCAATGGGAGAAACACTCTCTACTAAGTATGGATCAATTGTGGTCAAGAGACGTATAAGCCATTCTAACTCGTTAAATTTTATCTCACATGCTAGCGTACCTACCAAATCCCATTCACAGGCAAGCACCGTAAAGACCATGTGAAACACTTGTGAGAAGTAACGAGGGTACCTCTCACCCAAGGTAGGAGTGGATGACTAGCGAACTAGCCATATCAGTACACACAGATAGATGATGGTTAGAGTGCAAATATTACAAGGGTCGTGTCAAAAGGTCGTGTCCTTTTGCATAATGTGTTTTTATGATTTTGTGTTATGTATAGAACTTATAAGTTTCCAGATTATTATTTGGTGGCTCTTGCTCTTTTACTTTTTTATTTTTGTCTTTGTGAGTATAAGGCTTTATATATACATTCCATAAGATTGAAAATTGAGATGTCAGGAAGAAAGGTTGAGAGGGAAGCAAATGAATGATGGATGTCAGCAAACACTCCCCCCTTCCTTGGGTAGATCATACATTTTGGAATGATGTCGTCACCTTTTGAAACCAATTGCTCCAAGTTGTTATGGATGAAGGCTTTAACCAATAGTTTTCAACCACCCTATGCATTTCATCTATCTGGAACAGTAGTAAGGTACTCTCGCATGATTTTATTTGCAACGTTGTTGTAGGTAGTGAACTTACAACGGGAGGTGCAAACTCTTCCTTGCTTGTATGGATATGTACAATGGTAGGTGGAGGTTGTGTCGAAGTTTCTATTTCGTATAGGAACTACATGAGGAGCAAGAAGCTTGATTTGAATTCCTTGTTCCTAAGCTAGGTGGAACAAATTGTTCTTTCTTTGGTACCCAAACTAGCTCTGGAGCACGTGCGTAGCATTCTGTGAATTTTTTCTTTCCTCAATCGTCAATTCATTTTGGAGCTACAGGATTGGGCTCACATGGGTCAAGTGACATGTAACAACTCAATTTATGTTTTGGCACCCAGATTTGATCATTTCCTTCAAAGTAGCCTTGGGCTTCCAATAGTTTTTTAGGAATTCAAATTCGGTTATAAAGGCTATTTTAGCTTGGTCTTCTAGTGCAATTGTGATTTGATTGTAGCCAATGTACCCATCTAAAAATCTATAAGATTCCTTCCCTACAACTCTTTCAAACACATGTTTTGATATATGGCAAGGGGTAATGATCCCTCCTAGTGGCGGCATTGACCTTCTTGAGATCCACGCACACTTTGACTTTCCCATTTTTTTTGGCACAATCACTATTGGAGACACCCATTCTGAGTGCTCAATAGGGTATATGAATCCGCATTTCACAAGATTTTCAATCTCTTCTTGAACGATCTTAGACTATTTAGGATGCATTGGGTAGGGTCATTGCTGAACTGGTTTAGTCATGCTATTCATGGGGATTGTGTGTTGCACCATGAAAGGTGGAACCTTTCATATCATGATATATCCAAGCAAATATATCTCTGAATTCCTTGAGAAGTTCTTTAAGTACACACTCCTCAGTCTCTGTCAGATCTTGGGCAATGAAAACAGAGGTTTGGACTCTTCTTCTGGGTCTGCTAACTCTCTTTCCTTAACTATCACTAGACATAAACTCCATTGCTTCCGTCGATAGGTTTTCTTTGAGCCTTTGTATACACAACCTTACGTTCCTCTGTGGGGTAGGATTTGAAATGTTCAGGTGCAAGGTGTAAGTCTGTGGGGTCCTGTTGTTTTGTGGACTGTGATTTCACTTCCGATTCCTTTTTTTGTTGAGCTAACTCTTGATTTTGTCGTCTCCTTACGGTACGGCTCAACTTTGGCTTCTGTGTAGCCTCTAGTTGTGCGATGTCAATGGGTTGTGGACTACACCACATAACGCTTTGAAGGTATTTATCCCAGTTATCTACTAGCTTTCGATGAGCATCACATGCCCCTATATAATTAAGCCATTTTGTGATAAATTTCTTTTCATTTATTCTAACATGCACATTTGCTAGATATCATCGCCTCTTATATCTCTTATGTTTCTTGTCTAATTTTCAATTACGGCCGATCTCTAGTGAAGAGGCACTAGATGAATCACTACTTGTATCTTTTGCTCCCTTGGATAGATTTTCATCTAGGGTACCACTGGGCCCTGAATGGTTTTTCCCCACATTTGTACTAAGATTTAACTCAGATCCTTCACCCTCAAAGTCAATTTTAATTGATGATTCTGACCCCAAATCGTGTATGGCGACGACACTCGTTAGCTAATGTGGTGTTAATACCTAAAAATCAAAGTCACAATTAAAAAGTTTATTGGTCCCAACCATGAGTGTTCACTCAAGTCGAAATCAAATCCCAGATTCTATGCCTACCAATTAAGCCTTCCGTGTGTTGAGACCTAGGAGCCCCACATATGTTGGGGGGAAATTATTATGGTTGAGGGAAATTGATTGATATGGCAACTATTAACATATTCACACGCAAAGGATGTTGGGGATGGTGATGAAGCCTTTAACACATTCTTCAGTAATACAAGGGACAAAAAGTATGTTCCTTGAGCTTTGCTTGTCGATTTGGAGCCCACCCTGATTGATGAAGTTCTAACCATTACTAATTCTAGATAGCTCTTTCATCCTGAGCAACTCATTGGTGGCAAATATGATACTCCTGTGGATGTATATACCATTGACAAGGGAATGTATATCCATGATGAGATTGCTAGGTAGGGATTGCCTATTTTGTGTTATGATTGGTAGTGGAGGTGAGTTCCATGGCTAGATCTCAATGAAGTGTTGCTGAAGCATCGGAATGTGCTAGGTAAATACTCTCATGGACATGTATGTTGACGGTTGTTCCCTTTTCTAAGCAAGACTATATTTGAAGCTAGTTGAGGCCAACAGGCTCTTTGTTATTCTTGTAAATCAATCAACCAATGCTTGTGTGTATTGGAGTTGGGTTATTCACATGGCAGGAAAATTTTTTGGTGAGATGCAACTTGCTCTACCTTCATGTTATCATCCTTTCTTGGAGTGCTCTGATTGCAAGTTAAGCTCAACTAGGTATGGGGTGTTTCAGAAAGTAGTAATGCTCTCATTAATATGTATGATAATATGCTCTCTTTTAACTTTCTTGGTTGCTTCTAAGTTGCCATAGGCTTTTAGTATAGGTGATTGTATTTGGAGGGTGGCCCTCCTACTGTAATTTCTCAAAACAACTTAGAGTCTCTAGAATCTACTCTTAATCAACCTGAACAACTATAAGTGAGGACCAAAACAAAATTTCTCGTGCAAATAGATCATCATCAAGGACTTGTGTTGTCTTCACTAGAGCATTGCATTTGACATACATATCCACTAGAGCATTGCTAAGCATGGTTCCCTTCATGATATCATCATATATTTTCTCTCCTATTTCAAGTGGTCGAATGCTAGAACAAGCTCCTAAAAGTGACACAAAGGTGATTGCATTAAGGGAGCCCATTTTGATGCATCTACGCGTAGCAACTCAAAGCATCTTGATCTTTTCCATGTTGGGCATACCCCGCAATCAGTGCAGACCAAGGGACTACATCACAACTGGGTAGCTCCTCGAATAGTTGTTGAGCTTTTAGTCACCAAAAGCTTTAGGTGATTTTCCAAGGGCATGAAAATTGGCTTACAAAAATGACAAAAGTGCCCAACACTACCAAGTAGCCCTTGTATATATAGTTGCTTATGCCTGTGAGGCACCTCAATATGATTGGCGTAAGATTTGTTTATGGAAAACACCATATAAGAATATAAAAGCAAAAATTTACATCACACGGTCTCCTCCCTAATTTGTACACAAGTTGTGGGTGTGCTGCTTCTAGAGATCTCAATATTGTTTTACTTTAGCTCTCCCTTGAATTCTAGGGCATACAAAACCAACAACCTCTATAGGCAACACCACCTTTTCCTTCCATATGACCTCTTGTCATACCAGATGGCCATCTCCAAAACATATTGCTCATGACACTCATATTTCAATAAACCACAATAAGAAAAATTCTTCATGTCAAACTTCCAAATTTTGTAGCTAGTAGCTTTTTCTTGAAACATTTCCATGCATTCAAGTCATCCCTTTCAAACATTTGATGCACATTCTATACCTTGTCTTTCACAAAAACATTCAGTATTGACCTTTGACCATACACACATGAATAAAGTTGAGCCATGGATTCTTTGCACAGTGTCCTCTTGACCCTCATACCTCCACCCTTTTCCAACTCTCTCTTCCCTCTTTGTTCTTGAACTCCCTTCCCCTACGACTTCATACTCTTAGTTGAGTGACATCCCCTCTTTTTGAAAAAATACAAAGCATGATATTCAATCAAAATACTCGCAAAAAGGACTTGTTCTCATCACTCTCCATTTGCTTGCATTCCTTGTTCTCTTTGTATAATCATCATCCTCTCTATTATGGACTTGGTATGTGGATTTAAACAGAAAAGGATAGCAAAATCAGATACTATAACAACCTACATGCAAGATGATAAAGTTTGGAATGCCTTAATTACACCATACATACCGTTCATAAGCTTCATGTAGAAGCTTTAGTAGAGGGTATAATGATTTTGAATAGTATGAAAAGTGGCGTGTGTCATAGAAAAACTCCCTTCACCTTGAGTGTTTTGAACAAATGCTCCATGAGGACATTCTTGTCTGTGCCAACATGGAAAGTTTAAGGTGAGTGTCATCAATATTATGGACAATGATAGTCTCCTTAAAGTTCAACATGAATAGGTACATATACTCTCTCTAGAAATTTCATTTTGATGTTTTGATTTGTGTGTTTTATGTATGGTGTTCATGACTTGGCCATGGCATTATGGTGGTCGTGTGATTTGATTATGTGATTGGAGGTTTGCTATGTGGTATGATATACATATCATATTTCTACTTGGAATCTAGTTTGGTTTTGAGGTTTCTTGAGTTGATTTTCTAGGTTACTTTGAGACTATGGAAAGTAGTTTTTTGCTATTAAATATGGTGTTGAATCAAAACTAATTAGAAATTGTGAATTTATTTAAAGTTACATTTCAGGCTAATGAGATATGTGCATGAGCATACATTCTCACAGCAGATACATGCATGCATGTTACATCTGATTGTTTGGTGATTGAAGAATTTTCTCATACCTAGTGAGAGCATGGTGTTCCTTAAGTTTCATACGATTCTGGCATGATTTGGTGAGTTTCCTTCCGTTTGTGTGTATGTGGTTGGGTGGTGTGGTTGAGAGCAGTGAGATTCTTGACTTTGATTTAGTTGGCCTTCTAGAGTGTTGTATGCGTGGGATGGTCTCAACCTGACAAGCTAAAGAGATTGCCTCCATGAGCCTATTGTGTCATTTGTTTCCTCGATTGACATTATGTTGATCTAGGTTGTGGTGCATGCACTCCCGCAACATCGGTGCCACTGCCGGGGACACAAGGACTTGAGTAGGTATTCCTACTAACACTTGTGTGATGGTTGCTTGCTTTAATTCCGGCTAAAGAAAGCATTTTTCTTAAGTGGATCCAGAAAATGTTATTCCAAGATCAAGTAGATAGCCAGGAAGCATGTGTCTTGCCGAGGTGCCTGAAGTAATGTGGTGCTTAAGATTCCAAAAAGGCCAATTTTTACTATTTTTGAAGAAGTTTTTATTGATTTTTAGAATCAAGGCTCTTTAACTTTGCTTTGTACACCTTTTTGAGTTTTATTACAAAAATTGAATACCTTATAGCCCAAGTAGCAGTAGTAGCAACATCAACAGAGCAAAAGGAAAAATCAACCTTACAGAGGACGACAATGAATACAAAGATGAAGAGGATGAGGAGTACGACTATCTACATGTTTGTTCCATCCCTACTCTCCTTTGCGAATATATTGATGTACTATAGATATGGATAGTCTTCCTCCTTTTTTGTTTGAGGGGAGGATTCATAAGTCTATGTGACACCATATCTATTCAGATCTTTTTTGTCTATGTGACTACAGTCTGTGTGGCTACTAGCTTGCATGTCATTGAGTCTCGATCTAAATTTCTTTAGTATAGGCCATGCTCAAGGGGAGGATTTTTGGGTCGGCACGTCCTTTGGCAAGAAACATATCCTACTTGTAAAGCTTTATGTGGAACATAATCTTTTATTATCCTAGATATTATCTTTGTATGCCATTATGAAATTCAATGGCTCAAATGGATAGCTTTTTGGCCTTATAAGTAAAGGTTTTGATGTACATATCATATCCTATGCCAAAGGTATTATTTGTGTATTTTGTATATTGGGTCTATTATTTCAAGTGTGTACTTTTCTCTCTCCCTCTCTCTCTCTACTATGTAGCTATGGCTACCTTTTCAACTTCAAGCCCCTTAAGATCAATTGCACCCACCACAATGCTTACATCTCAAGAGTGAATTACAAGTGCAAACTTCTATAGCTACATTCCAGTATTCAAAAATCCTCATATACAAACACATTCAATCCACCTCATACAAGATCAAACTTGTAGAAACAACAATGGATAAACATATTGAATCTTCTTGAGAATAAATTCAACTTCAAGAACAACTTCAACTCCGTGAATTTGAAAATTTGCATCAAAATTTTATATTTGTATCTTTCCTAATAATTTGATTTCACACATTTGCAGTTATGCAACAAAAAAAATCTATCTTTCAAAAAAGCGAAACTCTACACATTTGTAAAATCAACTTTATAAAACCTTTCAAAATAGTTAAACAAGCTCCAAGAATGGTACAAAATCTGATTCAAATGAAAAGAACACTCTTTCTCCTCATATTCAAATGAAAAAGACAATCCTTCTCCTCAAAAATAAACACATGAAGTAAAACAGAGTCAACACAACTCCTCTTCTCAAATCAATCATCTTGTCATCAACTCTACAAATTCATCATAAGAAATATCCAAAACATAACATATTTTTAGATCCAATTCAGTTTTGCAAAATCAAAGTTAGAAAAACCCTCTTTGCTTGATGTTTCAAACTTTGATCCAAACAATAAGAAACATAAATCATTGAGTTTGGCGATTCATTATCTCACCTCTGAAACATAAAAATTTTATTTTTTGCAATCAAAAAATCTATATTATCCTCTTTAAAAACATAAAATTGATCTTCAAAAACGTTAACATGAAAAATATCTACAACTTCAGACTTCAAGAACATGCTCATACTAGTCATAAACATGTCTAAGATCAGCTTCATCCACCAATCAGCGATAATGATCACTTCAAACAAATAAAAGCGTACTTCAAAGTGAAGTAAAGGAGGTTTGATTTTGAAAATAGACTTTGCCACTATCAAACAATGCTTCTTCAATATTTCCAATACTTGTGGACATGGATTAACAGCTTTAGAACCAGCTGGAAAATAAGCTTCTTCAAAAAATATATTCTCCTCACTTTATGGCGCTTCAAACAAATAAAAGCGTACTTCAAAGTGAAGTAAAGGAGGTTTGATTTTGAAAATAGACTTTGCCACTATCAAACAATGCTTCTTCAATATTTCCAATACTTGTGGACATGGATTAACAGCTTTAGAACCAGCTGGAAAATAAGCTTCTTCAAAAAATATATTCTCCTCACTTTATGGCGCTTCAAGTATTGAACAAGCAATCTGATTCGGTTTTTGCATATTTTGATTCAATTAGGATCCACAATTCAACAAATTACACTCAGCTTCACAATCTTTTAAAAAAAAAAGTAAATCAGTTTGCTCTATTGCAAAAAAATTCACGAGCACCAAAAACTCATTTCTCAAAACTCAAATCACTGAAATTTTGTTTGTATCATTTTGTTAATCTGCATTTAAGAAACACTCCCATCATGTCATATTGATCATTGGCTAAAGAAAGAAACCATCTGATTTTGAACTATTGGATCGTAAAACATTTAGTCCAAAGAACTTTGAATCTACACTCGTTCAGCTTTAGATTGTGCAAAATTTATATTTTGCTAGATTTTTATATCTATGGAATTCTCCTCAACAAGATAAAATAAGAGATCTTATTCACATCATCTTCTCGATCAAATTCTAACTATAAAAACATCAAATCAGTGAAATTTGATTCAAGCTTAGTACTTTTTGAATCATATTCAACCTCTGGGAACTACATATAACACTTCAAAAAAAATCTGAATCATCTTGGAAAACATCAAATTTCTCATGCTTCTTCTCAAAATTGTCACAAAAGCATGACTTCTTTTGCAAAACAAGAATGTTAGAGAAATTTCCTCACAACTAGACATGGATCATTTTCAAACCTCTACAACTCAATCAAAGCTTCAAAAAACTCTGAAATAGCATCTATCCCTTCAGAATAAACTTTTGGATACTTAGCAAAGTAGCTTGATCTTTAAATTGAGAAAAAACAACTTCCAAATCAACAATTTCTACTTCATTCTGTTTCTTTCTCCCTCCTTGCATGCACTGCAACATGGAGAAAAATTCCAAAAAGAAATGACTTTTAAGAAGTAGTCAAAAACACCACTTGAAAAATCAGCTTGATTTTTGTTGGTTGCTAAAAATTCAAACATTTGTTTTCTTTGAAGCACATTCATGGTTGAAACGTGCATTGCATGGATCACATATCTCCTTGAGATTATGGAGTTGAAGATCTACCTTATAAGGGTTAAAGCCTGATGGTGGTTTAGAGGATTGGATAGGATTTTAGTGGCTTCCTTGGCTCACATCCTCCTCTACTCCCTTCTTTGCAATTAATTTCACTCCCATTGGGTAACTCCACTCCTCCTCATCATGAATACTACTCTCATTCCAGCTAGAACTATCTTCATATTTATCTTCCAAATACACATATTCCTTTTGTCAATGCTTGATTTCCTTCTTAGTAGAGCAAGACTTTAGTCTTGTACTCTTGTGTTTAGACAGATATTCTGATGCATCTTGAAGCAAACATATTAAATCATATAGCTTCTCTTTGGATATATGCAACTTCTCCCTTGATGATGCTTTATGACAACACTTCACAACTTTCAAAAAATTTGTGGATAATTCAATCATACATAAATATTTGCAAACATCTCCCATGAAACACACTTCAATAACCAAAGGAAAATCACCCATAACATGGTCACGTTTTGACAAACATCACACTTCTTACCCATTTCAAAATTGGAAATCAAATAAAATGGAAGCCATCACATTCAGTGCACCACACCAAATGAAAACTTAACAAGTGCTTGAAGTGGAGAGCATAGGATACAATACCTAGATCCACATCAAGCCCAACATCTAGTTTCTTACGCATACTATAGAATTGCTCAAATGAAGAATTGATATGCAACAATAAAAACATGGCTTACTTAAGATAAATTGAACTCCAGAAATCTCCAAAAATCTACTTTGCATCAATTGTTATAGAGATTCAGGTTTAATTTTTACTCTTGGCTGAATTTTAAAAATCTAAACTTTCACAAGTTTTATACTTTGCTAGCAAAACAACTCCTCTATTAGAATTCCTATACTCTCTTCTTCTTTTGCAAATGTTTCTTCATAATCTAAGTCGTGTCCTTCTCATTCCATCCTTGTCAGACAGGCATACACAAATTCATCACACATAGCACAAAATTGCTACACAACTTCAAGATTTGGACTTGCACAATTGCTAATGTGTATCTTAGCACAAGCACCAGACACATGCACACAACACAAAAATGTTGTAAGTATCATTCACACCATCAAACACACACAAAATTTGAATACTAGATTGGTGACTTCATGAATTGTAATACACAAAACCTCTCTCTCATTTAGAATAGTGAACATGTTTACATAATTTCAAAACACAAATATACACACAGTGAAGTTGGCACAAGACATTCGTATTGCATTCATGGCTTTTAGTTACATCTGTTATATTAGCAATTCACAAGAACAACTCATCTTATAGAATCTGATTACAAGTTGTCTTTTCACATCTCCACATCTTCTAAAGTCTATTAAGGTCCCTGGGGGATTCACTCTATATAAAAAACAGGACGTCACCTGCAAGCAAATAAATTTGATAAAACCCCTATATACGACTCATGTTAAGAAATATTACCCCCCTTTCTACGCTTATATGACAATCAATGAAGAAACTATCATACCCCTATCTTACATATAAAATTTAGGTCTCACATGATCTAATTGAGTAAAAATAGTCAAAGAGTGTATAGCATAGTGACCTGCAACGTACTAAGGAACCACTTCTATTGATAACTAGATGTACCATCAAAGCAGTGTTAGTTCTTGCATGTATCTTTGTAGCTATTCACTCACAAGTTCGAGGGTAGACTCTTCTGGGAAGCCATGATTTTGAAACAAAAAAAACTCTTATTTTTCCCTTTTCTCACTTCTCTCTCTCTCTCTCTCTCTCTCTCTCTCTCTCTCTCTCTCTCTCTCTCTCTCTCTCTCTCCCCCCCCCCCCCAAATATGATACCCCCTCTTGTATTTTCAAGCTTGGGAGTTAAATTATTGAGGGCCTGCCCCTAACTTATACGCTTATGTAACTTGTAAAAAAAACCCCCTCCCCTGCACTTACGTGGTGCGATAAGTTTTCCATGGTGAATCCCCCGGGTTAAGGTCATCATTGTCTACCTTCTACATTTGATATTAAGAAGGTGGTTGATTTTGATGTTATGTCTACCAAGGGAAATGGCTATCTATTTATCCGAGAAAGACCATAGCTAATTAAAATGTGAGCTTTGCAAAATTGGAAAAGTGGAAAGTTGTCTTACGAGAATGATTTAAAGACTGAGGCCACACCTAAATCGCAAAAGCTACAAAGGCTAGGAGTCATCAAAGAGAAAGATCTCCTCAAAGAGGTGAGATATATTCTAATTGTAGGGTTTATTTTTCCAATGGAGAATTTTGAGTGGGTCTCTCTAATTGTTGTCCCTCCCAAGAAGAATGACAAGTGGAGAGTGTGTGTGGACTATAGGCCACAAACACAAGGCAACCAAGCGAGATCACTTTCCTCTTCTATTTCAAGATGAGTTGCTAAATAAGGTAGATGATCATGAGAAATACATTGTATGTGATGTCTACTCATGCTATTTTTAAACAAAAATTGCATTGGAGGATCAATTAAAAACTACCTTTATCATTCCTTGGGGTTGTTATGCAATTAGAGTCATGTCGTCTGGGTTGATAAATGCTCCAAACACTTCATGAATATGGTGTCTCAAGTATTCTTTAGGAATTCCATTAGAGGAATCCCAAACCTCGAGAAATAATTTCCGAGCAATCCCTAAACCGAGCAAGACAGGGCAAGGTACACTATTTAAAACCCAAAGTCAAACAAGATTCTTGAGATGATTTCAAGAAAGGAAAATGTTACTTATCCCTACACCTCTACCCAAGGGTTAAACCACGCGCCTTATGCTAAACAAAATAAGGCTCTTGCCACTAATACAAATCTCAAGACTAAGTAGAGAGGAGCCTGACCTTCTCTTTACTTCTTCTTCTTCTTTTTAATTCTCCTCTGTCTCTCTCACTATCGCTCTCTCTAACTCAAGTTATTGTGATTTGATGTACGATCACTTGTTGCATAGATCATTGTGGGGGAACTTTGGAAGAGTACTATTGCAATGTGGGCTTAAGAAAATCCACATCATGGTATATATTAAGGTTTGCATCAACCCATCATATACAGCCAGCCACCAAAGGGGGGGATAGGGTTATTGCAGTGATTTGATAAGAGACTCACCAAGGTTGATAGTCATGATTGATGTACTGAGGACAACTTTGTGCTCGCACATGGCCTCTCCATTTCACCTACCTGTGTGTTTACTGATCATGGTTACAACCTCTCCCCTTCTCGGACACTCTCTTTGATATCTTTTGCATGTGTTGATTCGTGATAGTGTTGAAAAGCTTACTAGCTTTAGAGAAATTTAGTGTGAAACCCTTGATATATTGATATATATTCAATGCACCTCTTAGTGTTGTTTCTTTTGATCATGAGTCTGGAATCTATAGAGCTATCTACCATAGCCTCAACCCATTTTCCTCATGCAAAGATTGACCTTGTAGAAGAGGATCAACTATTGAGCACCTCTCTCAGAGCCCAGTGCTCCAGTGTCACTGTAGCCCCACTCTACTACTTGCTAACGGCATTGTCCCTAACAATGCCGTTAGTAACACAATATTGTTCCTAACAATATTGTGATACTAGCATCTCGCGGCAGCCACAAGAATATCCTCCCACTTCTGTGAGAAGCCCACCCATGAAAACACTTGCGCAATACCTGTAGCTGTTCGCAACAAACTAGTAATGGTTCTCTCGACGGGCCTATAGTAAGCCCACCATTTTCTTGCTGTTAACATTGGCGTCATGGTTAAATCCTCCCAAGCAACACCTACTGCAGGTGCAAACACTTGGCACTGAAGCTGAGGGTGTCGCTACCTCCGTTGAGGACCCTCTCTCAAATCACCCTGCTCTTGCGATGATATCCACCTAAGCCCGGCCTGCCTGTATAGGCGATGCCAACCCGGTCGACTTGGTGGTAGTCAAAGCCAACAACGTCATTAGGGGAGCATTTATTGCTTCATTAGAGAGCTTTGCTTAGCAACCGACGATCATGGTGTTTCCCACTAGGTGACAATGCGCAAACCCTGCAGATAATGCAGAAGTTGCAATCAAAACTCTTGAACCACCCTCCCAGGCCTCTTGTTGTGGATGATAATGCTCCTGCAACTATGACATTTCTGCTCGAGTTACTGCACCAATCCAAGCCACACACTCTACACGGGTCCTTTAAGACGATACACACCTTCCATGCGACCTACTTGATGGAAACAACAGAGACTTTCCAAGCACAATCTAGCAAAATGCAGGCCAAGCTCATGGATACCCTCACCATCCTACTCTCACTACACCCAAACTTGCATCTACTCAAGGCTACCAAAATACCTATCTCCTTGGCGCCATAAACCAATCTCAACAAGCCCTTGGATATCTTTACGTGTTGTAGTGCCTGCTGTGGCTTAACACAAGTGCAAGCTGGCGCCAGCCCCTTCTGGCTCACCCATGCCTTGCTCTTTCCACGAGACCTTGCAAGATGACATGGCTTATAGCCAACGATACATCCTGTAGGCCATAGCGAGGTTGCACATGGCTAATTATAGCCTGCGATACTTCCTGCAAGATGACAACAAAGAGGGTGTTCTTGGTGTGGTTGTTTGGGCTCTTAGTGTGCTTCTTTGGTCGCTTGCATGTCAATGTGATGGATGCACCTACCAAGAAAATCTAGCAAAACCATAGCGAGGTTGCACATGGCTAATTATAGCCTGCGATACTTCCTGCAAGATGACAACAAAGAGGGTGTTCTTGGTGTGGTTGTTTGGGCTCTTAGTGTGCTTCTTTGGTCGCTTGCATGTCAATGTGATGGATGCACCTACCAAGAAAATCTAGCAAAACTATTAGCTTCGCACACGTTGTCTTTGTAAAAGAAATTTTTTGAGCAAAATCTCGCTCTTTATCTGTCTCTCTTGTAAGAGGTCCGGGCATGTATGTTTTCTTGATCCCATAGGTCATATCTGACCTCTGAAGATGATAATGAAATATCTCTCTCTCTCTCTCTATGTGTGTGTGTGTGTGTGTGCGTGCGTGAGCGCTAATGAGTAGAGATTGTGTGTTTACTTCGAGTTATGTTTAGTCTCCATTTTGTGTGTGTGTGTGTGTGTGTGTGTGTGTGTGTGTGTGTGTGTGTGTGTGTGTGTGTGTGAGAGAGAGAGAGAGAGAGAGAGAGAGAGAGAGAGAGAGAGAGAGAGAGAGAGAGAGAGAGAGAGAGAGAGAGAGAGAAAGAGAGATGGGCAGGGAATAGAAGGAGGGGCGGTTTTGTTGGCAAGGAGTCGCACAAGGCAGTGCCCCGCACTTTGATGCTGCTATGGGCCTAAACCCTGCAAGGAAAGTGGAGGGTGATGATGAGCAGCACAAGAAGAAGAAGAGTAGGGAGATATAGAAGAGGAAGCGGAGGGCGCTGGGAAGAAGCCATTTGCAGGGTCTGCTGCGGGGTTTCGACTCCTGCTGCGGCAGCATAATATAGGGTGATGAGCAAGAGAGGCTATTGACTGCACGGCTTCAAAAGCCTACTGGTCAGGGACTCTCGTGAACTCTTGGATACATGCATTGAAAGAAGAGGTGGACGTGTGGCACCAATGTGTGAGGCTTGACCTCTGAGCTTGTCGACAAGGTCTTGTGGCTTGAGGATGCACCATGCGAGGTTTTCCATAGCGAGATTTCCCATAGATTGCAGTAGAGTAGGTATGCCAGAGCGCACCCTCTCAAATATCATATGGGCTTATAGGCTCATAGCTTCACAATCTCCAAACCCACCTCTCCCCAGACTGTCTCCCCCCTCCTAAATCCATTCGTCGCCCCCCTCCCCTTCTCTGTCTCTCGTTATTTCAGAGACTTACATTTACATGTCACTCACACCCACAGGGACAGATTCCACCCACCCTCCAGAATGCATCGTGAACCTACCAAACCTCTCTAGCCATCCACGCCAGCGTGGATTGCTAGAGGGAGATGATTGCACCCTGTGAAGCTGCGTATGAACATCGTCATCCACCTTTTCCCACCCTCCAAAATGCAAATTGAACCTAGAAAAAAACTCTCTCTACCCATCCGCGCCGGCGCGGATGGCTAGAGGGGGTTTGGACTTTATTAAGAGATGACTCTTGCCAAGGGGGATTCACAATAGTGGGAAAATGATCACCTTGCTAAAAATGGGGTCGCACTTGGGGGAAAATTCTATTGCAGTTCTCAAACTCTCACTACTACCTTGTGAAAGTGGAGGCGGTAACTAAAGTTCACAGGTAGATTGCTTGTTCACCCCAACTTTCCTGGCCTTTTAACATGTAGATATCTGTCCACCCCAACTTTTCTTGCGTCATCTTTGCCTACCTTGGCATACTACTCGCTGCAAGATTCTCCAATTTCCAAAAGTTATGGGCACCTTTTCAAACCCATTAGATGCGGCCTACTTTTAGGGGAAGTAGCTATGTAGCTTCACAGTCATGACTCAATGTGTGCATTCATACTATCCAACCAAGGCAGCTTCATAGGGTGCAATCCATCTCCCCACTACCCCCATGCATGACTCAGTGCGTGCATTCATACTGTACATGCCACAATACCCCAACATCAAAATTCCTTTTTCCAATAGCCTCACATTTAGACTATTGTTGTAACGTCTAGATACAAAAGAGAACGTCAGATTTTGAAGCAACAGATGAGATACAAGCTTGTCGTTTTGTGATTCACAACTACAGGTGAGGGTTAGAGATCAAACCCTTGTCTCCATTTTGCACCAAAAAGTACCAAACTTGCCTCTGTTCCGAGGGGAAAGGCGTCCCTGTACTGGGTCCCAAAACTGAGCTCCTTTTTTTGAACCAATGGAGGCTTGCTAGCTCAATTGAGGGTACAAAGGTCTAGGTAGTTCAACCCCCCGCCCTCCCTCCCCCCCCCCCGATTTATTGAATGGATAGCCAAGTTGGACTCTCTCTCTCTCTCTCTCTCTCTCTCTCTCTCTCTCTCTCTCTCTCTCTCTCTCTCTCTCTAACCGTGCCAGCTCTGATGGCTAAGGAGAGATTGGCCTTCAACCTAGCTACCCTTTATTTCTCTAAATCTATTCCTTTTGAATAGCATGTCCTGAGGTGAAGACTCGTTGGATAAATCTTTGAGGTCACTTGGGATTGTTTGTACCACATAAGAGCTTCACTCTCTCTCTCTCTCTCTCTCTCTCTCTCTCTCTCTCTCTCTCTCTCTCTAGATACACACACACATATGTGGATGTGCGTGTGTGTGTGCATGCGCGTGCAAACATACATACATACATACATACATATATATATATATATATATATATATATATATATATATATATATATATATATATATATATATATATATATATATATATATATATATATATATATATTATAAGCATGGCTAGAGATAGGTGCAAAGGAAAAATAAAAACAATGTACTTGACAATGTAGCATTATGAACATCACCATACAAAAAAAAAACACATCATAGCATGAAAGTTAATAATTTAGAAAGCTAGAGTTGAGCTACATGCTTATAGATGCATACTAATATTTGCTCGGCTTTATCTGTGCTCAAAAAAACTTGCTCGGTGCGTGGTAAGACTCATTCCATTAGAGTGTTCATTGATGATTTTTGTATTTGCAGCTCTAAATTGTTGTATCTAAAGAAGATGGGACAAGGTTTGAAAAATCTTTGACATGGGAGGTCAACTCAATCCCGGAAAATGTCACATAGGTGAGGAGTAAGTGATCTTGCTTGGTCACAAAGTTTCCTACAAAGGCATTGAGTTGGATCCTTCCAAGGAAAAGGCTCTTATTGATTTATCATCTCAAGATTACCATTCCTCGTGAGTCTCAAGGAGGTCATTTCATTCATCCAAAAGGTGAAATACATGTCACGCTTCATTCACTTAGCCTAGTAGTCACTTCACCCCTTGCAAAAATTAACACAAGTAGATTTTGCATGTTTTGATGAGCTTGAAGACTATTTTAGTAACATTAAAACCATTTTGTCAAAGCTACCAATACTCATGCCTCTTTGTTGGGAGTACACATTGTTTGTTATCTCTAATGTTGGAAAGGAAACAAATGGTGTTGTTTTGTTACAACACGATCCCCACAATATCAAGATGCAATCCTTTAGCTTTTTCAATAGGTTCATGAATGCTTTGAAGTAAGGATACACACAACAAAAACTCATGATGCTTGATCTCATGTTTGTGGTGAGGAAAATTAGATCCTACCTATTACAAAAGCCTTTTGTAGTTCTCACTGCAAAAAACATATTTCCATGGGTATCATCTCAAATGAGTCTTAGTTCTAGAATCGCAAAGTGGGTTATGGAGTTGCAAGAGTTTCAATACTCTTTCAAGATAGAAGATAGTGTGCATGCATAGTTGGTAGGGATTCCCACTTATAGAGTGCATGAGAAGGAGATTGAAGTGCTTGAAGTAAAGAGCCTACCATTTCCACCACCTAAAAGTATACCTAATGCATTCACCTTGTTCTTTGATGGAGCTTTTTGATGATCAACAGGTAAAGCAAAAGGGGAGGGATAGTATTGTTTGACCTAAGTGAAAGGTGGTCATAAAAGAGAATGCCAATTTGGCAAATTCTATCATTAGTAATGAAGTAGAGTATGCCAGTACTTCTTCACGCCATGAAGATGTGAAAAAGTCAAGGGACACAATGTCTCATGGTAAAAGGAGATGCACTTCTCATTGTGAAGTAGATTTTTGGAATTTTGGCATGCAAGAATGAAAGGCTAAGCCAAAAGTTCCATGCCATTTGTAGGTTTTCTTTATCAATTTGAGGTGAAATTGTATCATATTCCTATAAAAAAAAATGAGGAGGCTAATATACTTTCACAACAAGTAGTTGCATAGGTTGAAAAAGAAGTGTAGGTCATCATGATGACAACAGCAATGAAGAAACCAAGGTACCAAGGAATGGGTTCATTGGCTCCCACATTTCGATATATTTTAAAAGGAAAGTTTTTACAAGGATTAATTAAGGCTCAGAAAGGAGGATTCCCTCTATCAATGAGGAAAAGATAAAGTTTGTAAAAGAGTACTTACAATCGAGGAGAGTCTAGTCATTTTGGAAGGTTTGCATGAAGAAGCATGTGGTGGTCATTTTGCACAAGAGCTTGCTATGAAGAAGGTTTTTCTTGTTGGGTATGTTTTCCCAAGCTTGCATATTGATGTTCAACATTGGTGTAAAAGTTTTCATAATTGTCAAATCAATGGAAATAAAAGGTCATTGCATGGTCCACTTCAATTGGTATTTCAAATGGTTATGGGCCATTGATGCTATGGTCCACTATCTAGGACAAAGAATGGAAAGCTCTACATTCTAGTGGTTGTAGACTATATAATTAGATGGGTGAAGACACAAAGTGTGACAAAGGTAAATGAGAGAACAATGAGTAAGTTTGTGTATATTCATATTTGTTGTAGATTTGGCACACCTTTGGAGATTGTTTTCAATAATGGCCCGCGATTTAGGATAGGTTTATTGACATAAGTTTGTGAAGAGCTTCATAGTTCACATCATCATAGCACACCCTACTATCCCCAATCAAATGGGGTGGAGAAGGCTAATGGTTTCATTGTAGGAATCATTAGAAATATGGTGAGAAACAACAAAAATCTTTGGAATCATTTCTTGGATGGAGCACTATGGGCCTTGCTATGGGCATACCGAACTAGTTAAAAATAGGCAACTAATTTTACACCATTTCACCTACTCTATGGCCAAGAAGCATTGCATCCAATTGAGCTCAACATCCCAACAATGCATCTTAAAGGTAAAAGGAATTTTTCTATACCAATTGTAGATGGCATACCTTTTCCTCTCTAGCTCTATCAAGATGAGAAGTCAATCTATCCATGCTTCTTGCTCATCTTGCAATCCGTACAAGCAATGGAGAAGTTCAATGCCACATTGAAAGACAAAGGAATCAAAGAGAGAGATCTTGTATTAAGGTATGACAATTTACTTGATAAGTGATTTTATGCCAAGTTTGAGGCCATCTGGTAGGGACCATATATTTTCAGAAAGATCTTCAACTCTAGATACTATTAAGTCATGGACCTGGATGGAAAGGAGCATCCTAAGAAGCTAAATGGCTACCCACTAAAAACCCTACTTGAGTTGCATTCTATCAAAGGATTTACAAAGAATGACCAAAACTCTACATCTTCATGTAAGTTCAATTGTTTGGCTCATGTTTGTGGTACCAACCATGGGGAGTACACACTTGCACTAGAGAAGAGGCCTTATGATGGTACATGTATACACCATAATCTAGGGGGAGAGATAAATGATAGCCATTTTTTGGCTATCTGTGTATGACATGATGAGTCTCCGCGCTTAAGCAAAATCACCTTAACACTATGGCTATCGTCAGTTTTACATTGTGTATAGACGTCATTATCTTCCTAATGCTGGATGTGCTTGCTAGCCAAGACATCCCATATCACATGATACCTGACATATATGTGTTTTGACTTGGAGTACAACATGGAATTATTTTATAATACATTAGCACTGACTATCATAATGCAGCACTGGAGTCCGATAAATTCCAAGGTCTCCCACTAGACTACTTTGCCTCTATGGTGGAAGAAAAAGTGCAATCTTGGAGACATGATCTCCATGACACGGCTGTTCCAATAAATAGGAATATCGTAGCCAGACATGGGTCTTTGACTATCCACACATCTTGCATAATCTGCATTTATGTACCCCACTATGGATGCATTATTTTTCCCAAAGTGTAAGCATTTGTTTGTTGTACCCTTAAGGTATCTCAAAATGTGATTCACTGCTTCCCAAGTCTTTCTGTCATGATTTGGTATAAATTTGCTAACCACTCCCTTTACAAATGCAATGTTTGGTATAGTGTCTACCATGGCATGCATAAGACTACCTACTATTGAAGAATGTGGCATCTTTGCCATTTTTCTTTCTTAACGTCATATTTAGGAGCGTCATTCTTGCTAAGTTTTTCATATGCCTGCATTTGGGTGCTCAATGTAGCCTTCCTCTCTACACATTAAAATGTTGCAATACCTTGTGGATATACATTTTGTGAGATAACTCCAGTATTCCATGCTTCCTATCCCTCTTGATATGCATACAAAGAAAGTGACTTGCATCTCCCAAATCCTTCATAGAAAACTATGTGCTTAGTTACTTCTTCAAGATGGCAATCTCGACTTTAGACTACCCGGCAATGAGCATATCATCGACACAAAGTATCAAGATGATAAGTGAACCATCATTTCAACTTTTGAGTCTACAAGCACTCATCTTCTTGGCTACATACCACATAACCTTTGGACTGTATATTCTTGTCAAATTTTTTATACCACTTCCTTGACCCTTGTTTTAGGCCATACAATGTCTTATGCAGTTTATACACTAGTTCTTCCTCCTAGGCTTTTTTAGGTTCAACTTCAAAACCCTTTGGTTGTTCCACGAAGACGTCTTCTTCTAGATCCTTGTGAGAGAAACCCGCCTTCACGTCCATCTAAACAAGCTCTGTGTCCTTAGTGGCTACTAGCCCAAGGTGGAATGTAGTCATCTTGACTATTGGAGAGGAATTCTCATCAAAGTCCACGCCTTTCGGTGTAAAGAGCTCGAGTCAAAGATTATGCATGCAAAAGATGAAATGGACACTTTCCTTGCTAGTATCAAGGATATTAATGAGCAACTTATTTTTGCAAGCGAAGTCATTTTTGAAAGTTTCCTTATGCATATTGTTCTTGATGCTTTGCCTGTTTCTTACGAGACTTTTGCTAGTACTTGGAGACTTATAACCCAAGGAACTCCTCAAGCTATTGTTGGTGACTGAACATGCAAAAGCTACACCACTTTTGTATTATTTAATTTTGATGAGAAGCAGGACATTTTGTAAGGGTTAATAGATTATTTTTGGTGGGAATGAGCCTCTAAGGAGGATTTATATAAGCCAAATTAATTTAACCCTAAAATAACTTTCGAATTAATCAAACTATTGCGTTCACTGTGTCGTGTTTGTGTATATATATATATATATATATATATATATATATATATATATATATATATATATATAGAGAGAGAGAGAGAGAGAGAGAGAGAGAGAGAGAGAGAGAGAGAGAGAGAGAGAGAGAGAGGTCTTATCTCTTCACTACGCATGCTACGAAGCAACTATTGCAAAGCTAACACCACCAAAAAATTAGCAGCAGTGAGGGATACACTCCAATGCTAAGCTTGCAAAGTTTTGGCTCGATTGCAAGGCGATCTTTTGAGTGAGTTATCTTGCAAGCCATGTGTCTATTTTGCGAGTTATTTATACTAATGGGTTTGTGGGTAGTATATCTATATGTTAGGACCATACACAATGAGAAACAGTGACTTGTAATACATTGCTTGTCTTCATACACGTTTGCTGCACAGAGTGGTTATAGGCAGGATATTGGGTTAGAAACCATAGGTTAGTGACCTCTTGGTAAGTAAAGTGTGCCCTATGAGTTTCATGGCAATTTGAGCGTATTTGGTCTTGATTCGGAGAGTGTGAACATTGTAGGTTGAGTTGCATTCATGAGCACATAGTATGCCCAGGTTTGATTTCCTCGATTAGTGATTGTCTTAGAAGGTCGAGTAGGTGATTGACAACCATCCACTTGTTTCCATGCACCTACGATCGAGCTTCATCCTTGGTTGACATTTAGTTTGTTAGCCTTGTTCTCATTGTGTTATCGTCTACTCACGGAATAGCTGCCAACATTGGCACCATTGCTAGGGATGAGAGCCCTAGGTAGGTGACCTTTAGACTAGTCCTACAAGGCAAAAGTCCCTCTGGTTTGCCAGAGTCTTATTATTTGATATTAGGAAGGATCTAGGAGTTGGACTCTTGAGATCTAGGAGAGGTGCTAGGGAGCTAGTCCATGTCAGGTAGTGAAGCATTTTAACACTAGTTTGGTACCAAAAAGGACGCTTTAATGTTCTTTTTTTGCGAATTTAAATAAAATGGTACATGAAATCTAGAACACATCTCAAGAAGTTCTTTTGCAAACTTATAAAATGTTACTCAAAGTACTCATAGAAATTATAATCCCTCACATTCGATCATAACCTCAATAGTAACTACACTTATGAAAAGAACCTACGTAAAACAGCATTCAATGTTTCATTAAAACTCGTACTCTAGTCTTAGGAAAAAATGAATAGGGTGCATGCAATAATCTGTGGTAACTACTTATATATGTGTTTGATATTTTTGCAATTGTCATGTGAGAAAAAAATCCTTTGTGACTAGAATTAAATATAGAAAGTTGTGTGGATCAAATATGCAACGTTTACAAATTCAATTAACGATCACAAAAAACATTTAGTTCATCTAAATTTACAATGTCTTATGATGCATATATACTAGATCTATGACTCCATTACATAAGGTGATAATTATTTTTAACGGTTATACAAGCCACATTTGGTGATTTATGGCATATCCAAAAAACTGCACATGTTGTAATTATGATTTTTTATTTATCAAAGATAAGACTTAAAATAAAGTCCACTTTTGGATTTTTTTGTTCATCTCACTTATTTGTATAGAAATACCTCATATGGACACAACTGGGAGATTTATATACACACTTTCATTAGCTTTTCATAGCAATGTTTTTTTGCAAGAAATTACGCACTACAATTTTTTTAAAATGAGCTTAAATTACAAGATGCATGTGAGTTTGAACCCTTGAAAAATGCTTAGTTGATGGGTATTGACCTATAAATACATTATACACCTTAGATTTTGTCCCATAACCTCATCATGTTAATGAAAGAGGCCTTGAAAGACCAAAATTTTCCTCTTTGTCAGCATTTTCAAGATTTTGGTCTTTTGAAATCTAGTCCCATAACTAGGTTATGAAGCTCAATTTCTTGCTATAATAAGTTGTTTCCTATCTATACAGCTTGAAACCTACACAAAATCTTATTTTGATGAGAAGTTATATTAAATTTATGAAAATTTTGTTAAAAGTGCACTAGATTTCTATGATTTTTTCACCTTAAAACTTATCATTATAATCTTGATTTGGTACTAATTTTGGCAAAAGTAAAATTTGGCTATGTTCTTCACCTCATAGCTGACCTAAGATATGAACGTGAGTGTCCGATTACAGAACTAGTGTTAATAATCATAAGTGCAACACCCCATATGATGTGTATGAGTAGTTGTAGATAGGATATGTTGATTATGATCTAGAGCTATCTATCACAAAAAAAAATCTTGTATGCTTGTTTGCATTTGCAATTTCTAAAAAGTTGATTTTTAGGGTAAAAATGCAATAAACGGGTTTCAATGGATAAATGTGCATGATTGAATGATGTTGAGTGCATAAGAAATCATATGCAAGAGATTTGTTGAGAAAATTTACAATTCTTCAACTCCAAACTTCATACGTATATGATGTCTTAAGGGCTAGCAAAAGACCAAATTTGACAAAACAGACTGCACCAGAGTGTTCAAAGGGGGTGTTTTACCCTTAGCACACCCTAAGACTGAAGTTTTGACAACCAGTTAGTACCCAAAAGACAAAAGACAGAGTGTAAGAAACAAAAAAAGTAGAAAATTTTGATTTTGAGCATACCTTTGCATGAAATTTGGTAAAAATTCTTGGACACTAGTGCAGGAGACTTGGGGATTCTTGTGAATAGATTTCGAACCAAAATCCATCTGCAGACATCATACGCGTATGATGTCCGAGAAGTGAATTTGGAAGCCAAAGTAAACTTTTTACTTTACACCCATCTTTAGCAAGTTGTGCTGAGCACAAACACCAAGTTTCATTTCATTTGGACATATAGATTGAGACAATTTTACTCTTTTGAGGAGATTCCTTGTCAAAAAAGTGGTGAATTTGTGCAAGTTTGACTTCCAAGTTTTAATGTGAGCACGTGTGCATGTTGTACACATCAAGGAGCACCTTGGGTAGAAACAAAATTCCATTCTAATGAAAGAGACTTCATATGTGTATGATGTCTTTAAGACCATATTGGGATCCAAGGGATACATGTATGTGAAAATCTAGAGCAATTAAGAAGCAAATAGGAAAAATTCCATTGAATCTGAAGCATTTTTGGGCTTGTAAAGGCCAGAGATAGATCCAGGTAAAAGTGAATGCTTGAACTGATCATATCTAGCACAAAAAGTGTTGAAATTGAGTTTTCAAAAGTGTTGTGAGTTGCTTGTGCGATGGAAGACCTGTAGAGTGAGTTTCACTTCATTTAGACCAAACAGACATCATACTTGTATGATGTCTACATGGCATTTTTAGGGGCCAAAGCTGACATTCAGCACCACAAAACAAGCTTAGAGACCTAGTTTCACCCAATTTGGAGCATCTTTGTCTTAGATAACCTCCCAAACAAGCTAAGAGCAACAACCAAGAAATAATTAGGAGTGATAGCCCTGTCAAGGGATGTCAGAATCACAAAGCAAAACCTGGGTTGAATAGAGAATATCAAGGAGAGTCCAAGCTTGAATTTTGGGCCAATTTTGAGCTTAGAGACATCATACGCATATGAAGTCTTCAGGCATAGATAGGAGCCAGTCAGAGATTTTAACCATCCCAGAGTCTTCCTTGTGGCCCTAGGACCCCCTTTTTCCTTTCATACCAGTGCATAGAGGGAATCAAGTCCTTATATAAAGTCGTCTAGTTGAGATTAACCCTCTAGTTATACCAACCAACACCGTAGAGAACTTAAGTGGCAATCACTAGTTTAACAAAGGATTGAAGAGTTAATGTTTTGTACAGATAGCCAGACCTACAAGTTGATGATCATTTCAGAGTGCAAGGTACTTTACAAGTTGAGAAAGTGGTTGGGAGTCAAATCAAAGAAAAGAATAGCTGCAAGCAGACATCTAAGGTAAAAGGTTTGGGTTGATAGTTGTGTGTGAAAAAGATTTGATGAATTTTAGATCTGGTAGGTGTCTTCAAAGAGACCAAGGAGTGATAGGAGATCAAGGTTAGCTTAGTGTCAATAGAAGAGAGTGTAAACCAAGCCATGATAGATTCTCTAGCACCAATCGTAGAAGAGGGCAATGAAACTGACACCTCTTTCGAAGGATCATATCAGTGGATGGCTAACCAACAACTTGGAGGTTTCCGATAGGAAGGAACTATGGGGGGCAGCACCTCCCAAAAACCCTTAAAACATACCAAAATATTGGGAAATACAAGCACGAGGAGGGAAGAGTCACCATTTACTACAGGTGCCTGAAACCCCATGTGAATAAATTAAGCATAGATAGAGTCCTGTACTTGTTTTCATATGATTCTATAACTGGGACCCATAATATTTTTGTGAATAAGTACAGACAAGAATACGAGCCAATTCACCCAAAAATTGTAGGGAAAGTGATAACTCCAGAATTGTTGGCACAAGATTTGGAAGAGAAGCAAAAGCCCATAGAAACCCCTACCAGGTCTACAAATCCCTTCTTAGACGATTACGACACCACTTTGCAATCAAGTAAACAGCCATTGCCCAACCCTCAGAACTCACAAACATCACCGCTATCATTTCAAGCATGGCTTGAGCAGTTTGCAACACCAGACCTGAACATAAAAGGGGGTAGATATCAGGCTATGTTAGGGCTAGAAGCACCACCTAAACCACCACTCCATCATCAATACCAAGATGAGAGTAGAACGAGAATGCCAAATTCCACTAGGGCTGAAGCACCACATCGGAACAAGAACAAGAAGAAAGGGTCCGAGCAGAGAAATGACCACTTGGTAGACCAATCAGGAATTATGGATTAGGAGAACCCCTAGGGGAGGAACATGTACCATATCCTGGGCCAAAAATGGCTCATAGAGGAGGAATGGGGGATCCTATGTTTAGAATGATGGATCACCGGAGGATCAAACCTTCTCAAGTCCAAAAATGGGTTAACAAGAAATATTTTAGAAATAGGTATCCAAGGGATCATGTGGAAGCATTTGTGTGCATCATTAGAGTTAAGGAAGTCCTAGAATTTTCCCACGCAGTTCATAGAATTTGGGTTAACTCTAGAGGAGGAGGCCACCATCTGGTTTGATTCCATTGAACGCAGAGATTTTGAGTCAATGGAGGAGGTATTTGATGAGTTTATCGGTGAATTCTTTCAAAGAGACATAGCTCATAATATGGCCTCGCAAATCCATAAATTCAAGCAAAAAGGAGGAGAATCAATCAAAAAAATGGCCTTAAGACTGAAATGCTATGTAAAATTTTTCCCTGTAGAAGAGTTACCAACGTAGTTTAGACTCATGTTGATATTTATCCAAGGACTGAGGAATGCAAACCTTCAAAATTATTTGCATATGAAGAGGAGCAGAGCACTAAATGAGTGGGCCAAAGAAGCTCTATACCTAGTAGACAATTGTGTTGTCTACAAGAAAGGCGGCTATAAGGATTAAGATGATGATTCATCATCACAACAAAGTGGATCTAAGTCCATAAAATCAGCACAAAATAATGAGATAGTTGTAAGTCAAGAGAAACTTATTGAAGGAGTGATCAAAAAGATAAGCCCATTTTCTAAGCCTCAAGCTAAGCAACCCAAGTGGTGTGCCATCGAGAAAAAATGGACTAATCATGGACGGAAGAGTGTTACTACAACAATGGATACGTGAGAGAACAACAATATTCCCCACCAACCCAGGTAGCACCTTCTCAAGTACGATCAATGCCTAGGTATACGGTAGGAAATTTGCCAGGACCATTAGGGGTTGAATGGCCACAACCAATTTTGGGGCAACAACCACCTCTACCAGGAGCAAGAACGATGGGCATTAGGTATGCACCCACTATAGAGGAATGGGAGGAACAAGCCCTAGTGCCTATGCCTGCATATTACAAAGAGCCAAGTGGATATCTGGCTAGTCCAACATATTATCCACCCAAAGAGCCAAAAGCACCAGAACCTTGGAGCCTGATTGGAAACGTTGGACCACTAACAGCAGCTCATGCTACAAGAGAAGGTAGATACAAATTGAATGAACACACATTGTTGTTCATAGCCAATGGTGGCTTAGAAGTACAAAGGCCTTCTGTTAACTGAGACGGCGTTAGTTTATAGAAGATGCTAAAGGCCCGAGCCTTATGGATGCACATCAAAGATCAACATGAAGAAGCAGTGAAGATTTGGGTCACACATTTTTTACAATTTCCTAAAATAGCCATGTATTGTAAATTCCCGATTCAATTCAAGCCATTGTATCATTTTTAATGTGTTACGGGCTCAATGGGAGTTCCAAGCTGTAAAGAACAGGCCAATTAGTGTCCCAATGTTGCAGATTCAGTAAGTGGTGGAGCCCTAAACGCCTTGGGTGCCCGGACATTGCATATTTTACCCTAAGTATATAAGACAATCTGTAAAAGAAATTAGGGTTCTTAAGCTCATTTGTTGAGACCACTCTTTGGTGAGAGCTCATGAGGTGTGTGGCTATGGAGCCTTGAGCTTCTCCTTATTCATGTGCTTTGATTAACATTAATCACTACTTACTTCTCTTTCATTATGCCTCTCTCATACTTCTTGTGATTGCCAATGATGCTTCGATTAGCTAGATCGTAACTAATTAGTGGTTAATACCGCTCTAATCTTGTGTGATTGCCCTCTTTTGCTTGTGTGTGCATGTAGGTTTGATTGGAGTGTGGTGATGAATAGATCTATGTGTGTGTGCTTGTAATTAGTATGTTGCATGATATGATTAGTGATGTGTACGTCTTGCAATCGTTAGTGTGTGTGATTGGGTTGATTTGAGGTGAAGGGAAGTGGATGTGGAGATTGCCAATCATTGTCCTCCATAGGCCAAGAAGCTCACCTCATAGAGTCACCGTTCGCGTTTCCATGATTAGCTCACTAATCGTGTGAGTGTTTCCATGTCCTAGCCAGGTAGATCATCTCTTCGGGTTGATAATTTTGTTGGTCATTGGAGCTATGCTACGATGGTACACCCAACATTTGGCGCCGTTGCCGGGGACGATGGCCGTACGCTAGTGTAATTATGGCATACTCAGATGTGTTTACACACTAATTTCTTCACTATAATTTCACTTGTGTGTTTATGGTTTTGTAGATTTTGGATGTGTGTGCATGAAGCAATGTGTTCATTTTCCTCTAATTTGTCGCCATATCTCGCCAATTGTGTGCCTACACACTCTAATTTCACACTAACCTCTTGCTAATTTCACTAATTTTGCTAACTTACACACTAATTTTCTACTAAGGACTGGAGCTTCCAACCCTTCAACCGATCTTCATTGGAAAGGTAACAAGGTGTTATTCTCAACCTCCCTAGAATCTAAACATGTGTAAAGATGTGTAGAGATGCCATGATGATGCTATGATATGCTATGTTAATTAATGCCATGATGGCGCTATGATATGTTATGTTAATTAACACCATGTTGATGCTACGTTATACTATGTTAATTACAACACCATGTCGATGCTATAATATGCTCTGAAAATTTTTAAAATGTTCATTTTCATGCCGTCGTAATACCGAAATTTTTTGATTTGGAGGCATATGGAAATGACGAGTTCAATTGCTAATTGGTGAATTCACATTGCTAATTGTGTGTCTAATTAATCTAATTTCATGCTTGAGTGGTCAGTTGCAAGTGTATGTGCACTAAAATCAAGTGTGTGTGCATTCTAATTGAGTGTGTATGCTTAGTTTTAGGTGTGTGCGCACTATTTTGCCATTGATTTTGCACCTTAAAAACAATGTGTGCTTAATGATTTTTCAATTGTGATGATTTATTTGTGTTGTAGTCATGCCCAACTAGAGATTTGTAAATATAAATTGCAATTTCGACAAGATTAACCCTTTTGTGTGCTTACCTAAAAATTGGTAAAAACTGCCAACTATTGGTGTGTGTGTGTGTGTGTGTGTGTGTGTGTGTGTGTGTGTGTGTGTGTGCGCCCAAAAAGTGCTTGATGTGCATGACTAATTCAATGTTTGATTGCATATTTGATGTGTGTAATGGTTAATTGCTGCATTTTTTGGCTCAAAACAAAGATTTAATTTGATATCTTGCGATCTTGACAAGTTTTGTGTGCATCATTACGGCATCATTTTGAGCGCATTTGTGCACTCCTTGGTGGAGTTTTGAGTATTTTTCTATTTTCGAAGACCAGTTGTTGATTTTGTTGTAAATCACGTTTTCGATTAAAAATGCTATTTTTGGTGTGCTTACACAAGTCGAAAGTGTTCAATTGTGATTGTCGATGATTTTTCAATTTTTTTAAAAAAAATTAACATTTTTCTGGATTTTTTTGTTAATTTTTTAAATTTTTGCGTGATTTTAACGTTTTTGGCTAATTTTCGAACTAATTGGCTAATTCGACGCAAGCGGCAGCGATTGATCTCGAGCTTGGATGCACGTTCTTGCAGATTTCGACGATTGTACGAACTTGACGGTCAAATTTCAAGCTTCAGCATTGGATAAAGCGAACATATCTTTTCTCGAGCCCTGCCTTTCAGCACATGAAAGCTCTCCCACTTGCTCTCTTATCTTTTCCTCTCCCTCCTCTGTTGACACTCAAAGACACTAAGGAAGTGGACCTCTCTCTCTTATCTCTCTTTCAACTCATCTCTCTCTCAACTCTCCTCCTTGGATAGATCTTTAAGGTCTCTTGGGATAGTTTTCTACAACGTTAAAATACTCTTTTTCTTCTTCTTCATGCCTATGCCTAGCTGTCGTGTACTCTCTCTCTTTCCCCGCCAAGTGGCGAGCAACACACACACCCCACCCTCTCTCTCTCTCTCTCTCTCTTTCTTTGTGCGTGCGTGCAGACACTGCAGACTCCCAGAGTAACCAACGCTCTCTCTCTCTCTCTCTCTCTCTCTCCTTTGACTTGCACGTCCGCCGCCTTGCACACTGGGCCCACCCTCGCTCGCCCTTTTGTACTGTTGTGCATGGCACACGCTGAATCGCCTCGCCCACTCATGCCCGCCGCCAATGCGCACTCACACACACTCGCACACAGAAGACACGCTTCTCGCTGCATGCTGACAAGTCCTCCCGTCTTGCGCGCTGACACGCACTCTCTCTCTAACTCTCTCTCTCTTGTGAGCTTCTGCTCTGTCTCTGTCGTAGTTGTTGCTTGCGCCCCTGCTCACACACACACACACTCTCGCAGTCTCGCCCTCTCCCTGTCGTACACCCGGACCTGCTCTCTCTTCTGCGGACACGCCCAACCTCTGCCGACTCGAACTCTCGCTGTGATTCTTTCCTTCCCTGCTCGACCCGCCATCGCCATCACTAAGGTAAGCTTTTTAATTATTTTCATATTTGCTTTTAGTTTTTCTTTCAAAAAAAATCAAATCAAATCACAAAAACATTTAAAAATAACATAAAAACAATAAAAAACCAGAAATTCATAAAAATATTAAAAAATCATAAAACCTTCAAAAAATTCCATAAAAACTACAAAGTTCACAAAAATATTGCTTAAAAATCAAAATCTTTTTTTAAAAAAATGAAAAAAATCCTTTAAAAAAATCAAAATCTTTACAAAAACTCATTAAAAAATCAAAAATCGATCAAATAAATCACAAAAAATTTGTAAAATTCAAAAAACCATCACAAAAATGATAAAAAATAAAAAATTTCACCAAAATTCAAAAGATATCAAAAAATTTATAAATATTCATACAAACACCAAAAATTCAATAAATAAATAAATAAATAAATATTTATAAAAGTATCAAAAAATTTTAAAAAAGCAAAATTTAATAAAAATAATAAAGAAAAGGCAAAAAAAGAAAAAAACGGCCAAAATTTCACATTGCAAGCAAGAAAGTCAAAAATCCAACGAGACGATCAGAGAAACGTAAAAATAACAGAAAAACGAGAAAAATCGAGCGAAGCGAGCATATTGAAACAAAACGATCGATAATCCTTCAAAATGGGATTGAGCACATTAAAGCACAGTTCGAAACGGATTTTCAATAAAATCAAGCCATTATGATAGTTTTACGTGTGAAAATTGCGACTTAGAGCTTAAAATAGCAGATTTTGGGTAAAAATTAGCAAGAGCGAGTTGCAAAACTTGTGAGAGTTTCAAATTTGGACCTACAATCAAGGAAAATCCTTAGGAACTGGGACTGAATTATTTTGGCCAAGAATATCATTGTTCTAGCCAATTTTCAAAAGAGTTGCCACAATTCAGTCAAGAAGCTAGAAGTGATCATGCACGCTAGAAATTGGCTAGTGCAAGAATTGCATTGCAAATTGAGCTTCCAGTTGGACGAGTAGGGACACAAATCATATAGGATTGTAGGTTATGCTATTCAAAGCCCATATTTTCATCATTTCAAAGGTTGCAATCAATTCTGACACTTTCAAGCTAAGGTTAATCAACTCTTGTGAGTCTAAGAGCAATCAAGTGCCAAAATTTCTTTGAGACAAGCAGTTTTCTCAAGCCGGAGCAGGAGAAATTTTGCTAATCAAAACCAGGACTTGCTAAGAGACAGTTTTTATAGATTAGCCAACATAGACTCAAGTCGAGCCGAGAGTTCAAGTATAGCTGAGCAAGTCAGTTACAATGGCAACACAAGTACAAGTGCAACAGAGCACATTTTATAGCTATATGGCTACAATGGAGATAAGGTTTTGTATACAAATTCAGAAGGCCATAGATACTTGATGAGTAGCAAAAGCAACACAAGAGCCACGTTCCTATTGATCAGAGTGAAGCCAAATTCAAAAAACTCCCAAATGTTCACAGACTTCAGTGGAGCCAGGTATTGCAAGCTCAAAGATGAAGTGCGCATAAAAGTTCAAAAAGTCAACACAAGTGTTTATCCAAAAATCTGTACATGCCAGCAAAACATACAGTTGGTGCATATGCAATCAAGGTCATTATACATGGATTACAGTGGTCATCTATAGTCAAGAGCCAGAAATGGAACATCCAACAATTCAACCAATAGGAGCCAATCTAATTGGAGAACCAAGCCAAAGACGGTACAAAGGTCAAGATAGAGCAGTCTATAGCCTGATGCTGAGTGTTCTGAAAGAAGAAGTCGACAACTTGGCAAGCATAGAAGTAGAAACTTCTCAGCTAGAGCTTGACATGACAGAACCAAATGAAATACCACCACTCATGGAATATTGCTCAGATTGTGGAAGAAAAAGTGGACATTTTTCAAAAGATTGTCCAAGAAATCTAGATAACAGAGACACATCAATTGCCAAGCAAGGTATAGAGAAATTTGGAAATGCATTACTGTTAGAAGCACCAGTAAAAACACTGCAAGTTCAAAATCAGCATGAAGATGCACAGACACCGGAAAAGCTTAAAATTGATTCTTTGAACAATAAACTCTTGTGTGAATTTGGTCAAGGTGTCCTGATATCACCAAATGTTGAAAAGACTATTAAGTTTGCAAATGATTCAGCATCCACTGCCACAAGTGTGCAATCATTCACGAGTCTAAGGGACACATTAAACAAAATTCTGTTAGCATTATATGGCACCCATAATTCATATGCACACTATGTAGACCAAAAAGGGCAAATGTACAAAAAGGTCAACCAGTGTTTGAACGGCCCACATCCCATCTCATAGAAGTTCGTCCAATGATAGATCAGAAAGGATGGTTCATTTCAGAGGATATAACTATTATAGTCCATCTTCTCTAGAGCTGAAGGATATTACCCGAGTGAACCCAAAAATTTGTTCAGAGTCAAAATCTCCTCCATAAAAAATCAAGCTTTGATGCTGTGACCAAACGAGCACATACTTTGACCAAAACAGTCGTAGATATAGACGAGAGTCTAAGATCTATGATGCCTTGGGTCTTGAAACCACTGAAGCTCATATCATAGGAGACCCATGGGATGGACTATATCAGGGCAAAGATAATGCTACAGCTTGACTTAGGGAATAATTCGTCATGTTTCACGGAGATACATAGGAAACCATGCAGAAGGTTTATAGATGTCAAACATCAACACTGCTACCCAAAGTGTGCCTTCACAATCCCAAAAGGTGAGAGTAAACCAGAGTCAAACAGTTTTGAACTTTCATAATGGAGCAGGCTATAGTGATCACCCTAGGAAAGGGGAGCTATAAATTCATCAAAATCAGCTCATGCATCAGGAACCCCAATGTCAGTTATTAGAAGCCCTCGAACTTCTAGCCAACAGACCTCTTCAAGGCAAAAACTATTGAAAGATCATATGGTTGTTGGACGTTTCCAATTGACCCAGATTCCATCAAAGTCTATGGATAAATACCTCTATGAAGATCATCAAAGACAAAAGTTTCAGTTGACCTCCACAGTCAAAGCCAAAGGCCAAAAAATCCCATAGTGTTCAAACAATTACATGTGACAAAGCTCACGTATGCATATCTAGATGCAAATGGAAATGATTATGCGCAGGTTCATGACCTTGTACAAACCCATATGGATGGCCCGACTGAAGTCAAGGACTATCTAAAGATGATGCAAAGCCTCAAACTTCCAGAATAGATGATAGAAAAGTCAAAATCAATGAAAGATAAATTCCAGAACGATACACAAAGGTCACCACCAAAATCTCCTTCAAAGAGACAGATTCTTCCAGATAGTACAATGGATCTTCTAAGATCAAAAGTTACCCAAATGCAGGCGGACAATTTTCAACAATTGTAATCAAAAGGTGCAATATTATAGCCAATGGAGTCAACATTGATTGAAGCAGGTGGTCAAAGCAAAGAAAATGTAGATAAAGCTCAACCAAAGGACACTACCACAGCAAAAGCAATCAGCCCACACACAAATCCTGAGAGGATCAAGTGTAACATTGTTGGTGAGAATGAAGAAAAACTCTCGAGTGAAGTAAAGCTAGATTTTCAGTTAGACAAGGACCTCATGTCCTTTTGCACTTGGAAAAAATGTGGTCAACCACAGCTAGAAGATGCTCCTAAATTTGTGAGCATATCTAGAGACAAACGAGCAGAATGTTGGGGAATCATCTCCACCACCATTGAAGTAAGTTTACAAAACATTATAGCCCAATTCCATGTGATCACAGTAAAAGATGTACCTGATGGCCTCATATTGGGAAAGCCACTATCTGAAAAGATTTTGGAAATACAAAATGCAAACTAGATGCAGTATTCAGAGACAACCAAGAATGAAGACCAACAACGGTCACCCGCAAACGACAGCACAAAGTCCTCAAGCACAGTTAAAATGGAGACTGATATCAAAGAAAATCTTATTGAAGATGATTCATCTCCATCAAATAGAACTTCAAAAGAGCTTAAAGCAATCATGCAATATCAAGTGCAGATCAAACAGAGCAAAGGGCAACCACGATAGCTATTGAGCAGAGAATGCCACCAAGATAAGAAGTAAAGAAGTTCAAATTTGCAGACACCTAGGAAGCAATAGGAAGTCCAAAGACAAATATTTCCAGCTAAATCAATTGATGAAACCAACAACGAGAATAGCTATAGTCCTTAGTAATACAATTGCAGCGAGTGTCAGACGCAATGCTCTACTGGATAAATAAGCAAAGTGCAATATGGTTGAGAAAACATCCAAAGCATTCTAGAGATTACTCAGGGCAAGCCAGATAATAGAGAAATCATGGGTAAGGCTACGAGTCAAAAAGAAATGGTTGCTACTCTTATCATCCAACAACATGAAAGTTTCAGGTCAATCCTTCAAAGGAAATGCTTGCAGATGTCATTCTTGGACATTAGTGGTTAGACCAGCACAAATCATACAAAGAAAACATAATGCTATTACTTTCTTTTCCAAGTGGTAGCAAGCAACAGTTATAGATACCATCAATAATAGATTCAGAGTTTCAAAAGTCACAAGAATCAAAGACAAATCTTACAGACAAAGGTAAAGCTGAAGTGGAACTTCCACTGACTAGCAAAGAAGGTGTGATAGTATATTCCTCTACATCAAAGAACCCTCATGGATCAGCTTCTTCAAGCAAGTCAGGCTTTCAAAACTTCAAGTCAATTGCTGACCCAACTGAAACCTCTAAGGAGACACCCAAAAAAGTAAAGATATTTTAGCCAAAGTACTTAAGAAAGCAAAAGATAGTCAGGCAAGTGTTTGTTTCGAGCAGTTTAGTCAAAGTCAATGATCCGGTTTGGATTAAAGATAGGAAATCAACACAGTAGACAAACACATGGGATGGATAGCATCACAATGGAGCTTACAGGAACAAGAGTACTATAGAGGTAATAGATAGATATGGATACCAAAACCTCAGGTAAGGTCATATGAAGTAACATCAAGTCCCTCTCAAGAAAGAAGTCCCACAAGGTATCAACCTCGACAATATCCTAGGATACCGAAGAAGCAGATATACAACAGAACAACATCAAAAGATGTTGAATTCTACCACAACTCTCAAGAGGATAAACAACAAAGATGAATCTCAAAGAATCTTCCTCTTGGACAAGGATTCTATACACGCTATACAAAGATTTGGCTACCAGTCAACCAGAAGACAATTGCAACTACACTAAACATGCATGAAGACCTCAGAAGCTCAACAAGACCTAGAGCTAAGCAAAGTCAAAAAAGGAGATACAAGGTCATCAAGAGATTTGGATTCCTAAGTCTTCCAATGATCCGAGTCAAAAGCCAGATGCCGACAGCCAACAAAGGCCTACAACAACATGAAAGACTTCTTACATGAGACCCAATTGGAGAATCAAATAGATAATGGAGTCTTCACAGTCAAAGAAGGATAACCCAACCAATGTGAATGCAGATACAAAGATGATAAAATAGGTATGGCAAAAGAAACCTTCAATGCCAACTTGCTCCTTCACTAATCCTCTTTTTGAGGATTATAGCTTACTTTTACCTGAAGAAATGTTTGTAGTAAACACAAGAATGTAAAAATTGGAGTCACCAAGGTGAAAAAAACACTCTTTGTCATAGTTAGAGTCGGGCTGCTGAGCAAAAACTGAGCAAATCATTAGTCCCAAAGATTCAAGTTATAATAAACTATGTGCTAAGAGTCGTGTTACTAGGCTTACGCTCAAGCTAAAAGAGTTGAGCATATCTAATCCATGTTGCTCATGCTGGATGAGATGAGCATAAGAGTCAAAGTCTATTAACTTAATCATGGTGGAGTGTCGTAGAGTCCAACACTCACACACAGTGCACAATAAGATGAGAGCACAAGAACCCCTCAAAATATTTCTTGCACAGCATATTGTTTCCCATGCATTTCTATGTATGCATATAGGATGTCCCACCATTGGACAATATGCATTAGACACTCTTTTTTGCTTCCACCTATGCACCTTGAGTGGACTACAACAGGCAAATCAATGTTCCATAATGCTATCCTCTCAAATTTGCTGCCTTTTTAATTCCATATCTATCAGCAAATCATCCCTTGAGTACTTTATAAATATTTCCCATGCTAATAAGTACTCCAATAATGTGCTTATTCCAAAGGCACTTTTCTCCCACTGGGTTTTTTCCCTTTGCTCATCCAGGTATTAGACCCTAATTTAGAATCTCATCATTCTACTTCTCTTGTACATACTCTTAATAAATCAATGGCAACCTCATCATTATGCTATTACATCGGACAAATGCAACATCATCTCTCACATCACACATATTCGGACCAATCAAGATGAAGCAGCAAATTGAACCTCATCAACAAATTTAATGAGAAATAAAGACAATCATCCCATCAACAACCAATCAAAAACCTTCCACAGCCTCCACGGACACGTTTCAATAGTGCCCGAGGACGGGCACTAATATTGGAAGGGGGGAATATGTGACGTCAATTAATAGAATATGCTAAAGGAACAAGCCTTACGGATGCAGATCAAAGATCACCATGAAGAAGCAGTGAAGATCTGGGTCATACATTTTTTACAATTTCCTAAAATGGCCATGTATTGTAAATTCCCAATTCAATTCAAGCCATTGTAATGTTTTTAATGTGTTACGGGCTCAATGGGAGTTCAAAGCTATAAAGAACAGGTCAGTTCGTGTGCCTAGGTTGCAGATTCAGTAAGTAGTGGAGCCCTAAAGGCCTTGGGTGCCTGGACATTGCATATTTTACCCTAGGTATATAAGGCACTATGTAAAAGAAATTAGGGTTCTCAAGCTCATTTGTTGAGACCACTCTTTGGTGAGAGCGCATAAGGTGTGTGGCTATGGAGTCCATGAGCTTCTCCTTTCTCATGTGACTTGATAAACACTAATCAATTCTTAATTCTCTTTCATTATGCCTCTCTCATACTTCTTGTGATTGCCAATGATGCTTTGATTAGCTAGATCGTAACTAATTAGTGGTTAATCCAGATCTAATCTTGTGTGATTGCCCTCTTTCACTTGTGTGTGCATGTAGGTTTCATTGGACTGTAGTGCTCAATATGCGTGTGTGCTTGTGATTAGTGTGTTGCATGATAGGATTAGTTATGTGTGCGTCTTACAATCGCTAGTGTGTGTGATTGGGTTGATTTGAGGTGAAGGGAAGTGAATGTGGAGATTGCCAATCATTGTGGCTTAGCTCCTCCATAGGCCAAGGAGCTCACCTCGTATCACCATTCGTATTTCCATGATTAGCTCAGTAATCATGTGAGTGTTTCCATGCCCTAGCCATGTAGATCATCTCTCGAGATTGATAATTTTGTTGTTCATTGGAGCTATGCTACGATGGTACACCCAACACCTTCCTATCAGCAAAGAGCGGCTCCAAGAGCGCCTTCACAACCATTAGGACCGTGCTACAAGTCTGACGGTGACCACCTGATGAAAGAATGTCCGCATACAAAGATCATTAGAGTGAATGTATATCGTCCAAATTGCGGCATTACTCATTTGATTAATGACTTTCCAAAAAACCCAAATAAAATGGTGAAAACAATGTTGAACATGTTAGAGAAAATCACATCAAGTAGTGGTTCTGAAAATGAAATGGTGATACCTTTATAGGTTGTCACAAGAGTGCAAGCTCAAAAAGAAATGGAAGAACTAATAATTGAGGAACCAAGAACAGATGTACCCAGCCTTGAATGGAGAAGTCATAGCAATACTTGGAAGGTTAGGAAAGCACGCATGCAGCTAGGAAGGAGCGAGAACAAACTTCCTTAGCAGAAGTGCTGAAACAAACCAAGGAAAAACTGAGAAAATTAGAAGGTGAAGTCAACAAAGGAAAGGAGATCCCTGAGGCAGATCCAAAGAAAAATGGGGAGCCAAAAGATGCAAGATCGGGAGGATCTGTACTAGTTGAATGAGTGAATGAACCTTTAGATGCAACTATGGAAGCATATGAGGCACGGTTGAAAAATAACCAGACCCAAGAACAAAGATGGATGATGTACCCATACACTGAATTGGAAAAGCAAAGGTTGCAACTGTTTCAGAAGATGATCCAAACATTCCAAGATTTGTTAGAGCCATCGGGAAGAAAACCAGAGGGTTGAAAAGAGATTCCAGGTCCAACACCAGTGTGCTCACCAAGACATGAGCTTGAAAGGATAGCTGAGATTCCCACAGCCGAGCTTGAACCCCCGAAGCTCATTGAAAATCCAAGGGTAGTGACGAATACCACATATCAAGCATCTGAGGGTTTCCATCCTATCATACCTGAGGCCTACAGAGAAGACAAGGGCTTAGACGATCTTTGGAGACAAATACAAGAAGCAAACAAGGCAAATGAGTTGAGCCAGAGAGCTAACCAAATCAATAAGGGGAGGGATGTCTTTCTTCCACCTCTTGAATAATTTGAGGTAGGATCTCAAGCAGACCTAGAAATTTTCTCATATTGGAGGGATAAGGATCTGTAAGATCTTTAGAGAGCCAACCTCAATCTCTAAGAACTTTACCCTCTTACATGGGAGAATATGAAGCAAAGTTAGATGTGAAGGCGGTGCCATCACAAAGACTCTCTTTGGGAAAGATGATGGATTCTAAAGGATTGATAGACTTATCATCTACACTGGTGACTCACACCATTACGCTATCTAAGCTTCTCCAAATACGGCCAAACATGTGGGAAACATTTTTCAAATGCCTAGAAAGTTTTGGGGTAAAAGACCCAACATCACAGATAAATCAAGGGATCAAGAAGTTGGAAAAACCTCAGATAAACACGCAACCAACACCCTTAAATAAGGTAGGAGAGTATTGTGTGTAGAGGCAGCGGCTATGGAGGATGACGATGATATGGATTCATGAGACCATGGAAGTGTGCAGAGAAGGGAAGGAGACAGATTGAACAAGAGGGAGAGAGAAGAGCTCCACACAGTAAAGTAAAAAACACACGCTATATTGATTGTATTAATTTGTGAAGCCTTACATATAAGCTCGGGGGCTACACTATGTAATCATGTTAATGTATAACGTGAGTTCAAAAGGAGTGAGAGGTGGAAGTGCAAAACAAACCGGGTGGCCTCTACACCAAGACTATGCACGATGGCCTCATCATGGGAGGTACACAATAGTGGGCACCACCTAGAAAGATATGGCTAGGATGCATACATATACACAATCAAACATGCCATGGAAAAACATTTCAAGATCCACGTCCAAGTGTAGGATGGGGTGGTTGGAAAACAAGATGAGAGGAATGGTGAGTGAGTGAGAATGGGCTTGCTACTCGTGCATGTAGTAAGGAAGATAATGAGATAAGGAAAACATGCAAGTATGCTCACTTCCTATACTAGAGGTGGTGAATCTACAGATCTTAAGGTGCAAGTAGCAAGATGATAGGAATATGAGAGGGAGAGAGAGAGTGTGTGTGTGTATGCTTGTGAATCCACACACCTCAACATAAGCAAAATGGAAAGAACAAGCATAAACCATACTCACAATGAAGTGTATCCCAAACGACACAAGGTATGGCACCAAGATGGAGTGTGTTGAATAATTTCAAAAGATTAACACAATAGGTAGCATAGGACGAGAAGATGAGAAGGGGATAAGACCCTATGATGCATAATGGAGGGATGGGAGTTGATGGCGAGGAATATCATGATTTTATTCATCATTCTTCTTCTTGAAATCGTGCATTCAATCCATTATTACAAGTGTGTGGAGACATGGTGCTCATTTTGTGCATGGTGATGGTGATGGTGTTGTGCTTATGTGATTAGGGTTCATGCTACTAGCGTGTAGCACAAGGGTGTGTATGTGTAGGTGTGTTGGTATGTGGGTATGGGATAGTGTGCATATGGGTAGTGTGTGTGTGTGTAGTGTGTGTCCCAATTTACAAAAGATAAGGGCTCCTTTTATAGGCCAAGAGAATGATTAGGGAAGAGATTATGAGCAAAAGGAGTTATTACAAAGGAACCTCAGCTAGAGGCATTCCCCAATGAAAGAGCTCTATGTGCCCTGCTTATTGACCAATCTTCTCTTAATCGCCTTCATCGTGGCGAGCTTTCTCTCCATGCCACCTTCCATAGATTGAGTCCAAAAGCTTCCTTATAATATTTGAGATAATCTTGACAAAATAAGAGAAATACAACAATAATGGAGAGAAACCTATAAGAAATTGTGTGTGTGGAGTTGGATAACCATGACTTCTTCCTAAGTGGATAGATATGCTCCATCATTTTGGCCATATCTCTCAAACCGTAGCTTCAAAAATTTAAAAGAAACAGGGGCCAAAAGATCATCTCAAGGCCTACAACTTTGCTGTTGTAAACCTTTTCCAATTTGGAATGGAGAAAATAGAGAAAATCCCCACAAAAATATGTGTCCATCTTTTCCCTTCCAAAAGTCTTCCAGGTGGTGTCCTCTTGACTTCATGTGCAAGCCTTGTGTCCACAAGTGATTATGCTTGAATTTGATAAAATCTTTTTGACTCCAACTCAATAATGCATAAGGTTCTCCTCCCTTTCACTATTGACTCTTATTCTTCACATGTAGTGATCGTCGGATAGAATCAGCATCCAATGATTTTTTTTGTTTTTATAGGGTTTGTTCCTACCTCTCCTTATTTTTGAGATCCAAATGTGTCAAAACCATAGCTATCTACAAAATATACATATATATTTTTTTGTGATTTCATGCATCGGGTCCCTCCTCCTCTGCAAAGCCTTGAAGCCTTTGCATCAAGTGCATACCAAGAGAGAGGTGGAGCAAAATTTGAAAAGCGGCCCTCATTAGCCCTCCCCCTGAAGCTAGAGGCATTTATGTCTCTAGCTCTATACTTGATTTTTCTTCAATTGAGGTAAAGGAGTCTCCCTCCTCAAGGATTTCCATCATAGGTGCTTGATCAAACCTCAAAAAGTACTACTTCAGCCTCCATCCATTGACACGTGTTTTGTGGAGCCTACCATTTGCATCCATCAATCGGTAACTACCATTGTTGTAGTTCTTTCTAATGAAAAATGGCCCCTCCCATCTGGGTGAAATTTTTTTATCCTTCGTAGTGTCAAACTTGTTATGATACCTTAGGACCAACATATCTTTCTTGAGACCTTTTTCCCTAAGTCCGTTGTTGAAGGTAAGTCGACATTGCTCTGCCTATGCTGCATAATAGTTAATGGCATCTTCCCTGTCTAGTTGAAGCCTCTCTAGATCAAGAATGTGGTTGTGAAGATGAGCATTAGGACATTCCATTTGCCTAGCTAGCGCCCTGAGACTAGCCAATTGTACTTCAATGGGTAATATGGCCTCCTTACCATACACCAAGTGATATGGTGTGAACCCAAGGGATGTGAAAAATGAAGTGCGATAAGCCCAAACTACAACCATAAGATGCTTGTCCCAATCACTTTTGTGATTTTTTACATGTTTATTGATGATCTTGCAGATCATACCATGTACCTTTTCCACCAAATCGTTGCATTGTGGATAGTAGGGAGTTGAGTGTCGTCGTGAGATACCCAACTCTCCTACCAGTTCTCCTCTAAAACCTGGTCCCCTATCAGAAATTATTTCAAGAGGAGTGCCAAAACAGCAAAAAATGTTTTCAAATACAAACTTAGCCACTTCCTTAGCTGTAATCTGGGTGGTAGCAAGTGCTTCAGCACACCTGGTTATGTAGTCCACACCCAGGATGATATACAATTTACTTGATTGGCTCCTTGGCAAAGGCCCAATGGCATCAATTTCCCATTTCTCAAATGGTCCATAAGAGATTATAGGAGTCTGCTGCTCATTTGTGAGCCTCCTATCCTCAGCCTTCTGACACTCTTTGCATGTTTTGCACCAGTGATGCACATCTCTCTATAAACTACATCACACAAACTCGGCTTGTAGAACCTTCCTACTGGTGATATCAAGTACAAAGTGCCCTCCACAACACACATCATGGCAGCTTGAAATTATTGTTGTGATTTCTCTAGAGAGAGGTACATGCCTAAGAATTTGATCCTTACCCTTGCAGTATAGGTCATCACTGATAAGACGGTATTTTGTTGCTTTGACACAAGCCACTTCTTTTGGACCTTAGTAAGATCTTTAGGACACTCTCCTGTGTCCAAGAAACTCATGATGTCAGGCATAGCATCACTATCTTGGAAGAGAGGCAGCTTCAACTTGATAGCACCCACCACTGGAACATCTTGTAGCTTCTCTCTAGCTAGAGCATCTGCTTCTTGATTTTTGCTCGAGGCACATGATGTAATTGTACAACTTGAAACTTCCCTAAAATTTTCCTAGCTTGCTGAAAATGGCCTAGAAAGCTATGACTTTTACAAGCCCAAGTTCCTTGTATTTGTTTTATTATAAGCATGGCATCACCAAATATATTTAACCGTTGAATACCTTGTGTCACACACCATTCTAACCCAAGAGTTAAGGCTACATATTCTGCTTCATTGTTGGAGTGGGAATCCAAGAGACTTCCAATGGAGAATACCTTTTCCCCTTGCTCGTTGATGACAACAAGCCTGTTGCAGCTTTGTCCATTGTCCTCTTATAGGCTCCATCAAAGAAAAGAGAGTGAGCCCTCTCTATCTTAGGGACTTCCAACACAAGTGTTACTTCTTTGTCACTTGTCTTGAACTTCAGCTTCTTTTCATAGTGTCGATGAGTGAGAATGCCTCCTAGACTGGCTGTTGTGGAGCTCTCCTCTTGCATTGTGTTTCAAAATCCTAGAAGAAACATCCATGTGCTGCATTACATAAGGAAATAATTCTTCCATTGTTAAGATTATGAATTGTCTAGAAAATAAATAAGAGCAAAATTTGGTGGTAGCAAACATTAATGCAAGCACCATGTGCTCCACTGTCATGTATCCCTTTTTTGATGGAGTCATCATGCAGCTAGAGAAGTAGATAAGACGCATGAAAGAAGTTTGAGGATCCTTTTGCATCAATACTACCCCAAGTGTGTCATTTCCCACACTAGGGTTTACATAAAACAACTCATCCCACTTTGGAGGTGCAATGGTGGGAAGTGAGGCTAGAATTTGTTTTACCTCATTGAATTGTTGTTCATTTTCTTCACTCCAAGTGAAAATCTCTTGATGGGTAACTTGTTGTAAAGGGAGAACCACTTAAGAGAACAGGTGAATGAACCTACTTAAATACCTCATCTTTTGAAGAAAAGATACCAACTGCTTTGTTGTGGTGAGAGAGGTCAAAGCCACCAAGGCTTGAACCTTGCTTGGGTCAGCTTCAACGCCCTTGGTAGAGATCACATGGCAAAGAAGAGTAGCCTTGCTTTCACCAATGTGACATTTCTCCACGTTGAGTTGGCCACCCAAAGCTTGTAGCCTAGCTAGACCTTCATAGACTTTCTCCAAATGAAGAGAATGGGAGATATAGATACAAAATTCATCAATAAAAACACGGATTAATTTTACAAAGAATGGCTGAAAAAAAAATGTCACATAGCATTGCAAGGTGACCGGAGCATTAATGAGACCAAAAGGCATAACTCTGTAAGCAAAACACCCCTATGGTGTGATGAATGTTGTCTTATTTTGATCTTCTTCAGTGATGCTAATTTGGAAGTAGCATGAGTAGCCATCACATACCGTGTAGTGCTCATGTCCTGCTTCCTCATTGAGAATTTCATCTTGAAAAGGAAGAGGAAAATGGTCCCTCTTTGTGGCTGCATTAAGGGGCTTGTAATCAACACAAACCCTCTACTTACCATTCTTCTTTGGTGTGAATACCACTAGAGAGACCCACTATGATTCTTCAATAGGATAGATGAAACCTTCTTCTAGCAGTTTCCTTACCTCTTTGAGCAAGGTGTCTTGTTGAATTACTCCTAGCTGCCTGAGCTTCTACACTACAGGTTTACTTCCCTCCTTGAGCTTGATGTGATGTTGAACTACTGGGATGCCAGTTATTTTATCATATTCATCAATGAAAAATTTGATAAAATTACTTAGCATCAAAATATAATCTTCATGCTCCTTCCCACACAACTCACTAGAGAGCATTCGATGTAGCTTACTTGCTTCTACCAGAGGTTGTATACCTGGTGTCTCCCCTTGGTTTGATGATGATACATAAGGTTGCTCCATCCTCTTAGGGTCCTGGAGAATGACCCCCATCACCTCAATGCTACTGTCGCTTTCTTCAGTTACTGTGAACTCCTCCTCTGAAGTGGTTGAAGAGTCACTACTAGAAAACTCATCCATAGAGGTTTCTAGATCCATGTCGTGTTTCGGAGCGACCTGTCTTCATGTCATAAAGTATTGGCTTCCCTCCTTTGGCATCCTTCATTTGGATTATGCCGGTGTCCTAGTTCTGCTTAGCTCTCATAGCCATAATCCAAGGCCTCCCTAGAATGATAGGATAGCCCTCCCCTTTGTGTGGCATGACAAAGATATCCACATCTACCTCGTTATTGAGTGTCTTTATCCTAACTGCATTTATAACACCAACACATTGAACCTTTACATTATCTGTAATTTTGGCTCGGCATGGTGCCACACTACTCACCTCTAAACCCAAATGGTGCATCATTTTTTCACTCATGACACATATTTATGCACCAACATTGATGTAGATATTGGAGATGTGTTGCCCTTTGATGTGAGCATCCATCACTGGTAGTATGTCATCTAGATTCCTCCTAGGGATAGCCCAAGCAATCTTTGGCTTTGGTCATCTCGTGCTAACCATCTTTGTCCATTGTCTCCTCACCCTAGGTGCTAGGTGGAGTAACCAGGGCCAAGTGATTTTTGGGCCCTGCACAGAAACATCTTGAACAAAATCATATAGTTTAGAACATTCACCCAAAGATAAATCTACAATGTCAATTTTACGTCGTGACTTGGACGACTTTTTGCTAGATTCCCCTTTAGTTTTCATATTTTCTTCCTTTTGGGAAGATTCACCACATGCCTAGCACGCTTTACCCCCATGGCATCTACTCCTTTTACCTTGGTCTTACCTTTTGCCACTCCCTTGATATCTACCTCCACTTTCTTCTTTTCCTTACTTTCAAGACTAATGACACTTACTACCTGGCTACCAACTGGTGGTGGAGGTAAGGGTGGAATGAGAGGTTGTGGTGGTGGTGGATGTGCCTGAATGGGTGGTTGTAGGATTTGCATGGGTGGTGCTTGTTATGGTGCCCTCAGTGGTGGTGGTCTTGCTCTCGGTGGTGAAATCTAGTTTTGTCTTGCTCCTCTATTGAAATTGCCTCCTCGGGTGCAATGGGCAGTAATACATGCCATGGCCATCCTCCCCATAATTGTAGCAGTGGTATTCTTGGTTTTGCCTTTTTTGTCCTCTCCCTTGATGTGAGGGCCATACCCAGACTCGACTCTACTCACCTCCCTCAATCTTCCAGACTGCTCTAGGAAATGACGTAGATCTATCTGCAGGTATCCCTCCCACTTGGGACCAACACCCAGACAGGACTCCGGTTTATCTTGAATGCCAACCCAAGGGGGTAAATCCCCTCAATTTGATGACTCTCTCCGCTTATCATAATTTAAATCCGTCCTTGGCATCTTTCAGTCATCCACACTCAAAATCATGGTCCTTAGTCTTGATTCTCTAGATCCTTAACTTGAGGATCTACTATTGATTTCTTGTTCTCCCTTGGTTCATGGCAATAATCCCTTTTTCCTAACAAGCAGACACGGCAGTTATCGCTTCCCCCTAAGAAGAGAGATCTTGTAATCCTACCTGGTCTCACTCATTTCCACTTACCCCTTTTCATCCCGCATAGTCCTAGCGTTTAACATAAAAAGAATTATTCAACATTCGGCCATCTGACCATCCGGATCCCCCGACCCACCAAACCATTTCATGAAATTCCCTTCCCAAGGTAGTACTCAACTACTACAAAATCAGGAACACAGTCTATCACACATCATCAGACAACAAGCAGCATACAATCTGTTGCATACCCTCGTTCAAGGAAATTCATCTGGTTGTTCCCACAAGATCTTTATTTATAAACTTTTCATTCATTTCTTTATCTTTATCTGCTACAATTATCTTATAACTAGTTTCCTAACTAGTCATGCAACACATTTAGTTTCAACCAATTCATCTTGCTTCACTCAGAACCAAGATAATCGGTTACAAGCCATCAAAATGGCAGCACCATCACAATATTTTCCAGGATTAAGTGTTTGGGAAAGGCTCATCAAGTAGTTTAATCATTCCTTTCTAAGCATTTTATTTCAAGAGGTATAGCACCATCTGGTGATAGATGCATAGGATAGCCCCTATATTCCTAGCCTTTCCAGTTCCTTTTTAAGCAACCAAATCGAATAAATTTCCTTAATTAAATTCACATCGTCCTCCCTGAGTATGGCCTTCTCATCCAACAATTGGCATCAGGCCATACCCGGATTATGGCCGTTTTCCAATAAGAAACCGCGGGTTCTTCACCCAGTCAGGCAAAAATATAACAAACCCATTCATCCCTTATCCCTCGGGCATGAATGACCTAGGTATAAAAAACTTGCCGGTTACGTTGTCCTACCCGAAAAGGGCCGATCTCTGTCAAGTTCCCCAAGAGAATCCTCTCAATGGTCCTGTCTTTCAATCAAATTAACCCCAAGAAGATCCATCTTGGTTTCCGGTTATTTCCAAACAATCTTCAAAACTCCTAGTTGAATCTATGTTTTGCAATAGGCTATCCCTATCACCTCTCGAGATTCCTTTTTAACTCCTAGTTGGTAATTTCCAGGTTCATTCATTTATCAACGTTAATTCCTACTTTCATTAATTATCTACCAGCCAAGTTTATTTAGAAAATACAAGTGAGTTTTTGCCATAGGCATTTGATGGTTAATGTCTCTTTGAGAATGCCAACTTTTTAAGTTCAATCCCCGTTTTTTACGATTCCCAGGTTTTTGCAATCCTTTGCCATCCATGGGGCATCTCCATGGAAGCTTGTAGAGTTTTTGTTTGAAACAACACAGAGATCAATTTCACGAAGTTATCCCCTATCTCCCCCATTTTGTATTTGCAAATAGACTTGAAATTGACAACTTTAGAAATACTCTTCAATACCAAAAATTCAACTACTTTTATCGAACTTAAACAACTACTCTGTTCTTATGGTGCCTAGCTTTCCATTTAAGAAGCTAGAAGATCGTCCTATAATTTATGAGTCTTCAAGCTTTCCATTAAAGCTTGGAAGAGAGGATTATAACCATATATTCTTCCTACGGTAAAGAGGAATGCAAACCCTAAGCTTGATTACCATAATGAGACTAAACCTTTCTCTCTTTAATAAAACAAGGCTTCCAAGGAAGCTTAACCCTAAGCACACAAGTTCACCATAAAAGCTTAACCCTAATCACACACAAAGTCACCATGGAAGCTAAACCCTAAATTGCAAGCTTGTCTTTCAATGCTTTTCCTGAGTGCAAAGTTACCATCAAAGCTTAGTTTAAGGATGCAAATCTACCTTTGAAGCTTAACGTAATGATGTATAGATACTCTTAGCACTTAAACCTAATTGCGAGGTTACCATTCAGGTTTAAACCTAAAATACAAGGTAGTTACTAATCTTACAGCTAAGTGAAAACTTACCAGTAAAGCTTAGCTTAAGGATACAAACCTAACTTTGAGCTTAACTTAATGATGCATAGATACTCTTAATAACACTTAACCCTAATTGCGAGGTTACCATTAAAGCTTAAACCTAAAATACAAGGTAGTCACTAAATTTACACCTAAGTGCAAAGTTACCATTAAAGCTTAGCTTAAGGGTGCAAACCTACCTTTGAAGCTTAACTTAATGATACATAGATACTCTTAGCACTTAACCCTAACTGCGAGGTTACCATTAAAGCTTAAACTTAAAATACAAAGGTTGTCACTAAAGCTTACACCGAACTACAAGGTTACCATTAAAGCTTAGCTTAAGGATGCAAATATACCTTTGAAGCTTAACTTAATGATGTATAACTACCATTAATACTTAACCTTAATTCCAAGGTTACCATTAAAGCTTAAATCTAAAATACAAGGTAGTCACTAAAGCTTACACCTAAGTGCAAAGCTGCCATTAAAGCCTAGCTTAAGGATGCAAATTTACCTTTGAAGATTAACTTAATGATGCATAACTACCATTAATACTTAACCCTAATTCCAAGCTTACCATCAAAGCTTAAACCTAAAATGATGCACGTAAACCTTCCTAGTATTAAAACACATGGTTTAGGTTAATTAATCCTATTAGAAGTGGAGATTACCTCCTCTAATCAAGAGGAAGTGGGGTTGAAGTCCTTCTTGAAGAGATGTGAGGATCAAGGAAGAAGGAAAGGGATTTAGGATGAAGAGGAAGGAGAGAGGAGCTTCTTCACAAAACCCTCAAGGGTTTGGCCTTCAAAAGAGGGAGAGAGCAAGAGCAAGGTTTAATGGAAACCTTGATTTACTTAAGCATAATCTTGAGCATGGCAAGTATGCAAGTAGCTTAGCAATATGTGTAAAATTACAAAGGAGAGGGGGTGCTTATATAGAAAATGGTGGGTAGAATACTCAATTCCTATTGGACCCCAATTCCTATTGGACCCCAATTCTCTTCTCAATTCCTATTGGAACCCAATTCTCTTCCTAATTCTTATTGGACTCCAATTTCTTCTCAATTCCTATTGGACCCTAATTATCTTCTAAATTCTTATTGGACACCAATTTCTTCTCAATTCCTATTGGATCCCAATTCTCTTCTTAATTCTTATTGGACCCCAATTTCTTCTCAATTCCCATCTCTTCACTTTATCTTCCAATCAAGTTAGTCCCTTTTTTTGCCAATACTCGATCTAGATCAGTTCCCACGCAGCTTTTGACGAAGAAGTAGAAAAATAATATTAATCTTTTTGGAAAAATATAGGGATGACGTAATTTCTTATCCGAAATATCCTTGTATTTTCATTTTGGAGTAAAGTCTCGTTGTCCACATGACTTCTTTGTCAATCTTGCTATTTCTAAATTATTTTCTAGGCTAAAAAAGTTTTAAATGGCTCTAGGATTTAGGGAGGGACCTTACAAACTCCCCAACAAAAATAAAGAGCTATCCTCAGCTCGGGACATGCTTTACAGAGTAGTCAGAATCAATTTTTGATCAACTTATGATTGAACATGGTCAGTAACTTTAGGGTATTTAGATTAAAGGACAGTGAAGCTGGTATGGACCTTGAATAATACACTTCTCTTCCATTTTTAGGGCTGACTCAAAAGTCTTAATCATAAAGAAGTCTTAATGATTCAAGGTTAGTTTAATTATTGAATGTGATCTTACTCAATTAGGTATGTTTCCTTTGGTGTGACCGGATTGTGTTTCTCTTGTGAGGTCTGGAAATCATTTCTTCACTTCGCTCTCTATTTAGCCTCAATACACTTTGTAAAAATCTTACCATTCTTACCTAGACTTTAACTTTTTTCGTTTTGAGCGTTGACTCATTTCTCTATTGATATCATCCAACTGATACCATGTTCTTGATAGTTAAGGATTTCATATTGATCTTTCCATTAATCTTGCAATATCTCCTTCTTTGTGTACCCAATCTATTTCCTCCATCCTTATTTCTCTTATGTGTACAGCTTACTACCTCATCTTTCACTTGGTAATCAGATATTTCACGTATAATTAGACTTGTAAACACCATAGACGGTTTGGATCTCAAAAGAATTGACTGACTAGAGATGCTTGAATTCCATAAATATGAAGAATGATTACATCCACATAAAAATTACATCAAAAGTGCCATCGATATCTTAAAGAATAATTATAATTTGTTCCGAAGAACCAACCAAAAATTTGATCAAGGATTTGGACAAAAGGGAGATATTGATTTGATTCCAAAAGATGAATTACATGGGCTCATCGTCCAAAACTTGGAAATTGGGTAATTAGCTGGTCCCAATATTCCCAAGAAGCATCTTCAACCGGATAGCCCTTCCACTTGATTAGTACTTCTTGAATTGTCCTATGCCGCAGTTGCTTCTCTTTAGTTTTTAGAACTTGTTCTAGTTCCATTTGAAATTCTTCCTGATTGACGAGAATGGTGTCATCATGATTCAAAACATGTAGAGGGTCAACGACATATTTCTTAAGAAGGCTAACATGAAAAACATTATGAATGCGTATGTGAGACGGTAAGGCTAACTTGTAGGCTTGTTCTCCTATCTTTCTAAGGATTTCAAAAGGTCCACAATATCGGAATGCAAGCTTATGGAATTTCCTTAGCTTTAAGGAGCTGCGTTTGGGTTTGACTCTGAGAAAAACTTGTCCGCCTTCTCTAAAGCTTCTAGCGGAGCGGTGAAGATCAACGTAGCTCTTCTACCTATCACTAGTTCTCTTCAGGTTGTCTCTAATGACTAGAAGTTGATGATCCATCTCTTTCAGGTTAGACTTAATGACAGAAACATGAAGAGCCGGGTCAGCTAATCGAAGAGGGACTAAACATTCCTGGCCATACAAGGCTTTAAAGGGTGACATTTCGAGGCTACGATGGTGAGAAGAGTTATAAGAAAATTCAACTAGGAAAAGAAACTTGATCCATTGCTGGGGCTGCTGGTTGTAGTATGCTCGAAGCATATCTTCAATGACTTGAATCACTTGCTAGTTTGACCATCAGTCTTTGGATGATATGCTGAGCTGAGATTCATTTGGGTACCCAGAGATCGAAACATGGCTTACCAAAACTTAGAAGTAAATTTGGCATCCCGATCACTGATGATTCTTGCAGGGATTCCATGTAATCTTACTACCTCTTTGAAAAATACCTGGGCTATGTCGATGGCGGTGGTTGTTTGCTTGACTGGAATTAGATGAGCCACCTTAGTGAGTTTATCTACTATAACAAAAATAGAATCATAGTTTCCAGTTGTCTTTGGAAGAAATATAACAAAGTCCGTACTCAGACATTCCCACTTCATCTGAGGAATATCTAGGGGCTGAAGCTTTCCAGGTAGTAAAAACGACCATCTGCTAAGGTATAGGGAGTTAAGTGTTCCCTCGGGTTCTGAGTTTGAATCTCTTGTAGAAGAGGTCTAAAATAGGGGTCTACCTGAATTTCTTGTTGAAAGTCCTCGGGTAAAGAAGAGCTAAGGAGTGAATTAGTCAGGGTTGATGAGGACAGGACTGCTTATCAAGAGGTCATTGAGTCTATTAAAGGCAGCATCTCTCCCCAAAAGAAAGAAAGAGTTGTCCTCAACTCGAATAAAATACGTAATTGATGAAGCTTCTTGGATACGTCTTGCGAATTAACTTCTTGTTAACGCTTTCAACTTGACTTCTTCCTTACACTTCTTCATCCCCAAGAATCTGCTAATATAATATTGGAGTCATGGAAAATCTTTCTTAATAAGATATCTTCTTGATTAAGTAATCATGTTTGTGGCTTCTTCGATACGCTAATTCCTCTTTATAAGCTATTGATAATCCCTTCTTTATCAGCACTTGTTATTCTCATATTTTTTCGATCTTCACTCTCTTGTAACTTAGTCATTTTCTTATCTGATGGTGTCTTGACAAGAAGACTTGGTTCTTCATATATGCATCTTTCATTTGCAGAGTGCAAATGAGGTAGTTAAACGACATCTCTTAGAGTGATACAAAGATCTCCTCTTTCCTCGGCCAAATTCTTGTGGTGGCCAGACGATATGGAAGACATGGCGACTTCTCACAAGAGTGACTCTCAGGGATAGAGACCATTTCTGCAACAATACCCAAGTTGCTATGGTTACAGAGGCTCTGGGACTTGGCCCTCCATACTACTGCGTCAAAAGGACACGAGATCGTGGGTTCTCCGCAAGGTTGTTCTTGCTTGTGCAGTTTAACCCCCATTCCAAGATTTGCCTTGATATCATATGGAGTCTTCCTCTTAGAGGTCCTTTTCATTTCTCAGCTCATACCCTATAAATTGCTTAAGATGTTTTTCGCATTCCAAAAGGTGAGCGTCCTAACATGCTCGGCATTTGCGATACTTGGTTATGTGACCATATATTAGAGAATCTTTATGAGTTGTGAACTTTCTTGCCTCCCTTGTTATTACTTCCTTCCTCCCTTGTAATCCTTTTTGGCTTTAATTGAAGAAATAACCCTTTTTGAAAAAAATGAGTATTGTCAATATTTCCATTTCTTCAAATGACAGTCTCTCTTCTTCAATTGCCAATGAGTTTTTTAATGACTTCTCTTTACTGTCTACCTTTAATTTCTACAAATGGTCTTTCCTCGATCTACAATAGTCTTGAGTAAAGATTCCAAATTTAAAGTTCTTGGCTAACTCATAAGTTTGCTTTCTTATTCTTCTCAAGTCTTTGAATGATCCGCAGAATTTGTGAGCTTATCTCTTGCACTTTCCCATCTTGAAGGGATTTCTTTTTGCCGGACTTTAAAGAAAAAAAACTTGGTCATCACTTGCACTCTTAAGATTCTTTCTTATGACTTGCAATTTCGCAATCCCATTCTTCACTTGATTAAAAAAATCCTTCTGTCTCAAGATTATCTTGGTACGATTTACAGTAATCTTGAATTCTCATGAAGCCCTAACAATAGAAAACTTGAAAAATCCGAAACTCTTGCGCTCAACAAGACTTCTTCAATTCAATAGCTAAGTACTCATTTTTTCATAGTATTGATGTAAACAAAAAGGCCATCCTTGCCATTCCATGTAATCTTCCAATCCTGATAACTTCCAACCTTCATAAATCTCTCATTTATGAGCTTTCAACCCTGATCAATTCTCCTCGCTCAAGAACAATCAAAAGCCTTCATCAATGCTTCCATCATACTTTCCATCTACATCATCTCAATACTTCAAACTTGTAGCAACAATCTTGGCATCTTCCTGTACATCAATGCTCAAATTCTCGAGTATGGTTATCCTTTATTTTTAAAGTTTCAAATAGCATTATTTTCAATTCGTACCCTTATGAGATCTGATATTTTTTTCAAATCATAAACCATTTATGTTTTATATTTCTCTAGATTGCAAACCATGCTCTGATACCACTTGTGAGGGCCATACCCAGACTCGACCCTACTCACCTCCCTCAGTCTTCCAGACTGGTCCAGGGAATGATGCAGATCTATCTGCAGGTATCCCTCCCACTTGGGACCGACACCCAGACAAGACTCCGGCCTATCTCGATCGAAGGGGGTAAATCCCATCAATTTGACGACTCTATCCGCTTATCATAATTCCAATCCATCCTTGGCATCTTTTAGTTACCCACACCCGAAATCGTGGTCCTTAGTCTTGATTCTCTGTATGTTTAACTTGAGGATCTGCTCTTGCTTTCTTGTTTTCCCTTGGTTCATAGAGATAACCCCTTTTTCCTGACAAGCAGGCACGGCAGTTATCGCTTTTCCCTAAGAAGCGGGATCTTGTAATCCTACCTGGTCTCGCTCATTCCCACTTACCCATTTTTATCTTGCATAGTCCTAGCGTTTAACATAAAAAAAATTATTCAACATCCGGCCATCTGACCCTCCGGATCCGCCCACCCACCAAACCATTTCATGAAAATCCCTTCCGAAGGTAGTACTTAACTACTACAAAATCAGAAAGATAGTCTATCAAACATCGTCAGACAACAAGTAGCATACAATCTGTTGCATACCCTCGTTCAGGGAAATTCATCTGATTGTTTCCACCAAATCTTTATTTAGAAACTTTTAATTCATTTCTTTACCTTTATCTACTACAATTAGCTTGTAGCTAGTTTCCTAACTAGTCATGCAACACATTTAGTTTCATTCAATTCATCTTGTCTCACTCAGGATCAAGATAATCGGTTACAAGCCATCAAAATAGCAGCACCTTCATAATATTTCCCAGAATTAACTATTTGGGAAATGCTCATCAAGTAATTTAGTCATTCCTTCCTAAGCATTTTATTTCGAGAGGTATAGCACTATCTGGTGATAGATGCATAGGATAGCCCCTATATTCCTAGCCTTTCCAGTTCCTTTTTAAGCAACCAAATTGAACAAATTTTTCTAATTAAATTCACATCATCCTCCCTAAGTATGACCTTCTCATCCAACTATTGGCATCAAGCCATGCCCGGATTATGGTCGTTTTCCAATAAGAAACTGCGGGTACTTCACCTGGTCGGGCAAAAATAAAACAGACCCATTCATCCCTTATCCCTCGGGCATGAATGACCTAGGTATAACAAACTTGCTGGTTATGCTGCACTAACCGAAAAGGACCAATCTTCGTCAAGTTCCCAAGAGAATCCTCTCAATGGGCCGGCCTTTCAATCAAATTGACCTCAAGAAGATCCATCTTGGTTTTCGGTCATTTTCAGACAATCTTCAAAACTCCTATTTAAATCTATGTTTTGCAATAGGCTATCCCTATCACCTCTCGAGATTCTTTTTTAATTCCTAGTTGATAATTCCAGGTTCATTCATTTATCAACATTAATTCCTACTTACATTAATTATCTACCAGCTCAGTTTATTTAGAAAATACAAGCGAGCATTTTCCACAGGTATTTGATGGTTAATGTCTCTTCGGGAATGCCGACTTTTAATGTTCAATCCCCGTTTTGTACGATTCTCAAGTTTTTGCAATTGTTTGCCATCCATGGGGCATCTCCATGGAAGCTTGTAGAGTTTTCGTTTGAAACAACACGGAGATCAATTCCGCGACGTTATCCTCTATCTCCCCCATCCCGTATTTGCAAACAAACTTGAAATTGACAACTTTAGAAATACTCTTCAATACCAAAAATTGAACTACTTCTATCGAGCTTAGACAATGGTCTTTTCTTATGGTCCTAGCTTTCCATTTACGAAGTTAGAAGGTCGTCCTATAATTTATGAGTCTTCGAGATTTCCATTAAAGCTCGCTTTGGAGACAAAATGGGAATCTTGAACTTTCCATTAAAGCTTGGAAGAGAGGATTATAACCATACATTCTTCCTACTGTAAAGAGACATGCAAACCCTAAGCTTGATTACCATAATGAGACTAAACCTTTCTCTCTTTAAGAAGACAAGGTTTCCATGGAAGCTTAACCCTAATCACACACAAAGTCACCATGGAAGCTAAACCCTAAATTACAAGCTTGTCTTTCAATGCTTTTCCTAAGTGCAAAGTTACCATCAAAGCTTAGCTTAAGGATGCAAATCTACCTTTGAAGCTTAACTTAATGATGCATACATACTCTTGGCACTTAATCCTAATTGCGAGGTTACCATTAAAGCTTAAACCTAAAATACAAGGTAGTCACTAAAGCTTACACCTAAGTGCAAAGTTACCATTAAAGCTTAGCTTAATGATGCAAATCTACCTTTGAATCTTAACTTAATGATGCATAGATACTCTTAGCACACCTCTTCACAAAGGTAGCAAGTAGTAAATCCCATGCATCCTTGGTAGCTTGGGAAAAATCATTGTACCAAGACTTGGCCTCTACTTGCATTAGTAGAGGAAAGATTTTTAGCCATGAGGCATCATCATCCTTGTTGGAAACCACATAAGCAATGTCAAAGTTATCCAAAAAATTAGTGGTGATGTCTTCTCCCTTCTTGCCACTGAATGTGGAAAAAGATACACTTGCCATGGTAGTAAATCAATGAGCAGACAATTATAAACTTTTTCTTTTTGGAATGACTTAGTGATTCATAAAGACTTATACATGGGTGGAAAACTTGAGCAGGAGCTAAGAAGAGCGCAAGGCTAGAATAGAATAAATATGCTTACATCAAAAGAGTGGTACTAATCAAGAACGGGAAAGATGATGAGACGTGGGGATCTAAGGATTTCATCAAGCATCTCTGCTCCAAATAGGAAAAACAATCTTTTGCTGATAGAATATCTTCCTATCAATGTACACGTTTATATGCATGTGTTGCAAGAAACAGAAAGGAAAGACTTTTGGCCTATTGTTATTATCCATGTTGGGTGTAGGGTAATACTTTGACCACTAGAGTTGCATACCTTAAGTGTTGACAAGGTGACACCTTCACCATAGGCATCTACCTCTTGTTGAAGTCCACATAATCCTCCATATTGGGTTCAAAATAGACTGGGCAAGAAGAGTCTACCTTAATCGGCTTTCCATTTTGCATGCGACAGCGACTCTTGGATGGTCGTACTTGACTTGAACTATCTAGGCCTAGAGAGAGCGTAGGCCCACTTGCTTCCACCAAAGACTTTAGACTTTGTGGCTTGGATTTTGTGGTTGATGTAGTTGACAACTCTTCTCTGACCGTTGGAGATAAAACACTTGGTGCTACACAAACTCTGACTGATGTGAGAGTGTTGATGAAATTCTCAAAAGCAAAACTCATCGTTCTTTCTGCACCTCCTCCGTCGGCACTCATTGATAGAATTCTTTGGTTGACAACATTGATGAAATTTCTAGCCCTCCCTCTTGATGCTCTTGATTTGGGATTAGCACAAGCAATGTAAGATGGGGAGCTTACCTCTTGGATATCAATGACATTACAACTTGGCAGTAGAACTTCGATGAAGGCCTTGAGTGCTTCTACAGTCTCCTCTTCTTCAATCCTCCAATTTGAAAAATCTTGTAGCCACTCGTTCATGATTGATGGCATGCATCGCTACTCTTTGTGGATTGAAGGTCTTTGCAAATCCCTCCTCAATGATGGGGGAACCAAATGAGAGGTCGAAGTGCAAATTTGGCATGACAATAACTAAATACAAGTTTGTGTACAAAAAATTAAATGGTTCTGTTGATAGCAGATAAAACATAACAAATTTGTGACACTTAATAGGGAAAAATAGTTTTGTACGCCGTGTTGTTGATGTATCGAGTGCTCAAACCAAGTCTTTATATTTTTCATCAATCAACTTATTACCAATTGTACTTGATTGAGAAGAAAGGTCACTAAACTGATATATATGGCATACACATTAGAGAGAGATGCTACATTTAAATTTACATGCAAAATACTCATGTAATATAAAGCATCTTGGTCCTTCAAGTTATCATCTTCAGTTGGTAGAAAATACCTCTAATCAATTTGCATACGATCTTTCCTACTCAGTCCCACAAACCCAAATGCCTTTTCTACAACTCTTCCACCGTGTGCGACTCCTTTTGTGATAGCATTTTGAGATGCTTGCTACAAATAATTTATTGCAAAGTCGACACCACCAAAAAATTAGTAACGGCAAGGGCTACGCTCCAATGCCAAGCTTGCAAAGTTCTGGCTCCGTTGCAAGGCGAGCTCCCACGAGATTTTAAATGAGTTATCTTGCAAATCATGTGTCTATTTTGCGAGTTCTTTATACCAATGGGGTCATGGTGAGTAGAGCTACATGTTAGGACCATACATGATGAGAAATGGTGACATGTAATACATTATCTGTGTTCATACGCATTTGCTGCACGGAGTGGTTACACACAGGATATTGGGTTAGAGTCCATACGGTAGTGACCTCTTGGTAAGTAGAGTGTGCCCTATGAGTTTCGTGGTGATTCGATCACATTTGGTCTTGATTTGGAGAGTGTGAGCGTTATAGGTTGAGCTGCATTCATGAGCACATAGTAGGGTGTGTGCATGGTTAGGTGGCCTAAATACCTATGTCCCGGACATTGGTGGTGGAGAGGTAGCTTCTTGCATATTAAAGTAGGAACCAAGAGAAGAGTTCTAAATAAAACTTTAAAGTTTCAAAGCGTGGACATTTATGATTAAAATATTCCCACGAGCTTTGGCAGTTTTGTAGTTCCATAGTTCCCTCCACGCCCCTGGAGAACTTTCAAACAAAATTAGTCGGATGTCTCTCTCTCTCTCTCTCTCCTTCTCTCTCTCTCTCTCTACATGCACAGAAACCAAGCACAGGAGAGTGAGCATTGATAGTCTTGCAGAAACGTTTGCACAGAAGCTTCTCTATGAACCAAACACAGAAGGGGAGTTTCTTACAAAGTTGGTAGTCTTGCAGGAGCATTTGCACATAAGCTTCTTTTCCAGGCAAAGACAAACACAGAAGGGGAGTTTTGCAGGAGGTTTTGCAGAGAAGACGTTTTGCTTTTGTTTTCCAATCGACAAGCAGCTAGAGCAGCTTTTCGAGCTAAGCACAGAGGGTGTTGGTAGTGAAGAAGGAGGTTTCAAGAAACAACTACAACTACAACTACAACTACAACTACAACTTATACATTGCAGGAAGAGTGGTCAGTGTGCACTCTTTGCCACATATCAAGAAGGCCATGGTGGGAAGACAGCCATGTCTTGACCTTACAAGCGGTAGGACTTTAACTTTGGTCTACATGGCACCCACATCAAATGAAGCAACCTCAAGCATTGGATCAGCATTGGTTCCAGCACCCTTGGGTAATGGGTTTATTGGAGAAAGAAACAGGAATGCATCTATGGAAATAGCATTGATTGGGGCATCGAAAAGTTTTGGAGCAGGGATAATAGATGGAACAACATGTGTTGAAGCTCCCTCAGGTTTTGGAGCATGTGCAAACCATGCCGGCATTTGTGAGTGTGCAAAATGTAGAAGGCTTGCTGCCAGAAGTTATGAAGCTCGTAGAAAGAGAGAGTATTGTCGCAAGCTCAAGGAAAGTTGGAACCAATATCCATCTTGTCCGCTTATTTCAAAACGCCAAGCTATCGCAAAGCGTATTGTCACATGTTTCAAACAGCACACAAGAGACCTTGACAACGAGACAAATGAATCCATCATGAAGGATGTGCTGAATGATGGTTGCATGCGTGGGCTCAAAATTGAGACGTGAGAGAATCCAGTGCTGGTGGGTTTCAGGGACACTCTTTCCACCATTAAGAAACCCAGGAGCAAGAAAGAATTGTTTCTTAAGAGGGCGACTATCATGATGGCCATGAGAAAACCGGCCCCAAACATTTATGCAGCTTCAAAACTTCTAGGGACACATCGTAGAAACTTCTACGCAGCAAGAGAGAAATTAAAAAATGAATTCGTGCCATTGCATTTATGCGAGCAACAGGCACGCACAAAGGATGCAATCTCTGATGAGGTCAAGGAATTGGTGCTCTCCTTCTAGACAGAGAATACGCATGTCTCACCGAACAAGAAGGATGTGTGCCGAGACGAATCAAGAGAAAATTGTGGCAAAAGCATCCTATGCATCTTCTAAAGCAACCCCAGGTGAATGTTTTCTGCATTCTGATGTTTTTCCGCACTTTGAAAAGCGTCCTGAGATTACATTAGCTTCATTCCTATCTTTCTTGTTGGCGTGTTGTAAGTTTTTTCGTAGCTACAAGATTAGGTGGGATAAATACGGTAATCAGCCCTATGGTGGCAGCCACCCTCTGGTTTTCATGAGTCCTACCATTGGAGTGATATGCGGCAGGCTGTCAGTGCTAATACAAGCTTAGTTCTTGCTGCATATCTACAGGAATGGTTTTCATAGTCACCAGATTGTGTGAGGTAAGGGTGGTAGCAATCAATTTTAAGGAAGAAGTCATTGATATGATGCCCTATCAATCAGCATGCAGCTTATAACTTGGGATGTCCACCTACTATATATATTAGTATCTTCAGAAGTCATTGTCTTGGTGGCTACCCAATCTATAATACATATTGAGTGTAGCTACTTACTAGTAGGCATCCAGGATGGTAGTTATAGTGTTGCTTGTAATAGAAATGTGTTGGTCTGGTAGCTAGGTTTTTTGAGTTGGTGGGGTTGTAGTAAAAAATTTGTTGGTGTGGTAGCTAGGTTTTCCCATCTGGTGGTGTTTTAGCACAATGTAGCAATTCAGGTCAAGAGGTGGCTATTTTCCCTTTTCACATGACTAGTACGTCCTTGGTAGCTACCTTTTGTAAGTACCTTGCTGGTAGCTATCCCATTCTTTGTGGTAGAGTGTGCTCATGAGGTGGATACAATGACATGGATTTCAGTCTTTCTTGAGTGCACCACAATTATGGTCTAGGTAGCTACCCATTTGGCTTGCAGCCTCCCAAGGTAGGGCGTGACCAATCCCTTGCTACCTTCCATACATGGTAGCTATCCCCTAGGGTTCAACTTGCTATTGGTTGAAGATTATAGTCAGATAGCTACCACTCTACCTTCTCTTTTGGTTGGGTGCTATGTGGTGGTAGGTGCATGAAACTGGTACACTAACAGATCATACAAGTAGCTACCCCCCTAGGTGGTGGCAACCGGAAAAAGAGCTCATCAAGGAGGCTAGTCTGGTGATGGGTGGCTATAGATTGCATGACACCTACTAGCTTCCTGTATTGGGGAAGGTATTTTGAAGTGCATGGTTTCCATCAAATATACTTAAGCTTACTAGGCCATAAGTAGGTACAATCAAGTGCATAATAGAAATAGGTCAACAATTTTTTTTTTTACTTGCTACTTAAACCGTGCTCATATGGATGCAAGGTCCAAAGGTTTGCATGTTTACAGGTAGAATTCTTCCTTCAATTTCAAAGAGCCCACCCAGATGTGAAGATTGGGCAACGAACTTTCGAGAAAATGAATCCATACTTTGTCCGCAAACTTAAGGATAGGTACACGTGCTGCTGCATAACACATGTCCAAATGTCTTTTTTGAGAGATGCCTTAAACCAGATAAGGCAAGGTTCTCTTGGCTTGCATTTCGTCAGTTGTACTTGCCAATGTAAAATTTGTGGGGCCACTGACAAGTGCAATGCATGTGCTCAAACCTACAGAAGTATGACATTACTATGGGAATTTGTTGTGTGTCCGACGTCTGAAAGTGGCAGCCATCACAATAAAAAATGTTTAATGGGAGAATGCTCTATTTGTGGACCTAAAAAAATGCCTCCATGCCCAAGGGAAGAATCATTGACAGGATGCATCGTGACAGCCAGGCTATTCGAGGATGTCGAAGTTGGACAAACAGATGCCGGGAAAAAGAAGAAGAGGAAAGTCCTTTCATTCAAGAAGATAAATAGCAAAGAGCTTCTGGTTTTTTTAAGGGACCACTTGAAGAATTATATCCAACATAACTCTGTGTATAGATGGCAGGCTGAGCAATTGAAAGAGTGTCTTCTAATTTTTCCAGAAATGGTGGTATTGTCTGTAGTGGACTTTGCAAAGAACTACACGTTCAAAGAGCAGAACGAGATTCAAACAATGCACTAGTACTATGATCAAGTCACAATATTTGTCCACATCACCTATATCCGTGTAGCAGGAGTGGTTCAAAAATATTATCACTTCTATATATCAAATGACAAGACTCATGATACTCTTTTTGTTCAACATTGTTTCATGTTACATCACCAATGGTTGCAACAACTTAGCATAGCAGTCCAAGAACATTGGGTGTGGTTGGATGGCGCGGCCTCTCAATTCAAAGCCAGGAGGCCTTTTTACTTTGTTTCTAGGTATGGCACTCTAACAGGGGCTCTTATGACATGGAATTTTTCAGGATCAGGTCATGGAAAAGGTGAGCATGATGGAGTAGGGGTTGTCATCAAACGTCATCTCACTCATGAGCAGTTGAAGCCAAATGGAGTAAGACTCCAGTGTGCACATGAAGTTGTAGCATTCTTGAGGGAGACCATGTCTACAGGCGCAGAGGCTTCTTATCCATCGAAGACCAGGCTAGTATCACGAGTGTTTTGGGAGATCAAGTTAGATGTGGTCGATCGAAGTCAGGCATGGGATTGTAAGGTTTTCCCTAATGCATGGAGCATTCATGCGAATCTGGTTATTTGCTGACAAATGGGAGAGCTCTAAAAAGTAGGACACTATCATGCTTTTGTAGTGCATGTATGCACGGTCTCTGGAGGAGATGCTCCAATTCTGCGCATGTGGGGTCTTGGGAGTATGTTTTGATCGAGCCCACAGATGACTTTGAGGTGGAGGAAGAAACAGACAACCCAGCCTATGAAGGACATTATGATGCCCTTATAGATGTTCTGCATGTAGATGATAACTTTGTTGTTGCTGCAAGTGCAGACAATGAAGAGCTTGTGGACTTCTATTTGTTGAAGTGCACGGGAGAGAAGTCATGCATCGAGTCTCCAATTACCGATGCTTGGGGTAATTATTGCCTGCAAGGATCTTATGTGGTTAAGGGAATTTGGTATGAGCAGCGATCTGGAATCCACATGAATACGAGCTCTTGCACTCATACCTTGTGAGAGCTATCAAGTTTCCCATGGAGAGAATCGACCATAACTTGTTTATGATGTCCTCGGATGTATATGAGGCTGTTTACAACAACATTCCCTTTGATACATACGGACCTTAGAATTTCCAGTATATTCAATGAGTAAAGTATCCTTTGTTTCTTCCAAATTAAATGGTGCAAGGATATACTGCTATGTTGTTCTTGGGCTCTAATTCACAGTAGGACGTCTGCTCTCTATTTTTGTACATGTAATGGTTCCTTCCTTTCACTTTGGAGGTTGCTGTGGGTAGAGAAGTGTTTGCTCTGTAATGCCTTTCACTTGGAAGTTGTTGTGGGTAGGGAAGTCTTCAGCTGATGGTTTAGGGTTCGAGGCACAAGGCCTCATCGTCAATGAACAAACAATAATCCAACCAAAATTCAAAATCTCCTCTAAATCCTTAAACCTCAATTTAGCCAGAGTGGGTGATGACTAGGTGTGAACAAGTCAGGAACCTTGGTATTCAAAGCCATTGCAATTTCCCACTTCTAACTAAAAAATAAATACCGCAAGGGGCCCCGGACTTTCGAGCCAACCAGGTGTTGAGCGAGGAAACGAGTTTAAAGTATGTGTGTGTGAATAATTCTAGGTATTAATTGAATGAATTACCGCTTTATGAGACCATAGACGGGTTTTATGGTTCCATCAACAAAATTTGAATTGTTTTCTACAAGTCTGACATGGACAAATTTGGGTGAAAAGGATTCATAGACAGTTGCCTTACAGGTGAGAAAAACTAGCATCCTCGAGTCACGGTCTCTCTCTCTCTCTCTCTCTCTCTCTCTCTCTCTCTCTCTCTCTCTCTCTCTCTCTCTCTCTCTCTCTCTCTCTCTCTCTCTCTCTCTCTCTCTCTCTCTCTCTCTCTCTCTCTCTCTCTCCGCGGAAAAGAAGGTGGACAAAAACTATAACATAAAACTACACCGTAACGGCTGAAAACCCCAACACAAGGCTGAAAATTGTCGAGGTAAAACCATTGAAATATTATATCACAGCAAAATCCCAAGGGGACGAGCCTCGGCCATAACAAAAAAGACATAGGACTAAGATTAAGGATCCACAACAGGAGCTTTTGGTAAGCGGTAGGAAGAACAAACATCCAAGAAGAGGATTAAAGTCTTTAGCTGATGGTTCCCAGACTAAGGCACAAGGCCTCATCATCAAACTCCAACCGCGAATCAATTAAAAAATTGGAACTGTAAAACCATCATCCTCTCTCTCCCCCCTCCCTCCCTCTCTCTCTCTCTCTCTCTCTCTCTCTCTCTCTCTCTCCCTCCCTTTCATTTCTCTCTCTAACTCTCCCATGCACACAATCTTCTATTTCAAAATTGTCATGAGTATGAATCATGAGTCAGAGGGGGTAGCTACCATGAGACAACAGGTAGCTACCATGTAGAAACAGGTAGCTACCAGAAAGAAATAGATAGCTGCCACATAGAGCTACCATGTAGATAAAGCTAGCTACCATGCTAATACTAGATAGCTACCAGTCATGAGCAGCTAGCTACCATGCTGAAAATAGATAGCTACCAGTAATAAGAAGCTAGCTACCATGCTGAAAATAGATAGCTACCAATCTTTAACAGGCAGCTACCATGCAAAAATAGATAGCTGCCAATCAAGGATAGGCAGCTACCTTGTAGAAAATAGAGCTAACATTCATAAACAGGTAGCTACCATGCAGAAATAGACATCTACCATACAACAAGATTTATACTGGTGGCATTTGCAAGGAGTCTACAACACATTTGACTAAGATTTAAAAATTTCAACTCAATTACAAATGACTTGAAGTACCGCGTATCATTTCCCAACAAAATCAGAAATGCCAAGAAGTCACGATATCCATTTTAGTATGAAGCCAGTTACAGATTCAAGAAGGCTGATATAAACAGGTCAATGATACAAAAAGGGGTTATCAACTCCCACTGGCTGTTTACACAAGTACATAGGCCCAAACCTAAACTTGGTCTCTTACGATCGAGTCACTTTTCTCTGTGACCAATATTTGATAACATATTGGGAAACCTGATCCTTCTCATTTGATATCATGTGCATCCTAACATACTGATCAGAATCTTGCACACAGTTCCACCCCTTTAGCCACGGCAAAAGAGTGTTCGTGAGGTAGCGAGGATCCTGTGATTCATCATCCGATTGAAATGTTGGTGGACATATCATGGTTGTATCACTGTTGAGAATATTTTTGTATCGTGCATCGTCCACCATAAGAATCGGTGACCCCCTCCAATGTGGTCTCCTTTTTAAGAGCTCCAGTAATCCCTTTACAAAAACTGGTTTTGCTTCGCCACCTTGCAGCTCTCTGATATCAATAAGTCTAAAAGGAAATTTGACGCAATCAGTTTGGCAAAATTGCTCTTTCCAAATTCTGGGGTGCATCCCGCTCAGGAAACCCTTAAGTGTAATATTCATGTTTCTGTTAGTGCAGCTGGACCAGATGCAAAGGTGAAAAATGTCTGCGCATTCACGAAGAAATTGAAGCACATCTCGCCTGATTATGCAAAAGGTGCCATGGTCACTGCCTCCCTTGAACACTTTTCGACAGAGAAAATCTTTGGTTCTCAGAGGGATCTCTGGATTGGGGTATCTTCTCAAGAGATTCTCATTCATGTCTAATACCAGGACTTTTTTAGCAGGACAGGTTGGAGGTGGTGTACCCTCCATCAGCGGAGCAGTCACAATGCTAATTGGGAAAGGCATCAGAACATCCTTCCACCTTTCTGTACAGGAACTTACATCTTGCTGTAACTCTGGCAAATGCACTTCTTTTGGAGGCTCTGGCTGCACATCTTGCCCCAGAGGGAAATCTTTCTGAGCATCACCGACAAGGATGAAGTCTGGAGGGGCCGCTGGGTGCACATGCGTGGATGCCCCGGCAGTAGGATCATGTGATTCATCATCAGACATTGTACCACTCTTCATGTCAGTGCCTTCCTTGCCAGGAAAAATAGCCAAAGATTGTATCAGCAGGAGTAGCTCCTTTGTTGTTTTTGTTGTGTTGGCAAAACCTGTGCGTCATAAAGTAGACAAGATCTTCAAAAGCCCTTTCAATCCTTGGGGCATTACCCATTTCCACCTGCTATAGCCCAAGGGTTTGAGTTCCTCTAAACAAACAGAACGCAAGAGTCAAAAAGTTGCAATATTAATTTTTTTAAGAGAAAATAGATCTCACCTCAATGGACAAGGCATCAAAAGACACATGCACCACATCACAAGTCACATAAAAAAACACTTTGACAGTGAAAGAGGAACTCCACGTTGATCCAAACGTTCTATTGTTACATTATGAAAGGATTGCGGTACAAATAAGGATAGTGGTTTGATACAAAAAGGATGGTACAACCAAAAAGGCTCATAGAAGGGTTGGCTATAAAGCATCACTCATGGACACTAGGTAGAGTCTAAGCCAGACATTATAGACATCATAGAAGGGTTGGCTATAAAGCATCACTCATGGACATTATGAAAGGATTGCGGTACAAATAAGGATAGTGGTTTGATACAAAAAGGATGGTACAACCAAAAAGGCTCATAGAAGGGTTGGCTATAAAGCATCACTCATGGACACTAGGTAGAGTCTAAGCCAGACATCTTTTTGCCCGTGTGTTTGCAACACTTTTTTTGAGGTTTTCTCCGCTTACTGCACCGGTATCCCATCCACAACCACAGAATCCTTCTCTTTAGCACTCTCTGACCCTTTGGATGCATCCAGCCTTTCATTATGGTCTCCCCTTGCCCCCCCTGCAGGAGCAGTAACTATTAATAAACACGCTAATCAAGCCATACATATGCAAACATCTCAGAGACTACCCAGTTATACCTGAAGTCCCTTTGTGTTTTTTTGCATTTCTTGCCGCTGCAAAAGCCTCTGCAATATCAGGGCTTTTTGAGGGAGATTTCTCTTGGTTCATCGGTATGGATGTCAAGGGTTTGCTAGGATACTGGCTCTTGAAGAGCTCCACTTCTTCCCTGACAAGTGGTGATTCCGCAAGTATTTCATGCACAATGGGGACACATCACCATCCATAATTGGGTTCCTCTATATCAGGTACATCTGTTTCTGAAACATCCCAAAAATAAACTCTAGGTGCATTGTAAAAAACAATGATGAGTAAACTTTGTACTAAACAAGTGCTTCGAAGCACCCAAGGAACTGTTGTTACCTTCTAGATTGCAATGCCTCTCTTCCTTATCGGAGAGAACACTTATCGTAGCACCCACTTTTGGAGATCACTTTGGTGTTTAGATCACCCTTTTTAGCATCTGATCAATAGCTAGGAAGCTTAGGCAACATTTATTGACAAGACCATACAAATATTGTACGAATGTCCCCAAAGAGAGGGTTACCAAAACTGTCATCTGATTTGGTTGAAAGGACCTGCGCCTCACTTTTTTTCTTGGAGGTAGGTTCTACAAAAGCATTAGGCAATTTAGGTTATGACAAGCTATGCTAGATACCATTGCATGAAAAAGGTATCTAGCATAGCTATCCCCAGACTGGTAGCTACCACAATACTAGTGGGTAACAACACTGTGCTGGGTGTCTTAAACCATAGTAGCTACAATTTAGCCAGTACAACATTGGTGCCTAAAGATTGAATGCAAGACACATGATCATGGCAATAAATTGGTAGTCACCCCTACCATAGCTACCACCTTTGGAGTAGTTAGCACATAAGCCACTAGCCACCTAGCCACCTACTATCCAGCCAGCAACCAAGTCAACACTTGTGACTAGGCAGGCCTGACTTGGGTGGGGTGGACCACCACCTACCATAGGTACTACCACCTTTGTAGAAGCTACCACATAGTCACTAGCCACATACTACCCAACCAGCTAGCAAGTCAGCATTTGTGACTAGGTAGTGCTGAAGGGTGGCTACCTGTGACTAGGTAGTGTTGACTAGGTAGCCACCACTCAGCAATAGCTAGTCACTAGCTAGCTATGAGTAGCTAGTGGTAGCTAGTGAGCAGCTAGCCATCTACCACCCAGCCAACTGCCACCTTGCCAGCTAAGACCTACCTAGCTAATATCTAGTCTAGAACACCTATACATGGTACCACCTAGCCAACCACATTGCTACCACACGTACAAGAGGTACCATAGTTCTCTTGGAGGGAAGCTGCCTGCCATTAAGAAATAGGCACCATAGCTACTGTCTAACAAGGTGGCTACCCTTCATGTCCCACTATTAGATGTCTGGCCCAATAAGAACCACTTTGGAAGCTAGTACTTGTGGAGATGCAATTATAGGTAGCCACCTTTGAGATCATGCTCATATGAAACCTACAAGTATGCACAGGCCTGAAGTTGTACTAGTAGTAGACTAATTCTACCACAAACACAACTACCTCTATGTTAGGTGTCTACCCATATGTTACCTAGGAAGATGGTAATAACAATGCACATTCTCAGCTACATTCATAGATACCATATGTAAATGAGCAAAATGACTGCTTACCAAACTTTAAGCATCCAGGAGATGTGTCGCCCCCACTGTCTACAAACATTAATTCCTTGATATATCTGGGATGAGACGACCACAACTTGCAGCCAAGCATTTTCCCTCTCTGTCAGCAAGGCTGGCAAAACAATATATGTGGTAAGCATGTCTTCAAGGGAGTATGAATATCCCCAACGCCTCTTCGTCGTACATGAGCAGGCCACATGCACTGCAGCTATCACGAACCTGCGATATCTCAGCATTAGGTGGTGGCACTTTGGGGGGTGGAACCTGCAAATGAACCGGGCTTTTTTTTGCGTTGCATGGCATTTACAAAATCAACACAAGCATTCAATATGGGGATAATTTCTTCATTCATCTCAATTTCCCTAGTAATCTCAGGTAACTCTGCACTGCAATCATCATCCTCCACCTCAGCTTGCAAGGTCTCTAGCGTCATTTCGAGCTTGAAGACCCGTGTCTTCTCCCTTTCCACATCAGCACTATCCACCACAGATGATTGCAGCTCCCCCAATTGATGTTTGGCTTTAGCAAGCTACGTTGTCACACTGTAAATGATTGACATTGCCCCCTCATTTCAATGCACATTTGCTTGCATGGCATCTCGTCTTTGACACGCTTCATGGTACTACGTTAATGCCTTTGCTTGGCTGAATGCCACAGCCATTTGAACATCATCAAGTTCACGAAGAGACAAATTTCCAAGCCTTGAAAATTTGGCCACATTGTGCAAGCCAAAACCCCTGTTGGCATCCCCATCATCTACATTCGTAACCATGGTCATGTGCCGCGAGCTCTGTGGTGCACTTGTGGAGTGGAACGGTGCCCATCTCTGTTTCTTCAGCTGCAGCTTGCTAGATTCCATATTGGCTGCAATGCTCTCAGCAAAAGCTGCCCAATTCACAGCCCCTCTCAAATGTTCATAGAGGAAACCCCTGGCAAATGCCTTTGTTACCTCCATACCATATTTCCCAGGAGGCCCTGGTACACCAAAGTGAACTTGGAGTAGAATTTGCTCCATAATTCCTTCTTAACAAACCTGCATTTGACTTTGTTGCCTCTCTTTGGCACCTCAGTAAACACTTGTAGCCAGTCTTCATCTGAAAAATCCTCCTCATTGAGGAGCCTAGGATCCTGTCCAGCACAATTAAGCTTGTACACCTCATGGGCCTCTGCTTTTGTCATGCAAAACTAGCTCTTTCTCTCAAAGTTGACATGAGGAGGCTGCCACCTAGACATCGATGCAGGAGAAGAGGGGGTTCCAACATTTTGGTTTGATCGGGAACCACGAGCTTGCCTCTCCTCTACAACAGGTGTTGCATGAGTAGGATTTGGCCTTCTCTTCTTCACCCTACATGTGTCATGGTCCTCCCCCTCAGAAGTAGAGGATGCAGCTCTTTTGTTTGGAGAAGCATGCACGACGTGCCTAGGTGGTGTCTTCCTCACCGGCTTGCTCTCCTTCTGCCTTGCTTCTTGCTCCTGAGACCTGTGCCTGTGTGCCTTCCTTTCTTTCCCCACCTGCTCCTTGACGTGTTGTGGAGAGGACTGAGCCCGTTTGGTGTGCGACAGTAGCTCCATGCCCCCAGCTCTCCGCGTCATAATTCCCCCGCTCGCGGCTGTTACAAAGGGGCCCAAGCCACTCAAACTCACTTTTTGAAAAAAGACACTAATATGTATATATTGAAAAAAAAAACCCCCATGTTCTCAAATTCGGTACTACAAGTGACCTCCACCACTTACAAACTTAGGTAGAACATGAAGTGGCTAGCCCCCAAAAATCAAGTAGCTAGTGTACCACCTTAGCATGCATATACCCAGTATGTCTAGGTTTGATTTCCTCGATTAGTGATTGTCTTAGAAGGTCGAGTAGTTGATTGACAACCATCCACTTGTTTCCATGTGCCTACGGGTCGAGCTTTGTCCTTGGCAGACATTTAGTTTTTTGGCCTTGTTCTCATTGTGCTAGCATCTGCTCGCGGCATATCTGTCAATAGTTGTCAAGTTTGATGCGTTATGCACATTACTATTACAAGAGTCACTTTCAAGAAAGCACGGGGGTAAATAGCGTGCAATTGAAGAGGCGTTTTTTTGCTACTCAAAGGAAAAGGGGTAATAGCAATCTAGCCACTTCTTGTTGTTCTTTGATGACCAAAAAATCACTTGTTGCTAATGCTTCTATTGGCACCACTTCCTCTAGAAACTCTGATGGAAAAGGCAAAAAGAAGATGCACTGCCATTATTGTAAAGCTAATGATCACTTGATCAAGTAGTGTCCAAAATTGACAACAAAAGATTCTAAGAAGAAAGACGCTGGTTCCACTACAAGTGTAGCTATTGTAGAGTCTTCTATGAAAGGAGATTGTCATGTTGATATAGATGCAAAATGGACTTTTAGTGCAGAGTGTATTAATGATCCTTCTATCCAGGATGCATGTATGTCAATTTTTGTAAAATTCTCATGTGTGGTACTTTGATAATGGTGCTAGAAAGCACATTACCTCTCATCGTGACTTATTTACCTCTCTCAAGGATGTCCCTCATGAGGATACAATCACTTGTGCCAATAATGCCTCTTATTCGGTCAAGGGAGCTGGAACGATTGTGGTGACTGTTGTGAATGGTATCCCTTTCACACTTGTGATACGCACTTTATGTACCTGGGATCAAAAAGAACCTTTTGTATGTATTTGCACTTGCTAGACTTGATATTGTTGTCAAATTTGTGAATGACAGATGTACACTTCATGATCTCAGTTTTGGTGATGAAATTGTTGCATCTGGCATTTTATGTTGTGGTTGTATAAAATCACTTTGTATGACACATGTGGATAGAATTTTGTAGATGCAGTTGTGGATTCAAAGGTTGTTTCAAATGCAAAACATTAGCATGCATGTTTTGGGAATCTAAATTTTTCTAGTTTGATGCGTTTGTATAAAGTTGATATGGTGGCTTCTTTGCCGCCTCTTGAAGCACCTGTGAAGCATGTTTGTGAAGGTTGTATTTTTGGTAATATGGAGCGTTGGAAGTTTCCAAAGGATGGTTTAGTTAGGGCTACATAGAGATTGCAACTTGTGCATAGTGATGTTTATGGGCCCATGCAAACTCCGTCCTTGGGCAATTACCTTTACTTCGTGACTTTCATTGATGATTAATCCTGGCATGCATCATTGTACCTGCTTAAAAAGATAAGTCCAAAATGTTTATGTGCTTCAAGCAATTTTTGGCTCTAGCTGAAAATGTCTCCAAGTGTACTATGGACACCCTCCGTTTAGATCGAGGGGGGGAGTATAGGTCTCATGAGTTTAATGCATTTCTGGCTAGTCGTGGGAAACGCCAATGTACAATGTCATACACATCTCAGCAAAATGGTATTGTTGAGAGGAGAATTAGTTCACTTACGGAAATGGAAGGATGTATGATCAAAAGTCAAGCTTTGCCACATTCATTTTGGCTTGAGGATATCATGTGTGCCACTTATGTACTTAATAGGCGTCCTACAAAAGCTTTGCAGTCTATGACTCCATATGAAGCATGGCATGATAGAAAGCCATTTATTGATTACCTGCGCATTTTTTATTGTTTGGCTTATGCTTTGGTGCCACAAATGCAGACAAAAAATTGAATGAGAAGATTGTCAAATGCATTTTTGTTGGTTATAAACTGAAAGCAAAGTTTATAGGTTGTACCATCCGCAAATAAAGTGTATCTTAGTTTCACGTGATGTTCTGTTTGTGGTAAATTTTGTTCAACCTTGGGTGTCATGTATTAGAGATATTAATGTAATCTGACAGCACATTTATGACAGTTTTTTGCCTCTTTTTAGTGGTTGAAATTTGAATGTAAATTCAAGTGAGGCAAATGTAGAGCCTATGGGGTTTTCTAAAAATGTTACAGATCAACCTATTACTAATGCAGATATACATAATGTACTTGATGTGGAAAAGGCTGAGAATGAGCAGGCTAGAGATATGCCAAAATGGTTGGTGTATACTTTGCGTGATAGTAAATTGGATGCACCTTTGTTTAGTCATACTCATTTAGGTTTTTTCCATGCATCTTTTGCATCAAATTGTTATGCTTTTTCTGTTTCCAATTTATGTGATGTTGAGGAACCTCTGTCTTTTGATGAAGCTCAAATTTCAAAAAACTGGATGGCTACCATGCAACCAAAATATGATGCAATTATAGAAATGACACATGGACTTTATGTCATTTTCCTCTCAGCAAAAAGGCCATTGGTACAAAGTGGGTTTACAAGTTGAAACGTGAACCGGATGGTGAGATTGATCTCTATAAGGCTTGACTTAGGTTATGCACAACAAAAAGGCATAGATTATGAAGAGACTTTTGCTCTTGCTTTTTGTATGACTACTGTGCATTTTCTATATGCATTGGTAGCTCATTTTGGATGGGATGTACATCAATCAGATATTGTTACTACTTTCTTGAATGGTGACATCTTTGAGGAAGGTTATGTAACACAGCCTTGCAGTTTATCATTAAAGGATATGAAGATAAAGTGTATGTAAGAAAGCTTTGTATGGGTTGTAGCAATCTCCTCGTGCTTGGTATGAGAAAGCTGACACTTATTTGGTTAAACGAGGCTTTTGTTACAGTCCAATAGAAAGCACTTTGTATGTAAAATGTGAGGGTGATGTAATTCTCATTGTTGTTCTATATGTGAATGATTTGTTGGTCAGTGGTTGCAATGAGGCACATATTTTTGAATCTAAGACTGATTTGAATGCTACTTTCAAGATGAAAGATTTAGAGCTATTGTGTCATTACTTGGGCATATAGTTTAAGTAGTGTGATGGTGGTATTGCCTTGTGCCATACAAGTTACATAGAGACATTGCTATGTAAGTTTGGACTTGAGAATTACAAACCTATTACCACTCCCACAGAAACAGGTCTAAAATTGAGTCTTCATGATGTTGCTGATCCTGCCAATGTCACTCTGGATGCCTTATTTATGTATGTAACACAAGGCCAAATATTCAATTTGCAATCTCACAAGTCTGCACATTTATGCATAGCTCAGGGTCTAAGCATTGGCAAAATGTCAAGTGGATCTTTTCTTACTTGAGTGGAACTTTACATCTTGGGTTGTTTTATGTCAAGGGGGGTCATTGGCACATTTACATGATTTTTTAGACTCAAATTGGGTTGGTTGTTATGACACATAAGTGTCCATGAGTGATTTTTGTTTCATGCTTGGCAGTTCATGTATATCATGGTTGAGCAAGAAGAAACCTATTGTGGCCACTTCCAGTTGTGAGGTTGAGTCTTGGGGGGGTCACTATATGTAAAACCTATATATCACATGCGTTGAAGGACTTTTTATCAAACCCCTTAGCTGTGAATTTCTCACCAATAAAAGAAACCCTTTTCCTATTAAATTTGTCAATATTTTTTTGAGATTATTTTTTCAACACCCTCTTGTGTGTAAACCTGTGAGAAAATATAGAATAAAATAACCCCTACTGTTGAACCCACGTGATAGGCATTTTTTACCATAGTGACCTCATAAAAGGCTGAGTATAGGGAAGTCTTCACAACTATGGTTGAATGTGTATGACTCAAATGCCTTATGTCTGATTTGGGTGTTGGACAGGACACTCCCAACATCATCTACACTGACAGTCAGAGCACATTGGCAATTGCAAGGAACCCAGTCTTCACAACTATGGTTGTGTGTATGGTTCAGATTCCTTATGGCTAATTTGGGTGTTGGACAATTGTTCCAGGAGCGAATCACACCACCCATAAAGTGCATGCAACACAACCTAGATCAACATAATGTCAATCGAGGACACAGATGACATGATAGGCACACGGAGGAAATCTCTTTAGCTTGTCAAGCTGAGACCATCCTACACATACAACACTCTGGAAGGCCAACTAAAGCACAACCTAGAATCTCACTACTCTCAACTACACCACCTAGCCACATACACACAACGGAAGGAAACCCATCAAATCATACCAGAATCTCATGAAACTTAAGGAACACCATCCCCTCACTAGGATACACCTGTCCCTTAGCCTCTACACTCAAAATCCTAGCTCTAGACCCATCTGCAAGAAAAACGTATAAAGACAGAGCCAAATTTTGAAAGTGCCCGAAACTAAAATCTATGAGTACCTATGTGTAGCTTATGTCGCTACGATTCTAATGACTACTTGAAAGTGCCCGAAACTAAAATCTATGAGTACCTATGTGTAGCTTATGTCGCTACGATTCTAATGACTACTTGAAGGCCAAAAACAGACATCGTTTGATATACTTACGGCCACGAGTAGCTCGTAGATGCGCAAGCGCATATGCTCCATTCCGTGCGGAATGCTTGGTGTTGGTGCGTAGCTCTTGCCGAGGCTAGCATGAGGTGAAGTCGGATCTACAATGTGATGAACAAGTGGGGAGTAGCACCAAGATGAAGCTCACACTCTCTCTCTTCCACTCTCACACACAGTAGACAGCAGTGCTAAAGCTTGATTATGATTAAAAAAATTTACAAAAGTGACCTAGGTACCTTATATACTAAGGTCATCTTAAGTTAAACCTAAAATAGAGTTTGAGGGGTCAAATGGCTTGGTGTTTACAATCTAGAAGTGACATTGCACCCCAGCTTCTGCAACTAGACTACCTACTTATTACAAATGATGTTTCTAACCATAATCCGCAGCATTTCATAACTCCAAAGAATAAGGCTTTGTTGATTTATGTCGTGTTGTTGACCCAGCCGTCAACACTGCCCCCTCCGCGATCATGTCGTCCCTGACACGACCTGGTTGCCAATGTCGGTGCGGTCTTTGTTGTCGTTTTGTTGACGTAAGAAAGTATAGGCTGTAGCCTTTGCACAAGCTCGTCATGTTCGTCCAATCCGATGTACATATTCTTCACATGATTCAAGAAAATCATAATTAATGACGAACTTTATGTCCTTCATACCATGCTCAGGTGCAGCATCTGTTTCTGTCATTATAGGTCCATTGCAAGATCTAAATTCAAAAAGAACCCAGTCTCGTTCAACTTGACTCTTACCATCATGGATAGAGAAAGCTCCATCCATCACGTGATCCCGGAAATCTATAAATTTTAAATATTTGTGATCCTTAGAACAACTTCTACAATCTGTAGAATTGAGTGATTGTCTTTCAGATCTTGTGAGCCAATGACAACTTTGTAAGGATTCTATAGAAATTGTTTGGCTAAACCTTCAACTTCTTTAGGCCAAGTTGCACTTCAACACAAAGTCTGTCTATCATGCCAAATCTGGGAGATATTTTTTCTCATTTGAGGTTCAAAACTGATGTACAGCATTTGATCTTCCTCATTAAGGACAAGATATGTAACCCTGTGAATGTCGGTTTTGTTCATCATTTGTGTCTGCTTTTCTTTGTTGGTGACTCCTTTGTTCCTACATCAAGGTGATCAAAGCCGCATTTGCCACTATTAGCTTTTGTGTGACTTGTAAATCATTATACTGCTTCTACTTGATACATGACTTTATTAAAGTTTGACAACCCCCAGTTAATTCCCCAAGTTAGTAACTTGCTTTGAAAAGGACTTATCCGACATCAGTCATCATTGATGAGCTATCATTGTCCATTTGTACCTAAAATTCATATACATGATGTACAGGGTATGTAGGTGGCTATCATGGCTTCAGCTTTGAAAAAAATTTGCATATTTGGTTAGCTAGGGTTTTTCTCTTTTTTTTCTTTTTTTTTTGAACCCTTTGCTTGTACTCTCTATGCATAGCCTCCTGACAAAGTTTGGCTTGATTTGGGCTTGTATTTGGCATACAAGCTAGCTTTTTTTCATCTCTTGCATTTCAAGCTACCAAACACATGTAGAACCAATGATAAAGACTAGAATTTGGCTTGATCCCTGGTTGCTTTTGTAGACATCTATTACGATAGATGAGTGAAATGTCGTTTCTTCCCCTTTTGTTCTTGTCTTTACTGTTAGTTCCTTTTGTTTGTTAGGCTTCATTAAGTCACATACAAGATACAAGATTATAGTATAAAGATCTACTTCCTGTGTACGGCCTTGTAGTCGCATAAAATGTCTGATGGCAACTTTACACTTGATGGCTGCTTTTGTTTAGTCACATCACCAACTTTTTTTTGTCCTTGTAGGCCATCCCTGATTTTTATGACCATTCTTAGTCATGTTTGGCCTCATGTTGTTGTCGAAGGCTGATCAACATTCTAGCCTTGTGCAGATGACTTTCGAGGCATACCTCATGACATGTCATCATTTTCTTGGACCTTCTTCTCTTTGTACTACTCAACACCTCTTCAGTCTTTTCTTCATCTGGATTATGGATTTTTTTTGTTTTTCTCAAGAAAATCTCAAAAAAACTACAAAATAAAACCAAAAATCAAGTCAGCTAAAAAGAAAAATCATTCTAATAGAATTCTAAACGCTATGTACATTGTACAATGTCCCTAGGGGCTCATATATGGCTTTTGTCTCCAAATTCGTCTTGTAAAGCTGTTATGAGGGCATATACTCTGAATTTTGTCAAAAAAATATCACAACTAAACACAAAAATTCAATACAATTCACAAAACATTGCCCTCTAATATTCATATATTAGGTCCGCATTTAGAATGCCTCCCCCCTCCTATTTGGAGTCCTCCTTGACGACAGGTTATCACCAAGGGTATGAGTTGTGCTTGGGCAATCAAAAATTGTGCCTATGCAAGCCTTGTAATGTAGCCCTATTATGCATACACAGTCAATGCATGGAAAAGATTTATGTTGTGCAAGATGTGGGTATAAGCAATTTGCTTATTGGCATTTGTTGGCGAAGCTTCCTACTCTAAGCAATGTGATTTTTTTTTGAAGCTCCTATGTCATTTTACTTGATGGAAGGTTGTAGAGCTTTTTCAAAGGCTTACTTATCTGTTTGATGCTTCTTTGGAAGTATAGCCCTATGGTTGGTTTTTGTATTTGGCATTGTCCCTCAACAGTGGGTTCTCTTCTAACTGTATTGTAATTGTAGGAGAAATTGAAAGAATTCAAGCGATGGTGCAGTAACAACAGTGTTTTTGGTTTCCTTTGGGACACACTTCTTTGTGATGTCTGGCTAATTTCATTAATGATGCTCGTTTGGGAACCCATACTGGTCCCTGCTTTGTTTGTGTTTGAAGGCTAATTTCATTAATGATGCTCGTTTGGGAACCCATACTGGTCCCTGCTTTGTTTGTGTTTGAAGAGACTTCTTTGGGATCCACCTTGTAGTCAGTAGTGGTCTTTGCTTCAGCCCTTGTACTCTTGGTTGAGGACGAGGTTCAGACTTTGGGAGTTGATATGTTAAGTGTTTTGGAATCCAAATGGACTCCTGACCTCTTTGTGCTTGAAATCAACTTCTTTGAAACCCCAATCGATTTGCGAAAGCTTGCAACTTTGTGACTTTTGTAGATGCTCTTGCAAGCTTTGACTGTTTTCCTTCTAGCATTGGATCCTGTGATTTTTCATCAAAGATCTTTGTCTTCTTGATCCATACCTGTTTTTGGCCAATCTGGCTCTTTAGTATGCAAATTTGTCAAACTTTTTGGTTCTGACTAAGTTGTTCTTTTCTTTTGGCCTTCTTTGGTTGTCACTAAAGCTGCTAGTGAGGGTGATGGCCTAAGTACCTGGTAGGGGATGTCAAAAGAATCATCATTGTCACTACTATCCTCAGTAATATTTCATTCTAGCACTTTCCCTTTGTGGTTTGGCTGGTTATGAAAAGTTACTGTCTGTTTTCTCTTGGATTGTTGTTTCTGGGATGACTTGGGTATCCACCTGCTTAGAGTGTTGGTAGCTTGTTGACATGGCTGTATTATCCTTGTTGCCACGTATGATGATGCTTGTTGCGGTTGCGTTTCCACTGAGGATTTTGGAATCCATTTTTGATGCACTTTATTTTTGTAGCAGTGACATTGGTTCCTGGTTTTTTGATCTGGACACTCATAAAACTGCACATTAGTTAAAGTTTTGTTTTTGTCACCTGTTGGGTCGTCATTTGGATATCCGTTGTCGGCATCTTCTTGAAGCTCCAAGTGTTCTACAGAGTCGTAGAACTCGTCTTCTTTTGCATCTTCATTTTCCTGGATCACACTCACTGCAAAGTAAGGAACAACATCATAGCCATCTTCATCACAAAACTTCATTGTTGGATCGTCTTTGATAGCGCACACATCAAGAGTAGTCAAGATGTGTTTCCATTCAAGTGGCTCTAATTCTTCCTCAGGAAAGGTTTCCGTGGTTTAATCTATATCTTTAATTGCCCTTTCTAGGATTCCTTCCTCTTGCTTTCAGCTTCTGCATTGTGAAGCTCCACATATCCACAGTTCTTTAGGCTTACCCAACCATGCTGGAAGTTCTGATCCTGCTACAGTAGCGGAATCAAACTCCTCCATAGGTGCTCTTGTCACATCCCTATAACTATGGTCCTTCATATTTATCCTTCTCGTGGTTTCCATATGTCTCAAGTAGATATGGTCATATCCCTAATCTTGGACCATTTTCAATTGTCACATGAATGGTCTTCCTAGAATGATGTCATAGTTGTTCTTCTTGCCAAAGTCAACAATAGCAAAGGTTTGCTCATATTCAATTCCACAAGAAGTAACAACTAATTTTTCTAGTAGTCCTATGGGCCTTTCCATGTGTCCATCTACAAGTTGCAGTTTCATCCTTGTAGCCCTCACTGTTGGTTTTGCCCATTTTTTTCCAGACCTCTTTTGTTGCGATGGAAACCCCGACTTCACTGTCCAGGATTTCCATGGCTTTTACACCTTGGAATTCCACAGGAAGAGTGGTGTTCCCATTTTCTCCCTCATAGTACTCACCTACCTTGTTTAATGGCACTAGTCTAGTATTTAGCTGAGGCATTTGTAGCTCTTTGATCCCTTCCTCGATCTGAGTCATTGGTTTTTTGACACCAAATTTCTCTAGGCATTTTCCCATGGTAGCCCACATGTTTGGTCATATTCTAAGAAACTCGGCTCACGTTATTGTACAGGTAACTGGGGTAGATAGAATATCTATCAGCCCTTTTGAATTGATGACCTTGTTGGGAGACAGTCTCTGTGATGGGACTGCAACAACCTTTGACTTGGCCTCGTGCTCTCCCATATAGGATGGTAGTGTTTTTAGCGAATGGGGTTGATTTTCCATAGACTGTACAGATCCTTTGTCTCCCCAATACGATTCCACTTCTAGATTTATTTGAGATTCAGTCTCAAATTCCTCTATTGGTGGAAGAGACACTCCTCTTCCATCACCCGATTGGTTTACTCATCTGCTTAGCCCACTTGCTTCATTGGCCTCTCTAACTTGTTTCCACAATTCGTCAAGACCATCTATTTCTTTACAGCTGTCAGGTATAGTTATGTGAAATCCCTCGGAAGAGTTATCCGTGGTATTCAACACTATCCTTGGCTCTAATGCGGGTCCTTGAACTTTTATTTGTGCTCATGACTGGAATCTAGATCTTTTCATTCTTGGTTTGGTGGGATTACTGGTGTAGGTGGGACAGGGATCACACCCAAAAGTTTTCCATCTGGTGGTTCTAGTAAAGCTTGGGCTTTTTGAATCATTTTCTTGCACATTTCAAGCCTATCCATTTCTAGTTCCGCATATGGATATGTCATCCATCTCTGTTCTTGGGTCTGGTTGTTGTTTAGCCGTGTTGCATAGGCTATTAGGAGGGCGTCTAAATGCTCATTAACCTTCTTGACCAACATTGATCCTCCCAAACTAGCACTTTTTGGCTCACTTTCCGTTGATGGTTCTGCTGGAGGTTGAGATGCCTCCACAAGAGAAGATGCAACCCTTTCCTCATGTTGTCTTATCTTCTCTTCAGCTTGGGTAAGCTTCTCAGCTAAGGATATCTGCTCTCGTTCCCTATGTGCTTTCATCCTAGCCTATCTAGCTTTCCAACTGTTTTGTTTGCTCTTGGTTTTTTGACTAGGTGCGTCCGTCTTTGTCTCACCTGTCTCTAGACTCGCGTCAGTTTCTATTTTGTCTGTCTCTAGATTCTCAGCAGCTTCATTTTGAGCTTGCGCTCTTGCAACTACTTGAACAGGTACGACGCTTTTGTTTTCCGAGCTACTGGGTAGCTGAACAATTCCTGAGACATTCGTTGTGATCTTTCTAACTCGGTTTGGATTTTTTGGACAATTGGGGATCAAGTGAATGACACCACAGTCTAGACAATAGGCATTCACTTGAGTGAATGACACCACAGTCTAGACAATAGGCATTCACTTGAGTGATCTCCTTTTGAGGACATTGTTTGACCAAGTGATTGTCACAGTTTTTGTGACACTCTGTCTCTAGTTGAGGAGCTTCTTCTTGCAATTCCTCTTGGTTATAAACAGGCTCTGACCTTGCTAAGCCTCTATTTGCAATGAGCCACAATGTCCTTTTGTCCATCTCGTACCTTCTTTCTTCAGGTCAAAACGCAAGAGGTGGAGGATGTACCGGCCTCACCATTCCATGTGTTTCTCTCATCTTTTGTCGCTTTGAAGGAAAGTATCCACTTTGGTTGTTATAATATGTTGTAGCTGGTACTAGTGCTTGTTTGTTGGATGGTTCCATCATCTGCGTATATCTCATGTCTATAGGCATTCTAGCACCTGGTAGTGTAGCTTGTTGTCCGAAGACAATCGGTGGCTTTGAAACTCCTACTGGTCCTAGCACATTCCTCATAATGTATCTAGGTGGAGGAGGTGCTACTGGAATAGGTTGCACATACCTATCCCTAGCATATTCCATGCTATAGTAACACTCTTCTCTTGTATGGTTTGTCCATTTTCTCTCAATTTTGTTGATGAAATTTGGCCCATATCTATATTATATATTGAAAAGACAGGGTTCCATCCACGTGGCTGCAAAATGCTTGCAGCCACAGTGAATGGCCCCGACCTTTCTCTTTCATGCCTTACAACGTGGCCTTCCAACTGCCAGCATGGTCTTTGACACAGCACTATCAAATAGCGGGAAAATGTGTTGAACAATGGGCAGGATTAGTTGCTGTGAGTGTTTTTGCACAATGCGAGCAGAGCCTGTGAGCTTTGAAATAGTGCTACCCATGGATGTCTCAAATAGCGGGCGAGTGTTGTAGCCATGCTACTACACCTCGGCCTTGCTCTTTCCTTTTCTCTCTCTCTCTCCCCCTCCCCCCCCCCCCCCCCCCCCCCCCCCCCCCCCCCCTCCCTCTCTTACATATGCTATTGCACGACAGTGTATGTATGTATGTGCAACTGCTAATGACACTGGCTCAAAGAGCTGTTCTTGATGATCCCCTCTCTCCTACATATGCTACACAACAATGTATGTGTGTGTGCATGCTTTAGGTGATGTGTGTGTGTGTGTGTGTGTGTGTGTGAGAGAGAGAGAGAGAGAGAGAGCCCAGGTCGTATGTGTGCATGAACACTCCGATTGTGTCTGCGCTTGAGCGTGCGCTGAGAGAGGGAGGCTCATGTGGTCTGACTGCAAGCACCAACATTGGCATCACCTGCACTCGCCCTTATTTCTGCAGCCATCGTTGTCCATACGATGGACCTGCCATCAGCTATGGCCAACAGACACAGGGGAATTAGTGGACCAGGCTGCATAGAGATATGTGTGTGCGCACGATGTTCATGTCTGCATGTGTGTGTGTGTGTGTGTCTGTGTGTGTGTGTGTGTGTGTGTGTGTGTGTGTGTGTGTGTGTGTGTGTGTGTGTGTGTGTGTGTGTGTGTGTGTGTGTGTGTGTGTGTGTGTGTGTGTGTGTGTGTGTGTGTGTGTGTGTGTGTGTGTGTGTGTGTGTGTGTGTGTGTGTGTGTGTGTGTGAGAGAGAGAGAGAGAGATTGGACATTGTGCCATTGAAGAGCTGGTGGCCATTGGCGCTGATGTGCCTCAAGACATCCGTAACATGCGTCCAATTAAATAATGCTGGCCAGGATGGTTTTTGATAGGTGGTGCGAAGAAGCATGCCTTGCTAAGACCTCTCTCAATACCCTCTCCATTGCAGCACAGCTAGGGGATGACCGATGGACTCAACTATGGCAAGGTGCACGAGGGAGATAATCAATTGCAAACAAGATTGGGATTATTTAGACCGTGTTCGTCAAGTGTAGTGACTCTAAATTGTCCAATGCTGAATTTTGAGCTTGAAGTTTTGATTAGAACTTCAAAATGAGAGAGAGAGAGACAGAGAGAGCCCATATGTTGAATCCATGCAATTGCACGCGAGTAAGAGCAAGAGAAGAGGGTTTGTGGGCGTGGCCGTGGCATTAGCAAGGGTTGCCATGTAAATTGGTTTTTTAATTTTTAATAAAAAATTACAAAATAGATTTTTAAAGAAACAGAGAGAGAGAGAGAGAGAGAGAGAGAGAGAGAGAGAGAGAGAGAGAGAGAGAGAGAGAGAGAGAGAAGCTAAGACAACAGTCCAATATCGTGAGCTGAGGTAGAAATTCAATGGAGTGGAGTGTAGTTTCATGAAACAGGTAGCATAACAAGGGGTGGGAATGGAGGCAGGGGAACGCCACGACAATGTAGCGGTTTGCATGTTATGTGTGTGTGTGTGTGTGTGTGTGTGCACGCACGCGCACATGCACGTGTGTGTGTATACCAGGGTGCATGTGCTCTATGGTCGAAATCACCAGGGAAGCACAACGACAGGCTACTCACTCCTCTGCATCAAGGGGAGCTCGAGGGCGTGTTGATTCTGTAGGGGACTTGGGGCTGCCACTAGGGTTGCTGTTGGTCCGACTGTCGGGCTATTTGGGCAGCATCTCGATGTATTGCACGATGTAGAGCTCTGCCTCCTCCTTCAAATGGAACGCTTGGTCATGGGAGAGAAGCTGCAGTGCCTCCCAAGGGCCATATCTCATGAGCAAAAGCAAGCCCTCAAAGATGCTCTCCTTGCAGTCCATCACCACGGGATGTGAAGTAGCACATGTGCCTCTCCTCTAACCCAACAAATTTTTAAAGTAAGCAAAGCTCCTGGTGACCATTGGCTCTCTCTCTCTCTCTCTCTCTCTCTCTCTCTCTCTCTACGCATGGGAGTATTAGTATATGTGTATTGTGAAGTGTGGCCTATCTTTAATTTCTTTCTGTCACCATAGGCGACTACTCCGCCGGAGGTGGAGTTAGTCTCACTCGTACTTCCTAGATGTTGTAGATCACAAGGGTACAGCTAGAAGTGACTTTTGACCTCAGATCTGGCCTCTAAGACTTTATATGTGTATAAAGTCTTTTGCTCAGATTTTAGTTTTGTTTATACTAGAGGTGCCTCTTAGTGTGTGGAACAAGAATATATGCACACAGCAAATTTTGGATGTCAAAATTGCACAAAATCATCAATTTTCATAAGGAAATCCCCTGAAAGAGTAAAATCCTCCCAGTTTTCAATCTATAAGCCCAAACGATATGAGATTTGGTGTATGTGCTCAATACAACATGCAGAAGATGGGTATAATGTCAAAAGTTCAAAATTGCTTCCAGAATCAGTCTTGAGACATCATATGCGTATGATGTCTACTGATAAGTTTTTGGACAGAATTCATCTACAGGCATCCCCAAGTGTCTAGCACTGGTTTTCAAGCACTTCTACCAATTTTCATACAAACACGTGCTCAGAATCACAAGTTTTTCTTTTTCCTATTTCAGACACTCCATCTTTTGTCTTTTGGGTGTTAAGAGTTGGTCAAAACTCTAGTTTCACTGTATACTTAGGGTAAAACCCCTTTCTAAACACATTGGCGCAGTCAGATTTTCAAAATTTTGTCTCCAGATGCCCCTTGAGACTTTATATGCGTATAAAGCCTAAATTTACAGAATTGTAGTTTTTCTTCACAGGAGCCCTCGAACATGCTCTCTTATATGCTCAACATCAATCAGTCATGCAAAAATGTCAACAGAACTCTTTTCATTGCATTTTTACCTCAAAAGTAGACCTTTTAGAGATCATGAATGCAAACAAGCACTTTAGCAAATAAATCAGTGATGAATAGCTCTAGATCATAATCAAATCACTTATCTAAAGCTATGGGGTTTTGCATCTATGAGTAGAAATATGCTTCAATGCCACACACGAACTAGCAAATGCTTTTATCACCTCACAAATCACTCGACCACCACAACAACTACTCTAATCTACAAATCCTAACTAAATCTACCTAGTTGTAGACCCTCGGCAAGACACATGCTTCCTGGCTATCCACTTGATCTCAGAATAACCTCTTCTGGATCCACTTAAGAAAAATGCTTCCTTTAGCCGAGACTAAATCAAGCAACCATCACACGAGTATTAGTAGGAATACCTACCTAAGTCCTTGTATCCCCGGTATCGGTGCCAATGTTGCGGGAGCGAATCACACCACCCATAAAGTGCATGCAACACAACCTAGATCAACATAATGTCAATCAAGGACACAGATGACACGATAGGCACACGGAGGAAATCTCTTTAGCTTGTCAAACTGAGACCATCCTACACATACAACACTCTGGAAGGCCAACTAAACCACAACCTAGAATCTCACTACTTTCAATTACACCACCTAGCCACATACACACAACGGAAGGAAACCGATCAAATTGTACCAGAATCTCACGAAACTTAAGGAACACCATCCCCTCACTAGGATACACCTGTCCCTAAGCCTCTACACTCAAAATCCTAGCTCTAGACCCGTCTACAGAAAACGCATATAAAGACAAAGCCGAATCCTGAAAGTGCCCAAAATTGAAATCTATGAGTACCTATGCGTAGCTTATGCCGCTACAATTCTAATGACTACTTGCAGGTAAACAGACATCATTTGATATACTTACAACCATGACTAGCTCGTAGATGCACGAGCGCGTATGCTCCGTTCTACGAGGAATGCTTGGTGTTGGTGCATAGCTCTTGCTGAGGCTAGCTCGATGGTGAAGTCGGATCTACAATGTGATGAACGAGCGGGGAGTAGCACCAAGATGAAGCTCATGCTCTCTCTCTCTTCCTCTCTCGCGCACAGTAGACGGTAGCGCTAAAACTTGATTATGATAAAAGTTTTTTACAAAAGTAACCTAGGTACCTTATATACTATTAGAAGCTGGACACACCCCACGGCATCTAACTACTCGGAAGACTATTATTTTTGTAATTATTCATTCATTGAGGAAAACCCGATTTTTCACCTTGTAAATATTGGGACTTACAGAAGTTTCCAGATTGTATCCCAGTTTTGATAGTTAGATTGAGTAGATGGTTGATTTTGGAACTTTAGGGTTTGAGAAGTTGTAAGGTATATATACCACTTTTTGACCTTAATGAAAAACCTTTTGTCGTTTTAAAACAAGTTTGAAGTCTGTGAGTGAGCGTACTGTGTACGTCAGAGAGAGTGTGAGCTTCGACTTGACGCTACGTGTGCTACGATGGTCGGAATCGAGAGCGGAGAAGTGCAGCGTGTTGCCCCCGACTAGAGCTACGAGCCGATACCAAGATTGTGCGCGTACGGTCCGGCTTTGGGAGCTCCTTCTACGAGCTTCATCGGTTGTTTGGGTGAGCATACGTTATCTGATTTCGCATTGCAGCATATCCACGTGTTCACATTGAGTAGAGCTACACATTAGGCACTTCAGATTTTGGAAACGAAGACCTGCAGATTTCGCCTAGACATCCTACGTGTTTCTGCACCGGGTGTTTTGGGTCATGATTTTGGTTCATAAACCTTAGGGAGAGCGGCCTATAGGTATTAGTAGGGTCTCCTTCAAGTTCTATGGTGTTTCGAAAGTGTTTGATGGGTGTTCGGCTCTAGCAAGCGTTGTAGGAAGATTCCTCTTTTGTACTCTTGAAGACTGTGACTTAGACAATTGGTAGGGACCTCTGTAGGAATTAGTTAGGAGTCGGTCGAGTGTAGGTTGAAACCTTATGCTTGCTTCCATGCGCCTGCGGGTCGAGCTTCGTCCTTAGCTGACATTACTTGTTAGGTGAGTTCTCGTTGTGCTGACGTCCGTCGCGGCGTATCCGTCCAACATTGGCGTCGCTGTTGGGGACGAAAACCTTAGGTAGGTGACCGAGACTAATCCTTGAGGATTGGGATTTTTGGCTTGCCAAGAGTCTCGCTTTACATTTAGATAGGATCAGAGGGTGGAGGACTCTCTAGGTCTTAGAGGGAGTCTAGGAAGCGTGTGTCTGGCCTAGATCCTTCGACTTAGGTAGAGGAGTTAGACTTAGGTAGTTTTAGGTAGTAGTCGAGTTCTAGAGTAGGAGTTGGAGTGGTAGAAGCGGTGAGAGGAGAGCTTAAGAGTCCGGAGAGGCCAACAAGCAACCAAAAATACCATTATCACCATTTCTTCATGATAGGTAGGAGTAGAGTAAGTAGGATCTAGAGCATTTCATGCATGTACACTTGCTTGGTCGAATCATTACAAGTTTGTAAAAGACGCAAAAAGACGCAAAAGTGTAGTTGAAATCCTAATTGAAGTCCAAAAGTTACTGTGAGTGTTTATGATAGGTCTACAAAGCATCAGGAGCATTCCTGTAAAAAAACAACTTTAATTTTAAGCCAGGAGACATCCTACGCGTAGGATGTCTACAGGCCAATCTGGGAGGAATTTTGGGATTTTGAGTTGACCAATGTGTTCAAGAGATAGGGCTTACCCTAATTTCAACTGGAAAGTGGAAATTTGGCCATCTCTTGACAGGATAAGGCCAGATAGACTGAGATTGCAAGACATCCTACCCAAATAGTGCCAAAACATTAACTTGAAACCAAAACCATAAGATGGCTGCATGAGTGTGTCTTGCATGATATATTGAGTGACTGAAAGGGGTTTCACCTCATTTGAGTAAGAAAATTGGGTTCAAAGTGGGCTTTAGCACTTTTGACTGAAAAAAGCAAAAACCGCTGAAGTTTGGAACTTCTGACATCCAAATCAAGATCTAAGCATACCACTGGGGTACTAACATCAAGGGGAAACTGTGGAACAAATCTGGGGTCAAACAGGCCAAAAAGACATCCTACATGTAGGATGTCTTCTGAGTGATTTGGGAGTCCAAACTGAAATCTGAGTATACCAAGGTGATAAGCAACTCAAGGGGAGCTTGGGTTTTGAGTTTGAAGCCATTCTGAAGAAAAAGACATCCTATGCGTAGGATGTCTAATGCAAGAAAATGAAGCCAGAATTCAACTTAGAGAATTGTAAGGTGTTATATAACCTAAGGCAAGCCTGCTAGTCAATTTTGGTCTAATTTGGAGTTGATTAGACTGATCAATACCATCAACAGGCCATCGGAACAGATTTCTGACTCATTGACCAGCTTATAGAAGTCCAGATCAAAAAGTAAAAGCAGTTGTAAGCTCAGCACAACAAGGGGAAACAACAGTGCAAAAATCCAGGAAAAATATAGCAGGAGACATCCTACGTGTAGGATGTCTATTGGGGCATACTGCAAAGAAAATTTGACCTGGCCTAAACAGTGAGGTTCCATTTGGCTTAAGGGTTCCAGAACTTCTTTCAGAAGTGAATTTGGACCTTGGTTGCCCATTTGACAAAGCAAAGTCTGAATTCAGACTTTTTCGCGTAAATTGGCCAACATCAGAGAGAAGTACTGTTTGAGATTACCAACCTAATCCAAAACATCAGCCGTGTATAAAATACAGTAGTGGTTGAGATTAACTCTCCAATTATACCAATCATTACTAAGATAACCTCTACCAGATAAATGATTTGATTCAATTGCCGAAATTAAAATGCTTGTGTACAGGTATATTCAGCAACAGAGCAAGAAGTTGTGCAGAAACTGACCCATTTCCAGGTGAGTGGTTGAATTTGTGATAAGTTGCATTGATAAGTTTGATGAATTTAAGATCAAGAAGATACATTGTTAGAGACCAGAAGGTGGCAGGTGACCAAGGTAGCTTAGTGTCCACCGAAGAGAGTGTAACTCAGGCAAGGCTAGATCCGCTAGCACCGATTATTGAGGAAGGTAGTGATACTGACACTTCGTCAGACAAATCTTTCTTCATGATGGGTAGTCAACAGCCAGGAGGTTTCACCTATGATGGACCTATGCGAGAAGGAAGCACCTCCCAAAATCCTTTGAATGATTCTAGGCTTACGGTGATCTTCTTAGAGGGAACGAACTCAAGAGGAGCCCTAGTCTATTCTGACTATCAAGGCCGCAAGTGCATTTGTATCAAAGAGAGGTCAGCACAAAGATTGAAGATAATCCGCGTGTATGATGATGGAGATAGATTCCGAGACAAAAAAGGGAACCACTATTTAATAGTTAGCAACCCTGAAGATTACAACAGATATGGAGATAACGTGGCTAAAGAGAAAATGGTTTCAGAAACTCAAGAGCCGCCACCAAACATTGATCGGCACGGAGCCATTTTTATGTACGATAAGAAAACAATCAGCATTACAACTTATAACGAGATTGTGGGAATCTACAAACACGAGAGCGAGGGTATTGTCTCTTACTTTCGCAGCAAAGAACCATACGTAAACGAACTAAGCAAAGACAAGGTTCTTTACTTATTCTCTTATGAAACTGCTACGGGGAAGGGCATAGTTTTTGTTGATAGATACGGGCGAGAATACCAACGTATTCTCCCAGAGGAAGTAGAAAGAGAAATAGGTCTAGGAGCATCAGCATATGCCCCTAAGGAAATTCCGAGAGCCACCCACACCCCAAGCAAGTCAACAAATCCATTTTCGGATGAGTATGACACTACCTCACATTCCACCCAACCGCAAGCATTCAACAACCAAGACCAACCAGCAAACCAGCCATCATTGTAGGCATGGCTTCAACAAAATGCAACAATGGAACCAGAACGAAATCGAGATGGTTATCCAGCCGCACGAGGGCTCAGGGATTTGCAAGAACCACCACACTATTCAAGGCATCACGCAGAGAGTAAGCCAAAGACACAAGGGTTGACCGAGCTTGGAGGACCACCCATCGAACGAGTTCGAAGAGAAGAACAACCTCCAGCGAGAACTGTTAGAAATTATGGCTTAGGAGCACCATTGGGAAAGGAACCAGCCTATTACAGAAGGCCTGAGGAGGCTTATCGACTTGGACGGGGTGATCCAATGATGAGGTTTGTAGACCATCGTAGAATTAGACCTTCTCAAGTGCAAAAATGGGTAAACAAGAAATACACAGGAAACAGAGACCCAAGAGATCATGTAGAAACCTTTTTGCATGTAATTAGAGCCGAAGAGGTGTTAGATTTTCCTACCCAATTTGCAGGGTTTGGACTAACCCTAGAGGATGATGCTGCAACTTGGTTTGACTCTGTGGAGCGTAGAGACTTTGAGTCGATGGAGGAAGTATTTGACGAGTTTATTGAGGAATTCTCTCAAAGGGGAATAGCTCATAATACCATCTCACAAATCCATAAATTCAAACAAAAAGATGGAGAATCTGTACGGAAGGCATCCTTAAGACTAAAAAGATATGTTAAGTTCTGTTCTGTTGAAGAACTGCCAACTCAGTCCAGACTTATGCTGATATTCATCCAAGGACTAAGGAATGCAGATCTCTTGAAAGCTTACATATGAAGAGGAGCACGACGTTGAATGAGTTGACCAAGGAGGCTCTGTACCTTGTGGACAATTGTGCGGTCTACAAAGAAGGGGAGTTCAAGGACCTTGATGACGATTCATCTTCACAGCAAAGTGGGAGCAAGTCTTCCAAGACAACACTGAAAGGAGAAATAGCGGTAAACGAGGAGCAGCTCGTAGATGAAGTGCTAAAAAAGATCAACTTGTACGCCAAACCCCAGGCTAAACAGCCCAAGTGGTGTGCTATTGAACAAAAATGGACAAACCATGGGACCGAGGAATGTTATTATAACAAGGGATATATGAGGGAGAGACCTTACGCTCCCCAAGCTCCCGTAGCTTCCCCTCAAGTTCCACCGATGCCTAGATATCAAGCAGGCAACTTATCAGGACCTGTAGGTGTAGAAAGACCACAAGTGGTGTTGGGGAAACAACCACCCCTACCAGGTTTACGACCAGTTGGTATAAGATACACACCAACGGTAACTGAATCAGAAGAAAAGTCTTTGGTTCCCATGCATGCATATTATGAAGATCCCAATGGATATGCGACAAACCCTGTCTATTATCCATCGGAAGAACCCTCGACACCAGAACCATGGAGCATGATAGGGAATCAAGGACCTCCAACTGCTGCACAGGCCGTAGGAGAAGGATGATATAGCTTAGATGAACGAACATTGTTGTTCATAGCCAATGGAGGCATGGGTAGATAGAGACAAGCTTACCAGCAACGAGGGGCTCAAGGAGCACCTCAACAACCCAAGGGACCCTGTTACAAGTGTGGCGGAGACCATTGGCTGAGAGATTGTCCTCATGATGAAATTATTAGAGTCAATGCGTATTGCCCAGAATGTGGAATTACTCATTTGATTCCCGATTGCCCTAAAAACCCGAGCAAAGGAGCAAAAACCACCTTGAACCTGTTGGAAACAGTACCTTCCAGTGGAGGATCGGAAAATGAAACAATCATACCTATTCAGGCGGTAACACGATCCCAAGCCCAAAGAAGGACGAACGAACCCATAATAGAAGAACCAAAAACAGATGGCCAAAGTTCAGAAACGAAAAATCAGAGAAGCACTTGGAAAGCGAGAAAGGCGCGTAGGAAAGCTAGGAAAGAACGAGAGCAAACAGCCCTATCCGATGAGTTGAAACATACAAAGAGCAGATTGGAGCGGTTAGAAGATCTAGCTAGCTTAAGCTCACACACCACAGCAGCCATAGCACCCAAGGAAATAGCAAAGCCCAAAAGTGCAGGATCAGGAGGATCTATACTGGCATAGAAGGTAAACGAGCAGCTGGATGCGCTTCTAAAATCTTATGAAGCTCGATTTAAAAAGAACCAAACCCAAGATCAAAGGTGGATAACTTATCCATATGCAGAAATAGAAAAACAAAGGTTGGATATGTGTAAAAAGATGATCGAGATGGCTCAATCATTGATGGAAGACCCGTTGGGTAAACCGGCAAATTGTCATGACGCACCAGCTCCAACCCCTATCCAACCAACATTAGAGAAACATGAAGAAACAAAGGAAAGACTCACTAATGATTATGAGTCCAGAGGAGAGCCTATCATAGTGTCAAATACCACCGATGGGACAAGTGACAGGGTCCATCCTAAAATATTGGCAGAAATGGGAAAGGACGGTAACGGTCTAGATGATTTGTGGAAGCAAATCCGAGAGGCCAACGAGGCTAATAGGATGAGTAACCACATGAATAGCACGAAAAAAGAAAAGAACATGATCTTACCTCCTATTGAAGAATTTGAGGCAAGATCACAAATGAACTTTGAGATACATTCACAAGGGGGAGACCAAGGGTCTATTAGTTCGGGGCACAGCCAACCAGACTCTTTGAGAACTTTATCCTCTTTCCTGGGAGAATATGAAGCCAAGTCGGAAGTGAGAGAAATCCCATCTCAAAGACTTTCTTCTAACAAGGTGATGGATTCACAAGGATTGATTGAGTTGTTATCCACCCCGGTGGCATGCACAATCACGTTAGCAGAACTCCTAAGGTTATGGCCAACCATGTGGACCACGATTGAAAAATGCCTAGAAAAATTTGGAGTGAAAGACCCCACCTTGAAGCTACAAGAAGGAATCAGGGAGTTGGACAGACCTAACCTGAACACTAGACCTGTACCATTGAATAAGGTTGGAGAATATTGCGAGGGAGAAGACGGAAACACGACGCTACCGGTAGAATTCCAAGGAGTAGTTTCCAAAGCTATTCTTGACAGTGGAGCGGGAGTTGCTATCGCCACCAAGGAAATCTGGAAAAAATGGGAAAAATCAGCTCTGAGGGCTACCAGAATGAAACTGCAGTTGGCAGATGGGTTCATGGAGAAGCCTCTCGGACTCTTAGAAAAAGTAATTCTCACTTCGTGCGGGATCGAGTATGAGCATACATTTGCAATAGTCGATTTTGACAAAAAGAACAATTATGAGATAATCTTGGGACGACCATTCATGCAACAACTGAAGATGGTCCAAGATTGGGGTTATGACCACATATACCTCAGACATGGCGAGATGACAACTAAAATACACCTGAAAGACCATAGTTACAAAGATGTAAACCAAACACCAGTGGAAGAGTTTGATTCGGCTACAATAGCAGGATCGGAACTACCAGCATGGTTAGGGCAACCAAAAGAGCTATGGATGTGCGGAGCTTCACATTGTGGAAGCTTAAGAAAAGAGGAATGCGTCTTAAAAAGAGCAATTGAGGACAAAGAGTATATTCCGGAACCTTTCCCTGAAGATGCCTTAGAACCTCTAGAATGAGAACACATACTGGCAACATTAGATGTCTGTACCATTACCGACAGTCCAACAACAAAATTTTGCGATAAGGATGGCTACGATGTGCTACCCTATTACATGGTAAGCGTTGTGCCAGAGAAAGAAACGATAGAACCTCAAGAACAAGAAGAGTTTTACAACTCCTCTGAACAATTGGAAGTAAATGATGAGGCAGATAATGAGTGTTCAGACACCTCAAGTGAGCGTGGGAATGAAGCCGAGAATATCAAGTTTTATGATTTTGCTGATCAACACCCTAGACACCAAGAACGCTATAGGAGGAAAAGAGCCGGAAGGCAAGCGAGAGAGAACCTGATGCCCAGGATAAAAGGTAAAACTCACTATTTGATGCTTGTAAAAGCAGAGGATTGTGTGAAAGATCAAATATCAGGGAAATTCTCAAAAAATCGAAAAGAACGAACGCGAGAAGAAATAAAACAAGTAAGAAAAGCTAAAACCGAAACAAAATCACAAAAATATGAAAAATAAAAAAAAAGAACCAACAAAAGACCAAGAGTGGACCAAACTGGAGCGTAAACAGAAATACCAAGAACTGAAACGGTCTTTGAGAGAGATATGGACTACTGAAGAAGATAGTGATGGTAAAGGGGAGTCAGAAAAGGGCAACATGAACGTTGTCGAGAAATTTGCGGTCTTGCCAGGAAAGCACCGGGCTTATGGCTGTGAGAGTTTGTGAGAGAATTCAACAAAAACTATATGAAGGAGTTAAACCATAGATGCCATGAAGACTGGGGTTTGGAAAGAAGTGCAATCAAAGAAGACTCACTCTTTCTCTCTTGCACTCACACACACAAAGAAAGAACGCAAAAGAGAATGTCAAAACAATACGAAGATGAAAACATCAAGGCTATGGTCATATCGTATCATGGGTAATATGAAAGGGTTAATGGATAAGTTAATGGCATTCAATCTTGGCTGACCAAATAGGCTACGAATTGTTCTTTGGAATTGTAGTTTTGTGCTTACCATAATATATATATTTTGTCTAGTGATTGGGATTAATTGTGTGTACAAATCCTCTTGGTTCATAGCAAGATAACTACGCTTACATCAAAAGAAAAATTATAGTCTATGAGAGGTAGTATGATGGGATCCGGTGATAGAAGTATTTCATTGAGACTTTCAGGGCCGAAGAGAAACACTATACGTTGTTGAAAGTGTATTTTACGGCTAATCCATACGTTAATTCTAATGGATCGTACAGAGTGAAAGCGATAGAAATGATCATCATGTGGGTTATTCATCTAGGATAGTATGTGAGAAATGTAGATATGATAGAAGTGAAGAGATGAGAAGTTTCCCTCCCAAGCCCTATTCTTGCCCGTAGGCAATAAGGATACTGCGGGGAGAGATGTACCTGTAGCAAGAGAACCTAGAGAGGATGAATTACTAAGAATGAGAGAGATAGGTTTGGTTAAGGAGATGAGATTAGATACATATATATATATATATATATATATATATATATATATATATATATATATATATGTTGGATTAGAGATGAAAATAAAAACAACAAGAAATCAAGAAAACATCAATGTAGAACACATCTTACTTGAAACCCTTCGGCACCGTTATTGATGGGAGAGAGAAGAAGAGTGAATAATTCCACTTTGATTGATACACCAAGTGCAAGACCTTCTTTGATTAGAGTTGATCTTCTAAGGTTAGCTTGTTGCAAGAATGGCTAGTCTCCCTCTAGGAGAAAGTGTAGGCTTGGGCTTATGTTAATGGCTAAGTACAATTAGGCATTACTACTCACTCCCTCGAGAATTCCTCTCATCAATGGCTTGAATGCTTGAGTTCCTTCCAAGGAAGAAGAGGTCCCCTTTTATAGGTGAAGGGAACCCACAAGGGTTTACACAAGAAGAGAGGAGCCAGTGTGAACAAGAATTGGAAAAGTTGGAAATGAGCTGTCCCTGCATGGTGTGGGCAAACTGGGGTCCAGTATTTTGATCATATCTCCTCAACCGTGGCTCCAAATAAAAAAGTAAAAATATGGGACCTGTATCTACATTTCTAATTGTCACCTTGTTCACTGGTTGCATATCTTGGATGAAGCGTAGAGAACCATTCTTCTTTGGAACTGTGAACCACCTGTTTGAGTATGGAGCACAAGAAGGCTCCAAGATTCCCATTTTGTTTTTCTCATTCAGTAGCTCTACTAACTTTGGCAAATGAGCCTTTGGAACCGGAATAGGCCGCAGATTCCAAGGCACATGAGGTATTGTGAAAATTACCATAGGAGCTACAATATAAGGATCAACACATCCTATCTCATGTGGCTCAAATGCAAAAGCCTTACCATGCTTTGAAAGCATTTCTTTGAAGCACATTGTCTCCTCCTGTGTTAGAAACTCCTCGCAACCAATCTGCAACTCTTGAAAGGACTCCTTTGTGAAGGTATACCCGATCTTTTTAGGATTCCTCAAACTTGGTTGTAAAGAAGCCTGCTCAATCTTTTCCCTGTTGTTGGGTGGTAAGGGTGAAGCTACTGGTTTCACCTTCTTTGCTACACTCTTGTATTTAGTTTCAACATGGACTTCTGGGCCAACTGTTTGGCTTTCTTTAAAGGCTTCTATTACTTGATACATTTCCATAGAGCAAACTTCCACAACTTCATTTTCAAGATGCAAATTAGACCCCATTATAGCATCAAGCTCACCCATAGTATCTACAAAAGAAACTTGTTCACACAAACCCAAAACATTTTCAGTAGGCTTTAGCAACCCACTCTTTTTCATGCCTATTTGTACATTATGCACATATTGCCTCTCAATTCTCTTCAAATCTTCAAGTTTTGTAAAATATACTGATCCATTCCTTGTTACCAAGGAGCTCATTGAGAAAGTTTCACCTATTTTTGGATCAGGCGAGACCCTTTTTCTTTCTGTACCACTGCAATCCCGCTTTACAATGGTACTTGGAAAAAACCCATCATTTCTCTATGATCATGAAACTCTTTGCTTACCTTTGGTAGAGGATGTTCTCTGAGGTTGTCATGATTTCTTTCATGGTTTACACAAACTGTGAGAAATTGGACAGCACGTTTACCATCTTTGCTACGTATCCTAGCATATGCTGAACCATCGTCCATTACCTTTGTTTCCATTCGAACTCCCACAATGTAGGGTTGTCCAAGGATGAGATGATATGAAGATGTATCTTGAACAAAGAAGTTTTGGTCAATCTTTACATCACCTATTGTCACCTTCACACCTGGACATGCTGCATACAATTCACCGGATGAATTGTTTGCCACTTTTACCATCCAGCCATGATCTGTGTCCATCGGCCATTTGCACTTGTTGTAGAGACTCTTTGACATTATGTTTATTTCTGAACCATGGTCAATCAAGGCAACAAATGGCTCTTCAAGATCACCTACCTTGACCAAAGTTTCTGTAGTAGCCCTTGCCTAATGACTTCGTGAATAGTAACTCCTAGGACTATCTTCAACTTCTTCATCATCATTTGAGAAATACACTTGCTTCACTCTCCCACTAGATTGGTAGCATCCTACCATAGCTCCATCATTCTCCTTATTTTGCAGTTGCATCCCTTGTGTCTTTGAGGTTTCCCCTTCAACCTGTGGACGAGAAACTTCAGCAAGGGTTTGCCTCTTCCTCTTGATTATGTCAATGATCTCCTCATGGAATTCACGCTTTGCAATGCCAAGAACTTCTCCCAGAGTAAACTCAATCTTGCTATTCAAGATCCTTTCCTCCAAGACTTTCTTTAAATCTGTAGCAATCTCAATATCAGATTGTAGTTTATAAGTTGGGCCTTTTGTCTTACCTTTCGTTGGCTCTTTCTTCTTTCCTGTTCTAGACTCCTCCATGAGTACTTCAGGTGGAGATGCTCCTTGTGTTGAGGGTGTTTGAGGAGGCATTGAGTCACTTCTTCCCCCACTTCTAGAAGCTCTTTTCGATGGTCCTTCATCAGCATTCTTACGTCTGCACTTCTCTTCTACAATTGCCTCATTTTGTTCGCATTTTGTAATGTAGGCATGCACTGACAATGAGTCCACTGGATCATTCCATCCTGTTTCTAGACGTATGCAATCACCTGCTTCATGTAGAATCTCTTTTGTAAGCTTTCCCTTTTTAGCTAATTGCATGACATTTGGCCAAATTTGACCATGATGGTCACTCACCTCTTCATCACAAAAATGTTCAATTTTTACTCCATAAGTAGCTGCCTCAACTGAAGAGGTGGCATGCTTGGTTGCCATATCTTCAACTAAGGTTTGCATTCCCCCCTTCCCAAAGTTAGTTCTCAAGGGTAGACCTGTTTCTCTTAAGTGGATTTTACCATCCTTAAAAAAGACAAAATCTTTTGACAAAGCATCACTAAAATCATCGCAATCCCTTCTTGCATGGTCTGTACTATCACACCAAATACATCTATTAACAAACCCTTCTTTGGGCTGTTGTCTTTGCCTAGGAAGTGGCCCTGATGGTTGGCCTTTTTCTTCAAGCTTTGCAAACTTCACCTTCAAGTCACGCATTCCCTTCACAAGCTCATCTAGCATGGACTCATCAAACTTAGGAGCGATAAAAGTAGGCTTTACCATTTTGTCAGAAGTTGAGGTGGAAGGACTTGTAGTGTTTACTACCATCTTGTCCCTTCTTCTTTGTCATTTGGCAAGCAGTGAGACAGCACCTTCAACCTCATTCCAGTCGGTCTTTAGTCCTTGCTCAGCATCTTTATCTTCAAGAAGAAGCTCCAAATTTTCTTGAAACTCTTTATCTGTAGGTTGTAATAAAAGATCTGTCTTCTCTGCATCTAGTGTGGCCCTTTCTGTCCTAGTGAGTTGTGCATAGCGCCGCTCAAATTCCCTAAGTAGCTCTGTTATTGATAGTCCTTGCTTTGGCTTGACTACCCATTCTAAGAATGTCCTTTTGGTCACTCTCTCCGAGTCCTCCATGAAATATTCCTCCTTTAAAGCTACGTTGAGTTCTTCCCAATTTCTCCCATGCCCATCTTTAATTGCCCTAACATGCTCCCTAATTTCTGGAGCAACAACTAGCTCAAAGCTTTGAATCATCTCACCTTCTGACACGCGATGCAACTCCATCTCCTTCACATACTCGCGTAAGTACTTGGTTACATCTTTGCCACTGAACTGATCCATTCTGTTGACGATCGCTTGTATGGCCTTCGTTGCTGAAATCTCCCTTCTTTCAGTAGCATGTTGTTGTTGCATGAACATTGCAAATGCATGAAACATTTGCATTGTTGTTGGGTAGAAATGCATACCCTGTTTCTCAACATGATCACCCATGGTTACCCACAAACTCTCACCCTAGCAGATTCGCGTCGGGTTCACCAAAAATATGTCGAGAAATTTGCGGTCTTGCCAGGAAAGCACCGGGCTTATGGCTGTGAGAGTTTGTGAGAGAATTCAACAAAAACTATATGAAGGAGTTAAACCATAGATGCCATGAATACTAGGGTTTGGAAAGAAGTGCAATCAAAGAAGACTCACTCTTTCTCTCTTGCACTCACACACACAAAGAAAGAATGCAAAAGAGAATGTCAAAACAATACGAATATGAAAACATCAAGGCTATGGTCATATCGTATCATGGGTAATATGAAAGGGTTAATGGATGAGTTAATGGCATTCAATCTTGGCTGACCAAATAGGCTACGAATTGTTCTTTGGAATTGTAGTTTTGTGCTTACCATAATATATATATTTTGTCTAGTGATTGGGATTAATTGTGTGTACAAATCCTCTTGGTTCATAGCAAGATAACTACGCTTACATCAAAAGAAAAATTATAGTCTATGAGAGGTAGTATGATGGGATCTGGTGATAGAAGTATTTCATTGAGCCTTTCAGGGCCGAAGAGAAACACTATACATTATTGAAAGTGTATTTTATGGCTAATCCATACGTTAATTCTAATGGATCGTGCAGAGTGAAAGCGATAGAAATGATCATCATGTGGGTTATTCATCTAGGATAGTATGTGAGAAATGTAGATATGAGAGAAGTGAAGAAATGAGAAGTTTCCCTCCTAAGCCGTATTCTTGCCCGTAGGCAATAAGGATACTGCGGGGAGAGATGTACCTGTAGCAAGAGAACCTAGAGAGGATGAATTACTAAGAATGAGAGAGATAGGTTTGGTTAAGGAGATGAGATTAGATACATATATATATATATATATATGTTGGATTAGAGATGAAAATGAAAACAACAAAAAATGAAGAAAACATCAATGTAGAACACATCTTACTTGAAACCCTTCGGCACCGTTATTGATGGGAGAGAGAAGAAGAGTGAATAATTCCACTTTGATTGATACACCAAGTGCAAGACCTTCTTTGATTAGAGTTGATCTTCTAAGGTTAGCTTGTTGCAAGAATGGCTAGTCTCCCTCTAGGAGAAAGTGTAGGCTTGGGCTTATGTTAATGGCTAAGTACAATTAGGCATTACTACTCACTCCCTCGAGAATTCCTCTCATCAATGGCTTGAATGCTTGAGTTCCTTCCAAGGAAGAAGAGGTCCCCTTTTATAGGTGAAGGGAACCCACAAGGGTTTACACAAGAAGAGAGGAGCCAGTGTGAACAGGAATTGGAAAAGTTGGAAATGAGCTGTCCCTGCATGATGTGGGCTGACTGGGGTCCAGTATTTTGATCATATCTCCTCAACCGTGGCTCCAAATAAAAAAGTAAAAATATGGACAAAAACGTCAGCTCATTAGCTACGATTTTCATTTAAAAATCGTTTTCCAATTCGGATTAGAACCTTGTGTAAAAAATTCATCAAAATAGGATCCATTTATGGCAGCAAAAGTCTTCATGTGGTCTCCTTAGCTTAGACTTTCATTTAATTCCAAAGGACACCTCATGCCATATGAAAGCATGACATTGCTCCTTGAAAAAGTTTTGTAATCATGCTTGCAATAATGCATTAAAATAAGTGTATCTTTGAAATCATGCCACCTAGTGTCCGACTAGGATTTGATTCTCTCCTAGTAGCTATTTAAAAAGAAATATAAGAAAAGTATCAAAAATACATAGAATATATATATATTGGAGTTTACCCTAGATATAGGATCTAGCTAGGGTGTGAGATGATAATGAAATAGTAGAAATAAAGAATCAATGCTTTTTGCCCCAAGTTAAAGAGACGGAGCTATTGATGCTCTTCCCATAGTATTTTCTGATGGTAAAGTAAGGATATGTTACCCTTGAGAAAAATAATAGGATGAGATAGAAGGCTTATTATTATACTTAAATATGCATATGTACACTATAGGAAATATAATTATGTATATAAAAAAAATACAAGATAGATCTTGTAGCATGCGTTCTCACTATGTACGTGTCACAACACGACATCCACCCCCTCTAAACCTGCACATCCTCCGGTATGTGCCACATTGTCTCTTTGTAAGATTAGACCTCTTCTACATCTTCCTTGTCTTCTTCTTCACTGGATGATTCCGGATCTTCATGTTCACTTTGATCTTCACCTGTGTTTTTCTCTTCTTCCTCATCCATATCTTCTAGATCATTGTCTCCTCTTCTCTTAAACATTTTAATCCTTTTTCTTGCAATGGGAATCTTTACTTCTGTACCATCTAGTTCAGACAAGCTGTAAGTAGCATTTTCATGCACATGCTTTACAACATACGGTCCAAACCATCTTTTTGAGAACTTACGCATGATTGTGTGCTGGTTATCAAGGCTACACTAAAACCCAGTCACCTTTGTCAATTTCTTTGCTCCTGAGTCGATGTCGCTTATCAAAATAGTCCTTGTTTTTCAACCTTTCATTTTTGAGTCGTTCTTTTGCAGCTTCAATGTCTCCAGGTCTTCTCTCTAGCTGCCTTATACGCAGTGCAAGGAGATCTTCCCTACTAAGCCCCTCTTGCCAAGGTAGCACATTCCATATGGGAATTGTATCCTCAATCGGCATCACCGGCTTTTGACCATGCATTAGCTCCGCAGGCATGTAGCCAGTTACTGAGCTATGTGTTGTACGATCAGCCCATAAAGCATATGGTAACAAATTTGGCCACTCACCGACTCTTCCTTCTCAAGCCTTGGCCAAAGCTTTGATGATAGGAGGATGCCCTCTTTCACTCTTTCCATTGCCTTCAGGATTGTAAGCTGTAGTAAGAGAAAGCTTGATCCCTAATCTAGAAAAGAACTCCCTTGCTTCTTCGGCATCTAGTTCACCTCGATCTGCAGTGATTTTTCCCATACAACCATAACGGCAAATCACCTCATCAAGAAGGAATTTTCACACAGCTTCTGTGGTCTTAGCTCTTAATGCTCTTCCTTCAACCTGGTTAGTTAGGTCCTCTCGTGCAAGAACCAAGTATCTCATCTGCCAGAGTCCTAAAGGCATCGTGACTAGATCCACAATCCATTTATAGTGTATGGCTAGTAGATATGTAGGGTGCAATCCATCACGATGTCGAACATTTGAATACATTTGACAAGTTACACATGACTCTACAAACTGAGATACATCTTTATACATACCCTTCCACCATTATTTTTCTTTCAACTTGGAGAAGGTTGCCCACACACCCCTGTGTCCAGCCCATAGACTCTCATGAAACTCTTGCATGAGCTTTACTTGAGTCTCTTTTTTACATATAACCCGTTGTGGTGTAGCACCCTTTTGTTTAGGATGCTTCCACAAGTAACCATCCCTTAAAAAGTACCCATATGCTTTCCTGCGTATCCTCTTGAATTCTTGTTCAGACCAATCATCCTGTTTTGTTAGAGTACTCAAGTACCTTCCAATAGAAAGCCAATCACCTCCATAAAGATCTTTCAAGAAAAATTCAAGTGAATTAGTCATGCACACATTGTTACCTTTGACATGAGAGATAGAATAGAATTTTGTGCCTACATCATCTCCCTCATCAATCATTTTTGACTCATCTTCATACCTTGCCCTTGATAGCATATCTGCCACTGTATTGTCTTTACCTGCAATGTGCTTAAACTTGGGATTTAAGGACTTAATGTAGGCAATCCACCGCAACATAGCAATGTCTGGTGTTGAGCAGCTTGTAATCATCCCAAGAAGTGGTAGACAATCTGTTTCTACAACCACACATGCACCAATTAGGTACTCTTTCCCACTTTTCAAGGCTGTAACCATACCCCATAACTCTCTCTTTATATGTGGATAGTTTCTTTGGCGAGCACTTAGTACCTTTGCTCCAAATCTTACCACATACATGTGTCCTTCTTTGTCATCTTGCCCTATTGCCCATCCAATCCCTGTAGGACTGGTATCTACTGTCACAATCACTGGCCTTTGACAATCATAGTCTACCTTTCTCAAAGTCGTTGCTGACTGGAGTAACTCCTTTAGCTTTTTCATGGATTTTACATGTGCTTCTGTCCATTTAAACTTTTGATTCTTTCTAAGCAGCTGATAAAGAGGATCAGCTACATGTGGAATCCAAATAACATAGAAGACACATGCTCCCAGAAACCTTCTAACCTCAGTGATGCTAGTGCATGTTTCTTTCATTCTTTGGATGGCATCTACCTTTGATGGACAAGGTTTCCTACCATATGGCCCGCACATGTGCCCCACAATGAGTACTTCTTTGACACCAAACATAGACTTTTTCCCTGACAATGTAAGATTCACTTCTTCCAACCTAGACAAAATTTTATCACAATCATTTATGTGATTTACCAAAAACCTGCTACATCCCTTGAGATCCAAAGCTTCATCTTTGTCACTTTCTTCACATCCTTTGGTAGGCAAATCATCAAAGAAAGGCATTGTGATTTGAGGAATAAAGTCACGTAAGACCTTATTCATCCCATTCATCATATGTGCAACCGAATTGGTTGCTCCCTGTGGCAAGGTACACATCCTTACCAAACCCAAAGGTGTCCTCATGGTTGTCAAGTCTCTGCTTTCGATTGCAAGCTGAAATTGATCATACCCTGAGTAGAGATCCCCCATTGAGTAGATTGCCCTCCCTGCAAACGCCTCTGAAAATTCATCCACAATTGGACCTGTACCTACATTTCTAATTGTCACCTTGTTCACTGGTTGCATATCTTGGATGAAGCGTAGAGAACCATTCTTCTTTGGAACTGTGAACCACCTGTTTGAGTATGGAGCACAAGAAGGCTCCAAGATTTCCATTTTGATTTTCTCATTCAGTAGCTCTACTAACTTTGGCAAATGTGCCTTTGGAACCGGAATAGGCCGCAGATTCCAAGGCACATGAGGTATTGTGAAAATTACCATAGGAGCTACAATATAAGGATCAACACATCCTATCTCATGTGGCTCAAATGCAAAAGCCTTACCATGCTTTGAAAGCATTTCTTTGAAGCACATTGTCTCCTCCTGTGTTAGAAACTCCTCGCAACCAATCTGCAACTCTTGAAAGGACTCCTTTGTGAAGGTATACCCGATCTTTTTAGGATTCCTCAAACTTGGTTGTAAAGAAGCCTGCTCAATCTTTTCCCTGTTGTTGGGTGGTAAGGGTGAAGCTACTGGTTTCACCTTCTTTGCTACACTCTTGTATTTAGTTTCAACATGGACTTCTGGGCCAACTGTTTGGCTTTCTTTAAAGGCTTCTATTACTTGATACATTTCCATAGAGCAAACTTCCACAACTTCATTTTCAAGATGCAAATTAGACCCCATTATAGCATCAAGCTCACCCATAGTATCTACAAAAGAAACTTGTTCACACAAACCCAAAACATTTTCAGTAGGCTTTAGCAACCCACTCTTTTTCATGCCTATTTGTACATTATGCACATATTGCCTTTCAATTCTCTTCAAATCTTCAAGTTTTGTAAAACATACTGATCCATTCCTTGTTACCAAGGAGCTCATTGAGAAAGTTTCACCTATTTTTGGATCAGGCGAGACCCTTTTTCTTTTTGTACCACTGCAATCCTGCTTTACAATGGTACTTGGCAAAAACCCATCATTTCTCTATGATCATGAAACTCTTTGCTTACCTTTGGTAGAGGATGTTCTCTGAGGTTGTCACGATTTCTTTCATGGTTTACACAAACTGTGAGAAATTGGACAGCACGTTTACCATCTTTGCTACGTATCCTAGCATATGCTGAACCATCGTCCATTACCTTTGTTTCCATTCGAACTCCCAAAATGTAGGGTTGTCCAAGGATGAGATGATATGAAGATGTATCCTGAACAAAGAAGTTTTGGTCAATCTTTACATCACCTATTGTCACCTTCACACCTGGACATGCTGCATACAATTCACCGGATGAATTGTTTGCCACTTTTACCATCCAGCCATGATCTGTGTCCATCGGCCATTTGCACTTGTTGTAGAGAATCTTTGACATTATGTTTATTTTTGAACCATGGTCAATCAAGGCAACAAATGGCTCTTCAAGATCACCTACCTTGACCAAAGTTTCTGTAGTAGCCCTTGCCCAATGACTTCGTGAATAGTAACTCCTAGGAATATCTTCAAATTCTTCATCATCATTTGAGAAATACACTTGCTTCACTCTCCCACTAGATTGGTAGCATCCTACCACAGCTCCATCATTCTCCTTATTTTGCAGTTGCATCCCTTGTGTCTTTGAGGTTTCCCCTTCAACCTGTGGACGAGAAACTTTAGCAAGGGTTTGCCTCTTCCTCTTGATTATGTCAATGATCTCCTCATGGAATTCACGCTTTGCAATGCCAAGAACTTCTCCCAGAGTAAACTCAATCTTGCTATTCAAGATCCTTTCCTCCAAGACTTTCTTTAAATCTGTAGCAACCTCAATATCAGATTGTAGTTTATAAGTTGGGCCTTTTGTCTTACCTTTCGTTGGCTCTTTCTTCTTTCCTGTTGTAGACTCCTCCATGAGTACTTCAGGTGGAGATGCTCCTTGTGTTGAGGGTGTTTGAGAAGGCATTGAGTCGCTTCTTCCCCCACTTCTAGAAGCTCTTTTTGATGGTCCTTCATCAGCATTCTCACGTCTGCGCTTCTCTTCTACAATTGCCTCATTTTGTTGGCATTTTGTAATGTAGGCATGCACTGACAATAAGTCCACTGGATCATTCCATCCTGTTTCTAAACGTATGCAATCACCTGCTTCATGTAGAATCTCTTTTGTAAGCTTTCCCTTTTTAGCTAATTGCATGACATTTGGCCAAATTTGACCATGATGGTCACTCACCTCTTCATCACAAAAATGTTTAATTTTTACTCCATAAGTAGCTGCCTCAACTGAAGAGGTGGCATGCTTGGTTGCCATATCTTCAACTAAGGTTTGCATTCCCCCCTTCCCAAAGTTAGTTCTCAAGGGTAAACCTGTCTCTCTTAAGTGGATTTTACCATCCTTAAAAAAGACAACATCTTTTGACAAAGCATCACTAAAATCATCACAATCCCTTCTTGCATGGTCTGTACTATCACACCAAATACATCTATTAACAAACCCTTCTTTGGGCTGTTGTCTTTGCCTAGGAAGTGGCCCTGATGGTTGGCCTTTTTCTTCAAGCTTTGCAAACTTCACCTTCAAGTCATGCATTCCCTTCACAAGCTCATCTAGCATGGACTCATCAAACTTAGGAGCGATAAAAGTAGGCTTTACCATTTTGTCAGAAGTTGAGGTGGAAGGACTTGTAGTGTTTACTACCATCTTGTCCCTTCTTCTTTGTCGTTTGGCAAGCAGTGAGACAGCACCTTCAACCTCATTCCAGTCGGTCGTTAGTCCTTGCTCAGCATCTTTATCTTCAAGAAGAAGCTCCAAATTTTCTTGAAACTCTTTACCTGCAGCTTGTAATAAAAGATCTTTTCACAAAGTCATTGTCTCATGAGACCTTTGAAGATTTTTGCAAAGCTTTGGGCTTACTCCCCTTTGTGGATTGATCATGTTCTCAACGCATGGAACTTCCCAATACTATGAGTGCCATCTCTCGTTCACCGCGTCACTCCCAGGGGGGATTTGTTACCATATACATGTGATAGTGATGTGTGTGAATACACTTAGGACCGCCATGGCATTTTTCCCCTTACTAGGAGGTTTTTCCTCCCGTGCATTGTCGTCCATCACTCTAGGTCTAACTCATCTTTCCATTTCACACTAAGTAATACTACTCTTTGTTGTGTGCCTTGAGCTTCCGTTGTCTTCTCCAACTTGTGTGTGTTTCCTTGCAACGCTATTTCTAATAAGAAGGTGGTTTTTAGCCGATGTTTTTGGCATCAGACTCAACTTTCAATGCTTCTCGGCTTATGATATTACTTTGGCTTTTTGAAAATCTACCTTTTTGCATCCCATTGATCTTCAGCATCCCTCATGTCCTCGCCATCAACTATCTACCTCTGAAAATCATTATATGATATCGATATCACACTTGTAGTATTCTTTGTTTTGACATACACACACACTCTCCAACATCAATGAGAGACTCTTAGTGGGTGTTGGAGGGATACCACAGTGTAGTCTTGTAGTGAGAGTGTACCTCTTGCTCTCACAGAGTCTCCCAAGATTGTTTTCTTGAGCAAATTGCTCAGAGGTGGAGTTTTTTGTATTGACATCATGTGATGTTAGCATTGGAGTTTTGACTGAGATCTCTATTTTCATCAAGGCGTAGATGTCAATGATGACTTTACAAATGGAGTTTTACTTGCCAGGGATAGCTACTTTATGTGTTCACATGTGTTTTTTGATATCTCCACGCGTTTTGAGAGCAGTCTTGCATTGCCATATGCGTCTTTGGTTATGTTGTATACACTTGTGGCCTATTCTTGAGATTGCAATCCCTACATCTCAGGTTGCAGTTCACTTACACTCACAGGGCCTACAACAGCTAGATGCATTTTTTTGCATCATTTTGGTTTCGATGGAGGTTTATGCGTATGGATTATGTGTATGTTGGCACTAATTTTGTGATGTGAGTTGAGAGCGTTTTACTCCCCCCAAGGAGCTGAGTTCAATACTTTTTGTGATTTGTTTCGCTTACACACTTATTGGTGCTTTTTTATGTGCATATATTGCACCACTATGACCTATCTACATTGTGTTGTGAATACTGCTATTGTACACTGTTGTGGAGTCAATTTTGGCTTGTTTTGGCGGTTTTGGCCATTTTTGAAATTGAATTTGGGAGAGTCCTTTCTAAGATTGTGGCCAATCGTGTCTAGATAACCTTTTGTGAGGGTCATTACATGAGGTTTTTTAAAGCCGAGCATTGGGGACTGGGTTACCCAATGGGAGGTAGATTAGGTTGCTGGAAATCCCTACTCGTGGCCTTGCCATAGGCTATGTATAGAAGCATATAAGTGCTTTGATGCCAAGTTAGCAGTTTTTTTGACAATGTTTTTGAGCAATACATGCTAGTTGATGCATTGTCAATACTCTTTTCATGGTTTATGCAATGTTTTATTGAGTTTTGGTTTGAGATTTTGATCTCTCTATAGAGGAAACTCTGCCAAAATTTTTGCAATAATTTGGCCACAAATCTTAGTCTCACTCTCTTGCATTTCCTCTTGTCAATAATGGCTAGAACTTCTAAAAAAGAATATTATATCAAGAAGTTTGATGGCACAAAATTTACACTATGGAAGCAGCACATGCTTGATGTTTTGGTCAATAAGGGCCTTGCAATTCCATTGAAAGAGCGTAAAGAGGGTGTTTACATTGATGATCAGTGGGAGGAGCTTGATGCTCGTACTATCGCAACCATTTTCCTGCACCTTGGTGAATCCATTGTCTTCCCGATTATGGACAAGGCTACTGCAAAGGATTTATGGTAGTCATCATGCAAAACTTGGCATGGCAAGAGTGCCTCGAATAAGGTTTTTCTTATGAAAAAGCTCATGCGTTTGAATATGAAAGAGGGCAACAATGTCAGATTAGACTTACATGAGTTCAAGAGCTTATTTATGCAACTTACTCATAAGGGACTCAATTTTGATGATGAAATGAAAGATATTTTCTTGCTATGTTCGTGGCCTTCATTTTTGGACATGTTTTAACACTACCATTAGTAACTCTGTACTTGGGAATAAGCTTGCTTTTAGTGTAGTGCTTTGCTCATGGAAGAGATTAGACATCAACCTCTTCACACTAGTGGGCACATGGCGATGCATATATGGCTAGTGGTGGTTGTCATAGGCAAAGAGATCACAGTCATAGTTGCAATTAATCACAAGATTGCAAGAATGCTTGTAGCAAGGGCCGTAGAGTGCTATCATTGCCACAAGTAATCCTATTTGAAAAAAATGTTTCCGCATTTTACAACATGAAAGGAGTAAATCCATTGTCAATTCTGACCCTCCTAAGAGTAGTGTGAAGATCCAAGAGCTCAATGTAGTTGAGTCTCCAGCAGCTGAGGTTGTTCCTGATGTGCCACAACTATCAGATGTCTTGATTTTCATTGCTACATTGAGTCCAGATGCATTATTGTCTCTTGATGAGTTTTATATGCAAAACTAAATCATTGACTCAAGTATCAATTTCTATGTTGCTTCCCATAGGGAATGGTTCTTGATTTATGCTCCTATGCATGGTTTGGTCAAGCTAGGTGACATGTGTAAGCTTGACTTTTGTGGCATTGGAGATGTGAAGTTATGTATGCGTAAGGGTATTGAGTTTATGCTTTGAGGTGTCAGGTATGTACCAAGTTTGACTAAGAGCTTAGTGTCAATCGATTAGCGTGATGATTCGGGCTATACTACAATTTTTGGTGATGGTTCTTTGATGATTTGCAAGGGAAATTTGGTCATTTTGAAGGGCCAAAATGTTGGCTCATTGTACTCTTTGTACGTCTCTTCTCCTTTTATTGAGTTGTGGCATAGCCTTATTGGTCATATGAGTCAAAAAGGAATAAAACCACTTCAGCATTTTGTCTACTTACCTATCCTTAACTATCATGATTTTAGCTTATGTGAGCATTGCATTTATGGTAAGAAAACTAGGGCTACCTCTCTTTGCTATTAAATTGAGAGTTTGGAATCCTCGAGACTTGGTACAATGGAAAACTTATCTCCAAAGTTGTGGGGAGAGGGTGTTATGGCAGCACTTTATATCATCAATCGATCACCTAGTACACCATTGAACTATAAGATTCCACGGAGATGTGGGCTGGCAACAAGCCAAACTATAACAGATTATGTGTATTTGTGTGTGAGGCATTCTCACATGTTTCCAACTATGACATATAATGTGTATTTGGGTGAGACATTCTCACATGTCCTTAAAGATCTACACAAAAAGTTAGACACCAAATCACACAAACCCATCTTCATTGGATATCATCTCTATCAGAAAAGTCATTTACAGCTCACAAGTTACTAATTTTGAGTCAAAGATGCACGGATGGCTTGTTAAAGAGGTTAAGTATCACAAGGTCAAATTCAAGGAAGTAGCCTCAAGTGAGATCAAACCAACAGCTTGGTCTCCTAGTAACATTCCTATTATTAGTAGCACCCTAGAGAGAAGACTCCAACAGTCATATCATCATGAGGAGATCTACACGAGCCTCTTGTGTCCCTAAGCATTTTTCAACCAGGGTTAGACTTTTTTTTTGGTCAGTGATTGTGGATAGCATACGTTCTACCAAGAGGCTAGTCAAATAGAAGATAGCATGAAGTAGGAGTTAGAAATGGTGTGTATAAAAAGAAATACATGACAGAAGATCCCAAGCCTAAGTATAAGGCTAGATTGGTTGTTGAGGGTACAAGCAAAAGAAAGGTGCGGAATTTGATGAGATTTTTTCTCCAGTAGTCAAGACGACTACTGGAGAGAAAATCGGACACCTTGCTCTTTTTCTCAGCTTTTGCTCACATTAGAGCTTGCTTTCCCGCATTTATGGCCATGATCTCTCCCTACACACATTCACAATGTGAACTCTCAACTTGAATGCTTGTTTCCAGAATTCTTGAGCATCTGAGTCACTTCTTGGTTCTACACACCCCACATGATGCGTCTCTTTTGGTTTCATAGGTCATATTTGATCTTCAAGGACGGTATACATTTCATCTTCCAAACCACTTATTGATTTCTTGCTTTCATTTCAAACTTGACATTTTGCTTGATCGGCCTTTTGGACTTAATACCTTGAATATCTCTCATGTCCTCCGCGTAAGTATTTGAAGGTAAAGAAGGAAGGCACACAAGAAAGAGCATTAGGACACGATCTTTTCCATGTTTGGTTGCTCGTTCAGATTCTTGCAATGCACATACATGTCCATAAGTGAAGAGCTTTGTGTGCATGTAAATGCTTTTGATAGTCTTCCTTATTTTTGTTTTCATGCCTTTTGTGCTTCTTTACATCTTTATCAAAAAAGTTCTTCTTTGAACTATCTTTGTTGCCACATTTGTGAGATGTGTGTTCCAGTGGCAAAGCATTCCTCCAAACAAGAGCAAACAACTTTCTTGCAAACTATCCACTTGCATTTCGATGTTCTATCACACATATATAGAAGTGTCCCCCGATATTGATCTCCTCTTTTTCATCACTAGAGGTTCGACTACACATGTGTATATCCTCTAGTCTCCTTAAAACATGTGGCATATCAAATTGTTATATGTAATGTTGCAAAGTTCTTGTGTCTGCATTCATGTCATCGAGGACAATAATCTCACCCTTGTCTTTGAAGTAAATAATTTCTTTTTCTAGGTCGTCAAAAGGTTGATCTATATCCAAGCAATCATAGAAGTTGGATCCACGATAAGAAATGCGATAACCCGCCACAAAATTGGGTGCGCAAGTTGGTGCCATTATTTTCATCCATACGTGACGTTTATGATTATCATCTTTAACAATAGAAATATAATCTTCCAATCCCTTTTTTAATTATACATGCTATGCCTCCTTGTTCTCTTCATTGCTTTGGATGTTTCGTCAACATTAATGAATGTACATTGTATTTGTTCAATCCAAGAATCTGTTGGGAATCATGAAACCTTAGTTAGCTTTAGCTTGCTTTTGAGTAAATTTACCTTAGCATAGATTTACATTTTTGGGTACATAATCAAGTATCATTGATTACATCTTTGGGTGCATAATCAAGTATCATGTCCATATACATATTCAAATTAACATCCTTATAACCAAAATCAAGGAGAAAATTATTAAATGAGATGATATAAGATTGAGGACCGGATTTGAAAAGGCCAATCCCCCTTCAAAACGATTTTCACTATTTAGCTCTTGGAGCTCTTTACAACAAAGAGAAGCTTGAATGTACATAGGACTCTGTAGGTTAAGATCTCCATGACCCAAGCAACTTAGCGGCTTCCTTGATCATCATATATCATTCTCCTCTTTTTCAATGCATCAATGAGTAATCAATCAGGTATATTGCATAGAAAAGGAGTGGAATCCATAGGACTTTGGTTATGAGCTTGACAAGCAGAAGCTCCAACAACTTTGTAGCATATGGAATACTAAAAGACATTCTTAAAATTTCAAATAGTCTTTGATGTAATATCAAAATTAGCTTTCGGTGACTTCTACAAAGTTGCAGGGCTTAAAAAGAGCTAGATTTATATATACAAAAGGTTTTTCAACCATCTTTTTGAAGAGGCAAATGAATGTTTTAGGCCATCATGCCCATCCACATGCCCTTCTACACATTTGCCTCCTGTTCCTACCATTGTAAGCATTATTTTGTCATTTTGAGCCTCATAAAATTCTTGTGAGAGCTTAGGGAAGTTTTTCATGCACTTATAAAGTGGCATGCATATTTCAACACTTTCTTAACCATGACTACACTTTCTTGCATGCCTTATTGTCTTTATTTCTCTCTCTAGAAGTCATTTCTAGAAAGAGAAAGCCGAGGTAAAGCTTAATATACCTCAAAAATAAGCTATGGGCTGGGCTTGTTGGTTTCGTACGTGCATTGATTCGATGATTCACAATGAGAGACGCACCACAAAATTCAATGTTGGGGTTCAAGCCAACTGATCGGACACATTACCAACCCAACATTGATCCTAACTTATTCTTTATATATATACAAAGAATAAGGAGAGTGAGGCATGCTCGTCCGCACTGTGCTCCATTCAAAACCTGTGCATTCTCTTTCTTCTCCCCCTTCCTCGTACAGGCACTAGCACGAGGCACACCTCCTCACAAGTGGTATCAGAGTGTCAGGTTGGCGGTAGTGCTTGGCTTCCTCAGTGTGTGCAATTCCTCAAGAAAGTGCTAAGGTTGTTGTTGAGAAATTTAATAGCTCGATTGGAGAGCTCAGAGCAACTGAGAGAGAGAGAAAGAGAGAGAGAGAGAGAGAGAGAGAGAGAGAGAGAGAGAGAGAACTGGAATTTGTGTCCGCACATGTACACAGTTTCAGGTCATATTTTGATTCTGGTGGTTGTTGCGGCTTCTTTGTCATATTGGGAGTATTTTCAACAGGTGTCTTGCAATTTTACCCCCTTTTGAAGCCGTTTATATTCTCAGAATCTCCATTTGAGTAACACAACATAAGTGCTACCATATACATGTGTAATGATGTGTGTGAACACACTTAGGACGCCCCAAGGCATTTTGTTCCTCACTAGGATGTTTTTTCCCCAATGCATTGTATATACACCCATCACTCTAGGGCTAACTTATCTTTCCATTGCACACTAGGTAATATTACTCTCTGTTGTGTGCCTTGAGCTCCCTTCGTCGTCTCCAAGATGTGTGCGTTTTCTTTCAACCCTATTTCCAACAATTGATATCAGAGCAAGTTGCATCCTCTCGGGCTTAGTCGCCAGCACACACCTACTCACTTTCTTCGATTTCAGTGAGCTTTGGCAAGCATCAACAGGTCGACAAATACTTTGGGAAGGCTCGTAGAGCTTGGTCTACTCATAATTTCCATTCGGGCTCATTTCGGCCTCCATTTCCACTACAGCTAGTGTTGTGCATGCAATTTTGTCCTTTTGTGCAAAATTTTTGTCAATGTCGTTTTCTGCATAACATGTCTCTTACAATCTTCTTTGGGTTGTGCTTTATATCACATGTTGGTCTCGCTTCATTTCTCCTCTTTTGGGGCAGTTTTCGCATTAGGTACATGCATTCGCCATGGCTAACAACAACAGAGATGTGTTCAAGATGTTTGCTGTTGAGGATAGATTGGATGGGGACAATTACCCAATGTGGGCTTACATAATGCAACATGTTCTTGTATCATGCAAGGCATTAATGTACGTCGTGGTTCTGCGGATACAAGCGCTGTTGAGGATGTTTTGTCTATGGCTGAGTAGGTTGTTTGGATGTAAGAGATGCACAGCTCATGCATTGATTGCATTATCTGTGAAGCACACTATTACTCCTTACATTCGTTCAGCTAAATCTGCAAAACAAGCTTGGCATATTCTAGCTGGTCTTTAAGCAAGTCGCAATGAGGATAAAATTGCATTGTTGAGACTCACGAACTTGTAAAAATGCATCAAGTGCATAGTCGAAGAGAGTCCTCACCAGTGCCCCAACACCCTATCTTGCATCTTAGAGAATGAGACTTGAGCCAAATGGGGGTGGCATTGTGGATCACACGTAAGGGGATGGGCTTGGGCATGTAAGGGTGGATCAGCTCCCTCTTCAAAGAAATGGTTTTGTAGTTGGGGACAACATATGTGGTGTAACGTATGTAGTGTGAACCCTCGGATTTCCTCAAGTCTTGGTACATTGGCACTATAAAGAAGCCTCATTCACTTTGGAATCTATCAAAGCATCATGTAAGCTCCATTGGGGCTATTTACAATGTTATGCCATACTCACATCCATATTCTCCAAACACTATCAAGCAATAGAGACATCATCACAAATAGAATCTCTCTCTCTCTCTCTCTCTCTCTCTCTCTCTCTCTCTCTCTCTCTCGACCACTTCCAAAAACATTTAAATTGTCTAGATAAAAACACATATTTGTATTCGCGATATGTTTTAACTTTGCACTTCAACATGGCATGCCGCATGATTGGACCACTGATTGGAGCGCCTCTACAAAGGAGACAAACAAACTACTATCTAACTACACTGGCTAAATCTCTTCAAACAAAGGCATCTAGAGATGTAATGTAAGAAAAGTTAGTGCACGAGCCAAAGAAATGGAAAATGTGCTCATGGGCAAGCAGGCTTTTAATAAAGGCATAGCACCGTTGAGCATCTTGTTACCTTTGGAGTTCTTATGTAGTTACCTTTGGAGTTCTTATTCAGAGAAGTCAATTGAAAGCAATAGGCTTGTATTGTTTATCCCCTTATTGAGAATCCGCATCCTAGCAACAATCCGACTTAGCCCCCGCTCCTTTGATATGAGCCGGGACAATGAGAATATATGCACTTCACCCCCAACAAGACTAGCCTTACACATCATACCCTACTTGCCTGCTGAACCGTTGATCACATTTGAGCTCATTAACCTCACATTTTCAGCCTGGACCACTGCCTACATACCTCCCCCCCTCCCCTAGCATCAACAATCTTTCAAGCATCAAGAGCCATTGATCAAGTCAACATAGAGCATGCGACCTGTTTCACTATGGGCCATATAGGACCTTCAAGAATGACAATTCAATCTCTCTATCCCCTCCCTTTTTTATCACCAAGGCATAGTCAATTGATTCGCCAATCCCTCCATATATGAGGTCATCTTGAACCCAAGCTCATCTGTTGGAAGTTTTCATAAACCTCACAAGTTTCTCTTTCAAGAGGTTCTTACTAATGTACCAAGATCCTGAGCCCAAGACCAATAACAATTTCATTATTTAAGGTGTTCGTATGGAATCGAAACATGACGGAGAGGGAGCTCCCAGCAGGTCTTGAGTTCAAGATCTGGTACATGAATTTGTTACAAATCTAGTAGCTTAAAAAATGAGGGTAGCCACCTCGGCGCAGTAGGAGCTCTGGCGCTACAAGCTTATTTCCTCTCCCAGGCAGCTGTACGCATTCTAATTGAATAATCAGTGATGCTAGGAAGGCAAGCTATCACTGCTGCTCATTATCGCCGGCTCAGCTTAATCAATAACACACCTTGAGAGAAACAGGGAATGCAAATGGCAACTGCTGGAGTTATATCCTCATTTGCAATGCTTACATACTGAGGGTGAATGGCAGATAGGCAAGTCATCCTCAGTTTGATTAATAACCGCTATGTGAGAAAAAGATGCATCAATACAGTAGAGGCCAAGGTGCTTCTGATAAATTATTTGAGGCTCAGCTGCCTTAATTCACACCTGTAACATGCCTTACATTTTATAGCCTATTGTCCTCAATTTTGCGATTACATATGTTAATTTCAATGATATGAGAGTATACAGAAAACTGACATCTATAGCCTATGACTAATCCATCCTAGTGTTCGACCACAGCATGTCAATGCGCATGGACAAAGAAGTATCTTTTCCACAAGGGACCCTATCTGTTGTGAGCTGCAATGATCCACTATCTATCGTCTATTGAACAACAGCGCAAAAGGCCCAGGGTAACTTGACAAGCGACATGCAAAGGATGAACTCTGATTTAAAATCAAAGTGGCACTGGTCCCTGCCTCAGTCCTTGATGGCTAGCTCAAAGCTTCTCTAATGCCACACCTTCCAAATGCTTCTTACTCACACTGCACCTGTTTTCTCCTTATTTTTACATGTTTTCACGATCAGTTGACGTGGTTGGAACATCTTCATTTCCATCAGATGCAGGAAAAATTCTTTTGAGGGCTTGCCTCACCACACCTGCACTTACTTCCTGTGCACGAGCTCTGAAATCTGCCGCATTATCGCTTCTACCTCGCCACCTCTCCTTTAAGCTGCGACTTGTTCTTGTGAAAGTCTCCTTGCATCTGCAATGCTGGGTTCAGATGGAGAAGACAACAAAGAACTGATCACAAATACCAAAAACACATGGCAACCTACTTGGCCGAAGCAACTAGAAAACGTGACTTTAATGACTCAGAATCATCCAATAAAGGTGACCTTTGAGGGCTCTCTTGCATGGGCTCTAGATTAGTTTGGTGCCTGCAACAAGCATTCTTATGAGTGGGAAGACGTCACAAAATAAGGTCCTACGCATCCTCATCATACCTATCTGCTCCGTGTGATCGAATTCGGCTAATCCAGTGGTTGCAATTCATTGTCCTTCTGCCAGCAGCAGAAAGGGCTCCATCCACCAATTGCTCAATGTGCGTCTCAGAGACCCTCGTGTTCTGTAACGAGCCCCTCTGAGCCAATTGCTGTGCCAAGTGTTGCATGATCTGTTCCTCAAAGTGATTATAGCTTGCAAAGCCTGGCACCTAGCACACCACAGGCCAAGGACAATAATCATTGAGGCAAAACAGTCAAAAGTGATCACTAGAGAGGATTGAAATAAACCTAGAGCACACACCTGCTGAAGCTGGATATCATCCTCAAAATGTCTCCAAGCCTGCTCTTGCTCTACTACATCCAGAAGCTCTTGGCTGCCAGGGTGGAATGCAACAAGCTGAGAAAAGGCACTTTACTGAGCAAGCGGTCTGATCATGGAGGAGTGATTACCTTAGAGGATCCTTAAGGCTGAGAGGTTGCCAGCACATTGGGCATTCTTTGCTCCTCTGTGCCCTGCAATCAACGAGGGTATAAAGAGGTGAGAAAACCATTGCAGCAGACAGACACCGCAGTAGCAAGAAGAGGACGTGGACGGAGTTACCATTCCAAGATGCACTGAACATGGTACTCATGCTTGCAAGAGGTGACCTGCACGAGAGATCACAAACTTAGCAGACCTAGAGCTGTCACTGAATACAAATTGCAAAATACCCATTTGAAGAGAAAGCACACATCAGAAGCTTAGTCTGACAGAGGGGAGAGAGAAACAGACATACTGTGGCCGGGTCTCTGGGGCAGAAAGGCTCGGATGCTGCAAGAGTCCTCGCAAGCGCCCTGAATTCCGCCCTCGACGAAGGCAGCAGCCGATGAAGAGGAGGAGACAAGATGCCTTTCTCCTGCGTCTCCCTCCTCTCCTCTTTCCTCCTGCGTGCCCATCGCTGCAACGCTCGCACGCTCTCTCTCTCTCTCTCTCTCTCTCTCTCTCTCTGCCCACCTCGCAAGCGTGGAGTCGTCTCTTCGTCGGCTTCGCGCCACGCATACGAATTAGCTATTCTTCATGATCTAATACCAATGGAGCAAGAGGAGGCATGCCACTTGGCATCCGTTGATTTGAGGAAGTTAATTTTGGTGCGTAAAGTGAGTCATAGCTATACGCGGGGGGGGGGGGGGGGGGAGAGAGAGAGAGAGAGAGAGTGCGCCACGCATACGAATTAACTATTCTTCATGATCTACTACCAATGGAGCAAGAGGAGGCATGCCACTTGGCATCCGTTGATTTGAGGAAGTTAATTTTGGTGCGTAAAGTGAGTCAAAGCTATACGCCGGGGGGAGAGAGAGAGAGAGAGAGAGAGAGAGAGAGAGAGAGAGTGTGCTACTTGGCCAGGAAGCGTTGCGCTGTTTTCAGCAAATGCGAAGTGAGAGCCTCTCCCCAGACACAATCACCTACGCTCGCATCTTGCAGGCATGTAGCTACGCGTGCATCTTGCAGGCATGTGCCTCTACGCAAGATGTTGATATGGGCACAAAAATTCAGAGGTTGTTGAAAAGAGATGTCGTACTTAGCACTGCCTTTGTTGATATGTATGCCAAATGTGGTGTACTACATAAAGCACAACAAGTGCTTGAGGGGCTTCTTGTCATCTCTTCGAATTCCTTGAGCGTGGCCAGGAAGCTCTTCATTGTTTTCAGCAAATGAGAAGCAATTACCTATGTGTGCATCTTGAATGCATGTAGCTCTACGCAAGATGCTGATGTGGGCTTGAAAATTCACTCTGATATTGTTAGTTAGGGGTTGTTGCGAAAGAATGTCGTGCTTGGGAATGCTGTGGTTGATATGTATGCCAAATGTGGTGCACTTCAAAAAGCACAAAACGTGATTGAGGAACTTCTTGTCCGGAATGTCGTCTCTTGGAGTGCATTGATTAGGGGATATGCGCAGGGCCAGAAAGCTCTAGGCTGATTTCAACGGATGCAAAGCAAGGACCTCTTTCCATATGCAATCCTATATGCGTGCATCTTGAAGGCATGTGGCTCTGCGCAGATGCTGGATGGATGGGTATAAAAATTCACGCATGTGGCTCTACGCAAGATGCTATTATGGGCTTCAAAATTCACTCTAATATTGTTAGTTAGGGGCTCTTGCAAAAAAATGTTGTGCTTGGCAATGCCTTGGTTGATATGTATGCCAAATGTGGTGCATTTCAAAAAGCACAAAACGTGCTTGAGGAGCTTCCTGTCTAGATTGTCGTCTCTTGGAGTGCATTGATTTCGAGATTCGTGCAACAGGAGCATGACAGAAAGCTCTAGGCTGTTTTCAACAGATGCAAAGTGACGGCCTCTCTCCAGATGCAATCACATACGACACAAGATGCTGATATGGGCATAAAAATTCACACTAAGATTGTTAGTCAGGGGCTATTGAAAAAAGATGTTGTGCTTGGCAATGCCTTGGTTGACATGTTTGCTAAATGTGGTGCAGTTCAGAGAGCATAAAAAGTGCTTGAGGAGCTTCCTGTCTAGAGTGTGGACTCTTGGAAAGCACTACTTGCAAGATTTTCCCCACAGGGACAGGGCCAGAAAACTCTAGTCTGTTCTCAACAAATGCAAAGCGAGGACCTCTCTCCAGATGCAATCACCTATGCATGCATCTTGAAGGTATATGAATCTATGCAAGGTGATGATATGGACACAAAAATTCACAATTATATTGTTAGTCAGAAGCTCTTGAAGAAGATGTCGTACTTGGCACTGCCTTGGTCAATTTGTATGCCAAATGTGGTGGGCTTCAGAAAGCACAAAAAGTGCTTGATAAGCTTCTTGTTTGGAATATCATCTATTGGAATGGAGACGGCCTGCAATAGAAATTTGCAGCAATCAGGCAAGTGCATTTTGAGAGAGAGCGTATATACTGTTTGAGTCATGGTGTATTTGGTGGCGGTAATCTTGCCTAGGAAACTCACTCAGTTTGCTGGTTGCAGGTTTGGCCATGGATGCCATAGATATCACAGAAACGATGACGCAAAACACATACTACTTGCAAGGTGGTGCAACAGCGTAAGGAAGGTGTAGGAGCCGATCCATCCAAGATTGTGCTTTGATGCAAATTACCAATACCAAAGGTACATTTATATTCCGTATTTCGATTTCGTTTAAGTTATCTCAAAAGCATCATGTGCACATTAAATCAATGAATTTACATCAGTTTTATTGAAAACACTGTAGATGAAGGTGACAAGGACTGAAGAACTTATGCGATGTCTGACAAAGAGACACATGGGGATTACACCATGGCATGGCAACCTAGGATGATACATGTTATCGGTAATGAGTTCTTCTTGGTGCAAATGCGGTATTTTTACCATAAGAGAGTCCCTCAAACACTTGAGGAGAAGCATAAGTCCCCCTTCAACACTAGAGGGGATAAAAGTGGCGAGGGAAGGGCACATTCCCTACGGTATTATTATAAATGTGGAGAACGGTGCCAACTCCACACCATACGTATGTATGGTTTTCTTTTTTTTTTTATGGGCACAAGCATCCCAATGCACGAAACGCATTTTCTTTCATCTTTAAAATTTACTATTTGCAAATTTTCTCCTCGACACATCCGTTAATGCCAAATTTCATTTGTCTTGAGAGGTCGTGGAGCTTTTGGTAAAAGCTTCAAAGAGATGCTACAAAACCTCCAAAATAAGAGACGATATAAGGTGAAAGGTACAACAGTGCTCGTTTTCTTTAATTCACACCATTTTCCACAGTGCATCAATCAAGGCAAACTAGTTTGGGTTTGGAGTCGGTTTGGGGTGGGGGTGTTCATAGTGAAGGGGGTTGTTCATCATGAAGGGATCAAGGGTAGAGGTGAATCTCCACCGTGCAAATACTATATAGTTCTTGAAACAAATCTTTTGGGTAGGCAAAAGTGATGTCTGCTATGACCTTTGCAACGCTGATGTGACAGCAAGGAGGAGGAAACTGCATTGCACTCTACACTCTGTTCACCATCTGAAACTATTGCTCGGCTCTGCTATCGTTTTTGTGACGTGATTTTCCGCCTACCTTGTCCTGCATCCTGATGCACTTGTTGAGATTGGGCACATAAACAACCTCAGGCTCGCTTAAAGTATGAGATTACCCTCAGGCTCGTGGATTCAGTACCATAATGTATAAACCTTTGCAGTAATGATTTCGTGTGCTTCTCAAGGCTCTTCTACCTCTTGTAAATTTGAGCAATATGCACTAAAATGCTTTAGTACCCTTTAATCAGAAGCATTGGCTTCATTGAAAGTTAGCAATAGATCAAATATTATAAAAGGAGCAAAAGCAAAACATATCTAAACACCTTGGTAAAATTCTTTTTTTTTTCAAAACTCACAAATGTGACGCCGAATAACCCACAATATACATTTGGAGTCTCATTTGCTTACTTCCACAAGAGGCATATTTCAAACCCTCATTCCTCTTCATTTGAGTCTATATTGTAAGCCCCTTGAGGACTGTGGAGTTATGTGTGCCTCTTGGTGCATTATAGACCATATTCCAAAATGTTTTCTCGGAGTTGACAGTGCCCTGAAGAAGAATGTTGTGGAACCCATGGTGGCTAACATACTCTGTGCAACATAAAAGGCACTTTCAAGCTTGCATGCGAGCTTTATGTGGGTGCCCGGTGCCATCAATTGCACCACACATGTTTGGTAGGTCCGTAATGGCTTGGAAATCTTCTTGATCTTTGCTAATTGCCTACTTGAAGACATCTCTAAGTGGGTCCGAACAAGCATCTCATGAATTGTGAGTGCTTGAATGATGAGGGTGGTGTGCTTTCTCATAGTAGAATCTCCCATCCCTGACGATTGGCATATGTTCTTGTAGAATGGCTATGTGCTAGCCTCCATAGCATGCAACCAAATCTTGATTAAGTTGGATGGGCACCCTAGACCATCCATGCATGTCAGGACATGGTAGATGGGGAAGGATGAGTTCTTTCAACTCATGGAAGGCCTTATAAGACATCCTATAGTACATCGTAAAGATACCTTGACAGTCTATCCGCCCTAATGTCCAAATGATGACATTCAAAAATGTCACCTGCCTAGGGAAGCACCACCACATCCATGGCTCAAATCCAATCAAACCCTCCTCTGTCAAGATGCAATACAACAAACTACACAACCAAAAAATTTGAAATGCATAGAGTGGATTCTATGCCTCCTATAATCTTGTAGTGGGTCATGCTCACTAGAGGAAATGTGATGTCAATTTTGAAACAACACAAGAAGCAAGTATTTTGCATCAACCTCATCCATCCTACATTTTAAAAAAAAGAGTGCATTAAAGAATAATATCGTACGCACTTTGCTTTCCATTTACTTCCTCCTTCACTCACTCCCTCCCTCAACACAATTTTGAGTTAGTTAGGGACGTACCATGGATTTGGTGACAATCTTCGCAAGGTCTAGTTGAAATTTTATGTAAATCTCCATTCGTTGACTCTCCTCATCCATCCTCATCTTCAACAATCTCTCCTCTTGGATGGCTCACTCCTTCTCGCAATCTTTCATTGTTTGGGTCATTCCTTTCATTCCCTCCTGGGACACTTTCGCAATAGATCCTGGCAATGTGATTTAGGATCTTTCAATTTTTGGGCTTTAACTCTTGGAAGGTCTTGTACCTAAGGTATTTGTGTTGTATCCCCCCCATTGGTTGTGCCACCCACTCCTAGAAGGTCTTGTACCTAAGGGATCTGTGTTGTATCCCCCCCATCAGATGTGCCACCCACACTCCTGGAAGGTCTTGTACCTAAGGGATCTGTGTTGTATCCTCAGGGGGCTCACTATGTATTACTTGTGTATATAGCTTGCGTTCAAGTACTATTTATAAAACTCCTTATGTGTGAATTTTTTATAAATAAAATATACCCTTTTCGTATTTAGTCTGTAAACCTTTTTCCCGATTTCTTTTACAATACCCTTCTGTATGTGAAACCATGAGAAAATATGAAATCTAATAACCCCTTTTGATGCACACACGTGATAGTCACATAATTATTAACTGACACCCCCCCCCCCCCATCAGTTGTGCCACTCCTTTCTATGTTAAAATGTGTAAACAAAGAAGAAATCTCCAAAAACTTATAAATGAACCTCCTATAATACGAAGATAAGCCCAAAAAAAACTACGAACTTCTTGTACATTCTTCAAATCTCGCCAATCTCAAATGGTTTAGGTCCATCTTTGCACCCTCCCCAAAAAGTGTATCTCGGGCAAGAAAAACTTGCCCTTCTTCCCATTGACCACAAGTCAATGTTTGTTGTAGTGTCTAGAAAACCTATAATAGATGGTGTTTGTGCTCTGCCTCACTCTTGGAGAATACAATGATGTCGTTGAAAAAGATGCCCATAAATGATTGGTACTCTCTAAAAATCATGTCCAGCATCCTATTGAACGTTGCAAGAGCATTTGTGAGACCAAAAGGCATCACCAAATACTCATACAATCTAAAGAACGCCCTGACGCGGTCTTGTATACATCTCTGGGAGTGATCCTGATCTGACAATAGCCACTCTTCAGATCAATTTTGCTAAAGCATCTATAACCCTGTAACATGTCTAGTATATCATCGATCCTAGGTATTGGAAACCTATTCTTGATGGTGATTTTGTTGAGAGCTTTGTAGTCAATGCACACTCTCCAAGGTCCATCTTTCTTCAAAACCAATAACGTTGGTGAATAGTAAGGTGATGTGCTGGATTGAATTAGACCCTTTTCAAGAAGCTCTTTTACTTTCTTCATAATTTCCTCATTTTGGGATCTTCTAACTTGGTAAGGTGGCCGGTTTGGTGGCATGATGCCAGGAATCAAATCAATCATGGGATCTTCGGGTCACTTAGGAGGTAACTCTCTCGGTAAGCCTTTAGAAAAATAATCGTCTTGAGCATGCAAAAAAACTTTTCGTTCATTCTCGATATTGGAAAAATTTGACGTTTTATTGTCATTTAACTTATTCAAATAGATTGAGTAAACAGACACACTAGATTCATTAATTTTGAAATACTCGAAGCCGAGGGATTCCCAAAAGGACGTCACACCCTTCCAAAGGCATAATGTAGAAGTCCTTGTGTCCTACATACCCCTGGCAATGCAACCAAAGTTTCCTATGATAGGTTTGATGGCAACATCCCGTCCTGGTGCCACTAGAACTACCTCAGTCGGTGGTCCCATCTCTCCGAGCGTAATCCCAAGTCAAGCCACCAATTCAGTTGAGATGAATTTGGCCTTGACTCCTTCGTTGAAAAAGATAAAGGCTTCTTGATGTCATACTTTGCCCCATGCTTTGCAGAGCTCCATAATTTCATCCATCTGGTCTAGGTCGGTCCCCACAAAGTCTGGTACTAATCTTGCCTTGTTCTTTTCTTTCATTGCTCGCTATTCCACCACTTTGGCATATTTTCTTGGGAGCACTACAGAGAGAGAAACCTTGCACATGGTGTCACAAACACACTAGCAATGAGAGAAGCAAAGAGTACACATGCTTAATAGAGAATGTAGAGAAGGGCATAAGCTCGTCATTACCTCAACATTGAGTACAATCCAAGCTTGCAAGCCATGGAAGGTTTAGCTTGCAACTAAGGAGAAGAGAACTCTTGCTTAGAGATTAGGCCAAAATCCTTTTCACATTATACAAAGTGATTTTCAGACCTAAAGCTGCAAACTATTTGCTTGTGTAGACAATAACTAAAATGGCTGCTCTAGACAAAGTCTGGGAGCTTAGGTACACAAATTGGAACTCATGTGAGCCTAGGCTATCATAGGAACATTACACCACATATGGTGTCTCCATTTAACCACTTATAAAAAATCATAGAAACTAAGCACAATGTTTGGGTGGTTCCCAAAACATCTTGTATCTTTGTATTTGTAACTAGTAACTCCAATCAGGGAATAAACTTGTGTTTTCTCCTCCTTTCCTCATTCCAACTGAGTATTACATCCATGATTGACTTCTTCCAAATCACCACTTTGACTAAGTTTTTCACCTTCATGAAACACTTTGAAAATAGGTCACATAGGCTCCAAGTGATGCATTCAAGGTTCACATAAACATATTACACCATGATACTCCACTTTCACCATTCTTTTCTCCATTTACCATGGTTGACCAAGATTTGACAATTTTGACCAAGGTTCGCAAAGCTTGATTGGCATGTGTGCATCTTTGGTCCAACAACTCCCCCTTGTCTATAATGAGTGTCTCTCCTTGGACTCTCCTTGGCACATGGCCCAAGATGAAGTGGATGACATACTGGAAGGGTTGTTTGAATGGAACTGCCAAGGCATAATCGGGTTGCTTGGACTGTAGCTGAGAAGTAGTATTCTTGTACCAAACACTCTCTTATTGAAACTTGCTTATGCCTTGGAAAATTGGTGCACACAGCACCCCCTTGTCAAGATTCATCTACGCATTGGCTAATGATGAGGCTCTTCTTTATTGAAAACTTGAACAACAAGTTGAGATAAAGGGAAAAAAATCAATGCAAAAAAAAGTGCCTTTATCTTTTATTTAATCATCAAAGGTAGGCCCTTCAGATTAGTAAAAGCACTCCTAATGCATATGTCAAATGGTGAAACATCCTATCCTGCACGCTTAAAGATTATGAAATAAGAATAGTATTTGGTATAAGAAAAGAGAAGTGATGGGCTCTCTAAGAACCTTTTGTAGTACTTATATTAACACGTCAAAAAGGGATTTTTTTATAGGAGGTTTCTCCACTCTTTTCTCACAATGCATGAGTACATGAGTGTACTCCACCATCTCCGCTATACTCTCATCTTAAACTTAGACTTGTACTCTTACGCTCATCTAATCTAGAATGAGTGACATGACTTACATATGCTCAACTCTTTAGCTTGATCTAAATGCACACCAAAACATGAAAAATAAAGATAAAATATGTACATGCAATGAGTAGATAGGACTTGAAGCTCTGGTCCTAGCATTCAAGCACAATTTGGCTCTAGAACGCCCGACTCGTGACTCTTATGCTAGAGTGTTTGCTTTTCAATAGCTATTTAACTTTAGTGGAGAAACTTCTTACCGTAGAGTAAATCTTAAAGAGTTTGAACTCTTTGCTAGATCCTTTTTATGTTAGAAGGCTGGCTAGTACAATTCTCTCAGTCAAAGTCGTCGTCTTTAATTTCACTATTGATGGAGTTGGTGATGCCTTCAACCTTCTCACTAGTATGGAATGATTTCTTACGTATCCATACTTGATTGTACATTCCTATCATGTGGGTGGTGTGGCCCTTGTTGTAGCTATGAAGCTTTCAGTATCCATGCTACTTTTGCCTTTATTGATCCCTTTGGTGCTTTGGAATTGAGATCTCCTTTGAGCTTGGATATGATTGCATTAGGCTTTTGATAAATTGGAAGCCAGACTTTTTCATTACCTATATAGTAGATTTATATGCAATGAGAAGATCCTTGGGTAGCCGCATTTTGATTGGTTTCTTAAAGGGATGATGGTGATACTTTCATTTCTTTGTTTCCCTTACTTCTCACCCGTTTCCACAACTCATCGGCCATTTGGGCCTCATTTGGGCATCCAATTTTGGAATCAATTGCTCCTCTTGTTTGAGTTTCTCTTTATTTGTAGCAGGCATTGAATATGCAAGGGGAAAGTTCCAATGTTAGCTCATCATACAGAGTTCGCCAAGGTTCCCTAGTTGAGGACTCATTAGTGCACTCCTTTCCAATTATAGCCTCCTAATGAGTTGTCTTGAAACAAAAACATGCTTCGTATACCACTTTCAAGTGATGTATAAGAATGGGATGATTAGAGAGGAATAATAACAATGTGGAGAGGCAATTTAAGTACAAAATTGCAAAACGAATCAAAGAACTCAATCCCCTAATTACTAGTGCATGTGTTCATATCACACCCACCATATACATACTTAACTAGTCCTAAAGATTCCTCACCTGGTTTAGTTTGGATAGACAAGAAAATTCAAGCTTAACCCCACATGTATAGACAACAAAGAGGTTTAACTCAATGGCTAGTTGCCTTTTTGTTGAGCTTGCTTGGTCTGAAAAACTACTGGGGTGGGTGAGCTCTTGGGGAGTTTTGACTACAAGCGAACGAATGTCCCTTGTTTGCAACCAACAATGCCAACGAAACCTTTGTAGCCTCACTGCCAAGGATGCCAAGGACTATCCTTTGGTCACCTTGGAGGGAGTCATGGGGGAGAAGGTGGTGAGCATGCGGGCTCGTTGTGCTAGCTACCATGCAAAACTTTTGTTGCAAAGCTCTCATTCTACATTTTTCATTCACTCCCTTAATATAGGCTTTCAAGGCACGTTATTTTTGGTGCATGCTTTTCAGCTCTCTGCCTCACGTGTTGCTAAACTTGGTGATGCACTTCTCGAACCTCTTCTTTTTGTGTAGTCACCTCATCTATCCTTTGATTTTAGTTGCAGATCAGCCTCGACCTATCTTTTTTGAGTTCTATTCTCTAGGAGTCTTGAAGAACACAAAAGTATTCAACGCATTTTCTAAAAGTTTCCATTCTCACAATCTTCCAATTTTTCTAAGACCTATAATGTAAAATTAACATAACTCCTACATACTATCCAATTTCAAAATTGGATAGTATTCAAAATTGTTTGTTTTGAATAGTGCCCCAAACATTAGTACATGATTCATATATAGAAAAGATGCTTCTAAACTTTAAAAAGGATAGTCTTGAGCGAATGCAAAATTTATTGAAGTAAAAGCTCAGGTTACATCCAAAGTGGACAATATTTTGGGAACAACCCCTACAAAACTAGGGGAAACAAGTTATGCAATCAAAGATGCAAAATGTTGTTGTGCTTGGATCATGATTCGTATGTAGAAGCCAAACTTAATTGCCTTTCTTTTTGTGATTTCCTAAAGTCTTTGTTAGGGGAAGAAATAAGCTAAAGAGGGTGCATCAGGCAAAGAATTGCAATAAAAACTTCAAGAGGAGTTGAAAAAGAAAAAGTTAAGATTGCTACATTTGAAGATGAATCCTAAAAGAAACGAAGAGGGTGCATCAGGCAAAGAATTGCAGTAAAATCTTCAAGAGGAGTTGAAAATAAAAGTTAAGACTACTATAGTTGAAGATGAAGCCCAGAAGAAACGAAGGGAGAATGAATCTAGTTTCTACACCCCACCACCATCTCCTCATAGGGGTGGTTCTCCTCCAAAGGATGATGCTCCTAAGGAAATCTAAAACTCATCTAATAACAAATGCACCAATAAAGAGCATCCCATTATTTTGCATATGGTAACACCTAAGCTTAGTTGGTCATAAATATATCCAAAATATGAGAGGCATCATATAACTATGAAGTCTTGGGAAGGTCAATTGTGCTCGTGATATGATCTAGATACATGGTCCTAAGCAAAGGAAATTCTTGCTTTGTATATGAATCCAATAAGCAATGGAAACACAAATTCTCTTTCTTAGCTAGCACTCCATTTGATTGTGAGCGAGGTGTTCCCACTTGGACACATAAACAATTCATCGATGCTATTGTGTTTGAATCAAGAGTGTTATAATAGTTGCTCACGAGTGACTACACCATTTGGTTGTGGGAGAACAAGCCGCATTAGGTGAAATTTGGACTCACAAAGGGGGCCTTTAAGCAGTTTGACTTTACCTCTCTCTACCAAAACGGGTGTATGGATAAATTTTTGCAAACAAATTCCAAAGTTGGCGAAGGTTTGCCAGTTAGAATGTCCTCTTCAAGCTCTATCTACTGATATATAGCACGCCATGAGATTCCTCATAGAAGATTATTTTTTTGATTCACTTACATTCTGACAGAGTTGTCACATCATAGGTGAATAAAAAAAAAGAATCTTCTAAAATATGAGGAATCTCATGGCGTGCTATATATCAGTAGATAGAGCTTGAAGAGGACATTCTAACTGTCAAACCTCCGCCAACTTTGGAGTTTGTTTGCAAAAAATTACCATGCACCCATTTTGGTAGAGAGAGGTAAAGTCAAACTCCTTAAAGGGCCCCTTTGTGAGTCCAAGTTTCACCTAATGCTTAGCTCAGTCAATAGAGCACGTGGTAGTGGGAGAGAACCCCTGTGGTTGCCCTTTTAGGCTATTAGGGATGCTCAAGGTGCCCCCAAAACTGGAATGACATGGTCAATTTTTTGAGTAGCGTGGGTACGTAGTGCCACCGGCTTGCAATACTTGCATGACCCGCTATAGTATTGTTAGAGATTGCTACACTTATGAGAAGGGACGAGAAAGGGAGCTTCATGTGTAGGTGAGAAAGAAGCCCAATTTGGCACCAATGTATCTTTGTTAAGTTCCAACCTCATTTATGCATTGTAGAAGTAGGAAAATCAAAACAAAGAAGCTTTACGACACCATGGCTTGAGGATTCATAATCTCCACCCAATATAGGTTGACCATGCCCCTATACTTAGGACCCCTTTCCATGCATCCATTAGGACTAGAGATCCCTCTAGCCCTTGTTCCTACATGCTCCTAACCCTTAGCCAAAGTCTCCTAGCTCGCATGAATTTTATCATGACACTTGTACAAGATGGTGTGTGCCACATATATGCATGTGGAACAATGGCGTAGATAGCCTCTTTTTGTTGTTTTGTACAGAGAAGTGTTGAGACTTGAAAAAAGTGATTAATTACTTAAACAACACTAGGAAAACTAAAAAAAAAAATCATGGCTTTTGGTTGTGAGTGAGATGGGAGATTCAACTGAGAAGAAGGAGCTCCACGATTTGGCAGCTTGTGGGTAAGGGTGGGGGTTGTGCTGCAGAGGTGCACCCTTGTGGGATTCGGACACCACCCGAGACACAAGTTCTCTCGTCTGCTTTATTACAGAGTGCAAAACTACCTTTGTGACAAGGCAGTTATGGCTTTTGATAAAGATGAACAACCAAGAAATCATTTAGCTCAACTTGGGCTTGAGAACTTGGGATACTTGTGGCTATTTAGCACAATCCGCTCTCATGTACTCTGTGTTTTCTCCACCTAGCTTGAACCCAAATATATGTTTTTCTATTTCATCTCATATTCTATCCAAACATCTTGTACTAATTCTTGGCACATAGAAATTGGATCTTGAAGGTTTTTGTTTGAGGTTGGAGCAGCAAAACTCCTTTTTCATCCGAGGAGCTGTCAAATTACTCTACCATGGCCACATTTGATCTTGAGGATATATCCACATCCAGATTGATTTTTGCAGCCATCTTTGTAACCAATAGAAGTCTTGTAGACAAGGTTAAATCTAATATAAATTGAAATTGATCCCCTAATGTCACGCTACCTTTCACCCGAGTAGCAAACTCACCTTGCACGATGAAGAGGAAGCCATTGCTAGAACAATTTCTCAAGAGTATGGCCATGTACAATCTGATTGGCACCCATTCCTACATTTATAGACAATCAACACAGTAGAATCAAACAGTGAATTTTTCTTCATCTTAACCTATGTGTTGTACTCTCTCTATCTATCTATCCCCCTCTCCCTTTCCCTCCCATCTATCCCTACCTATCCCCGTCTATCTCTCCTTATATCTATCATTCTCTCTCTCTCTCTCTCTCTCTCTCTCTCTCTCTCTCTCTCCCACTCCCCCTCTCTATCTCTCTCCCTCCCTTCCAACCATCTCTCTCCACCCTCTCTCCCAGTGGTTCTACCTCTAACTCTTACCCCCCAACCCACTACCTCTCTCTATCCCTCCCCTTATCTCTCCTAATTGTCTATCCCTTCCTTTCTTACTAGCCCCCTCTTGCCTGCCCTTGCCTATCTCCATCCATCTCTCCCTCAATCTTCCTCTCTCTCTTCTATCTCCCCCTTGTCTCTTCCCCTCTATCTCTCTCTAAATATGTCCCTAGGCTCTCTACATCTCTCTCTCTCTCTCTCTCTCTCTCTCTCTCTCTCTCTCTCTCTCTCTATCTATCTAACCTCATTTCCTTTCTCTTTCTCTCTATCTCTTTTCCCTTCTCTCTAACACACACTCTCTCTACCTCCCACTCCCACTCTCTATTCCTCTCCCTCCTGAAGGGGATCGGGGAGCACCACAGACGGAGAGTGAGAGAGAGAGAAGGAGACACACACGATGTGGGTGGGGAGACTCAAAGAGTGAGCAGCCCCCTATACACTTATGCTATGTATAAGGTATACAAGTCAGTGGGTGCCCAGACTCTGGGCGGCCGGGCAAGGCACAGGCGCCTATACCCCAACAACCTCCCACTTAAAGGCGACTGTGCCTTTAAGCAAGGGAACCTAGTCTAAAGACTAAAAAAGGTGAGAGAAAACCGCTCTCACCCGATGCCCACTGGCTGGCTGTGATCGTGTGCATCCGGCTCTACTGATAGACAAACATCCCGTTGCGGAAGCCACACAGAGCTAGCTCCAAGCTCTGCAAATGGTCTATAAGAGCTCATGCACTCTTGCAAGTATCGATCCAATACCTGCAAACCTCCCCTATGCTCTATGCCGAGATCAGTCATCGAACGACTAATCAACCCTGCTGCAAATGCTCCCACTGCAGCTGCTATGTCGGGCCTCGAGATCAACATCTCGTACATAAGGACACCGAACGTTGATGCAACCCTGGCAACCTCTGCCACCTCCAACTCAGAACTCAACTCATGGCAATCCTGTCCCCTATCATAGAGACCATGGCACTCTGACTCCGAGCTCTGGAGTGACTCCTCGTGCCCACCACATATCACATGTGTACCAAGTGTATCCATATGTCCTGAATCTGCATCAAGCTCTGGCATAAGCATATCAAGAAATGACTCCACAATAGTCGACATCTCAACATCCATGTGAGTCATCTCTGTCATCACCTCTGATGACTCATCCTGCTGTGACTCACTAGAGCTGTCCCGCTCTACCTGTGCATCCGTAGACGCAACCTGCACAACAAGGTCACTGCTCTGCACTCCATGCAAAGCATCCTGCAACCCACAAGCAAAAGAGACTCGCTTGCTCTCTCGCTCTCTACCTGGCTGCATGATCACAGAGACAACACCGTCTCTCGCGTGATCCACATGCAATGGGTAACCTGTACCACTCCTGGCACCTCTCGCAATCACTAGCGAACCCAAATGCAACGCAAAAGATCGCTCAAGCAGCGATACCCGACATCCACTATCCCATAACTGTCTGACTGAGATCAAATCCCATCTCAAATCTGGCACATAACGCACATGACGCAGGGTAAATCTCATACCAATGGGCAAGGACAAACATACGTCTCCTGCACCCTCAATGTCATACACAACACCATCAGCCATGTGCACACAACCAAGTCTCCCACTAGAAAACGTGCTAAACCACTCACGATGCGACGTGACATGGAATGTAGCATCTGAATCTAGTAACCACTGTGAAGACAATGTGCAATCCGATATGCAATCCGTAGACATAAGTTCGTTTGAAGACAAGCTAGATGTAAATGTGACATCGCCGTCACAAGCATACTCAGTAACCACCGTACTGATCTCACTAGCATCTGTCATGCCCAAATCTGCATCACGCATCTGTCGCCTCCGTTGTCTCAAACGCCTGAAACATCGACGCCTAATGTGCCCTTTATGTCCACAATGTCAACATGTCAAGTCTCTATGCCGTCGAGACTTGCGTGTGGGATCAATCTCTCCCATGGACATAGAAGTGGGACTAGACTTCCCTGTAGACATGGATGTCGCGTACATAGCATGTAAACTCTGCCATAAAGCATGAGTTGTAGTCTCCCTCGAGACCTGCCAGTAAACAGACTCAACCAGATGCAAACGAATCGTAGACATTGCTAACTCATCAAGATCCTGCCAATCATCATCACGCATAGACTTGGGCTTCGCCGATAAACCAAGCAAGGGTTTATCCTGCCCCAAATCTGCCAATGCAACAAGCATATGCTCCTTCCAAGCAACAAAATCTGCACCATCAAACTGTGTCAGACCATAACGCTGGAAGTCAAATGAAAAATCAGCCATAATGCTCGCAAAAGAGCAAGCAACAATGAGTAGCAAATGTCAACCAAATCAGCCCTAAACTGGCTCGAATTGCATCAACAAAAGTCTGCAAGTATGGATGTAAGATATGGCTGCAAATCAGCCCCAAAATTCAGCTCTTAAACAGCTGCATAAACAAGTCACAAATGTGTCCCAAATCAGCCTACAACTGAGCCATACATGGACACCTGCAAAGAGGAAACAATGGCTGAAAATTCAGCGCCCAAATAAGTCCTCAAACCTGCCTGTAAACTTGTAAACTTGTAGCTGAAACCTGCTGAAAAACCTCAAGCCATTAGTGCTCGAATCCGGCTACCTAGCTCGTAGCCACACAAGCATACATCACAATACTCACTCATGTGAGTGTGCCAAGATAACTGTACGCCTGTCAAACCCGTGAGCTAATCACCAAGCCCACAATGTGCGGTATCGATGCATACACACACACAAATCTCCCACCTGCAGAGAACACCGCACGCAAATGTTGAGTGCAACCCGCAATCTCTACCTAGATCGCAAAAATGATGCGCATAAAACTCCTGGGAAAATTTCGCCAGAGTTTCGTCAGTAAAACGGCCACAAAACCAGTAACCAAACTGACTGCACGCTCAAAACCATGAGCAACCAAAGCGCATCAAACCGCACTCCAAATGCATGCACCAATCTTCACATTTTGCATACATCATTGCAAACACTTGCAAATCTAGTACACAAATATCTGCTCCACCTGTGACAGCCAAAAAACATGCTCGAGGCATACATTGCCGAGCTCAAAATGCAATCACATTAGTCTCTCTGAGCATCAAACCACATAAGGCATACATCGTATCCTCCCACCTGTGAGGAAACTTGCAGCAAATATCACTCTCACATCTGAGAGCAAACCATGTGTGGAATCCTCGACACACAATAAACAACTACTGCTACAGAAAATTCAGCGTTCAGAATTTTAAAATTCTGATATGACGAGCGCGTCCGGAGCATGCCAAAACCCCAAGGTAAACTCCTGGATCATATGTATCCGAGTCCGGGTGTGAAAGCTATGCCAAAAACAGTGTTTTTGGGACCCGAGAGTGCACAAATAAACTTGCTGCTGTACCTGCTGTAATTCAAAGCATAATTTCAGCAAATAGACATCACCATCGTGTCCGGAGCGTGCCAAAACCCTGACCTAGACTCCTGGATCATGTAGATCTGACTCTGTATGACGGAGCTACACAAAAAACTGCGTTTTAGAGCCCGAAAATGGCAAAAACGAGCTGCACACAGTCTTGAACCTGCTCCTGCTCCACTCAGCGTGATGCAATGTCCTCTCAATGCAAGCTCTAACACAAGAGCTCTTCCACAACAGCATCCAAGCACTCGAATGTCAAGCTCTCCTCCGCCGAGCACTTCTCTAACGAGCTCCACTGAGCTCAAAAGCTCCTCTCACCAAGGAAGCCACAACCGCCTCCTCGACCAAGCTTGACCACACCAAGCTCCTAAGCTCCAAAGACAATGCTCCTCAAGCTAAAATCGCTCTCTGTGAAACTCCGTGATTGAACTCCACCGTCGAGAGCGAGCGAGCTATCGCCTCGAAGCTCTCAAAGCCGTCGTGCTCTCCGCGGTCACCATAGCTCTGATACCAATTGAAGGGGATCGGGGAGCACCACAGACGGAGAGTGAGAGAGAGAGAAGGAGACACACACGATGTGGGTGGGGAGACTCAAAGAGTGAGCAGCCCCCTATACACTTATGCTATGTATAAGGTATACAAGTCAGTGGGTGCCCAGACTCTGGGTGGCCGGGCAAGGCACAGGCGCCTATACCCCAACACCTCCCTCTGCTGCCAACCTTCTCTCGCTACCGTCTCTCTCAATGGTTCTACCTCTACCCAATACATATATGTACTCCCCACCTCTCTTTCCCTCCTCTCCCTGTTGGGGGCTCCATCATTCCAATAGCTCCAATGACCAACAAAATTATCAATCTGGAGGGATGAGCTACCCGGCTAGGGCATGGAAACACTCACACGGTTAGTGAGCTAATCGTGGCAGCACAAATGGTTAACTCTATGAGGTGAGCTTCTCGGCCTATGGAGGAGCTAAGCCGCAATAAAGGGCAATCTCCATATCCACTTCTCTTCACCTCTAATCAACCCAATCACACACACTAAGATTGCAAGACGCACACAACACTAATCCTATCATGAAACACACTAATCGCAAGCACACACACATAGATCTATCGAGCACCACACTCCAATCAAACCTACATGCACACACAAGCAAAAGAGGGAAATCATACAAGATTAGAGAGGGATTAACCACTAATTAGTTAAGATCTAGCTAATCTAAGCATCATAGGCAATCATAAGAAGCATGAGAGAGGCATAGTGAAAGAGAATGAATCATTGATTAATGTTAATCAAGTCTCATGAGCAAGGAGAAGCTCAAGGACTCCATAGCCACACACCTCAAGAGCTCCCAAACAGTGCTCTCAACAAATGAGCTTGAGAACCCTAATTTCTTTTACACACTACCTTATATACCTAGGGTAAAAATATGCAATGTCCGGGTGCCCAAGGCCTTTAGGGCTCCACCACTTACTGAACCTGCAACCTACGCACAATAACTGACCTATTGTTTACAGCTTGGAACTCTCATTGAGCTCGTAACACATTAACATATTACAAGGGCTTGAAATAAATCGGAAATTTACAATACGTGACCATTTTGGGAAAATGTGAAAAATGTGTAACTCCAATCTTTACTGCTTCTTCACTTTGATCTTCGATGTGCATTCGTATGTCTTTGGTCTTTAGCAGCTTTTGTTAACTGATGTTGACTCAGTTAACATTCCCTCCTTCCGATTTTAGTGCCCGTCCTCGGACACTGTTGAAAGGTGTCCTTGGAGGCTGTGGAAGGTTTTGATTGGTTGTTGATGGGGTGATCTTCTTCATTTATCATTGGATTTGTTGATGAGGTTCACTTTGTTGCAGCATCTTCGTTGGTCTGAACATGTCTGATGTGAGAGATGATGTTGCATTTGTCCGTTGTAATACCATACTGATGAGGTTGATGTTTATTTATGAAAAGTATGTACAAGAGAAGTAGAATAATGAGGTTCTAAATTAGGGTCAATATCTGGATGACCAAAGCAAAAAAACCATTGGGAAAAAAGTGCCTTTGGGATATGTGCATTATTGGAGTACTTATTAGCATGGGAAATATTAATAAAGTACTCAAGGGATTATTTGCTGATAGATATGGAATTAAAAAAGGCAGCAAATATGAATGTTTTGCTTGTTGTAGTCTACTCAAGGTGCATAGATGGAAGCAAAAAAGAGTGTCTAATGCATATGTCCAATGGTGGAACATCCTATTTATGCATACACAGAAATGCATGGAAAACAATATGCTGTGCAAGAAAGATTTTGAGGGGTTATTCAGAAAGATGGTGTAGCTATAAAAGCATATGACATGGCTTTGCAAGTGGGCACCCCTTTCAGAATGGTTTTCATTGACGAGGATATGTGCTATCATCTTACTGTGCACTATGTGTGAGTGTTGGACGCTACGACACTCCACCAATTGTAAGTTAATAGACTTCGACTCTTATGCTCATCTCATCCAGCATGAGCAACACGACTTAGATATGCTCAACTCTTCTAGCTTGAGCGTAAGCCTAATAACTACGACTCTTAGCACAGAGTTTAATATGACTTGAAGCTTTGGGACTAATGCTTTGCTCATTTTATGGCTCAGCAGCCTGACTCTGACTATGCCAAAGAATGTTTTTTGCATCCTGGCGACTTGACCTTTTACATTCTTGTGCTTACAACAAACATTTCTTCAGGTAAAAGTAAGCTTGATCCTAAAATAAAAGAGTATTAGTGAAGGACCAAGTTGGCATTTAAGGTTTCTTTTGCCATACCTATTTTATCATCTTTGAATCTGCATTCGTGTTGGTTGGGTTGTCCTTCTTTGACTGTGAAGACTCCATTATCTGTTTGATTTTCCAATTAGGCTTGTTGATAGGAGTCTTTGATGTTGTTGTAGGCCTCTATTGATCGTTGACATTTGACTTTTGACTAGGAGCATTGGAAGACTTAAGAATCCAAATCTCTTGATGACCTTTGTATCTCCATCGTTGGCTTTGCTTTGCTCTAGGTCTTGTTGAGTTCTTGAGATCTTCATGCAGGTCTGGTGTAGTTGCATTTGGCTTATGGTTGAATGTAGCCAAATCTTTGTATCTCCTTTGTAGAATCCTTGTCCAAGAGGAAGATTCTTTGAGATCCTTCTCTGTTCTGTATCCTCTTGAGATTTGTGGTTGACTTTAGCATCTTTCGATGTTGTTTTGTTGTATACTTGCTTCTTAGGTATCCTAGGATATTGTCGAGGTTGATACCTTGTGGACCTTCTTTCTTAGGAGGTACTTGAAGTTACTTCATATGCTCTAACCTACGGTTTTGGTACCCATATTTGTTTGTTACCTTCATAGAACTCCTTTTCTTTTAAACTCCATTGTGATGCTATCCATCCCAAGTGTTTGTCTTTCTGTGTTGATTTCCTCTCTTTAATCCAAACCAAATCATTGACTTTGATTAAATTGCTCGGAACAAACACTTGCTTTACTTTCCTTTGCTTTCTTGAGTACTTTGGCTTAAATATCTTTGCTTTTCTGGGTGTCTCCTTAGAGGTTTCAATTGGGTAAGCAATTGACTTGACATTTTGAAAGGCTGACTTGCTTGAAGAATCTGATCCATGAGGGTTCTTTGATGTAGAGGCATATGATGTCACACCTTATTTGCTAGTCGATGAAGGGTCCACTTTAGCTTTACCTTTGTTTGCAAGATTTGTCTTTGATTCTTGTGACTTCTGCAACTCTGAATCTAGCATTAGTGGTACCTGTAACTGTTGCTTGCTACCTCTTGGAAAAGAGAGTATTAACATTTTATCTTCTTTGTAGACCTTGTGTTGATCTAACCACTGATGTCCAAGTATGACATCTGCAAGCATTTCCTTTGAAGGCTTCACCTGAAATTTTACCTGCTCTTCATGATTTTGGATGCTAAGGGTAGCAACCATTTCTTCTTGACTTGTAACCTTACCCATGATGTCTCTGTTACTTGGTTTGCTTTGAGTAATCTCTAGGATACTATGGATGTTATTTGCAACCATATTGCAATTTGCTTGTATATCCAATAGAGCATTGCATCTGACACTTGCTCCTTTTGTACTGCTGAGAACTATAGCTATTCTCATTGCTGGTTCTATTGAAGACCTCTGTCCTGCTTTTGCCATGGTCTCATCTTGATCTAGTTGTGTCTTTATGGAAGGTGGCTTGAGACTTTGTCTTCCAATCTCACTTATAGCAGCTGATTCAACTGGCAATGGGTGATTGAGCTTTGGACTTTCTATTGCTTCGTGGTTGTTTGCAATTCCGTTCTTCCTAACTTCTAGCTTTGACGGCATTCTCTGCTCAATAGCTTCCATGGTTGTTTTTTGTTCTAATTAATCTACACTTGATATTACCTGATTTGCTTTAAGCTCTTTCGAAGTTCTGTTCAAAGGAGATGAATCATCTTCAATAAGCTTTGCTTTGGCATCGGTTTCCTTTTTAACTGTGCCTGAGAACCTTGTACTGTCGTCCATGGGTGACTAGTCTTGATCTCCATTATTGATCGTCTGTGATGACTTTGTCATGTTTGCATTCTGCATATCTAATATCTTCTGGGCCATTGGCATTCCCATTATGATGTCCTCTGGTATATCTTTTGCTATGATCACATGAAATTGAACTATGATGATTTGTGAACTTACTTCAATGGTGGTGGAGATGATCCCCAGCATTCTGCTCGTTTGTTTCCTGATATGCTCACAAATTCAGAAGCATCTTCCAACTGTGGTTGGTCACATGTTTTCCAAGTGCGAAAAGACATGAGGTTCTTGTCTAACTGAAAATCTAGCTTTACTTCTCTTGACAGCTTTCCTTCGTGTTCACCAATAATGTTGCACTTGATCCTCTTAGGATTCATGTCTGGATTGATTGCTTTTGCTATGGTAGCATCCTTTGGTTGAGCTTTATCTGCATTCTCTTTGCTTTGATCACCTGCTTCCATTGATGTCGACTCGTATGACTGTGATACTGCAGTTTTTTGCAATTGTTGAGCATTGTCCTCTTGCATGTGGGTAACCTTTGATCTTAGAAGATCCATTGTACTTTTTGGAAGAATCTGTCTCTTCTATGGAGATTTTGGTGGTGACCTTTATGTAGCTTTCTAGACTTTAACTTTCGTTGATTTTGACTTTCCTGTCACCTTTTCTGGCAGCTTGAGGCTTTGCATCATCTTCAAATAGTCTTTGACTTCAGTCGGGCCATCCATAGAGGTTTGTACAAGATCATGATCTTGCTCATATTCGTTACCATGTGCATCTTGATATGTATATGTGAGCTTGATCACATGTAACTGTTTGAACACTATGTGCTTGTCGGCTTTTGACTCTGACTTGTGGAGATCAGTTGAAACTTTTGTCCCTGATGATCTTCATATAAGCATTTGTCTGCAGATTCTGATGGAATCTGAGTCAATTGGAGACTTACAACAACCATATGATCTTTCAATGGTTTCTTCTTTGAAGGAGTTTGTTGGCTAGAAGCTCTAGGGCTTCTAATCGGTGTAGCATTTCCTGGTATCAGAGCTGAGCTTGATGGATTTATAGCTCCCCCTTCCTAGGGTGATCACTATAGCCTACTTCATTGTAAGAGTTCAAAATTGTTTGGCTCTGGCTTAGTCTCACCTTTTGGGACTACGAAGGTACACTTTGGGTAGCACTGTTGATGTTTGGCATCTGTGGACTTTTGCATAATTTCCTATGTATCTCCTTGAAACATGACAAATTATCCCCAATTCAAGCTGTAGATAGCGTTATCTTTGCCCTGATATTGTCTATCCCATGGGTCTCCTATGATATGAGCTTCTGTGGTTTCAAGACCCAAGGCATCATAGATGCTAGACTCTCATCTATATCTACGACTATTTTTGTCAAAGTACATGTTCGTTTGGTCACAATTTCGAAGCTTGATTTTCGATGGAGAAGAGTTTGGCTCTGAATAGATTTCTGGGTTTACTTGGGTAATATCTTTCAGCTCTAGAGAGGATGGCCTATAATAGATTATTTCCTCTGAAATGAACCATCCTTTTTTATCTATCACTGGACGCACTTCTATGAGCTGGTATGTGGGCCGTTCAAACACTGGTTGATCCTTTTTGTACAATTGCCCTTTTTGGCCTACATAGTGTGCACATCAATTATGGGTGCCATACAAAGCTAACATAATTCTGTTTGATGTGTTCCTTAGACTCGTGAATGATTGCACACTCGTGACAATGGATGCAAAATCATTTGCAAATTTAATAGTCTTTTCAAGCTTTGGTGATATCTCGATACCTTGACTACATTCATGCAAGAATTTGTTGTTCAAAGAATCAATTTTAAGCTTTTCAGGTGCCTGTGCATCTTGATGCTGATTTTGAAATTGCAGTGTTTTTACTGGTGCTTCTAATGGTAATGTAGAATCATCCAATTGCATTAAAAGTGACAAGTTAGATGCACTTACATCGAGATTCGCATTTCCATTTTGCTCTGTACTTTGCTTGGCAGTTGATGTGTCCTTATTGTCTGGATTTCTTGGACAATCTTCAGAAAAATGTCCACCTTTCCTCCGCAATCTGAGCAATACGCCATGATTGGTGGTTTTTCAACTGGCTCTGTCATGTCAAGCTCATGGTGAGAAGTTTCTGCTTCTATGCTTGCCAAGTTGTAGGCATCTTCTTTTAAAACACTGAGCACCAAGCTATAGACTGCTCCATCTAGACCTTTGTACCGTCTTTGGCTTGGTTCCCGAATTAGACTTGCTTCTATTGGTTGATCTGTTGGATCTTGCAATTCTGGTTCTCGATTATAGATTTGACGACTGTAATCCATGTACAATGACCCTGATTGCATTGCACCAAATGTATGCTTTGCTGGCTAGTGCAGATTTCTGGATAAACACTTGGGTTGATTGTTTGCACTTCTATCTGCACTTCATTTTTAAGCTTGCAATACCTGGCTCCAGTAAAGTCTGTGAACATCTGAGAGTTTTCTAAATCTGGCTTTACTCTGATCAATAGGATCTTGGCTCCTGTGTTGCTTTTACTACTCATAAGATACCTATGACCTTCTGTATCTATGTACAAAAATTTATTCCCATTGTAGCCATATAGCTGTAAAATTTGCTATATTGCAGTTGTGCATGTGTTGCCACTGCTTCTAGCATGCTTTGCTGTACTTGAACTCGCAGCTCGATTTGAGTCCATGTCGGCTTGTTCTGGGCCTTGAACAGCTTACTCTGCAATCCACCGTGATTGGTCGATTTTCAACTTGATTGTGACAAATTTTAAAACTTTCAACTGCTCACGACTTTGAGATGGTCTCTTCGCTCGTTTTTTTGGCTAATATGATTCGTTTTGCTCGGTGTAATTTTCCCGACTGTTCTTTTGCTTTTCTGACGCTTTCTGGCTCGTTCTGGTTTTTCTGTCTTTTTTTGGCACTTTCGGCGACTTTCTTTTTATTTTTCCTAATTATTTGTGAAATTTTGAATTTTCTATTTTTTGGTATTTTTATGATTTTTTAACGATTTTTGGTGACTTTTTTTGAATTTTCTATGATTTTTGGTAAATTATTTGTGTATTTTTTATTTTTCTAGAAATTTTTGTGTTTTTTAATGATTTTTTTACAGTTTTTGTGGAGTTTTTACTTTTTTAATGATTTTCTATGTGTTTTTTGATTTTTTGGTGAATTTTCTATGTGTTTTTCTATTTTTATAGAAAATTTTTAAACTCATTTTTTGAATTAACTTTTGATTTTTTATTTTTTTTGTAATTTTCTAGATTTCTTTTGATTTTTTATTTAATTTTTGGATTTTTAATGAGTTTTTTCTTTTTTAATCCTCTTTTTAAAATTTTATTGCATTTTTTTTGAGTTTTTAATTCTTATTATGGTTTTTTATGAGTTTTCTATTTTTGGTGATTTTTAAAACTTTTTTATGAGTTTTTAATTTTTATTATTTTTTGTAATTTATTTGATTGATTGATTTATTTTTATTTTTAAATTTTTGTTTTGTCTATTTTGTTTTGTTTATTAACAAAACACTTACCTGCTTGGCCTGGCATTGACGAATAATGACGTGGCGTCTGCACGCGGGTCTGGCAACAGCGCAGCGCACAGCGAGAATGAAGGCGAGCGCGTGGACTGTAGCGGACGCGAGAGAGAAGCGAGAAAGACGGCCTGGCTTGGTGGGTGCAGATTCCCGAGGCTGGCAGGATCTGACAACGAGGGAGAGGGAGGGAGAGGTGCACGTGCATGGAAACGAGGAGAGAGAGAGAGAGAGAGAGAGAGAGAGAGAGTGCGTTATTCGGGCGGGCTGCAGGCTGGGCATGTGGTGACACTTCACGACAGAGGGAGAGTGAGAAGAGAGAGAGAAAGGGGAGGGTGCACGCGAGCGAGAGAGTGTATGAGAGAGAGATCAAGGGAATTCTCTCGGTTTTTTTGGTCAAAATTTGAAGCTTTTGCCGGTAATTACACTAAAACTTGTGGAAATTGCCCGGTTTTCTTCAAGGCGAGTCAAAATCTAAACGGGATTTTAAGATTTCAGCCAGTTAAAATACACTCGACCCCGTTTAAAAAAAAAAAAAAAACTTGGTCACGCATGGACAACGAGAGAGAGGGGGAGTGTAATGGAAAGAGAGAAAGTTAGAGAGAGAGAGAGAGTGTTAATGGGAGTGTGTGTGTGTGTGTTTCCTCAAAGAGAGAAGAAGAAGAGTATTTTATTGTCGGCGATAATTATCCTAGCAGATTGTAAAGATCTATCCGCCACGGAAGTTTTATGCGCCGCAAGGCATGGACTCAAAGTTGAACCCGGCTTCTTATCAAATTTTTTTATTTTAAATTTCCAATCGTCCAGAAATGCCAAAAATAGGCCGCAAATTAGTTGAAAACGCTAAAATTCACCCGAAAATCCAAAAAATCCCAAAATTTGCTAGAAAAATCCAAAAAATTCTTGAAAAATTCTAGAAACCTTAGAAAATCATTGTCATTCACAACCAAGCATTTTTTATACTCAAAAGCACACCGAAAATAGCAGATTTTATCGAAAACACCAAATTCAACAAAATCATCAACCGGGCCCCCGAAAATAGCGAAATGCTCAAACTCGACCATGGAGGGCATAAATGCGAACAAAATGATGCCCTAAATACGCACACACAAAAGCTCGTAAAAAGATCGCAAAATATCAATTTTTATGGAATTTAACCAAAAAATAATGCCAAAATTAGCAAAAAATTATCCGAAAAATACCCAAAAAATTTCTACAATTTCTCCACACATTGGGGAATAGTGCAGCCAAACAAAATTGCCAAAATCACATCAAGTCAATTGCCAAACAATTTCATCAAATAAATCAAGACTAGGTAATTAAACCGACAAAATTAGGTCAAAATTTGGCGTAATTGGAATGTGTAAATCCCTGTTTTGTGCACAAAAACGTAGAAATTAATCATTACACACATCATTTATGCAATCAAAACATTGAATTAACCATGCAAATTAATCACTTTTTAGGCACACACATTCTCAAAATTTGGCAGTTTTTACCAATCTTTAGGTGCGCACACAAAAGGGTTAAACTTGTCGGATTTGCAATGTGACTTCACAAATCATTAGTTGGGCATGGACACAACACAAATCAATCATCACAATTGAAAAATCATAACGCACACATTGATTTTTAGGTGCATAAACATGGGCAAAATAGTGCACACACCTAAAATTAGGCATACACACACTCAATTAGAATGCACACACAATTGATTTTAGTGCACACACACTTGAAATTGACCATCCAAGCATGCAATCAACTCAATTAGGCACTCAATTAGCAACCTAGAATCACCAATTAGCAATTGAGACTTGTCAAATCATACGCCACAAAATCTTAAAAATTTCGGCATTACGACGGCGTGAAAACGAAAAATCACAAAATTTTCAATCCACATTGCATCAACATAGCATAGCATTACATTGCATCATCATGCTGGGATCTCTACACAATTCTATACATCTCTAGATTCTAGGGAGGTTGAGAATACCACCTTGATTACCTTTCCGTTGAAGATCAATTGAATGGTCGAATGCTCCAATCCTTCATAGCAAATTAGTAAGTTAGCAAAAATTAGTCAAATTAGCAAGGGGTTAGTGTGAAATTAAGTGTATAAACACACAATTGACAAGATACAATAACACATTAGGGAATTATGAACACATTGCTTCATGCACACACATCCAAAATCCACAAAAACATAAACACACAAGTGAAATTAGTAGTGAAATTAGTGAGGGAACACATTCGATTATGCCACAATTACACTAGCGTAGGCCATAGTCCCCGGCAACGGTGCCAAATGTTGGGGGCTCCATCGTTGCAATAGCTCCAGTGACCAACAAAATTATCAATCCGGAGGGATGAGCTACCCGGCTAGGGCATGGAAACACTCACACGGTTAGTGAGCTAATCGTGGCAACACAAATGGTTAACTTCATGAGGTGAGCTTCTCGGCCTATGGAGGAGCTATGCCGCAATAAAGGGCAATCTTCATATCCACTTCTCTTCACCTCTAATCAACCCAATCACACACACTAAGATTGCAAGACGCGCACAACACTAATCCTATCATGCAACACACTAATCGCTAGCACACACACATAGATCTATCGAACACCACGCTCCAATCAAACCTACATGCACACACAAGCAAAAGAGGGCAATCACACAAGATTGGAGAGGGATTAACCACTAATTAGTTAAGATCTAGCTAATCTAAGCATCATAGGCAATTATAAGAAGCATGAGAGAGGCATAGTGAAAGAGAATGAATCATTGATTAGTGTTAATCAAGTCTCATGAGCAAGGAGAAGCTCAAGGACTCCATAGCCACACACCTCAAGAGCTCTCACCAAAGAGTGCTGTCAACAAATGAGCTTGAGAACCCTAATTTCTTTTACACACTGCCTTATATACCTAAGGTAAAAATATGCAATGTTCGGGCTCCCAAGGCCTTTAGGGCTCCACCACTTATTGAATCTGCAACCTAGGCACAATAACTGACCTATTCTTTACAGCTTGGAACTCCCATTGAGCCCGTAACACATTAACATATTACAATGGCTTGAAATAAACGGGGAAATTACAATATGTGACCATTTTGGGAAAACGTGGAAAATGTGTAACTCCAATCTTTACTGCTTCTTCACTTTGATCTTCGATGTGCATTCGTATGTCTTTGGTCTTTAGCAGCTTTTGTTAACTGAAGTTGACTCAGTTAACACTCCCACCATTCTCCTTGTATTTGTCTCTCTAATCTCATGCTATTTATCTCTCTCTCTCTCTCTCTCTCTCTCTCTCTCTCTCTCTCTCTCTCTCTCTCTCTTTTTTTTTAGTGAATATTTTTGTTTTACATATTTACAACTTCTGTATGATCCAGTTACATCTCTTCCTCATATCATCTTTGTTAACTGAAACTGCATCTTCCATCATCCTTGCTTTGATGAGTTCTAGAGGAAAGGATCTAGCAAAAAGGACACTTTTTTTATACATAGCCTTGTTCCTCAAATCCCAGATAAGCCACAGAAACCATACATTGAAAGACCACAATCAGAAAGACATGGCATCATCATCAGAGGACAACAAAGCAAATATACACATAAACTTAGAGATTTTAACTCCCCAAGTTGATTTCCACCAGAATTTTGCCCACTGCCACCATTTGGCTACCACAGTACAGGACCAAAATACATGTGTAACAGTTTCTACTTTCCCACATCTTGGACATTTACCATCACCAATTTGTTTTTTAAGCATTACATCATTAGTGGGAAGCCCTGCCAATATACATCTCCACCAGAATACTTTAAGTTTGAAAATCATTTTACAATTCCAAATTCTGACAAACAATTGAGACCACCAATCCTTGTCATTGTTCACATGCTAGATTTTATTACATCTGTCCTGTACAGTCCCTGAGGAAGCAAAGCTCTATAGAAATCCTTAGTTTGGGCAGTCCACCAGTTCTTTTGAAATCAGGAAAGGCTCAATATCTGAATCTGTCTTGATCTTCAGTGTTGATGGGAACTTGCAGATGATTGACAGAGGCACATAGCATATGCCAAGGTATTCTAAAGCCATACTGCAGTCCGAATTGTCTTCTAGCTGTCAAAAAAGTTTTAAACAGGCCTTAGAGTCCACGACTTGACCAATAGAGCAGATGCTCTTCATTAAGAATGCCACAACCCCCCATGTTCTTAGGCAAAGCCAGCACATCCCAAGCCACCCAAATAGAGGATGCTTTCTTGCAGTTCCATAGGAATTTATTCATGACCGAGTTAAATGATTTCAAATTTCTCTTTGACCATGGAATACAAGGCAAAAAAAATAGTAGATAAGGCAACACTATAGACTAAATAATTCTCAGTCTCACATGGAGAGGCCATTGCTCACAGTGCCATGCAGCAATCTTACAATATACCTTCTTAAGGAGCCATTGTTGCAAGTCAGCGTGAGATACATTCACACCAATGGGATATACCAGATGTCTAAAGATATGCCCTTTTGGTAACCTTCCACCCCCCCATATTAGTGCATGAAATTTCTCACCAATGACATCTATCAGAGTTGATTTGTGCATATTGATTTTCAGACCAGAAGCAACAGAGAATTTATTCAAGGTAGCCATACATCTTGATACATTCACATTATTGGCCTTTAAAAAAACAAAGGTGTCATCAGGAAAACCTTGCCTAAGAATTTGACCAGAACCTGTAGATAGACCCTATAGTACCTGCTGTTGAGCCAAAGAGTCAAGATAGCAGAAAAAGGGGTGAGTGGCCACTGCAAACAGCAAGGAATTGAGTGGACAACCTTGTCTAATAGAGTGACTAATTGGGACTTTCTTAGATATTCTCCCATTTATCATCAGTCTAGACCATGCATCTCTACCCAGCATGAAGATACAATTTATGATTCTTGGGCCAAATCCCATCTTCTCAAGAATTGTGGCAATGAAGTCCCATTGCACTGTGTCAAAGGCTTTCTCATAGTCCACTTGCAACAGTACCATGTACTGCTTTGATCTCTGAGCATGCTCAATGCCTATCTGAACTGAGAGAATATTATGAAAAATAGACCTGCGACTAATGAAGCCAGTTTGAGCCCTATGGATGAATTTTCAAATGAGAGGGTTCAATCTAATAACCATTTCCTTAGCTAGCAATTTATAGACAATGCCCATCATTGTTATGGGTCTCTCATGCCCCAATGGATTTGGGAAAGTTTGTTTGGGAATCAGCTTAATGAGGCCCTGTTTCAAACAGGGATCCATGTACTGAGTAGATCAAGAGGAGTTTATAAGACACATGATGATGTCCTTGAGCTCATCCCAGAAGGCAACCACAAATTCCTTGGAAATACCACAAAGTCCATGTGTTTTTTCATTACCCAACTTTGACAATGCATATCTGATCTCATATATCTCAAAAGGTAATTCCAACCTCCTTGCATCAGCCTGCTCAATACATGCATCCACAGTTTGAAGCATGTCCTCAATAGCAGATTCCCTAACAAAAGTGTCATTAGTCTGTCCATTTAGTAGTTGAGTGTAAAATTTCTCACAGAAGTGCCTTATCTCTGTCTGATTATCCAACACAGTGCCATCCTCCTTTTGCAGACAGTGCATGACTTCTCTTTTCCTCTTGGATTTCAACTTATTGAAAAACCCCTTTGACACATCATTGGAGTCCTTCAATGCATGGACTCTACATAAAAATCTACACCTTTCAGCTTGCTGAAGGTCAATTTGTCTAATTGCTTCCCTTGCTTCCTACAATTCTACAAGTTGCCTTTGACATAGTGCAGAGACTTTAGCCAGATGAGCGAGATGCTCAATTTTTTGTTGGGCCATCTTGCCCTTCTCTCTCTGTAGGGTAGCACCCCTTTTCCCAAACCTTCTGATAATGTGCTGCAAGTCAGAGCATATATGCAGCCAAACATGCAATGGATGAGAAAATGCAGTTTGATTTCTTTTAATCATGCTCTCAACCTCTTGTAGAAAGTTTCTATTAGTTAACATAGTATTGTTAATCATAAGAGGACCTTTAAGACCCTGATTAAAGGACCCAACAGCAATGTCAAATAAGGTGCATATCACAGGAAAGTGGTCAAAGAGAACCATTGATACATCAACCACACATTCTTTTTTAATAGGTAGCAAGTCCTCCTGCAAGAAATACAACCTGTCCATCCTAGACCAAGAAGATTGATGGGAAAGGGAGTGGAAGGTAAAACCTGGCTTCTGGTTGTTATTTTCCCATGCATCAGTCATCATCCAAATAGCATTAAGATGTTTCCAAGCAGTAACTTCCCTTGCCCCAATTACAGATGCTATGGATGTTGTTTTCCCAACCTTTGTAACCATATTAAAGTCACCCCCCAGAACTCCTGACTTCAACTGAAGCTCCAAGCACCACTGCCACAATTGAATTCTTTCATGAGAAAAATTAGATGCATACACATTAATTAGATGAAGAGGTCCAAAGGTAGAGTCAATCAAGAATATAGAGCATCTCCCAGATGGATGGTCCTTCACCCATTGAGGGTTAAGCTCTTGCTTTATGCAAGTTAAGACTCAAGAATACGCTTCTATTGTTTCAGGTGAGGGCAAGTCCTAAAGGATGTCATAGACATTGGATGAGGTGTATCTTGAGGCCAAATTTTTGGGTTTGAAGGTTTTTTTGGAGGGAGGGGCTTGGAACCCCTCTGAATCAATAGGTCGTTTCCCTTTATCCCCCCCTCTTGGATTTCTGGAAGAGGAGGACTGAGAGACTGAAGATCTGGTGTTAACTAAAGTGCTAGGCGGACGAGCATACATAGGAGTTTTAGGAGCAGGAGGGGGGACATTTGGCTGGGAGGCAGCCACAGCAGCTGCAGCAGTTGAGGGGGGTCACAAGGGGTTTTCCAAAGATTTGGTTTCTCGGGACCAGATTATTGCTACCTGGGTAAGAAGGTATGAGTTCAATTGATCCATCCTTTAGTGTAGAACAATTCTTAGAGAAGTGACCTAGCTTCCCACAGTGAAAGAGGGAGCCAGCCAAGTTACCCCATTTCAGATACAAAACCACTTTGCCTACATCCTCCATTTCAATTTCCAATGTTGAGGGGAACACTTTATCAGCTTCCCAAAGCACACAGGCTTTGTTCCTATTGGGACAATAAATGGGCTAAAGAGAACTTTCCCTAGGGAGGCCACTATTTCAGTAATGCAGGCCAGAGGTAAGAAGTAAGGTCTACTAATTCTACCTAAACAGGGCATTTGCTCATGAGCTCTTCTTTAATTTTTCTTACTGGTTGCCATTGAAGGACATGAACTACTTGTCTGCACATAATAACAGTAGATGATGTCAAAAAGGATTTCTGATCATCCTCCTTGAAGAACAATACCTCGCATAAACCAGAGCCAGATAAAAGATTTTATTCACCACAATACGATGAACCCATGGTCAATGAACCCAGCAACCTCTCTAATGCTGGGCAGTTTCCCTGTAAAGTACAACATGATAGCTCTCCTCTGAAACACATTAACCTGATTCCATACAGTAGCAGATTTCAAGATAACCTTATGTTGCCCTTGGACAGTAGGGTCCACTGTCAAGGAATCCCTTAAAGCATTAGACATAGACGCAGCATCAAACAATACATCCTCACTCCCCAAAATAGAGGATGTGGCTTCAGCATTAGAGTTAAGCTTAAATGCCTCTGGCAGAGACATGCTCTATTGTTCAAGAAGGGACGTGAGATGTGGATGATGTGGGCCCAATATTCACACAGCAGGTTGCATGTAGGCTCGGGACGTATCACAAGCAGCAGAGGCTTGGGCACGGGGAGAAGGAGAAGACATTTCTCAGTAGCACGAGCAATACACCTCTCAAACAGGGCCCATCATTCTCTCTCTCTCTCTCTGTGTGTGTGTGTGTGTGTGTGTACACACACACACACACACATATTTATATCTATACATATATCCCTCTCTCATCCCTCCCCTTATCTCTCCTTCTCTCCATATATTCTATCACTATTTCTTTATTTTAATTCCGATATTTGTCTCTTCCTCCCCTTGTTTCTCTAACTTTCCCCTTATCTCTCTCTAAGCACACTCTCCGGCCCTCTCTCTTTCTCTCCCTCTCTCACTCTCTCTAATGTGTTTGGTGAAGGGGGCGCTAGCACCCAATTCAAAAACGAGAGAGAGAGAGAGAGAGGGGGAGGGGGGGGGGGGGGGGGGGGGGGGGGGGGGGGGGGGGGGGCGGAGAGAGCAGGAGAGAGTGATGGATAGAGGGGGAGAAGGGGGAAATAGATGGAGTGGAAGAAAATTTCACTCCATGGTTGCCCAAGAGAAAGATAGCTCTCAATGGATTTGATAATCAAGACCCAAAAACATGGACAATTGAAGTTTGAGTTGTAGAGGTCAAGGCAACTAATGAGAATGTATTCTTTGCCGGTGCAGACTGTTTCCAATAGTTTTGTTTTTGAAAAATTACCAAAATACCCCTCTAGTTTGTGGAAATTCTCAAAATACCCCTCAAATTTCAAAAATTCCCAAAACACCCTTAATATGTGTCATAAATTTCCAAAATGCCCTTCAAATTCTCCAAAATACCCTTGGTTGTGAGATTAAACTTCTCCTAAGGTTAAAAATTTGTAGCTTTTCATAAGAAGACTCGGTGCTTATCAATATATGATGCTAAATTCAGAATTTGAGTTGATTATGTAGGCTTTGGAGATGAACTGCTTCATTATCTTTAGACATATTGCCTTTTTTGCGAGGTAATTGTACATACATACTTGCCTTTTTTGTGAGGTAATTTGTGGAAAATTACATGCTAAGCATGCAAAAATGGATCTCAATTTATCAAAAAGGAATAAACATTAAAAAATCTTGAACAATCCAACCAAAACAGATACAAGGGTGTTTTGGGAATTTTTCAAATTTTAGGGGTATTTTGGAAATTTCCACAAATTAGAGAGGTATTTTGGTAATTTTTCCTTTTTTTAAAAGGCTTTGGGTGAGTAACCTGACACGATTCTAAAAGTGTTTCATTAGTGGGAATCAGATAAGATCCTTCTATTGATTTAAAGTGAAATTGGGAAGGTTGACCAAGTGGCATGTGAGTAGTGCATGTTGAAAATTCAAAATAGCCAATAAAAGGGTGGGAGGAAGAAGATAATCCGCTTGGAAAATTCATGAAAGTACGATCAAATTGTAAGATTATATGTTATTTGAAAAAAATTCCTTTTTGAATCTCGAATTTTGTACGTTTGTGGAATTGATTTTAAAGTGCGCGAGCGGGAGCGTGTGTGTGTGTGTGTGTGCATCGACGGAGAAGAGAGGAGAAGAGGAGACCTTGTGTTTGCAGGGGCTAAAACTCACTCTCTACATGTGAGCCCCCTTATTATATTATTTACATAATGAATAAGTATAGTGGGCGGGCACCTGGCCTAACCGGCCATATGGGGCTTTACCCCAACAACCTCCCATGTAAATGCCAATGTGGCCGTGAGAGAGAAAAGAAAACCGTACAAAACCTGTACAAGGCCATCACAAGTATGACCTCAGCCAACGCCCACTGGCTCACTGAATCTGTGTGCATCCAGCTCTAATTGTAGAGGAAGTATAGAGCGATCGACACCATACTCCTCACCAAAGCCGCACACATCCTGCAGGTATCTCACCATACATTGCAAAGTACCCCTATGCTCAAGGCCAACGTCAGTCATTGCATGACTAACTGCTCCCACTGAAAATGCACCTACTACAAATGCAATCTCGGGTCTCGAGATGAGTATCTCGTACATGAGACTCCCGAATGCTGATGCAAATCCTAAGAATATCTGCCAATATGACCATCTCAGTCAAATCTGGCTCAGAACTCCACTCATGGAAATCACCCTGACACCCGAACTCCGATCCCTGGAATCCATCCTCGTGTCCATCGCATGTCACATGTGCACCAAGAGCATTTGCCTGTCCTGAACCCTGTGTGGTAAGAGCAATGCTTAGCTCTAACTCACATACATTAGCCTCTGGCCTAAGCATATCCATGAATGAATGAATGACGGCTGAATCCTCATCACTCAAGCCATCCATATCCATCATCGTATCCACAAATGACATGCCCTGTTGCACAACTATCTACACAACTAGCTCAACATGCTCACAATCTGGAGCATCATGCAACCTATCCACAAAGGAGACATGCCTCATCTCTCTGCATGGCTGCGTACTCACGAAAACTGTGCCGTCTCGCACATGACGTTCTCGCATCGCATGAATTGTGCCAACACTAGCACATCTAGCTATGACTAGCTGCCCACAATGCAATCAAAAACTATACTCATCCAGCACTACCTGGCATCCATTGTCTCGTAAGTGACTCACAGAGATCAATCTTTGTGTCAAACCTGGCACATGGCGTACATCTCTCAACATGTATGAATGCACCACTCGGCAATGATAGTATGACATCTTCTACACTAACTATGTCATGCACTGAACCATCATCTAGACACACATGTCCAAGCATACCACTAGCATATGTGCTAAACCACTCATGACTCGGCGTGACGTGAAACCTAGCACTCACATCTAGTATCCAATGCGAAGGTAATGTGTCGTCAAAAACCGACATAAGAAAGTCAAGAGTAAACATGGAAGCAAATGCGACATCTCCCTCATGTGTAGCCACATACGCTACATCTGCTCCCACATCATCCAACGTGATAGCATCCCTCTTGTGATGTCTCCTGCGTTGTTTCAACCACCAAAAACGCCTACGTACATGCCCTGTATAACCACAATGCCAACACACAACATCTCTATGTCTGCAAGATCGTCCTTTGACTGTAGACATCTCTCTAGACTCATTTGTGCCAAAAGCATTGCGCAATCTTTTCCATAACTCTCTAGTTGTACATGCATCCAAACCAATGCGATAGACAGACTCACCAAGGTGTAACATGATTGTCGAACGTGCAAGCTCATCCAAGTCCTCCCACTCATTGTCAGTCATAGACTCTGGCCTAGCATCCATGCCATGTAGTGGCAACACTTGGCCCAACCGAGTCAATGCATCATGCATACGTGCTTTCCAATGCTCAAAGTTTGAACCATCAAACTTTGTATGGAAAAGCACAAACCCTGACAATGATGTACATGCCAAATCCATGGCGATAACCTATGACAAGACCAAGCACAAATCGATCAACTAACAATAGCCAAAGCCTGGCTAACTCATACACCAAGTACTGTCAAAATACAACATAAGCTGGCATAAGCTGTCTAAGAGAAGTATCATCAAATATGGCGATCAATGTAACGAAACAAGTGAGAAAAACCGCTCAAATGATGCCAAAACACCCGCTCTAATCCAAGAGCACTATGTGGTAATCGATGAAACTATCATCAACAATCTCCCTCCTGAAGAGATTACCACATGTATGTCAAATGACATAATCCGGTGAGCAAACACTCTCACAATGTGATGCCAAAACACTATGGCAAAGCAACCACCAAGT